>NC_141679.1:20005000-21205000 GCF_028749965.1 Puma concolor
ATCTCACGGTCCGTGAGTTCGAGCCCCGCGTCAGGCTCTGTGCTGACAGCTCAGAGCCTGGAGCCTGTTTCAGATTCTGTGTCTCCCTCTGTCTCTGCTCCTCCCCTGTTCATGTTCTGTCTCTCTCTGTCTCAAAAATAAATGAATGTTAAAAAATAAAAATACAAAAAAAAACAAAAAAAGAAGACCAGGATTGAACTTGCCATTAACCTGAGTTAACTCTGTTCTACAATGTACAGAGAAACTTCTAATCATTTAGGGTTCCTTCCTGCCTGGTCAATTTGAAACCCATAACTCTTCTCTGTAACAAAAAGATATCTCTCCACCTGACTTCTTCTCCATCTCCCCCATTCTTCCTGGAAGGAGGGTCAAATGCCTCAGGCCTTGGGTTAGAAATCAGCCTTGCAGGGGCGCCTGGGTGGCTCAGTCTGTTGAGCACCAGACTCAATCTCTCGGTTCATGGGTTCAAGCCCCAAGTCGGGCTCCTCACTGACAGTACAAAGCCTGCTTGGGATTCTCTCTCTCCTTCTCCATCGGCCCCTCCCCCCACCTCAAAAATAAATAAGTAAACTTTAAAAAAAAGATCAGCCTTGAAGGTTGTTGGTCTTGTGTGTCTGTAATAGCTTACATTGCTGCTTCAGTCCTTGCCAGTGACTTCAGCACCACACGCCTTTCTTCAGGACAGACTCTGAGAGAGATTAGAAACAGCTTCATTTCATCAGGGACTTCAAAGTCCCATGTGGAAGAGACAAGGTGCTTGCTAGAATGAGAAACCTCTTACCTGCAAGCAGGCAGAGATACTTCTCTGAGGTGGGTTTCCTTTTAAAGGTTTTGAGGAGGGGCGCCTGGGTGGCTCAGTCGGTTAAAAGTCCCACTTCAACTCAGGTCATGATCTTGTGGTTCATGAGTTCAAGCCCCTCGTCCGGCCCTGTGCTGACAGCTCGGAGCCTGGGGCCTGCTTCGGATTCTGTGTCTCCCTCTCTCTTTCTGCTCCCCCCACCCCCACTCACACTGTCTGTCTCTCTCTCAAAAATAAATATTTTTAAAAACTAAATAAATAAATAAATATTTTAAAAATACATAAAGGTTTTGAGGAGAAGCCACTTTGGAGAGCTACTGCCACAGCACTTGGGCCTCAGCCAGCCCTGGACGTCCGCCAGCCGTGGGGAGGGTTCTGTGGCAGCAGGACTGATGCCACGAGGGTGGTTTTCTCCTGGTGGAGTTGTAGTTCACGAGTCATGGACCCCAGACAACCGGCCAAGGGAGTGACATCCTGGAGAACCTGAGGCCAAGATTGTTGTGTAGTGGAGGCAGCTGTGGAAAGAGCCAGACTCTACCCCCATCGCTGAACGAGGCCCCTCTGACCGACCCTGAACCGAGAAGAAACTGGGCGGGAAATAATTGTGGATTTTTAATTTCTTTAGAGCTCAACCTTCAAGAGAAAGGATATTAATTTTTTTTAGACTTTAATTCCTCCCTGAGAATTTAATAATGTGAGGCATTTCATATAGTTCAAATCAGGGCATTTTAATATTGCTGGCATTTATTATTTGGAATAGATTTATGCCTTCATTTGAATTCATTGCATAATCTCCAGTGAGCTCTACTGAATGTCCTACCTGGGAAAATCTAAGATGGAAAATAGATTGCAGAGGGAATTTTTCAGCTAGAGCGTTGGGATAGCCTAGAGGGAAATTAAAAAAAAATTTTTTTTTACATTTATTTATTTTTGAGAAACAGAATGAAGCAAAGCGTGAGTAGGGGAGGGGCAGAGAGAGAAGGAGACACAGGATCTGAAGCAGGCTCCAGGCTCTGAGCAAGCGGTCAGCACAGAGCCTGATGCGGGGCTCGAACCCACAAACTGTGAGATCATGACCTGAGCCGAAGTAGGAGGCTCAATTGACTGAGCCACCCAGATGCCCCGAACCTTGAGAGAATTTAATCAATGCTCCGTTGAGACCCATTTCACAGCCTTCAGGGTGCCCTGGCTGACCTCAGGAGGGATCGCAAGGGGATGGTGATAATTCCCGGGTAGCAGCCTCATCACGGCTGAGGACACTTAGCATCCTTTCTCAGGAGGTATAGATGCACTCAGGCGGTGCTGAGCCCTGCATGTTAAGAAACCTAAATGTTAGAAATATTGGGGACACAGGGAGAGAGACATTTTCCCCTCCCTTCAAGCGTCAGCCTAAGTCACCAACTGTAAAGGTGAGTCGGCTTTCTCAGAGCTTCTGGACACTCAGCTTTCCTTCTCCCTGTCAGGTCCCTTTCTTTCTCCCAGGATGAGGGAGTGGCTTCTTCTCGCTGTTGAGGTTGGCATTGGGGTTATTCCTTACACACGCATGGCCTCCTCCTTCTGGGGACAGGCAGGATGTGGTCTTCTCTGTCATCCTGTCCACTCTCTGCAGTAAATCCACCAGAGCCTTCTCTGCCACTGTTGTGGGGCAGGGGAGGGAAGGGTAAGGAGGGGTGGCACAGCAGGCCTGCCATTGCATTGCCTGGTAAGTAAATTCCACTTGGTGAGGGAAGAGGAATAGAAAGACTAGCCTGGACATGACTTCCAGGCAGAGTCCGCGGTCCACCTTGAAAAGTACTGACGTGGCTACTTCAGTCCCCACTGGAGCCTCTTGGGCTTCTGTGAAGAGGGTTCAGTTGGGTTCAGAACTTTGAAGGGGAGAATGGTAGGATTAACTAGCACCCTAGAAACAACACAGACTGTGTTCCTCCACATGTCAAGAAAATATGACAATTAACTCAGGAGTCCCACCTCCATGGCGTCTGTCATAGGAGAGAATGATCAGTTACAAATCCTGGCAAAACCACCTCACACCCATTAGGATGGCTAGTCTAAAAAACAAACAAACTCCAGAAGATAACAAGTGTTGGTGAGGCTGTGTATAAATTGGAAGCCTTGTGCACTCTTGGCGGGAATATGAAATGATACAGGCACTATGGAGAACATTATGGAGGTTCCTCAAAAAATTAAAAATAGAACCATCCTATGATCCAGCAATTCCACTTCTGAGCATATACCCCAAAGAATGGAAAGCTGAGTCTCAAATATGTATTTGTGCTCCTGTGTTCACAGAAGCATTATTCACAGTAGCCAAAAGGCAGATGCAACCCAAGTATCCATTGATAAATGAATGGATAAACAGAATGTGGTATGTGCATATGCGAGATAATAGAAACTAGATATGTTGGTCTCTGTCAATAGAAAGTACATATATTTTATTCATATGTAACTATATATATATATATATATATATATATATATATATATATATATATAGGCTCCTGATTCTTTGCACAGAGCTTCTAAAACCCTTGTAATTTCCTAAGTCGTCAGGGCACTATAGGAGCATCTCTTGTTCCAATGAGGTGACTCTGGGTGGACTTTTGGATGACTCCTGGATGAGGGCTGGTCATCACAAGGACCAAGACATAAAGAAGAGCTTGGAGTTTTCAGCACCCCCCCCCCCCCGGTTCTCTAGGGAGAGGAGAGGCTGGAAATGGAGTTAATAATTGATTGTGCCTATGTGAGGAGGCCTCATTAGAGTTCCAGTAGTATGGGGTTCTGAAAGCTTCCAGGTCAGCAAACACATCCATGTACCAGGTGAGTGATATATGCCACACCAGGGGCAGAATCTCCTGAACTCAGGACCCTCCCAGACCTTGCCCTATGTATTTTTCAAATCTAGTTGTTTATCCATATCCTTTATTATATCCTTTAATAAACTGATAAATATAAGTAAGTGTCCCTGAGTTCTGTGAGCTATTCTAGCAAATAATCAAATCCAAGGGGGAGGTCATGGGAACCTCTGGTTTGTGGCCAAGTCAGACAGAAGATGTGGGTAACCTAGGGACCTTCTACTTGCTCTTGGCATTGAAGTCCAACGAAGTTTTAAGGGACTGCGCCCTTACCCTGTTGGATCTGATGCTAATTCCAGGCAGAGAGCATCAAAAGTGAGTTAACTTGTGGGACAGTCAGCTGGTGTTGCAGAATTGCTTGGTGGGGGAAATGCCCACAACTCCAATGTCAGAAATGCTGTAAGTGTGGAAGTCGTGTGAGAGTAAAGGAGACACACAGGGGGACGGCTGTTTTGTTTTTTTTTTTTTCTAATACAACATACAACAGTGATATTCACAGTGACAGAAAGTTGAATGATGGTTTCCAGGGCTCAGAGGAGGGGGAGAAGGGAATGGAGAGTTAACGGGTTAAGAGTTTGAGTTTTCCAAGCTGGAAGAGTTCTGGTGGTTGCTGGCACAACAATGTGAATGTACTTAACGCTACTGTACTGTACATAGAAAAATGATTAAGATGATAGATTTTTTAGTTATGTGGATTTGACCACAATTTTTTTTAAATCCTGGGGAAGATTTGTGATGAATGCCTCTTGGATCAGGGCTTCATTCTTGAAGCCATCAGTTGTGGCCAGTGAGCAAGGTCAGCTCAGAACATCTGAGCGTCCGCTCCTTTAGAGAGAGGAGCACTAAGTGCCTGCTGCTGCTGGCATTCATATAACTTGAACTAGTGAGACACTGGAAGGCTTTGGAATCCTGTGGCTGAAAGATATCTGTGGCAAAGAAAATCATAAATAGAACGGAAGAGTCATTGAAATTTTTGCAGAAGAAACAATTCTGTAGTTTTGTGCTTTTTTACCAGGCAAGAGGAAGGGGTGAAATATTTCTTCTTTCTGAAGTTGTCCAAGCTCAGAAGAATAAAGCTAATAAATCTCAGAAGTTCAATCTGAGATGCCAGGACAGGGAGGGCAGGAAAGACTGATTTTTTTGCTGAAGCCCTAGGATAAAATGTTCTTGCTTGAGAAGTATTTCCCCAACGATGTATGATCTTCGGAGTTCAGGCATTTAAGGTCGTGTGCAATTTGCAGCAGTAAGGATTTAGTGATTTTAAAATAAAAAAAAAAAGTCATTCTTTTGTAATGTCACCTAGCACTTTGGTTCAGGGTAAAATGTTAATCATTGATTTTTTTTTTTTTTTTTTGAAACTTGGTTTTCTGCTGGGCTAGTCCCTCAGACTGAGGGGTCTACCCACATGGGTGATGAAGTGGAATGTCTGAGAGACAGTGCACATCAGCAAAACAGCTCAGAATTCTGGGTATTGAGAGAATCTGAGATGAGGTCGTCAGGCTGAGCTGTGCAAAGCTGTGCAAAGGAGAGGGGCCATCCAGTGTTTGTCTTCCCAGCCCTCTGCCTTTCTTCTGTGGAGACCATCCCATTGTGGGATGAACTAATCCCACCTCTCTTCAGTATTGGGGTGCTACCAATCCTACCCCTTTGCACCCCTGAGTGCAGGAGTAAGTATGTGACCCAAAGGTCCCGGAGCCCTCCAGGGTTGTTTTCAAACTAGAAACAAAGGAAGAGAGTCCCTTCTCTTGTCTTCTCTTTTGGCAAAGATGGGACAGTCCCTGGCTGTGGTTTCAGGCCTGAGGAGAAATCCAGTTTGACAGAACGAAATGATGTGAAGAGAGAAGCAAAGACGGGGGACAAAGACATATGCAAATACACACCTTACAGCATGTGAGGGTTCTGTCCGGGTTGTCCCTGAAGCAAAGATTCACCCATGTCCACCACCTTGAGGTTTGGTTCCAGGCTCCAGAAATGGATTCATTTCCCCTCTGCCTAAGCTGGTCAAGGTTGAGTTTCTGTCATTTGCAATTGAGTGAGCCCCAGGATACAGCCCAGCACGTCATCATAGGCCACTGAGCACTCAAAGGGTGTGGAGGTGTCCTTCAGAGATAAACTAAGGCAGGATTAGACTACTGCCTTCCCTTTCTGAGAAAACCAGCAGTGACAGGAAGTGGACTTGAACACTGGACTCAGAAGAGCAATCTGCCTTCTGCTCCCACTATTAACTGCCATCTTGGATGAGTTACCTTCTAGAACTTGTGAAACGAGGGGGCTAGATAGTGCCATCCAAACAGCATTTCAGCTTATATTCTTTCATTCATTCATTTATTTATTTAACTTCAGAGAGAGAGAGAAAGCGTGCCTAAAGCAGGAGAGAGGGGCAGAGGGAGAGAGAGAGAGAGAGAGAATCTTAAGCCCAGTGTGGAGCCTGATTTGGGGCTTGATCCCATGTCCCTGGGATCGTGGCCTGAGCCGAGATCAACATTTGGATGCTCAACCCACTGAGCCACCCAGGCGCCCCTTCTTTCAAATATTTAAATGTCAATTTATGCTACCAGTCTTCTCTTCATTTTAACTCCAACCCTGCCTTCAGTTCTTTGCTGAGTTGCTCACTTTTTAACAGGATTTAAAAATGAATCCTTGGAGCTCCTGAGTGGCTCAGTCGGTTAAGCGTCAGACTTCACTCAGGTCATGATCTCATGGTTCTTGAGTTCGAGCCCCATGTCGGGCTCTGTGCTGACAGCTCAGAGCCTGGAAACTGCTTAGAATTCTGTGTCTCCCTGTCTCTCTGACCTTCCCCTTCTCACATTCTGTCTCTCTCTCTCTCTCTCTCAAAAATAAATAAACATTAAAAAAATCATTTAAAAAAAATGAATCCTTCCTGTGCTGCCTAGAAGGACTAAGAGAGGGAAAAATAGCACACCCTGTATCTCTCCAGTTGAGTAGTCAGATATTTAATAAAGACAAGACCTCTGGACTTGGCAGCACAGGGCAGAAGAAAGAGGAGTCCTCAGCATTTTCTGTTCCCGAGGCTGAATGCTGTCACAAGCTGATGATTTGCGGTGGGACAGAAGTGGCCAAAGAGGCAGAAGGTATGTACCCAGGGTTGAGTTCTGCTGTCTGAGCAGCGATTACAATTGCTATTTTGGAAGACTTGGAAAAATTCCCTGTGTAGGTGTGAGTTCCCCTGACATCCTCATGTAAGATCCTTTTAACAGCCTGGGACTGTAGTTCCTAAGCAAAATACATTAAGGTTTCTGTGTTCCTTTCAGGAAATATCTTGTCTGCCTTGTGAGGAAGGGGAGTAATGCAGCGTCCCTTGAATAGGCTAAGTCCCTCCGAAAAACATGCTTGCTTGTTTGTTCCTTTGAAGTGTGTGTGTGTGTGTGTGTGCGCGCGCGTGTGTGCTCCTGCAAGCACAAAAGCAGTTAAAGAAGAAGATTATGATTGGTTGATACCAGGAACTTTTAGTTTTTCTTTGTGCTGAGAGAAATTTAAAAAAACAAATAGGTCAGAGGATTTCTTGGAATAATTCTACTTTCAGAGGCTTGGCTGAACTTCTCAGCAAAAGTCCTTGGTTGGCCACCCGCTAAGGAATGAACTTCACCAGTTCTGGACCCTGGGGCAGCCTGCACTGTTGGAAAGTCTTACTCTCAGACCGATGGTGAGTTTTGTATTTACATTGACATTGTACTTAATAAAGAATAAAGAAGATGAAGCCCATTCTTTAGTTACTGTCTCTTGGGATGCTCTAATTTTTATTTCTGGTGATAAAAAACAATCAAAGTGTAGAAAGCCTCCAAGAGGAGAGGCATCCCCAGTTTTGGTTGTCCCTAAAATAGCTGGATCTCACAGTGTCTTCTGAACAAGCAAGACAGGAACCTGAGCAGTTCTGGCTCCTACACCTTACCTACTCCCACCTTCTGCTACTACCTATCAAACAGAACCTTCTTATCAGACCTTATCCCTGGTTTATTTCTTCCTAAGGCCCATGGAGAGGAGCAGGCTGAACAATTATTGGCTCAATTAATTTATCCTGCTTACTTATGCCAAAAAAAGAAAGGAAGAAAAGCGTGTGTGTGCGTGCACACATATGCCATGGCTTTGTATTTCTGGGTTCTTTACGTTCTGAATCAAAAATTGCTGAATATCTCTTATGTAGAATAAAAAAGCAAGATGCAAAGCAGTGCTCACAGTATGTTACCTTACGTGTAAGCGGGAGGGAAGGAATAACTATAGATATGTTTTTGCCTGGATTTGCTAAAGAAACTTGGAAAGATGCAAAAGAAACTGACAAAAGTGTCTGCTAGTGGAGGTGAGATGGAAGCTAGCTGGGGGGAGAATAAGGAAATTTTCATTGTACATCTTTTACATGTGTGGTTTTTGAACCAGGTGAATGTATTGCCAATTCAAAAAAAAAAAAAAAGACCTGGTCCCTAAGCTAAACTTGTCTCCATGGTTGGATATTCCCTCTCTACCCTCTGAATGTCCCTAACGTTTGAACATTTCAACAACGATCATGTTACATTGGCCTCCGGAAAACTGAAAAAGGGAGAAAACTGTTAGGGATCAACACATGGTGTTAACATTTTTCCTATGTAAGGAGCTCTAGGAAAACAAAGGCAAAGAACCAGAGATTTCTCCAGGTCCCAAAACTGTATGTAAGTGCGCCAAGTTCAAAAAGTAGGGAAGAAGAGGGACTCCCCCAACCACTGGGTCTTCTAATATGAACATTTCTAAATGTGCATCGCAAATCGGTCAGAAAGCTTCTCCTCTGTGCCAGACCTCTAAGGATAGTTAATAATGTCCCTCTGGCACTCAGCAACTGCAGAAAGATTGAAAACCAGCATGATGGCAACGGCTAAGTTAGTGATAAATGGATGAAAGCAGGTGATAGTTAGCTTAGGATGGAAAGGGACTTCCGACCTACAGAGAAAAACGGAAAAGTGTAACCAAGGCTACTTGGGATACCATGGATCAACCCTGGGGCCAGCAGAACAGGGGAGCAGTGCCTGTAAAGGGGCACAGGAACATTACGTGAAGCCCTTGCCTGCAGTTTGGAGAGGACACAGGCTTTTACTGAGGGAGTGGAGGCGAGGCGGGGCTGTGGGGCCAGGTGGGGCCAGGCTTCTGCATCTGTCTACACCACACACGCCCTTCGCTTTCTAGATCTCAGATTGCTCACGTTCAGGTTGTATTTCTTGAAGCTTGCTCTCTTCTGGGAGAGTTCCAGTAACCTTGCAGACACCTTGAAATCATTTTTAAAAGCAGGGAAGTGTGCATGAGACCAAAGGGTTATATTTTCTGGGCTGGAAATGCAATAGTTTGGTGTCCTCTCCTTGGTTTGATTGACCAGATTCTTGGTGACCTTAGCCAAATCCTTGATCTGGATTTCAGCCTTCCTTCCACCAAATGGGAACAAATATTGGTTACCAGCAGGAGGTAAGAGCTGTTGGAGACACAGAGGGCAGGACTAGCCCTACAGTATCACTTTTCTCATCAGAAACTGGAAAAGCGACACTAAATTCCTGAGATCCATGATTTAAATTCTGTCAACGTCCCCGGAATAGACGTAAGACACACTGGAAACGCTTCATATGTAATGCCCGAGAATGCTCCCATGTTGTTTGGAAGAGGGCAGATGCTTTTCATTTTATTCTTCAGAAACACACTTGGTCATTTTTCTTTCTTTCTTTTTTTTTTTTTTTTTGATGTTTATTTATTTATTTTTGAGAGAGACAGAGTGTGAGTGGGGGAGGGGCAGAGAGAGAGGGAGACACAGAATCTGAAGCAGGCTCCAGGCTCTGAGCTGTCAGCACAGGGCCTGATACAGGGCTTGAACTCATGAACTGAAGGATCATGACCTGAGGTGAAGTCAGATGCTTAACCGACTGAGCCACCCAGGCACCCCTTGGTCATTTTCTTCCATCTGTAACCTTAGAGTTTAGAATGCAATTTCTTTTGACCCCTGAGTTCCATATCGTCAGTCTACTGGTTAGTTGCCCAAGGAAGTTTGGTCACGTTTAAAGATTTGAGACTCATGGGGCCAGCCTGGCACCACGTCATTCTATGTTACCTGAGAAGATTTTTGGTGCTATAAGTTACGGGGACGTTGGGACAGACATCCTCAATATGGAGATTATTATTAATTAAAAAATTTTTATTCTTTTATCCCATTCCCGGGTTCTGCCAGCCTCCACCCCAATCCTTGTGCAGGCCATCTGGGACTGACTTTGTGCGATTTCTAGGTGAAGTAATTTTCCTCTCTGCTGCCCCAGGACAATGCTTGGGAGAGGCTGGCTCTCAGAATGTGTGGGTGGATAATTCTAGATGACGTTCCAAGATTCCGTCCAGCTCTGTGGGTACTCTGTCTCCACCCTCTGCCACCCTGCTCCCCTATCCCCTCTTTTTCCCCCACAACACGCATCCCTCCCACAACCTGCAACTCACCAAGGGCTGCTGTGAACTTTGGCTGCTTGTGCCCAGGTAGAGAAGTGCAATCAGATCCAGTGCCTGTTGGACAGGAGCGAGGGATTTGCTAATCTCCCACTTGCAGCTTTGCTCACCGGTGAAAACCCTAACCTAGAATTCTAATTGCACAGCGACATGTCCATACTCGATGCAGAGAAGGAGCCTTCCAGTCTCTGCACACGCCTTGGGCAGGATGGGCCTCAGCAGTCACCACGTTGCAAAGTGGTGTGCCAGGCTCACCAGACCTTCTCATGGTCTAATGCCTCTCCTCACCCCACTCTTTAAAAATAACCAACTTGGAGGGGCGCCTGGGTGGCGCAGTCGGTTAAGCGTCCGACTTCAGCCAGGTCACGATCTCGCGGTCCGTGAGTTCGAGCCCCGCGTCGGGCTCTGGGCTGATGGCTCAGAGCCTGGAGCCTGTTTCCGATTCTGTGTCTCCCTCTCTCTCTGCCCCTCCCCCGTTCATGCTCTGTCTCTCTCTGTCCCAAAAATAAATAAACGTTGAAAAAAAAAATTTAAAAATAACCAACTTGGGCACGCCTGGGTGGGTCAGTCAGTTGAATGTCAGACCCTTGATTTCAGCTCAGGTCATGATCCCAGGGTTGCGGTATCGAGCCCCACACTGGGCTCCACATTCAGATTCTTAAGCCCCACATTGGGCTCCATGCTTAAGATTCTCTCTCTCCCTCTACCCTTCTCCCTGGCTCGCACACACTCTCTCTCTAAAATATAATAAATAAATCATTAAAAAAATAAAGATAACTCCCTTAAAAATGATTATTAAGTGTTTAATATTCACTATAGAAAATTCTAGAGCAATAATAGATATCCTTTCTTTCTCCCAGCGACAAAGACTATCAGCATCATTGTTAATTATTCTTCCTGCCCCAGACATTCACTCAGAAAATACCTACCATGCATGTACTAATGCTAATGCTGGGAGTACAGCGTGAACACAGTGGGTGTGATCTCAGCTCTCAGAGGATATGTGTTCCAGTGGGGGCGGCGGTGGGGGAGGGGGGACAATGAGTAAGTATGCGAATATTTCAGAGCCTGGCAAGTTATGAGAGAGACAGCCCGGGAAATAAAGTGATGAGGAACTGGAGGGTATGCTGATAAGGTGGCCAGGCAAGACTTGAGGAGGTGGGGTCTGAACTGTAGACTGAGGGACAGGCAGAGCCAGCCTGGGGGAGGCCAGAGAATGCCGGGGAGGGAAGGAGCTCCAGGGGGTCCTGGGACTGACAGAGAAAGGGAGGTTGAAGCAAGTCAAATGCTGAGCCAAGAGGTGACCAAGGACCAGGCCAGGTAGAACCTTGTGGGCCTGTTAGGAGTTTGGTCTTTGTTCTAAAGGTAATGGCCAACTGTTAAAGGGCTTTAAGCAGGGAAGTTACATGATCTACTTCATATATGTTTTTCAAAGATGACTGTTGCTCTGTCTGAGGAATGAACTGTAAGGGGGCAGAGTGGATGCAAGGGGCCCAGGTCTAGAGGTCTGGAAAGAGCATGGGAGCTTGGGTAGGCAAGTGAAGACAGAGAGAAGTGGATGGAATAGGTAAAAGTTTGGCGGTCCAATAGACTTGCTAAGAAACTGAAGATAACAATGAGGGAAGATATAACCTTCTCTGAAACCTTGCAGGATGGGGTGAGGAATAATTCATTACTAAAGGCAAGCTGCTTTCTGTCTCTAGAGGTAGAGACCTCAACAGACCTTTTTGTTTTAGGAAAATTATCATAGTATATACAGTATTTATTTTTTTAATGCTTATTTATTTTTGAGAGAGAGAGGGAGAGGGAGAGAGAGAGTGTGAGCAGGGGAAGGGACGGAGAAAGACAGAGACACAGAACTCAAAGCAGGCTCCAGGCTCTGAACTGTCAGCACAGAGCCCAACGTGGGGCTTGAACTCATGAACTGCGAGATCATGACCTGAGCCAAAGTCAGATGCTCAGCCGACTGAGCCACCCAGGAGTCCCAGAATATGCAGGAGTACTTACAAATTCAATTTCTCAGTGCACAAATCCTTGTAGCTTACCCTAGACTAGGCACTAATCTAGGTGTATTAGCAAGTTCACGGACTTTGGATTCTACCACACAGACTAGACATGTAGGGGCCACGGGTAGGCCTGCCGCAAAATGTGCCACTGTGGAATATTGATTATTATAAGTGAAAGTTTCTTTGAAAAAAATGCTTATTTACTTGGAGAGAGAGAGAGAGAGAGAGAGAGAGCGCACGCGCACAAGCAGGGGGGAAGGGCAGAGAGAGGGTGACAGAGAATCTCAAGCAGGCTCCAGGCTCATCTTGGAGCCCCACACGGGGCTCGAACTCATGAACCATAAGATCATGACCTGAGTCGAAACCGAGAGTTGGATGCTCAACCGACTGAACCACCCAGGCGCCCCCATAAATAAAAGCTTCTTAAGTGCCAGAAGACACTCAGACCCCCCTCCGTCCCCTTGAAAGCAGGAAATAACTCTCCCTATGAAAGGTACCCTCCCTGTACCATGAAGTAAAGAGACATCCTTTTCACCAGAGATGGGCAATTCAGAGCAGAGGAGGCTGAATAAACAACCTTGTTACTCTTTACTAATTTACTCCCCCAGCCCAAATCCTGTTTAGAATTCCCTACTAACCGAAGCTCCCAAAGTTAACTTTTCTTTGTCCTGTCAACTCCTCACAGATGTATCGTCTTTTTGTCTCAAAAGTGTAAAAACTGCATGCCTCAGTCATTTCCTTAGATCTCAATTTCATTATTGGTCCTCCGTGAGCATGTAGTAAAACAAATAAAAAATAAAATCTCTGGGTTCTTTTCTGTTAATTGGTCTCACATCCATTTAATTCTTAGTCCAGCTGGAAGATCCTGAAGGACAGAGACTTTTTCCTTCCCTTCGTACACGTAAATAAATAATAAATGAATGAATTCTATTGCACGTTAGAGGTGATTCTTGTTTTGAAACAAGAGAAATGTTAACAAGGTAAGAGTAAGCAGGAGCCCCAGGTGCGGATGGGGCGGTTTCGATGTTATCAGGGTGATTATGGAAGGCCTTGTTGAGCTGATGACTTTTGCCAAATATAAATAGATTCTCTATAAATTTATCAAACACCAGAAGCTGCAGGAGGCAGGGAATATGCCTCATTGTTCGTGGTACATGGTAGGAACACAGTATTTGTGGAATGAATAAATGAACCTGAATGCATTTATTAATGTTCTGGATTGGGACTATAAATTGTTGTATAAATTTTTTTTTTTTATTGTTGTATAAATTTGAGTAGGAATTGTGACGCCCCTCAAGGAGGCAGGTTTTTTTTTTTTTTTTTTAATTTTTATTTTTTTTTTCAACGTTTATTTATTTTTGCGACAGAGAGAGACAGAGCATGAACAGGGGAGGGGCAGAGAGAGAGGGAGACACAGAATCGGAAACAGGCTCCAGGCTCTGAGCCATCAGCCCAGAGCCTGACGCAGAGCTCGAACTCCCGGACCGCGAGATCGTGACCTGGCTGAAGTCGGACGCTTAACCGACTGCGCCACCCAGGCGCCCCTTTTTTTTTTTTTTAAATGGGGGAATCATTGTTATGTTTGAAGAATGGAGATGGTTAATGGTTGAAGTGATATCAAGTGGCTTTTGTTTTCATTTGATTTTTCCTACTGAGCGTATTCCTGTGTTATTAAAAAGTCTTTGCGGGGCGCCTGGGTGGCTCAGTCAGTTGAGCCTCTGACTTTGGCTGAAGTCATGATCTTGTGAGCCCTGCGTTGGGCTGCTTCAGATTCTGCTTCAGATTCCTTGTCTTCCTCTCTCTGTGCCTCTCCCCAGCTCGCGCTCTCTCTCTCTCTTTCTCTCTCTCTCAAAAATAAAAAGTCTTCAGGACATCTGGATGGCTCAGTTGGTTAAGCATCTAATTTCTCTCAGGTCATGATCTCACGGTTCATGGGTTCAAGCCCCCGCGTTGGGCTCTGTGATGACAGCTCAGAGCCTGGAGCCGGCTTCAGATTCTGTCTCTCCCTCTCTCTCTGCCCCTTTCCTGTTCTAGCTCTGCCTCTCTCATTCTCTCTGCCCCTCCCCCGCTCATGCTCTGTCTCTCTCTCTCTCTCAAAAATAAGTAAACATTAAAAAAATTTTTTCTAATAAATAAAATAAAAAGTCTTCGTGTGCATTCCATGCAATAGTGGTATAGCAGTTCACCACATGCATAAACCACGATCTATTAAACTGGCCTTCCCATGTTTTCCAGTTGTTTCCCTCCAGCCACATTGCCCATCTGTCCTTTCCTCTGTTTCATCTCTAGGATTACAGAAATGGTTCACCTATGCAGCTTTCAATTCTTGTTATTTTTTATTAATCTTTGCTGTCTTTCTATACCAAACATAGGCCAGTAAATAAATTAGATGATGGTCATCATTTATTTCTGAGGCAGTGTATGTTGGAGTTGGGATTTAGTTGAGGTATAAGAAAAAGCAGGGTCAGAAGCAGGAAGTCCCAAGTCCTGCACTGACTCTGCCCCCATTATCCCTGGCTTTGCTCTAGCTCCTTCCTTTATCTTTGTATTTGCTCTGGCCCCTGAAGAGGAAAAAAAAATTAAAATGAGGGGTGCCTGGCCGGCTCAGTGAGTAGAGTGTGCGGCTTATGATCGGAGGGGTTGTGAGTCTGTGCCCCATGTTGGGTGTAGAGAGTGCTTAAAAATAAAATATTAAAAAATAAATAAATAAAAGGAAAAAATAAAACCACCACCAGATTATTAACACTACAAAAGTCATTCTACATTTTTAAAAAATTTATTGTTTAATGGTTATTCATTTTTGAGAGATAGCATGGAGGGGGGAAGGGCAGAGAGAGAGAGAGACAGGATCCAAAGCAGACACAGAGCCCATTATGGGGCTTGAACTCACAAACCGTGAGATCATGACCTGAGCCAAAGTCAGGTGCTTAACAACTAAGCCACCCAGGGGCCCCTGCAAAAGCCATTCTAAAAGACACTTGATGGTTTCTATAATAGGCACATGAAGACTTTGGACAGCTGATTGAACAAGTGCTCCGTGGCCCATTTTCATGCTTCCACGTGGAACCCAGGTGAGGCAGCCCAGGTGAAGAGTGTTAATCCAAAACTGCACACGTACATGACAAGGGGCAGCCTGGCCGGGTGTGGTGAATACTGTGTCTATACATCAGACAGATGGTGTCAAGGGGTTGCTCTCTTCCTTAAAAACAAAACAAAACAACACACACACACACAAAAGTAGTGAAATAAGTACATTTTCAGGTTTAAAAAAAATCCTGATGCCTTTTCCATACCAGAATCCTTTTAGGATGTCGGGAGATATAAGCAGTGTGCAGTCCCCTGTGGGGGATGCCCAGTGGTCCATGCAGAGCGTTTCTCTTAAAATGACTCCCTTAGAGATTTTACTGGTGCAAACTTTGCTGTAGAATGCTCTCTACACTGATCATTCAAAAAGGGAAACAAAGGGGGCGCCTGGCTGGCTTAGTGAGTAGAGCATGTGACTCTTGATCTTGGGGTTGTAAGTGAGCTCCCACACGTAGAGATTACTTTAAAAAAATGAAAAAAAAAAAAAAAAAGAGAGAGAGACAGAGGGATGAATAGAGCACTACTCTGTATGATACTAATCAGGGTGGATATGCAACATTATACATTTGTCTAAATGCATAGTATTTTACACCATCAAGAGTGAGCCCTAATGTAAACTCTGGTCTTTGGGTGACAATGATATGTCAACATAGGTTCATTGATTTGTAACAAACTTACCACTCAGGTGGGGAATATTGATAATAGAGGAAGCCATCTATGCATATGTAGGGGATGGGGTAGAGGAAAAATAACTTCCTCTCAATTTTCCCGTGAACCTAAAACTGCTCTAAAGATAAAGTCTACTTTAAAAAAGATATATAAAAAAAATAAATAAAGCAAAATGGATGAACCTTGAATACATTGTGTTAAGTGATATAAGCTGGTCACAAAAGACAAATTCTGTATATTCAGATGTGGAAATATTGGGGTTTGGCAGAAACGGTCAAGAAAGAATTCTTGAGATGTCTTCGGTTTATTAAAAGCATAGGGATAGGACTCATGGGCAGAAAGAGCTGCACTGGGGTTGTGAGGAACGACTGATTATATACTTACAAGTTGGGAGAGGGTTAGGGATAGCGTAAGTCTCTAAGGAATCTTGGAAGAAATGTTTCCAGGACCTTGAGGGGGCTAGCTGTTGTTAGGAAAAGGTCATTTGTTACTGTCTAATGAAACCTCAGTCATGAGACCATTCATATGTATATCAGTGGTCCATATGCTTGGAGAATGGTTGCTAACATATATCTTGGAGGGATTTGAGATAAAGGAAGTTTCCAAAGAATTTGTATATGTTAAAAGAAACTTACAAGAATCTGGAGGTAAGGATAATGTTAAGCTAAGATTGCCTTTTGCCCTCAACAAAGTGTCAACATCCAGACTGCTGAGTTCCTAGAGCAAGGTCACTCTGCCTGTCTCAAGGACTTGTAAAGTTGTAAGGAAATTTAATTTTTTTCTTTTGCCTTTGTTTCCCACATTGTGTTCCCCTTATGAGAGGTACTCAGAGCAACCACATGCACAGAAACAGAAAGAACCGTGATTTATGGGGGCTAGGGGAAAGGGGAGTGGGGACTTACTAATTAATGGATACAGTCAGAGTTTCAGCTGGGGAAGACGAAAAAGTCTGGAAATGGACAGTGGTGACGGTTGTGCAACACTTAATGTACTAATGCCACTGAGCTGTACCCTTAAAAATGGTTAAAATGGTAACTTTTCTGTTATGTATGTTTTATCACAAATTTTTAAAATGCAGTGAAGTAGGGAGAGGGAATAAACTGAGGTCGTAAAGTAAGCAGGGTGAGTAACTTTTCCCACCTTTTGGGGTCAGAATGAAGAGTGTTATAGGATTTTGACTTTTTGTTTGAGTCCCTTGTCCTGTCCCTCATTTCCTCCAGGAGTAATGATAACAGAAAAGGATCTTCAGCTCCAGCTACAGAAAAGGGCAACAGAAATACTCTTCCCTCATTCCCAACAGGTTTCTTTTCTGTTCAGTTCTCTTCTCCTTCCCCTCTTTTTTTTAAAGTGTGTTTATTTATTCTGAGAGAGAGAGAGAAAACGCCTGAGTGGGGGAGAGAGAGAGGAAGAGAGAGAGAGAATCCCAAGCAGGCTCTGTCAGCCTGTAGCTTGACTCGGGGTTTGAACTCATGAGCTGTGAAATCATGACCTGAGCCGAAATCAAGAGTCAGATGCTCAACTGCCTGAGTCACCCAGGCGCCCCTTTTCTCCTTCCCCTCTAAATGGGATGGCCAACCTGACTGGAAATGGCGGCACATTCACATATGTACAGTAAGGGCTCAAGAAATAACACCTGTGAAACTGACATTTGCAAAATACATCTTTCATAAAGAAGCTGCTTTTAACCTCAGTGAGAGCCTACTAAGAGGGGAGGGGCCCTCCTGAAATGCAGGAATCCCCTGGGCTGTCTTTATACATCTGCGCTGCAAGATAGGCAAGGGTGACAGAGGGATATTTTGAGATTAAATTACATTTCCCTAGTGTTTTTTTTCTTTTCTCATTCTCTCATTCAAGCAGGGAGCAGAGTGTATTCCTCGCTGAAGGAGGGAATTATGCGGCAGAATACTGTAAAGCAGTCGTTAGAAGGCGAGCTGGTAGGGGCGCCTAGGTGGCTCAGTCGGTTAAGCGTCCGACTTCAGCTCAGGTCACCATCTTGCAGTCCGCGAGTTCCAGCCCCGCGTCGGGCTCTGTGCTGACGGCTCAGAGCCTGGAGCCTGCTTCCGATTCTGTGTTTCCCTCTCTCTTGGCCCCTCCCCGTTCATGCTGTGTCTCTCTCTGTTTCAAAAATAAATAAACGTTAAAAAAAATTAAAAAAAAAAAGGAGAGCTGGTGGCCAGCTAGCTGAATCAGGCCTGGAGGGAATCTAGACGGGACCCCTTAACAATATTGACCTGTACAGTGTGTTCTGAAATTTAAATTCGGAGACGTTTAAAAATTGGAAAACATCAGGGGCGCCTGGGTGGCGCAGTCGGTTAAGCGTCCGACTTCAGCCAGGTCACGATCTCGCGGTCCGTGAGTTCGAGCCCCGCGTCAGGCTCTGGGCTGATGGCTCGGAGCCTGGAGCCTGTTTCCGATTCTGTGTCTCCCTCTCTCTCTGCCCCTCCCCCGTTCATGCTCTGTCTCTCTCTGTCCCAAAAATAAATTAAAAAAAAAAAAAAAAACACACAAAAAAACGTTGAAAAAAAAATTGGAAAACATCACATCAACATCTGGGTTTCTGGTTTTTCCTTATAAATGGGAAGACAGCTCCATCAACTTTGCCCATTTGGCAACAACAGCTGGACCTGAGCTGCAGCTGTCGTGTGGAGAGTGGGGTATTAATTAGGATAACATGGGCCACCGGAACAAAAAGCCCCTCGGATTTCAGTGGCACGACACAAAAGAAGAGATACTTTCTCGATTGTGAATAACAAGCCCAGAGTCTGTGATACAGAGACTGGATGGAGATCCTTCCTTTCTGTGTCTCCACCATCTCCGGGGAACGTAGAGTCTCTGATTTCAGCCTGTGGAGTGGGGAAAAGAAGTGCAGAAACACACCATTTCCCCACCCCGGAAAGGGACATCCTCGGTTCCATTCCACTGATGGGACCCAGGCACGCGATCTGCCTGGACGCAAGGAGAGCTGGGAAATGAGGAGGCTGGCTGGGCCGCCACTTCCTGGCGACGACTCTGTTCCATGGAAGGAAAGCAGGAACGTGTGGTGGGCCTGTGCAACTCCTGCACAAACGGGTGGGCACGTTCCAACTCACCACAATTTCACCACCACCTTTCTATTCCCAAGTGGCCCAGAATACACTGGAATTTGTGGTGCAGAATTAAGGTATTTGTGCCCAGCGTGTGAGGAAGAAACAGAAAGAAGTGGATTCTCTCTAGAATGAAAAAGAGATTCCCTTGGGCTGGGAGGAAGAGAGACAGAGAGAGAGAGAGCCAGAGGTCAGCAGTACCTGCCTGGGCAGAGGGTCTGTGTGCCTCAGTTCCCTGTAATATCATCTCAGAAACTGGAAAGCCCTAGAAAGAATGACCTCGTGGCCTGTCTCGGCTGATAGGATGATCGCCACCTCCAGCCCACCCGAATTTCCTGTGTTCCTTGTGGGACACAGACGTGGTTTAATTGACTGAAGCAGCCATATAAACCTGAATAGTGGAGACAACTCAGCCAAATTTGGGGGGATGGGGACCAAATGGCTGGGTGCTCCCCTCTCCATCCCACACCGCAGGGCGGTGTAAATCCCTGTGGTTAGGGACTCCAGGAAGGAGGAAGGCCAGTTCCCCCACTCCTTCAGTGGATTGGCTGCTCAGGGTCTACAGATAAGTCTTTATATAAAATAATGGATAAGTGACTATTCTTACACATCTTAGTTTATGGACTGAGATTCACACCTTTTTACTCAGTTTTTCAGTTTCTTAAATGAGGGTGCTGTGGAAGGCAGCGACCTTGTTCATTTGAGCTTTTTCTAGAAATTTTGCCCTCCAACTCACAAATCCAAAGCAGGACCTCCACCCCCAGCCCCATCCCACCCACATACCACAAAAAACAAATAAAAGCCAAAAAAACCAGTCATCTTACAAGCCTTTTCAAATGGGGCGGTAGGTCCCCCTGTGGGTGGTGTTACAGGAAGCCCCAGTGTGTATTCCTGGAGCACTAATTTTGCTCAAAGATTTGGTAACATATTCTTTATATTCAAAGAAACTAGGTTAAATTATGGAGTAGAAAGCAGACTTCGCAGTTCAAAAAATAATGAAATTCCAGAATTCAAAGAAATGTCTTTCTTGTGGGGAAGGGGGGCCTCCCTGTTTCAGAACACCATGCGGGTCTCCACGGGAGTTCTTTTGAGAAGGATGCGTCTGTGGAAAAGTTTGAGCAGCGCTGGCCTGGCGCCCGGCTTGGCTTGGGCTGCAGACTGACTCTGGGCCTCTCCCTAGGCTTGCACTGACTCCCTAGTGGTTTCGCATTGCCGTTAATATCTCCTCACGTTTCTAAACCCACAGCTTGTCAGCACCGGTGCAACCTGAGAGCGAATGCCAGGTTCGTACTCGCTCTTTTCACAAAAGGAGATGGAGAATCAGCAACTTGAAAGGACTTGCCTGGGGCGGGGGGGGGGGGGGGGGGGGGGGGGGATCCAGGTTTCCCAGGCCAGTTCTCCTCCTCGAGTGCTTGGCCGCTCCATCCTTTCATTCTGCAGGAACTCCTGGTCCATCTACCCATGTAAGGAATCTCATTCCCCCTCCCCCCGCACTCCCCCTCCCGTCCGTCCATCCTTCACTCTGTAGTTCCATTCTTGAGAGCCCTGCCTCTCCAATGCGGCATCCGGGGCTGGTGGGGGGCGCTTAGAAAAGTTTCGTGAATTAGTAACCGCTGGTTCTGAAGCATGCATCAGAGCCCAGACCAGGGGCGGGTGAAGAAGTGGTTGGATTGGGGAAGGATTTGCTCCACGTCTCCCAATGCGACCAAGAGAGAGGGGGCTGCGGTTGGAGGGCGGAAACGGTCCGGATCCAGGCCGCAGAAGCACGAACCCACGTTGGCAGGGGCAGCCCTTTCCCGCCGCCCACGATCCTAGGGCGGGCACTCTGCCGAGCTGGGCGGCTGGTGCAATCTCCCGCGCGCCTTGCACTGATCAGAAAGAGAGGAGCTGAGGCAGTAGACGAGAGGAGGAGCAACTGCTCCTGGGCCCTGGCTGAGGCGCATGACCAATGGGGATGCGAGCCCCGTAGCGCGAACCAATTAGCGCAGGGCCTGCGACAGCGCGGGCCAATGGGGGCGCCAACTGGGCGCTGGGAGGAGGCAGAAGGTCTGAGCCAGCAGTAGACTTGCGCTGCCCACGCGGTCAGTTCTCTCGTTTTCCCTCGCCTCCTGCGCTGCCGCATCATGAGCGCCCGGAGGCAGGTGGTCAACTTCGGGCCCGGGCCTGCCAAGCTGCCGCGCTCGGTAAGTCCCCACGAGCGCGAGCCGAGAGTGCGGTGCGGGCGGGAGCGCGCGCGGTTCGTAGTGTATCTCTGAGGCGGGGCGCTCGGATCCCCTCTCCCGGCTCGGAGTCTTCCGAGCGTTCTGCAACAGAGTGCATGCCCAGGATCCCTCGCAAGTGGGCTTCTGGAAGAATGCATCTGGGGGAAAGGAAACTCGGCGACTTGCTTCTACAGCTGCCCCTGGCGCCGACTGCCCTGGGCGCGGCGTGCACGACTCGGCTTGCCCGTGCGGCGCACCTGCAGACTCCGGTGCTGTGCCTTCTGGGCTGGGCCCGGGGCGCGGCGGGAAGGCAAGAGCTCTCATCTCTGCGTTCGCGTTGCCCGGCCGGCATTGAGAGCCAGGCAGTGCCGAGTGGATCTGTGAATGGGATACTTTGAATGAATGGTGAATGAGGACCGCGTTAACTGGAGGGGATGGCAAACTGAAGTCCCGCGCATGACCCCTCCTCGTAAGGAGTGTTTGGTTTAGCCGGCACTTGGGAACGTTGCTTTTCAGAAATGTAAATCTGAAAGCCTTCAGTCCACCCTTTCCTTGTTCCCCTAGAGAAGCTGCCCCCCCCCCCGCCACCTTTATTTCAGCTCTGTTCCACGAGTAGATTTTTTTTTTTTTTTTAACTGGCTTGTTTCCTAAAAGCATTCGAGTATTCAAATTCTGTTAGGCTTTGGGCTGCTTGCCCAGTTAGCTTCACTTTGTTTTGGAGGAAATGGGATGATTGAATTCTCCCTGGGGCCACAACCAGACTTTTCAAGTCCAAGTGGAACTGACTCCCTGCCTTCCTAGGCACCACGCCAGCTTCCAGCTCCTCCCCCAACACCCATTCCTCCTTTCCCCATCACCCCCCCACCCCAGTTGTGAAGAAGGCCGTTTGTGATTTGCCTTGATTGACAAACTGCTATCGCTGCTGTTATATTTTTATTTTTCTAACCAGAATGACTGATAATATGTTGTTGCAACATGAGGCATAGCCAAGTGCTTTACAATTATCTATTGTTGAACAGAGTAGAAATCTCCCCGGGATAGAGCCTCCTCTGTGTTATACGAACAGAGAATCTTACAATTTTAGAAGGGAAAGGATTTCTTGCATTTCTAGGGGCAGGGCTCGCGGTAGCTGAGAGAACAGGGCTTGTTTTTTCTCACCTATTACAGTCGGTTTTAGGCGAGATTCCTTCCCTGTCAGAGCTGTGCAAACGTTTCTTGTACCTGCCTCACCTTTGTCCCTTCTCTGTTTTGGAATCTTCTATTTGTTCCTTGTGCAATTTCTTTCTTTCTTTTCTTTTTTTTTTTTTTTTTTAAGTAATCTCTCTCCACCCCCATGGGGCTCGAACTCAGGCCCCCTGAGATCAAGAGTCCCATGCTCTACCCATTGAGCCAGCCAGGCACCCCTCCTTGTGCATTTTATTTATGCATTTTTTAAAATGGCAGTTGTGATCATCAGTAACGTAATTATTGTTTTCCTGGGAAGATTTTTGCCCTCAGATGCCCTCTCTGGGTGGGGGAGGGGGTGGGTGGAAGGAAGTGGCAGATGTTGCTTTTTATGAGTTTTGATTTGATTGAATTGTTAGGATTAGAGAAGGTTTTCAAACTTTACTGTTGACTGTGACCACAATGAAAAATATATTTTACAAAATGACAAAATACATGCATATAATTATAATGAAAGCCTTATATTAAGGTCTTATGAAATATTTGGCCTAAATAACTACAACATACATAGTTTTGTATTCTATTCCACTCTAGTCTGTTCTATTTCATTTAAAAAATTAGTTGTGAGGAGCACCTGGGTGGCTCAGTCCGTTAAGTGTCTGACTCTTGATAGCCGCTTAGGTCATGATCTCACGGTTCGTGGGTTCAAGCCTGTGTTGGGCTCTGTGCTGACAGCACAGAGTCTGCTTGGGATTCTCTCTCTCCCTTTCTCTTTGGCCTTCCCCCGCTCGCTGTCTCTCTCTCAAAATAAATAAATAAACTTTAAAAAAGTTAGTTGTGACCCACAAAAGCGATTGTACTCTGCAGCTAAAGAAACTCCACTGGGGTAGAGGGGCATGATTTTGGGGTAGAAGTCTTTTAAAACTCTTTGTAATGATTTGGGTTATAACCTCATTTAAGGGGATACTGTCTGTAAGAGAAATCCAGTCTTTTTTTGTAGTTTGTCCAAGATTTTATTTAAATTCAGGTAGTTAACATTTAGTGTAGTATTAGTTTCAGGAGTAGAATTTAGTGATTCATCATTTACATATAACACCCAGTGCTCATCACAAGTGCCCTCCTTAATGCCCCTCACCCATTTAGCCCATCCCCCCACCCAGCTCCCCTCCAGCAACCCTCAGTTTGTTCTCCATATTTAAGAGTCTCTTATGGTTTGCCTCCCTCTCTGTTTTTATCTTGTTTTATTTTTATTTTTCTTCTCCGGTGTTCATCTATTTTGTGAGAAATCCAGTCTTAAACAGGAGTTCAAAGACGGATTCACTAAAGTTTTATTTGTTCAGCCAGTGCTAATAAGCGTCCGGTAGTTTACAGAATAATGACAAATCCTTTTTTCTAATGCTAGCTTTTATGATTTCTTTCTTTTCTTTTTTGAAAGTAATCTCTATACCCAAAGTGGGGCTTGAACTCACGACCTGAAAATCAAGAGTCTCATGCTTGCTGACCAAGTTGCCAGGTGTCCCAACAATGACAAATTCTTGATACCCGCTTCCCTCCCCCCCCCCCCCCCCCCCCCGCCCTTGCCAAAGGAAACTTTTGTTTAATTCTTTATTGTTAAAATGTTGTTTTTTTCAGGGGCATCAGGGTGGCTCAGTCCGTTGAGCATCGGACTCATGATTTCAGCTCAGGTCATCATTTCACGTTGGTGGGATGGAGCCTGGCATCAGACTCGGCGCTGAATGTGGAGACTGCTTAAGATTCTGTCTCCTGCTGCCCCTCACTCCTGCTTGTGCGCGTGCGCACTCTCTCTCTCAAAAAGTTTTTTTTTTTTTTTTTTTTTAGACAAATTACACTCCAGTTTAGATTGTTTTATGACCATCCTGTTTTAGCCTCTGTCTTTCAAGGAAACCTCTGATGGCAGGATGCCTCTACAGAGGGCTTATCTCACCTGTTTAATGTATGTTTTCAGGGCATTTTTTCCCTTTCTTTGTACTTCATGACAGTTTGCACATACACAAAGGTAGAGAGGGAATAATACAGTGAAATCCATGGACCCATCTCTGAGGATTTTGAATTCTGTGGACGTTTTGCCAGTCTTGCTTGTTTCAGTACTCCCTCCTCCAGCACGCTCTTACTCCCCACCGGCTCTGGGATGATTTTAAAGCCACGCAGGGGCGCCTGCGTGGTTCAGTCAGTAGAGCGTCTGACTTCAGCTCAGGTCGTGATCTCATGGCTCTTGGTTGGATCCGAGCCCCACGTGGGGCTCCGTGCTGACTGCTCAGAGCCTGGAGCCTGCTTTGGATTCTGTGTCTCCCTGTCTCTCTGCCCCTACCCTTTGCTTGTGCTCTGTATCTCTCTCTCTCTCAAAATAAATAAACATTAAAAAATAAAATAAAAAATAATAATAAAGCCAATTCCAGGAACGCCTGGGTGGCTCAGTCAGTAGAATGTCTGACTTCGGCTCAGGTCATGATTTCATGGTTCTAGGTTCCGAGCCCCATATCGGGCTCTGTGCTGACAGCTCAGAGCCTGGAGCCTGCTTCGAATTCTGTGTCTCCTTGTCTCTCTGCCCCCACTATTCGCTTGCTCTCTGTAGCTCTCTCTCTCTCTCTCTCAAAAATAATTAAACATTAAAAAAAATTAATAAACAATAAAGCCAATTCCAGATATCATGTCATTTCACACTTTAACATTCATCTCTGGTAGGATTTTATCTTCCTTCTTTAAGAAAAATAAATAAAGGATTGGTTTTTTTTTTTTTTTTTCAGTGTGTAGTTACTTGCATTTTACTTATTTTGGAGGAACAAAACATCAAAGGGGCTCCCCCCGAGCTAGCTTTGTAAGGTTTGGTGAGCCGTGCCCCATTTCCTGACTCTTTGGGATTGGTGGTAAATTGGGTCTCCCCCACCCAGTTGTCCCTGTAAGGTAGAATGTGGTTAAGGGACTGCAGTAATCTTAGTAGAGGGGTCAAAGGGCTGGCCAGGTGCATAGCCCTCAGAGCCTTGGCTGATATTACTCATCTGCGCATCGGGGATAGGAATATCCCCCTCATGGCTCTGTCGGTATGTCATTACCTCCCCTGACCATTAATCTTTCACAACAGGTGTTTCTTTCTTTTTTTTTTTTTAAATGTTCATTTATTTTGAGAGAGAGCACGTGCTCCTAAGCAGGCTTCTCGGAGCCCAACAGGGGTCTGGATCTCAGGAACCGGTGAGATTAGGACCTGAGCCCAAATCAAGAGTCCAGCGCTTAACCAACAGCCACCCAGGAGCCCCTTCATTCACAGCAGGCTCTTCCTAATTCCCGCACACCCACCCTGTTCCTTTTGAGCACCTTAGACTAAAAAGATGGAAAATTGAGTTATCAGTTTAATTTCAGCCTCACCGACTTTTTTGTTTTTCCTTGAACCCAGAACTTTATGCATTTTGTTGTATTTCTGCTTTCAGAGTGAGAAATGTGATAGTGGAGGGGATATTTTCTAGCACGTCCGTTTTTTCCCAAAGGTCTTATCTTGACAGCTGAGGGTTGTCATGAGAAAAATTCTTTATTTGAACTTTATTTTTTGAATCCAGGTGAATTTTTATACCTAAATAAATTCATGCTTTTGGAAAAGCTGTATTTTTTTTTTTAGAGTTTATTTTTATTTATTTTGAGAGAGTATAGAGAGCGAGTGGGAGAGGGGCAGAGAGGAAGAGAGAATCCCAAGCAGGCTCCGTGCCATTAGTGTGAAACCCGATGCAGGGCTTGATCTCATGAACCATGAGATCTTGACCTGAGCTGAAAACAAGAGTCTGACGCACAACTGATTGAGCCACCCAGGTGCCCCAGAAAAGCTGTATTTTAACATCAATCGCATCACATAATTTCACACTTAACTTGTGTGTAAATTGCATTAGCAGGGCTCTGTGGGCTGGATGGGAGGAAGGGGATTGGCCGTGGGCATGACAGAAGCTTCTGGACCTCACAGGCCCTGTGGGTGGACTCCCTCTCTTTGATGTCCAGAGGGAGTGCTCTGCACAGAATATCCAAATCATTTTATTTTCTCTTGTTTTTTCCTAGGTATTGTTAGAGATACAAAAGGAATTATTAGACTACAAAGGAATTGGGATTAGTGTTCTTGGTAAGATTTACTTTTTGACTCTGAATATCCAGGTTCCAAAGGAAACTGATTAAAATGCATCAAGCCTCGAATTTTTTCCCCTCGGTCTTCCTTTAGGCCTTTGTAGATCTGTTTTTAAGTTTTAGTAATTTTGGTCGCATGATTGATGGAAGCAGTTTTGAAATCAGTACCCATGCTGGTGAGGGGTTCTTGCCTCTCCGCTTACCCTTTCATGGTTGGTTTTTGCTGTTCATAGCATCGGAGATCACATGCCTCACCATGCTCTGAAACTTTATAGTATTGCCTCACATTCATTGTACAGCCTGGGCTATACTTACAAATGAACTCAGTAAATGTTTAAAGGTCTACAAGCCTTTGCTCAAGATCTTGCATGTTAATAATTTCATTAAGTTTCTCTTACATTATTGAGGAAGAGAACCTTGGAATTTAAAAATTTCCTCTTGAAAATTTAATGTCCTTTTTCTTGTTAGGTAATTCCAAAAGCCACATAGTATTAAGAGATCATAGGGTTAACTGCATGCTTGTTGCTATTAAATTTTGTTCCTGTGGGTTTGGGACGAATACTTGGGTTTCTGTGAAATGAGAGCCACAGTGCGGAAATTTGTGCTGCTGTTCTCGGGGGGGGGGGGGGGGGGGGTAGCCTTTGTGCACGGGTTCGTGTTTGTGAGAAATCACAGGGACGGAAGGATGAATTAGTAAATGGCTCATTCAATTAGTATGCGACTTGAAAAATCATTCCGCTGTGGCTGTAAGGCTCAAATGTTTGCAATTGGAAAATCAGTTTGGATTTTTCCCCTAAACTAAGTGAGCCTTGGCCCACAATTTGCAAAATCACTGCAATTTCCCGTTATTATTTTATTTGCAAATCGTGCACTTGCTTCTAAAGTTCCTTCTGTTCATTTGGTTTTGAACTGGAACTGTGTTTTCTTGTTTTTCTTTCCTTCCACAGAAATGAGCCACAGGTCATCAGATTTTGCCAAGATTATTAACAACACAGAGAATCTTGTGCGGGAATTGTTGTAAGTTCAAAATTTTAAAGACCAAATTCGTTACTTTTGTTTGATAATCCACATACCTGGGTGTCTGTTATAGTATTTACTCTGCTGTGTGTTAAGAATATTTCATAATTAAAAATAAACTTTTAAAGATTCTTACAAAGTCACTAAATTAGTACATCATGCTTTTTTTGTTTGCTCTCCTGTGTTTGTGTGTTTTTATTTTATGTGGTGTTTCCAAAGATTTGGAATCATTATATCTAAGAAAGATTTTTCAGGCTTAATAGGGATTTAGATAACAAAGAAATGGTCATCTTGGTTAGTTTACTGGCTCTTAAAAATGTGGGTCTCAGATCACCTGTCAGAATCACCTGGCTGCGGGGTGGTATTAAAAAATTTAAGTGCAGGGCCCCTCTCTAGCCCAGCTGAATCAGAATCTCTGTAGAAACTTCATCTTTTGCAAACTTTTTGGGTAATTTTAAGAGTTCTTCACTCCAGGAACTTCTCAGGTGGTCCCTCTTAGCTTATCTGTACCATTCTCCTTACCCAGAGGAAACCTTACTTGTAAATAGATTGCTGTTTAAATGAGAGATTTATATATTATCTATACATATTCACATAAACGTTATGAATATGGTAATCTTGAGTGGGGGTGGGAATCCACATTTTCGTTCTGCTCATAGAACTGGTGCATGTTCATGGTAGAAAGTTTAGGGGCAAACTTGAATATCACAAATTAAACTAGAATTTAAACTACTGGATAGTTAAACTATGGATAGAATTAAACTATCCATAACCCTATCAGTCAGGTAATTATTATTAATAATTTAGGGTTCATGTTTGCATTATTCCGTAACAAGATTGGAATTATATGGACTACTTCCTTTTAAATTGCCTTGATGAAACGCTTCAAGATGGGGCAGGCTTGGGGACACTTTTGTGAGGAGCCCCTAGAAGCCCAGTGCAATGCGAGTGGTCAGAACCAGTAATCGTTCGCGTGACTTCACTCACCGGGTCTGCCTGCTGGGTCCTGTGTCCTGTCCACAGCATAATCCTGTGCTTCATGGAACCTTGGCCCCAGAAGATGTAGGCTGTGAGCCTCCTGGGACTGGACTCTCAGTTCAGTTTATGGGCCTGTCCTTTATTCTAACCAAGTGCCTACCTTGTACCCCTGTCTGCTCTGTCTCTATCTGCTGTCCTTCCATCCAGGTGTTGGCCTTCTTATCTGTCTGGCATCTGAATAACATAGACCTGGAACCCTCTCAGCTGCTGAGAACCTCATGTTTAGAACCTCTCGATGAGACCTGGCAGTAGGCACTGGATGATCACAGGCAGACATAGTTCAGGACCAGATATTTGCACAGCACCCATTCCCCAGGACCCTCTCGGGTTGCCCTGCCCTTTGGTTCTTACCTTGGTGCTGGACCTGTCTGTAGCCATCTGCCTTCCATATACCTGTTTCTAAGCTCTGACCTTACTCAAAGGTTTGGGTCCAGTTTCCTTGGTCTAGTCCCTCTGGAGCTGAGCTTCTCTTACTGCCTAGAGCCATTCCAACCATCATCTTCATTTTCTATGCTGGAGTCCAGAAATTTCCCTGTTAGTCTTGTTTTTTTTTTAATGTTTATTTATTTTTGAGTGAGAGACAGAGTGTGAGCTGGGCTGAGGAAGGGGCAGAGACAGAGGGGAAAACACAGAACTCAAAGTGGGCTCCAGGCTCTGTACCATCAGCACAGAGCCCAACGCAGGGCTCGAACTCACAAACTTTGAGATCATGACCTGAGCTGAAGTCGCACGCTTAACCAAATGAGCCACCCAGGCGCCCCCCTGTTAGTCTTGATGTATGTCCGTATGTGATTACATGCTTAGGCCTAAAACGTTATCTATGATCCTTATCACTGTCCGCTTGGTTCATAGCATGGACCAGCACATATCTATTTTTTGGACTGCTGGTTGTAAGTGACAGATGCCCAGCTCTTAGCTTAAGTGAAAGAGGGGGTGTGTTACCGTGTGTAACTGTAAAGTGAGGGAGTGATTGAGGTGATGTTCAGGAAGGTCTTTATCTTCATCTTTTGGCTCTGCTGTTTTAGGTGTTGGCTTCACCAGGTGGCCACCAGGGGTTGTAGGATTAGCCGGTTTATCCTTTCCCTCAGTAGAAAGCGTTCCCCTTTTCCTGAAGTTTGAGCAAAGGTCTCAGAACCAAACCCCACTGGCCAGCTCGGGTCATGTGCTCTTCTGCTGGAGCGAGGGTTGGCCTCCCTTGAACCATGTAGTCTGAGAGTGGTAGCAAGATGACCAGCAGGGTGTTACTGACTTCCCTCCAAACATTCCCCTTGGGTTCCACACAGAGCCCGATAATGGTTGTCCAAGGAGGGAATAGATAAGTGACTGGATTGGGGAAGGCAAAGCCGTGGGGGGACTTTACCATATTTCTTGTAGTATATCCACCCAGGGTAAAGTGCTGGTAGAGAGCATCACTCATTCTTGCGCCCTGTGTGTCTCTGTTTACCGTCACATGTACTTCTGCCCAGAGCCGTTCCAGACAACTACAAGGTGATTTTTGTGCAAGGAGGTGGGTCTGGCCAGTTCAGTGCTGTCCCCTTAAACCTGATTGGCCTGAAAGCAGGAAGGTGTGCCGACTATGTGGTGACAGGATCTTGGTCAGCTAAGGCCGCCGAAGAAGCCAAGAAGTTTGGGACCGTGAATATCGTCCACCCTAAACTTGGGAGTTACACGAGTAAGTGCTGGGATCTGAGTTCAACAGTGATAATGAAATGCTGACAAATGCTGATGGGTGGGTAGTCCCTCCTTAGATATCAGGTTACCCCCGCCAAGGGCAACCAGCAGTTTTTAATTCCTTCTTCTGGTCAATAGTTGGTTTGGTACCATTCAGACTGGATGGTTGTACTTGTTAAGACTGTTCACTGGCTGCTACAGAAAGTATTCATAGGTTCTCTCACCTGAAAACCTAGAGGCCAATTGGCTTCAGGAATGGCTTGATCAAGGGCCCCAACAGTGCCTGCAGGTCCTGGTGTCTCCCCTCGTCTCCTCTGTGGTGGCTCCACAGTCGGAAAAGCTGTACTCCCTTTTAGAAGATGCTCCTGACCTTCTGTTCTCCCAAGTTTCAGTGCCTTTGCTCAAGCATTTCCAGTTAGAGTCTGACGTCTCCTGTGTTCCATTCCCAATCAGTCATGTGACTGCAAGTGGAATTGGCCACACTGGAGCTACGTGGGCTGAGCTGGGGAGGCTGGAGCCCCAAGAAGAAACTCAGTGGACATAGGATAGATGGATGCTGGGTAATGAGAAAAAACTCGACAGATACCCACCACACCATTCTTGAAGATGAGTTACCCCCAATAACTGTCAAAGGGGTGGGATTGTTAATCTTTTTAGGTCGTTGATGGGGATTATAATGCAAGATGGATAGGGTGGTTTCACTTGGGAGGGCTTTGGGATGAGCCTTTCACTGCTAGGGGAAGTTTGTCAGTCTCATCTACACAAGGAAGGCAGAATGAAAGTCCAGAGTCTCCACTTTTTCTTCTGTGGTAGAAATTCCAGATCCAAGCACCTGGAAGCTGAGCCCCGATGCCTCCTATGTATACTACTGCGCCAATGAGACTGTGCACGGAGTGGAGTTTGACTTTATCCCAGACGTCGAGGGAGCAGTGCTGGTTTGTGACATGTCCTCAAACTTCCTATCCAAGCCAGTGGAAGTTTCCAAGGTAGAGTGTAAAAGGGCCTGGCGGGGGCACCCCAGTGTCTCGGATTCCGTGAGAGCATTTTAACATACGTACCAGGACACGGAAAGGCCCAGAGCGTCTTGGGCCAGCAGAGACCCCGAAGCCAGGGCAGCTCACAGTGATGGGCCAACAGTTGCTTATTTCCTGTGGGTTGTCAGAATGCTTACATCTTGATGTTACCCCGTGTTAATGATTGCTTCACAGGGTCACACTGGAGTCCTTGGGGAGTTTATCTGCCTTCGAGGGTCCCTCTTAGAAGTGTTTGGGCCAACGCAGTGGGAGTAGCTTGCTGTCTTCCAGGGAAAATGCAGATTATCCAAGCTCAGGGGATGTGTGGAAGGAGCTGCACCTGGCCGTGAGCTGACCTCAACTCCCAGAGCATCAACAGGGCATATAGCCTTTCCTAGTGGCACACCAGGGTGGACGGGGGAGCACAGCACTCAGTGGAATGCAACCAGGGGGTGCAAAAAGTAAAGCATTTACTTTTTTTTTTTTTTTTTTTTTTTTTTTTTAGTGTTTATTTTTAAAAAAAAAATTTTTTTTTCAACGTTTTTTATTTATTTTTGGGACAGAGAGAGACAGAGCATGAACGGGGGAGGGGCAGAGAGAGAGGGAGACACAGAATCGGAAACAGGCTCCAGGCTCTGACCCATCAGCCCAGAGCCCGACACGGGGCTCGAACTCAAGGACCGTGAGATCGTGACCTGGCTGAAGTCGGACGCTCAACCGACTGCGCCACCCAGGCGCCCCAAGTGTTTATTTATTTTTGAGAGAAAGAGAGAGACAGACAGAGTGCGAGCCAGGGAGGCGCAGAGAGAGAGATACACACAGAATCCGAAGCAGGCTCACTAGGCTCTGAACTGTCAGTACAGAGCTCAGTGCGGATCTTGAACTCAAAAACCTCGAGATCACGACCTGAGCCGAAGTCAGATGCTCAATCGACTGAGCCACCTAGGCGCCCTGCATTTCCTTTTTTTTTTTTTTTTTTTAATGCTTATTTTATTTTTGAGAGGGAGAGAGACAGAACATGAACGGGGGAGGGCGGAGAGAGAGACGGAGACACAGAATCTGAAGCAGGCTCCAGGCTTTGAGCTGTTAGCACAGAGCCCAATGGGGGCTCGAACCCATGAACCCACGAACCATGAAATCATGACCTGAGCCAAAGTTGGAAGCTCAGCCGACTGAGCCACCCGGGCGCCCCCTTTAAAGCATTTAAAAACAAACTCACTAAATGGTAGCCTGCCTTTTAAAAAAAAAAAATTACGGTAAAATATACATAACATAAAATTTACCACCTTAACCATTTCTGAGTATATAGTTCAGTGGCATTAAGTACATTCACACTGTTGTGCAAACAGCATCACCATCTGTCTCTAGAACTTTTTGTCTTCCCAAGCTGGAACTCTGCTCAGTCGTCCCCCAGGCCCTGGTAGCCACCACCCTCTGTGAATTGGACTCTTCCGGGTCCCTCATAGAAGGGGATTCAGGCAATATTTGTCATTTTGTGTCAAGTTCATTTCACTTAAAATGTCCTCGGGGGTCATGCACGCGGTAGCAGGGGTCGCACCTTCATTCCTTTTTAAGGCTGAATAATCTTCCGTTGTGCGGTTATACCACATTCTGTGAATAATCCACTTTTTATGACCAGTTGCCGCGCATTGGCAATTCTAAACAGTGTCAACTATAAAGTACTCCCTATCAGGCCCGGCTGTCTTCCCTCCTTATCCTTGGGATGCCGTTTGATATTTATAAAGCGTTCAAAGCGTTCATGGGAGGATGTGGGAGAGGGTTCTGGATCTTACGTGACAAAATTTTCTGAAGTTCCTTTAAACATCTGTTGCCTAAACTTTCTTCTCTTTCAGGCAGCTTGTCTATTATTTCTCAACATCTTCCGATTGTCCTTTTACAAAAACACGAATGCATTCAAAACTGTGTTTCTTTTGGTTACCAAGAACAGTTAGCCCCATTTTTTTTATACTTTTTAAAAAAAGGTTTATTTATTTATTTATTTGAGAGAGACAGAGGCAATGTGAGTGGGGAAGGAAAGGGAGAGACTCCCAGGCGAGAGCCTGACGGGGAGGTTGAACTCATGGGACTGTGGGATCATGCCCTGAGCTGAAACCAAGGGTTGGAACACTCAACCGACTGAGCCACCCAGGCCCATTTTAAATATTGGTTTGGGTGTAGAAAGGACGTATGTACAATGATAGGAATATGTATAAGGTCTTTGTAGTGATTGGTTCGGGCTGGCCCCTTGCTGGTGAGTGGGACCAGGGACATGTGTAACCTGCAGGCCTCTGAACTCTCCCAGGCAGAGATGCCTTTAGAGAATAGAATGCACTTTGGGCAAGATTAGGATAGAATCACTTCCTCATACTTTAGAAAGACATTGGGAAATTTGAATACAGTTATGAAAAATGACCAAGTGTATCTAAAACAGCATGCCTTCTCTTTTTCAGTTTGGTGTCATTTTTGCGGGTGCCCAGAAGAACGTAGGCTCTGCCGGGGTCACGGTGGTGATCGTCCGTGATGACCTGCTGGGGTTCGCCCTCAGGGAGTGCCCATCAGTCCTGGACTACAAAGTGCAGGCTGGAAACGGCTCCCTGTACAACACGCCTCCGTGCTTCAGGTTAGCTCCGGGGCATGGCTCGGGGGCCTCGGGGACTGACGGAGGAGGTCTCACTCTTTCCCATCAAAGCGGAGGGAGGTAGCTTTCTGAAGTAGAGCACGTTTTCATTAGCCAGTGACCTAATGGCTCAGACAGCCTATCAGGATTCTTTGCCCAGCTCACCTCTCTCTGTTATCCCCTGTGCACTGTTAGATCAGTTTTCCTTGCCCTTTTTAGGTCTTGATAGCCTTAGGAGTTTACCATTAACCCAAAAGCTCTCTGCAAATGAGTGGCAGGTGTGCATCTCAAACATGAAGCTTTGGAAGCTTCCATGAAACTTTGGAAAAGGACTTTCAAAGGCCAGGCCTCCCCGGCTTTCTTTTCTTTCCCTGCTGGGCCTGCATAAAGCTGGCCACCAGGCAGCAAACATACTGGCTTGGGCTTTTCACCCAGTCTGTGCTTGTCCGGTACGCCTGGCTTCCTGTTAGCCAAGTGAGAAAAGTGTATTAAAGCACATTCAGGGACAGTGAGGCTCCCCTGCCCCATGGTCTTTTAACGCCAAGCCTCAGATATTTTGTGAAAATCTTGTGACACCTAGGATTTAACAGTTGCCTGGGAGATTTTTACTACTTACTAGCTGTGTGATCTTGGGCAAGTCACTTAACCTGTCTGTGTAGCAGGTTCCTCCAGGAGTAATAATAGTACCCTGTTGATAGTGCTGTGAGGATTGATTGATTGATTGATTGATTGACTGACTTACATATAAAACGCATTTGGTGGTTGGCACATGGTAATTTATAAATGTTAGCTGCTGTATTATTACTGTTTCTCTTGTTGCTAGTTCCCAGAGCTTTAGCAGGGGAGGGAAAAGCCAGAATTTATGGATTACCTTTCAGGCCATGTGTGATATAGAATGGTGATACTTTATTTGTATGACCCTTTTAGTGCTCCCAAGCACCCGAGGAGGTAAATACTCTTTTTATTCCCATTTTGCAAGTAAAGAAGCAAAGGCCATACTTGTAGGTCGTGGCACAGCTGGGATTGGAACCTGGACAGCCTGGTTCCAGAGCTTGGGTGGGTTCACCCTGTACCTTAAGTGTTCTCCACAGGTGAAATTACCAGTGTGTGTTTCTTTGTGTCTGAAGGATTCGTCTTAGGAGATCACTGTTGGAGTCCAGCTCTTCCGCTCATGGAATTTTCTGGGGGGAAAGTGCTTTCAGAAGAGCATGTGGAAAGGCAGGCTCAGGCTGGCGCAGGGAGCATTTCCCTCTGAGTTGGGACTTTGTCTGAGTTCTTCCTGATAGAGGCTGCTTCTAGAAAATCTTCTACATAATTGGCTCTAGGAAGGAAAAGTGTTTTTTTCTCAAAGTTAGAATTCTTTTTTTTTTTTTTAATTTTAAATTTTTTAACACTTATTCCTTTTTGAGAGACAGGGAGACATAGCATGAGCGGGGGGAGGGCAGAGAGAGAAGGAGACACAGAATCCAAAGCAGGCTTCAGGCTCTGAGCTGTCAGCGCAGAGGCCGATTGCGGGTCTGGAACCCATGAACCATGAGATCATGACTTGAGCTGAAGTCAGATGCTCAACCGACTGAACCATCCAGGTGCCCCAGAATGCTTTTTTTTTTTTTTTTTAGGTTAATTTATTTATTTTGAGAGAGAGAGAGAGAGATTGAGAATGAGCAGGGGAGAGGCAGAGAGCGGGGGGGCGGGGGCAGAGGATCCAAAGCAGACTCTGTGTTGACAGCAAACAGCCGGATGCGGGGCTCGAACTCACGAACTGTGAGATTGTGACCTGAACCAAAGTCAGACGCTTAACCAACTGAGCCACCCAGGTACCCCTCAAAGTTAAAATTCTGATGGAAATTTCCACTGGATTTCTGCACCGCTGACGGGGGCACAGCAGCTAATTTGTGTCTCCTGTTTTCCTTGGGGAATGGGGTGTTCTAGTGGTTACTGTCCTGGTCACTTCTAAACCCCACTGTGTTTCACCCTGGTTGAAAATGTTTCTGAAATGCCTGTTAAGGGTGGGGACAGTAGGGCTGAATCTCTTGTCCATCGGTCCTATTTCTGGGGTTCCAGGCAGTTCCAGGTGCCAGTGATCACTGGCCAAGTTGGAAACAAGTTGGAAGTGCCGAGTGGTGAGGATGCAGGTGCAGGGGAGCCTGGGGAAGGGGCTTAGGTGCCAGGCTGTACAGTGACAGGTGGTGTTTGTCCTCCCTGTTAGAAGGTGGGGCCAAGGCCTGGCTCGCCATCAGGTGGGTCTTTCAGGGTGAGACAGAGACCACCGTGGGCTCCAGGAGGAGGTGGGGGGAACACTGTCCTGAAATGTGGTCTGAAAGCTGGCAAGTTCAGATCACAGCACAGCACAGAGGGGCGGGGGGGGGGGGGGGCGAGGAGGGCACACTCTCTGGCACCTTCTCTGGTAACTAAGAGTTACCGGAAGCAAATTCTAAAACATACAATGAATATGTTAAAATGCTGTTTGTTTGTTAATATTAGGGTGAAAAGTCAGTGGGAACAGTGAGAAAGCAGGTCTGTCTAATATTTATGACAAAATGATAGGAGACAACAGTGTGTGGAGTCAGACCCAGAGACACAGAGAAGGACTCTTCAGTGACTCTCATGTAGGGTCCCTCCCCTACCAGCTCGTGTGCAGGCCTCAGCCTGGGCCTTGACCAGTCAGCTCAGCTGGTCACCTGGAGGAGGGTTACATTGGGTGGAGGAGGGCCGTCACTGCCTCCCCAGAGCTTTCCTGCCTCAGGAGAGGGGGCTGAACCAGAAACAAGGGCAGAAAAGGGGCAAAACTCTTCCCCCCGGGCAGATCAGAACAGTGCTGAGACTATCGAGGGGCAGAATCGTTAATATTCGATTAGAATAGTGTAAACATAGCAGAGAAAGACCGGTTTCAAATGTGTTCTGACCAAGACCCCCTGGAAGTTGCCGTCCTTTCTCTTACCCCGAAAGAAGAGAACAGGAGAGAAATAAAAGTCCATTCAATTGACCAATTACCATAAATCTATGGCTTGGAAAACCAACTTAGTTCATTTGTTGGTACTTACAACCTTCAAGGTTAGAAAATTTTAGCTCGCGCAGTGAGAACAAACCCCAAGTTAGAGATAAGATTTGTGCCAGATGCCCTCCCGGATCCTTGAATGTGAGCCGATAAGACAGGCAGAAGACTCCTGAGCTTTGAATCACACAGAAGTCCTTGAAAAGGCCCCAAGTTGTTTGAAAAGAAGCCTTTTTTTTTTTTTTTCCTTTTAAAATCAGGGCTGAATGACCATTCGCTCTGGGCATTTTGTGTGAACTGGGCTGAGTAACGCTTCACATAGTTGCCTGTAGCCCTGAGCTGTGAATTAGGGTGGAATAAAGGATCGCGTGGGCCTTCTGTTTTAACCCTTTAGTACATCACACTAAGCCCAATGAATGCACAGGCAAGAAGGTACACACACTTCCCTCTGTACCCACAAATAGTTCTCTGACCCTGTAAGTATATATTTGTTTTTTCTCTGTAGTACAAGGTAAAGTAACTAATAAGAAAATAACCCCATTAATCAAGGCCGCCTCTCTTACCAGAGTAGGAGTGAGGGCCTGCGCAGGGCCTTAGCCTTGCTCCTCATGAACCCCAGAAGCAGATGAGTTTCTGCAGTTAGAATCTTCAGAACAAACAGCCAGGGAGAGTTTTTCTGAGGATTTCTGGTGTGCTTTTCTAAGCCTTAGTGCACAGAGAGTATTTGTATTGCTTTAAAAAGTTAACATGTATTCTTTTTTTTAAATAATTTTATTTTTTTAAGTTAATTTATTTTCAGATTGGGTAAAGGGCGTCGGGGTGGGGGGTGGCAGGCAAAGAGAGAGAGGAAGGGAGAGACGGAGAGAATCCCAAGCAACCTCCACGCTGTAAGTGCAGAGCCCAGTGCGAAACTTGAACCCACAAACTGAGATCATGACCTGAGCCGAAATCAAGAGTTGGCCACTTGACCAACTGAGCCGCCTAATGTGTTCCTAGCAAAGATTTCTGAAGTGAGCAGAACCGGCCGGGGTAACCACTATTCACTGCTCGTTGTGGGTCCCGACAGACCCTTAACTGGGCGTATGCAGATATACAGAGCTGTATTTAGTTATGTGAGTGGGACTTTACCCTGTAGACTATTCTGTGAATTTCTTTTTTCTACCCCACAATCTGCCACGAACACTATGCTATGCGATATAAGCTCAAATACCTGCGTTTCCCCCCCTCGCTTTGAATTGCTGTATGGTGTTCCAGTGGTATTCCACAGAATGGATCTACTGTGATTTATTTAGTAACTTAATAGACAAGCTTCGATGGTAAACCTATGCTGTGTGATGCAGGTGGCATTTTAGAAGTGAAGGCATGAATCAGGCATGTTAAATTGGTTAATGGGGAGAATTGAGACCGAACATTTAGGGTCCCTATAGTTTGAAGAGTTTGGACTGTGTGGGGCTAGAAGTTTGAGTTGATAATGAATCGGAAGCCACAGGGAGAACCCGCTTCCTTCCGAGCGGTCTGCCTCATGCTGAGGCTTCATAGGCGTGGCTCCAGGTGCCGGCTCTGGGACAGCATGGAAGATGGGAGGGCTTTCTGCTGAGCGCCTGCCAGATCCCATTAAGATTAGCACTGAGTCTGAGCATGACAGCTATGGAGAGGGCAGTGTGTTGGTGCCGAGAACTGGCTGGGACTGTGGACCTTGCTGCAACCTTGGATTTGAGTAGCGAGAAAGCAGCTAGGGAACGCTAGGATAACAAAGCTATAGGTGAAAGCAAAATGTGGCCTTGAAAGGGTACGGTCAGTGAATAGGCACCAGTGGCTTTGCCTGGGTCATGGGGCGGGGTGTGCTCCTGTGGTTCGTGGGAGAGTGAGTTTGGGGTTAGAAGGGAGTTCTAGAGCGGGTCACCGAACAGAGGAGTGGGTGGGCAGTGTCATATCTGTGTGTTTTTTTTAATGTTTATATTATTATTTTTGAGAGAGAGCGAGCCGGGGTGGGGTGGGGGGGAGACAGAGAGAGAAAGGGGCAGAGGATCCGAAGTGGGCTTCGTGCTGTCAGCAGCGAGCGATGTGGGGCTCGAACTCACAAACCATGAGACCATGACCTGAGCCAAAGTCGGCTGCTTAACTGGCTGAGCCACCCAGGCGCCCCCCCTTTTTTTGTCCGGAGAGAGAGAGAGGCGGGCAGCATCCTATCTGGAACACACACACATCCACACAGGTGTGCTGTGAAGCTGCTCTAGCAGCCGCACGGGCAGCTGTGTCTGAGCTTTGGTGCCAGCCTGGCTGCCCCACTAGCCGGTGAGGTAGTGGCTGAGGGTCCTGGAGCCCCTACGAAACCAGATGCCTTGGTTACTGCGAAAAAAGCCCAGGCTTTGGAGTCTGACTAGGCAGGGTTGCAATCCTGGCTTTATCAGCCACTACATGGGTGACATTAGCCAAATTAAATTCCCCAAACGTCAGTTTCCTCATCTGTAAGATGGGATGATGGTAGCTCTGACCTCAGGATTATTGTGATCAAGAAAAGAAGGAACAACTAGCAGGCTGCCTGGCCCCATAATAGATGTTGGAATACACTCCTCTGCCTTTCTTCTTTCCACTTTGTCCCTCTGCTTTCTCAGTCATTACCCACAGAGCTGCAGCTGAGGTTCTAAATTACTCAGGGGCTGTTCTCCACTCTATTCTCTCTTCCCTTTTTGCCACTAGCTACTGTTTCTCATTCCTCAAGCTGGGAAAGCTTCTGGAGAGGCTATTACATGTCTGTGGGTGCAGGCTGCTGTTTGCCCACTGCCTACTGAGCAGCCCAGCATTGGCTTCTGCTAACTTCTGGGGATGGAAACACCGGGGTCCTCTACCTACCAGGTTGACACAGTGAATGAGCCAGTTAGTGCCTCGGGCTTCCTCTGGGACAAGCCTCTGGCCATTAGAGTGCTTTCCAGATCCAGTGATCTCCCTCTTCAACCTGTCACAGTGGTAACAGACCCGTGGTGTTAATGAACGAGGCAGCTCTTGTCCAGGTCTTTGGGGGGCATTGACTCCTGGCCACTTGGTTTGCACAGATCCCTGGTGGGGACCTCTTTTCCACTCCTGGAGAGTGCACAGCCGAGAGCTGATCTGCATATTCCCAGCTCAAGTAGATGGTATCTCTTCCCTTGGAGACCTGTGCTCCTGCCCCCACAAACTTTCAGTGAGGTGCACACGGAGCTGTTTGCTCCTTTAAGAGATGGGCTTTCAGGGGCTCCTGGGTGGCTCAGGCACGGAGCCTGCTTGAGATTCTCTCTCTCTCTCTCTCTCTCTCTCTCTCTCTCTCTCTCTGCACCTCCTCTGGTGCACACACACGCTCTGTCTCTCAAAATAAATAAACTTAAAAAAAAAGAGAGAGATGGGCTTTCAGAAGGCCACTAGGAAACCATCCACTGCTCCTCAACATGTATGTTCAGTGCAGTTATGAGCACTTCGTAATGAAGATGCTGTTGACTACACTTGTGTCACCTACCTGCCACGTGCCAGACCCTGCACTAAGCACTTCACCCGATCTGTCTCCTAAGGTCCCCTCGAGCCCCGATGTCTCACAGGTGGCCGAGCTGACATTTTGGCTCAGAGAGGAACACTGCCAAGCTCCAGGAGGGGCTGGGGTGCAGTGGCTCCTCCTGGAACCAGGGACACAAATCCCACCCCACTTGCTCTCCGTTTCTGATCCTTGCTTCTTTCTGCTGGAAAGCAGATGAGTCTCTGTCACATGTTCTTACTCAAGTCTCACACTTTGACCAGCACTAGGTCTGCCTCTTTGGCCTCACTCCCAGGTCAGAGAATCCCAGGGAGGGCTCTGATCGGCCCCGTTAGGTCCCCTGCCCAGCTCTGAGACCAGAGGACAAGGGACCCTGCTGGGTCTGCCCGTTGGGTGGGCGTGGGGTTAGGAAGATTGGGACAGCTGAAATGCCAGGTGTCCAGCATAGGGTGGTAGGTATCCCTCTTTCCAGATGGGAAAGCCGGGGTTTGGATTTCCAAGGTGACTAATCCTGGGTAGTCTTAGTGGCAGCAGTGGGACCAGAGTCAAGACTGACTCAGAGCCCCTGCTCCTAGTGCCATACCACACTTCTCCCTCCAGGTAGGGGCCCCGGGCCCCCTGTGAGGGCTCTGCTGTAGAGAAGGTGAACACTGTGCTTCAGGTCTTCCCAGATCGTGGGCCCAGAGAAATATAAAATATAAAATAAAGGAGTGAATGGTACAAACTATGGGAAGTGTGGGCTCTGTGAGTGTAGGAAGTGAAGGGTTAACTGGGTGGGGGTGGGGAGGATGCTTGCTGCAAAACAACAGTTGGCTTGAATGTCTTTCCACCTTTGCAAAGCTGAACTAGATGGATTTTCTTTGTTTTTAATCTTCATTTCAGCATCTATGTCATGGGCTTGGTCCTTGAGTGGATCAAGAACAACGGCGGTGCAGCAGCCATGGAGAACCTCACCTCCGTCAAATCACAGATGATTTATGACATCATTGATAATTCGCAAGGATTCTACGTGTAAGTTGATGGACTTTCTCTCACATCTTGCCTCTTGTGGATTTATTTTCTTTAACTAATTAATTAAAAGGTTTCATTTATTTTTGAGAGCACACAAGCGGGGGAGGGGCAGAGAGAGAGGGGAACAGAGGATCCAGAGTGGGCTCTGTGCTGATGGCAGCGAGCCCGATGTGGGGCTCAAACTCATGGAGTCGTGAGACTGTGACCTGAGCTGGAGTCGGACGCCAGACCTACTGAGCCACCCGGGTGCTCCTTGCCTCTTGTGAATTTTCACACGTGTATATGACGTGTGCCTTTGAGAAATGGACACGTTTCCCTTTCTTGATGTTGAAGTGCCAGTGAGCTGGGTGGTCATGGGCCCCAGCAGTTGGAGGCAGGTGGGTTCTCCCCTTGTACAGCCCCACCTGCGGAATCCCAGGCCTAGGGACCTGTTTCCCGGGGGGTGGTGATGTTTCTCACACCAAAGATCTCCCCTGGGGAAGAGTCTCAGTTCTTCCTGGGGCAGACCCCTTCTCCCACTGTCTGCATCCTTGGTACATCCCTTGGGAAAAATCACGCAGATTTGCTGGAAGCGTTCCCCTTTATGTAGGGATTCCACTGGAGGCCCTTGGTATAAACACCTACTCCTGATCCCCTCAGCCGGGTCGCCTACCTTTTTAGAAGTTCACTGCTTCCGTTATTATAGGACAAATATTCCCATCCCAGGCCTGCAGTCTGTGAACGAGGAGACTTCTAGTTAAACATTTTTGTGACTGGGGAGCCTGGGTGGCTTAGTCGGTTGAGCACCGACTTCAGCTCAGGTCATGATCTCACGGTTTGTGGGTTTGAGCCCTGCATCGGGCTCTGTGCTGACAGCTCAGAGCCTGGAGCCTGCTTCAGATTCTGTCTCCCTCTTTCTCTGCCCCTCCCTCACTTGCACTCTGTCTCTCTCTCTCTCCCCCCCCCAAAAAAAAACAAAAAACAAAACAAACAACAAATTTAAAAAACCAAAAAAACATTTTGGTGACCAGAAGATTCATGAATGTGTGTTGACTACTGGACCCACTCCTGTGAGGGACAGAGAAAACGTATGGGCCTTGTATTCGTCTCCTAGAAGTGCTGGAACAAAGATTCACTAACTCGATGGCTTAATGCAACAGAAATCCATTCTCCATGTTCTGGAGGCCTGAGGTGCAAGGTGTCAGGAAGGCTTTGCTCCCCCCAGAGACTCCAGGGAAGAACCATTCTTTGTGGCTCCAGGCATTCCGTGGCCTATGGTGCATCACCCCAGTCTCTGACCTCAACTTTGTTGTGTGTCCTCGCTTCTGGTTGCTGGATTTGGGGCCTACCCAGATAATCCCAGATGCTTTCTGTCAACTAGAGACCGTTAACTTAATTACATCCTCAAAGACCCTTTTTCCAGGGGTTAGGACATGGATCTACCTTTTGGGGGGCCACTATCCAGTCCCCTACCATAGACCTCTCACCAGAATGCTGAATGTGAAGCACCTAGCACAGTGCCTGGCACACAGGGAGCTTAATAGATGGTGTTTTCGTTTGCGTCCACTCCCCCCTTCCAGGTGGCATACAGGTGTAGGAGACTTTATGCTGCGTGTATGTACATGTACACACATACGTGTATGTTTGTGTGTACACATTTGTATGCATATACATAAACACATACTCATTTACCAAGCCTGAGACCTCCTCAGTGACTGTTACTCTTTGGGTTCCATGATAGTAACTGACTGATAGGAACTAGAGAATGTATACTCTTCTTTGAGAATTCAGTGTGCCACGACAGATGGACAAGACGATGCTTTAGGCCTAACTTTTAATACTTCTCCCTGACCACCCATGGGTGGTGGGTGGGGGTGTACTTGTGGAGTAGGTAGGATAAAGCAGCGTGCTACTACTCCCTCTGTCCTTAAAATGCTTTTGGCTTGTTCCTGTGAGTTCTTGGCATGTAGTGACCCTCTAGCCACAGGCCCTGGGGGAGTTGGGTTTGGATGGAAGCCTTAGCCTTTAGGCTTCTCCCCCACATGTGGTCTGGGGAGAGGTGTGCACGTTGTGCTTTCTGTCTACTCTGGTTCTGCACAACAGCCAAGTACAGACTGGGGGCTTGGTAGATGATCCGAGGAGTTCACAGCCAAGGGCTCAGTGATAGTTACTATAAGCTTGGAGCAGTAAGATGATAATGCTTTGCCTGCAGGTGTAGGGGGGGTTTTGAATGAGCTTGATTGCACCTTGGGCATGAGTAGAGTTAGTCAGAGGAGGGCAAAAGTACTTTTAGGAATTTTTAGGAAGGCAGGCCCCAGCCCCGCAAAGGTACTGAGGGGAGAAAGTACATTGTGTTTGGGGAGCTAAGAGTGGGTTGCCTAGAGGGGATGGTTGTGCTGGAATGAGAAGGAAGGTCTGGAAAGGTCTGAAGACACACTTAGTCCACCTGTTTAGTCTTCCACACATCCACCTATCCACCTATCCACACATCTACCCCCCCAAACCTACCCTTCTATCCACCCATCTGTCCACCCACCAACCCATCCATCCATCCATCCATCCATCCATCCATCCCATCATGACCCACATGCCCATCTATCCATCTATCCATCATCCATCCACACACATCCGTCCATCCATCCATCCCATCATGACCCACATGCCCGCTCATCCATCCATCCATCCATCCATCCATCCATCCATCCATCCAGTAAATTTTCCTGAGCACTTCTCTGGGCTAACCTTGTTCTAGGCCCTGGGATACACAGAAGAATAAGGTATCTTTCCTGACCCCCACAGTGCTCAGAACCTGAATGTGAGTGAAAGCACTTGGCTGTTGTGGAGGGGAGACCAAATTTTCTATTAGCTTTTGGCTCCATTTATTTCTAAGGAGATGTGTAGGCATGAAATGAGAAGACAGAAAGAATGATAAAGCCTCTGGAAGAATCCAGAGAATTAGAAGCAAAACAAGGCATAGGAGAGAAACACTGATAAACCCCAGAATTCCTTTTCCCCCCAAGGTTCTTATACTCCAAGCACGCAGCCTGGCATTTCCCAGAAGACAGCTGCTGAAGCCAACATGGCAGGCAGGTTGTCTCCTGAGGAATCAGGTCACTTTCCCACCTAACACTTTTCATTTACTTATGCACAACCTTGACCTGGAATTTTCATCTTTAGAGTAAACCTCTTTCTGGGAACTTCCATCCGCGCTGGGCTGCCTGCCCAGAAAATGTCATCCTGGCGCCTGACATTCTTGTGGGACCCTGTTACTGGAGTCAAGCGGCCTTTTGCTTGCTCCCCGCTCAGTGTTTGCAGTGGGTGCTTACTAGCTCTTCCTGTATTCACTTGGATTTTCAGGAACTTCTTCGCTTGTCTTTTCAGCTATAGACATATGGCCCCCGAGGGAGGTGAGCAATTTTAAAGAAGAATACCAAATAGCCTAGAATTAGACTTTGTCACTTCCCACCACCTCTAGCTCCTTATTTTTGTTCCCCCCTCCTCTTTGGCTTCCCCCAACTCATAAGGCAGCCCATTACTGAATATGGTTCTGGGCAGTTTCTAGGGGGTTGTACCAGCTCTGCCAGTGACCCTGGCATGGACTTCGACACTAGAAAAGTCAGCCTTCGAAGTCCCTGAGTTCATTACATAGTCTAACCATCCACATGGTGCTGGTTGATGCTGACTTGAGCCCATGTGGACAGTGAACCCCTCTTTGCCACTTATTAGCAAATGACCTAACTGCTCCAGACTCTGTCTCCTTATCTGTACATTGGGTGTAATGATGGTATACTTTTTTTTTTAGTTTGTTTATTTTGAGAGAGACAGAGACAGTGCAGTGGGGGAGGGGCAGAGAGAGGGAGAGAGAGAATCCCAAGCAGGCTCCGCACTGTCAGTGCAGAACCTGACACGGGATTCAAACTCTTGAAACCATGAGATCGTGACCTGAGCCCAAACCAAGAGTTGGACACTTAACCAACTGAGTCTCCCAGGTGCCCTAATGGTACATACTTCTTATGACTGTTGTGAGAAGTAAATGAAAATCCATGTGAATAAAGAATATATAACAAGGGTTCAGAAGAAGGGTTCTAGCGTGGGTTACCTTATAGAAAGCCCTGGAAGAAGTACTTGGCACCTAGGGAAAATTCCTTAAGAGTTAGTTCCTGGGGCACCTGCGTGGCTCAGTCAGTTAAGCATCCTATTTCGGCCCAGGTCGTGATCTCACTGTTCATGAGTTTGAGCCCTGTGTTGGGCTCTGTGCTGACAGCTCAGAGCCTGGAGCCTGCTTCGGATTCTGTGTCTCCCTGTTTACCTCTGTCCCTCCTCTGCTTCTGCTCTCTTTCTCTCTCTCTCAAAAGTAAATAAGTAAACATTAGAAAAATAGAAAATAAATTAAAAAATGTTAGTTCCTAATATTATTATTTTGTGTTACTATGGGAAGCCCTTAGAATGGTCCTGACACACAGTGCTCACTATATATTAGATACTAATTTTGATATTATAAAGATGTCCAAGTGAAGGCATCTGTATCCAGACCTGAGGTCCCCTTTCTTGTTACCTTCTTTTGGGGATCAGACCTTAGGAAAGAGGGGAGCATGGATGGGTCTAGTGATAACACTAGCATAGAACAAAGCAGGCAGAGCCATGGTGCTTTAAGGTACACATTATATGACCGCACAGCCCCGTGAAGCAGACAGTAAGCCTGTTTTCCAGAGGCACAGACAGGTGAAGGTGAAGGTGGCGGCTGGGAAGCGGGAGCAAGCCAGGATATGCACTTGAGGATATGCACATTAAGGACCCCAGGGGCGCTGGGGCCGGGGTCCTTAACTACTACACTAGGCAAACTACAAAACTCATAGACTGTGACTCTCTATTCGTAATGCAGGGATCAGTGGAAAACCTTAGAAATGATCAAGGTCAGAATTGTGATTAGTTACAGCTAAATATGTAAATGTCGATTACTTTGCTGTACTCCAGAAATAACAATGAAAAGTGTGATGAAGTAAAAAGATCCCATTTGTAGTAGCCACAAAAATGATAAAATATCTACAAGTAAATCCAGATGCTCATCTGGGCAAGTTAATGCAAAAGGATCGCTGCAAATTTTAAAAAATAACATATTTACATTAATCAAATGTAATGTTAATGTACAGTCTCCTAAAACTCATCCATGTTAATGTAGTGGGGCACTGGTAGGGACAGACAGTATTACTGTCCGTGGAAGAGTCAAGGCCAGAAGCTGTCCATGTTTGCTTGAGAATTACATTTTATTTTTTAAAATTAATTAATTAATGAATTTTGAGAGAGAGAGAGAGAGAGAGAGAGAGAGAGCTTGGGCAGGGGAATGGCAGACAGTGACAGCGAGCGACAGAGAGAGAGAGAGAGAGAGAGAGAGAGAGAGAGAGAATCCTAGAGAGAGAGAGAGAGAGAGAGAGAGAGAGAGAGAGAGAATCCTAAGTAGGCTCCACACTGTTAGCACAGAGCCAGATGTAGGGCTTCAACTCAAGAACCGTGAGATCATGACCTGAGCCAAAGTCGGAAGCTTAACCAACTGAGCCACCCAGGTGCTCCTACTTGAGAATTGCATTTTCAATTAGAGAAGAATGTTCGAAACTTTCTAAAGTTTTGATATTTGAAGCATTGTAATCCATTTAGACAAATTGTAGAGTTAGATATTTGCATCATGCCATGCTCAAAAACAAGTTCTAATTAGTCAAAAGATCTAAATGCAAGAAACAAATAAAAATACCAGAAGAAAATATAGGAGAGAGTTTAAGTATAGGGAATATAGAAGGTCTTTCTAAACAAGCCATAAAACTCAGAAGCCATGAAATAAAAGACACTTAATTACGTGAAAATCTTTAAAATTTACACAGCTCATGACATCACAAATAGAGTGAAAACAAAAACAAATGACAGACATGAGAAAAGATGTGTAGTAGCAAAAGATGTAAGTGACTATCCTTGGCAAGAGCCCACAAGTGGAAAACGATAACCAAATACAAATGGGGTGGTTGCTAATGGTTTGAGCCAGTGACCCAGAAGAAACCCAGCTGGCTAATGGGCAATGAATGCCAACCTCCTTAAGAAATGCAGATTATAATCAGGAGATTTTGTTTTTCCCCTCTGATCAGCAGAAATTAAAAAGATTGATAATGTCAGGCAAGGGAATGCACTTGGTGTGTCAAGTATAAATTTGGATATTTCTGGAGTGACGTTTGCATCACCCATCAGATTTCAAAACTCTCGCTCTCTGCCCAAGGAGTTTTACGTCTAAGTAGATGCCTGTGTCCTTTCTCTTTGTGGATACAGAGGTGTGCCTAATTGTGGATACAGATACATGCCTAATTTGGTCCCTGCAAGTCCAGTGCTGTTAGGTGAAGATCTGTAGACAACCAGCACGCCCATCAGGAGGGGTGTGACGAAAGAAGTTAGGGTCCATCCTAATTGGGTAACGCGTGCGGTGAGAAGGGTGAGGGAGGTCTGTGTGAACAGACGTGGGAGGCTGGCCACGTTCTGTCATTGGGATAGAAGAAAAAAGTAAGTGTAGGAAAGGATGATGCATGTGTTATTTCACTTAGAAAACCACAACATGTATATTTGTAAGCCCTGCATAGGTGTGTATATACACATATGAACATACATATACATGTCTGCACACACATTTGTATGTTTAAAAAGATGCTGAGGAATACACACCAGGTTACTGATGGTAGCCGTCTCGGGGAAGGGGATGGTAGATGTCTGCATTTTGACTCTAGATTTTCATAAGTTGTATAGAAATTTAAAATTAACTTTAAAATAATGTTTATTTTGAGAGACAGGGAGGGAGAGAGAGAGCGAGGCTGAGTGGGGGAGGTGCAGAGAGAGAGGGAGAGAGAATCCTAAACAGGCTCCAGTGCAGAGCCCAGCTTGGGTCTCGATCCCACTAACCATGAGATCACAACCTGAGCCAAAATCAAGAGTCGGGAAGCTTAACTGATTGAGCTACCCAGGCGCCCCTAAAGTTAGCTTCATTTAAAAAATCTGGCAGTAAAGAGAGGCCTCGTGATGGTGTTTTGCAGGCTTCTGTCCCACCGGGTGCGTTCTTTTCCTTGCTCCCTGTGCTTCTCAGCTTCCTCATAGAAGGACATCACTGAAGCTCACGTCCTGTGCCCTGCCAACCCTCACCCCCTCTGTGAGGTGGGTGATTGCTGAAGCAGTGCCTTTGCCCCACCCGGTCTGCTCCGGAACCTTGAGAAGTCCTTGTGTTCCTCAGGGGTCATTCTGGAGCTCTAATCCCAGAGACCCAAAGGGTTTCTCAGCCGCATGCATTTGAGGAAAACTGTATCCCTATAGGAATTGATCATGCGGGGAGCTTAAAATTCATATGAAATTCATGACAGGCTCCGGGAAGTTTAGTAGGAGTCAAGAAACTGGTTTAACCCTGTGACTGCAGGATTTGCTAAATTTATCAGGCCATGGAACTGCTTTTTCAGTAATCCCTCCCACATCCACTTTTACCATAGACATAGTGGGAAACCCTGCTTAGAGTTTCTCCTTAACTCTTTGTAGTCCTGGGATTACCCGGCTGATTACACCCTGCCTACCAGGACCCACCCTAGCTCTCTTAGCCTTGACACCTTCTGCTAGCTTCCGAAATTCAGTAGTAACTTCCCAGATTGCACACGGGGGAGCAGTGGCCAAGTGCAGCCCACAACAGTGCTTTGTAAAGCTCACAGAGCGTTTATTTTACTTTATTTTGTTTTATTTTATTTTATTTTATTTTATTTTATTTTATTTTATTTTATTTTATTTTTAATTTTACCATTTTTGACAGGAGAGAGTATGAGCGGGGGAGGGACAGGGAAAGAAGGAGAATCTCAGGCAGGCTCTGTGTCGCCAGCACAGAGCCCACGCGGGGCTCCAACTCCTAAAACTGCGAGATCATGACCTGAGCTGAAATTAAGAGTCGGAGGCCCAACCGACTGAGCCACCCAGGGGCACCTCGCAGAGTGTTTAAAACACAACTTAAGCCAATATCGGAATATGGGAGGATCTTTAAAAGTCCAGATTTCTTCATTTTTTAATTTTTTTGTGTTTATTTTTGAGAGAGACAGACAGAGCATGATTGGGGGAGAGGCAGGAGAGAGAGAGACACAGAATCTGAAGCAGGCTCCAGGCTCTGAGCCTGTCAGCACAGAACCTGACCAGGGCTTGAACCCATGAATCTTGAGATCATGACCTGAGCCAAAGCTGGACGCTCAACCGACTCCAGATTTCTTACTTCATAACCCATGTGTCCCTGACAGTGGAGTGGGCTGGTGGGGGGGGGGGGGGACTTTGGTCAGGAGGACCATGTGTTTCAAGAAGAAGAAGGAGCATATTTCCCTGGGGAGGCAAAGAACGGGGCAGTCACATTTGTTAGGTAACAAAAGGAGTTTGTGCTGGTGTGGCCTATGGACCTGTTCTCATTTCTATGACAGCGGGGCCCCTGTTGGCATTTGAGTTTACACCCCATGCTTGAGGCTCCCCTGTGCCCCTGCCTTAGTCACAAGCCCTCATTCTTCCAAGCAGGAAACCTCTTTGTTTTTTTGTTTTTTTTTCAATGTTTATTTATTTTTGGGACAGAGAGAGACAGAGCATGAACGGGGGAGGGGCAGAGAGCGAGGGAGACACAGAATCGGAAACAGGCTCCAGGCTCTGAGCCATCAGCCCAGAGCCCGACGCGGGGCTCGAACTCACGGACCGCGAGATTGTGACCTGGCTGAAGTCGGACGCTTAACCGACTACGCCACCCAGGCGCCCCTCAGGAAACCTCTTTGTAAGAGCTTTCTAGCAGGTCTCTCCACCTTCTGGTGTTCCCACTCTGTTCTCTGCGAGCCATTGTTCTTTTTAATTCCCTATACGGCCATCACACCAGATGGGGGCAGTGAATCCCCTTTAATCTTTGCTTCCCTTCTTGAGCCTTACGCCAGAGACCCTCTTGGGCTTGAGGGAACGACTTGTGTGCCAATGCATGGCTCTCCTGCTGACGTCTGCTTTCACGATAGAATGGGGTAGATATGGGGTGGGGGTGAACTGTAAATAAGATATTTCATTCTTCCTCCTTTTAATTTTTTTTCTCTTCTTAAATTAGACGTGCTTTGTGCTATAATTGGACCCTCCTGTTGGGAGCCTGAGGCAGCAGAATATCAAGAGGGTAGCCAATGAATTTTTAATTTAAATGTCAGCCATGAAACCTACCACCTAGTGAAAGGGGGGTGCGTGGAATTCGGGCTCAAAGCCTATTACCGGATATTTGGTTTCCCTCCTTGGCGTGTCTTCTGCCTGTGGGTGTGCACTTGACTCTTATTAACTTTAACAGGAATTATGTATGTGCCCTTAGGGGAGAGCATAACTTTTAACAGGGGCCTCCTCACACTGCTTTTATTTGCTGTTTAATTTTAATGAATCACACCCTGTGGAAGTGTAAGAACAAAACAGGATGAGCTTGAAAATGGAGAAGGGGTTATTACATATTTGACTCTTCTTTTATTCTGGGTTTAGATGTCAGCTCTTCCATTTGTCTCCTTTGATTGTCAATGGGTCTTAATCTTGGCTGCTTATTTTTCAAATCAGAAACTGAAGTCAAATTTCTAACCTTTCCTAGATAAAAATTCACACATCATTTCATTTTTGAGAGTTTGTATAAGTCTTGAGCAAGGTGCTGGGAATAAAAAGATGAATTTGTTGAATTTAACTGATACTTATATAGTTTAATATGTTCGAGGCACTATTTTGGATTGTATCAGTTATCTGTTTTGGCATCCCAGATCAGGCAAGACAGTTGTTAAAGCAACGGCCATTTTCTTTGCTCATGACTTTGGGTCAGTAGGTTGGGCTGGGCTTAGCTGGGTGGTTCTTCGGCCACTCTCACTTGGGACGTTTATTCATTCAAGGTCATCTGGTCATTCACCTGGAGCCAGTGGTCTACAATGACCTCACTCACATGTATAGGAGTTGGTGCTGGCTGTTACCTGGGCCTCTTTCCAGCAGGCTAGCTCAGGCTTGCTAATATGGTGGCCATGTTTTAAGAGGACAGCTATGGAGGCCGCATTCCCCTTGCAAGTTGCACAGCACCACTTCCGTTGCAGTCTCTTGGTCAAAGCAAGTCACAAGGCCAGCCCAGATTCAAAAGGTGTGGAGAGCTAGACCCCGTTCTTGCTGGGAGAGCTCTAGAGAATTTGTGGCCATTTAAAAATATACCTGAATATACCTCAAAAACTCCCTATAAGTCGTGGCTCACTTAATCCTCACATCAACCTTAGAAGGTATGTTCCATTACTCTTCCCACTATTCAATAAATGAGGAAAGTGAGGCACAACAGAGAGGTTTAGTAACTTACTCAAGGTCACACGGCTTGGGACAATCAGTGTTGACAAGTGATTCGAAAGCTGTTCATTATTATTAAGTTTTTCAGCCACTCTTAGGACCGACATATTTTTTCTCTCTATACTTGTAGAGAAACAATGTCACATTGTCATGTGGCTGCCATATGTTGGAAGCTCCATGTATGTTGTGCCACTGAACTATCACAACTAATCTGAAATGGAGGTGTTATTTCCATTATTTAGGTGAGAAAACTGAGGTTCATGGAAAGTAAGTACAAGTCATACAAGGCAGTGCTAACTCACTGTTCCATATGCAAGAATGATCTCCTTAAGTAAAAGTTATAAAATGTCCTGGGGCAGACTTTTTAAGTCTTCTATTGTAATGACAAAATGTTTAAAACAATTTTTCTGTTGATTGTTAATGGCTGTCGCACATTTTGGAAAAGTAACTGGAATAATAAACATGCTTTTCAGATGTCCGGTGGAGCCCCAGAATAGAAGCAAGATGAATATTCCATTCCGCATTGGCAATGCCAAAGGAGATGATGCTTTAGAAAAAAGATTTCTCGATAAAGCTCTCGAACTCAATATGATCTCCTTGAAAGGGCATAGGTGAGTATGCTTCCAGATCAGAAGCTCAGGTCACTGGTGTAATGTTCCTTTTTTTTTTTGAAAATTTTTATTTATTTATTTTTTTAAGTTTATTCATTTATTATTTCTGAGAGAGAGAGAGAGAGAGTGAGCACGTGCGGGGGAGGGGCAGAGAGAGAGACACACACAGAATCGGAAACAGACTCTAGGCTCTAGGCTCTGAGCTGTCAGCACAGAGCTGGATGCGGGGCTCAAACTCACAAACGGGAAGATCATGACCTGAGCCGAAGTTGGACGCTTCACCAACTGAGCCACACAGGTACCCCGTAGATTTTATTTTTAAGTGATCTCCACACCCAACACAGGGCTGAGATCAAGAGTCGCATGCTCTACTGGCTGAGCCAGCCAGGCGCCCCTCCCCTCTTGCTTATAGAGCCCTTAGCATGATTCCCTGGCTGGGTGCATGGTGGAGCCACATCTACAGGCTTTTGTCAACATTACTTTTGAAAATGTGTTAGATGACCTTTCTGGCACAGAGGTTGCCGTCTCATGTCTGGTGAGAAAGGATCACTCTTGCTCCTGCTGGGCATCAGAAAGTCCTGCATGCTCTATGAAAAAATGTGTCCTCGCCACGCGGGAGGTGAGACATCTGTCCTGCAGTGGTTGCTAGCCCCCTCCTCCCTACCCGGCAGGCCCATGGATAGCTGAGTTAATCTAGGTCATGTGTGAGCCTGATGGTCCTTCACTGCATTTGGGAGAATTTCTTAATGATGAGAGGTTTGAAGCTCCTGGCCATCTGTGAGGCTTTCAGGTGACAGGTTGGGCATGCTGGCCGCAGGTGCTGCGTCGGTCTCAGGAGCCGGTGACTGGGAACTGGAAAGACGGTTGTCTTGATGCTAAATTGGATGCTTTTGTTCTTCATGGTGGCATCTTTGGTCCCTCTAGGTCTGTGGGAGGCATCCGGGCGTCTCTGTATAACGCCGTCACGATTGAGGATGTGCAGAAGCTGGCTGCCTTCATGAAGAACTTTCTGGAGATGCATCAGCTGTGAACACATCTTAACCAGTGTGTACTCTGCCCTTGAACAGTGTACACAATTGAAAGTAACTCGGCAATGACGACAGAAACTTAGCAGACATGGTATTTTTCTCGGGTGAACATGCTTATCATAGATCTCGTTTTTCAAAGAACAGCAACATGTCCACAGCTGTGCAAAGCTGGGGAGACTTAACGGCCACCACCTTAATTCTGACTTGAACTGGAAGCATTTTAAAAACCTTTTGCTTTCCTAGTGAGTTCCAGCTGATTTTGTCCTTGCTGCTACTTTTCCTGGCTAGATCTCAGTATTCAAACTCGCCTGTGGACTCAATTATGCAAATTGAAGTTACTTTTTCTGGAAACACAAAAACAAGGCATGGAGGCTGGGTGGGGACCTCTAGGTGCTGAATCTTGATCCTTTACAGAATGACACAGAGGGGTGTCCTGGGTTCTGCACCTGTTACTTCCAAGTCCACACTGACCAGGTAGTGAGTGTTTAGGGGTTCTAGGCTAAAAGGCAAACTGGGGATCTTTCTTTATACTGTTATTCTCATAAAGAGATAAAAGTGATATACTGTATGTTTATATAGCAAGGTGTGTTTTTTAATACCCAATAGTTTATATTCTATGCAACATGTTTCTAATAATATGTTTCCTAGTGATGCATGTAGAGACCTTAGAATCATCGATCTCACATAGTATGCGTTACGCTTGCACCGGTGTGTCCCTCCCCTCTCTCTTCCCTCTTAAAAAAACTGCTTTGCAAGATTTCAAAGTTCCCAAATTCCCTTTTACGTTCCTTTTAGTGGGGAGAAGAGAAGGTTGCTTGGTGGCTTTGCTCTTCATTTTTCAGTGAGGCTGTTAAATTAAAATTCTCTGTTAAACTCCCTTCTCCTTTGTTCACTTGACGGTTCTCTTTAGAGTGTTGGACCAGTGATGCTGTGAGTTCCGGAAATCTTTGCTGAAGAGTCTTTTCCCCTATTGTTTATCCGTTGTCAGTATTTTCTCATGACTATGTGGAGGACATTAAAGTCTTAAAACACCTAAACCTTTGTCAGTGAATTTCTTTACCTGCTTTTTATTTATTGATTTTTTTTTTCAAGCCCCCCAACTTGGGGCTCAAACTTACAACCTGGAGAGCCAGCCAGGCGCCCCCACTTTACCTGCTTTTTAGGCTCATTGTTCTGTTAAAAAATTTATGATGGAAAAACTCGAGTGTGAAAGTAGCATCGGATGAGGGTAATTTAGTTCCACCAATGGTATGTAGGTGTAAGACCTGAGACCTGGGTGCGTCTATTTTTTTTTTTTTTTTTAATGATTCCATGCACTGGTGGCTTTCCATTGGCTTTTGGAATGGACGTTATCAGGAAACCACCTTACAGCACAGCTCTTGGTATAAAGGTCTGTGAACTCTGTCACATGGAGGCCGGAAACATGCCAGCAGGACAGTTCTGAGTGATCTGTGTTTCGTTGGTTTGTGTAATAGGGACTCCTGATCTCTTATCCCAGCTCTGCACCAATAGGTTGGATTACTGAGGTTCCCTGGTCAGGGCTAAGCTTCCCTGGTCTTAGTTCTTTCAGCTGTAAAAAGAAGGATTGAAATAATTCCCCCACTTTTCCCAGAGATGTTTAAGAGCTTAAAACGAGAGCTCAATGCAAGATATGAATAATAACTATAAGAAATGTTTAAATAGTGAGAGCCAGCCAGCCCATGGAGGCCACTCAGGCATTCACATGGAATAGTGCTCAGTGTCTGCCTCACCTTCATACTTTCATGACGGTAAGTTCCTGTGGTTTGTACCAATCCCGAGTCTCCCAAATGCCACTCCTTCTCTTAATGTTTCATTTTTTGAGAGAGTGTGAGCAGGGGAGGGGCAGAGAGAGGGCGACACAGGATCCGAAGTGGGTTCTGCACCAACAGGTTGACAGCAGAGAGCCCAGTGTGGGGTTTGAACTCGTGAACCGTGAGACCACAACCTGGGCCGAAGTCAGATGCTCAACTGACAGAGTCACCCATGTGCCCCTCATGGCCACTTCTATCCACTCCTGTTGCTGTAGCCTGCTCTGCTGTCTGCCCTTGGCGGATTACTTCTGCAGCCTCCTCTCTCCCAGCCCCCACCCCTGCACAGCCAGCTGGAGTATAACCTCCCCTCATGCTCCTCCCTGGTAGGTAAAAAAAAAAAACCAGGGTTCTCAGTCTGGCGTTGTAACTTTGCAGCATCTGGCCTGGCCTCGTCTTTCTTACAGTTATGGTTCTTGGAATGGTCCGTGCATTCGTTCTCCCACGCTGTGACACATACACAATGGCCTAGAGTTCCTGCCTTGTTTGTGCCTCCATTGGAACAATGCTCCTTTCCTTTGATCTCACAAGGGTGACCCTTTATCCCATCACACACCTGCATTCTCTCCTGAGACATCTACTTATCTCCCTTTCCCTGTAGAGCACCGTGGAAGGAGCCTTGTCTCTACTTCCAGCACCAGCATCCTTCCCCTTAGGAGGGACCCAACAACGGTCTGTTTAAGGAATGAGAAGTCTTCATGAAGGTCATATCGGTCTTCCTGAGTTTCACAAACTGAACCTGGAGTAAAGGCAAAGGTACAGTCTTACATATATGGATTATTTTTAAAGCTTAGGGTACAACATACTTCCATTTTCCGCTAAACTGATCCAATAGGTGTGCGGTTGAATGGGGAGATTTAAAATCTTGGAGGGCTCCCAGACCCATTCTTCTAAATCTGTGAACGCTTTTGGGAAATGGTCACAACAGCATTGTATGAGTGCCAAGGGTAGCGACTTGTTGGGACTCCGATTGCTGGGAGGTGTGTGTCCAGTGAAAACCTTGCCCTTTGTATTGTCTCAAGTGAATGAACTGATGCCAACCTGCTTAGCACGTGGAGAGCGGTGGAAGGGGATGCAGGCTCCCGGGTCAGCAGGCTGCAGGAGCCAGAACCGGCTGGTCTTCCCTCTAAGATTAAAAGCAAAGCAGATAAAACAAGTGTCTTTCAGGCCTTGGTCAATCTGTAAGGCATAGTGGCCTCACATTCCTCCGGATGCTCCAAATTCTACTCACTCCAAACTGAACTTGGAGTTTTACTTTTCTCCTTCAAAATTCTTGTCTGTACGTAAATCATTCTAATGCCACTTTGAGTGAGAAAAAAAAAATCGTTCCCATGTTCTTCGTGTTTATCTCCGCACACTATTTGGTCTCCAACACTGTGGTTCTGTTCTTCGCACGAGAAACAAAATTCGTGTTCTGTCCGGGTCTTCATTCCCCCGCTACTGTATGTTTATCTGAATATTCAATGCCGCTTCATCACAATGTAGCTGATCCTGGAAGGTTTGACAAGCCCTTTGGTGAACTATGCGATGTAACAAATAATAATTCTCTGCCCCCACCTCCTTTGGAGGTGAAAGCGCCACGAAGACCCATGAAATGGACGAGACCCACTGATAGATGAGATGTTCATTTCTGCCGAAGGCATTAGCTGGTCTGGCCTCGTATCACTTCATGATTAATGTTTGTTGTAATGTGTTCTTTGGAAGGAAAATAAAATGAGGAAGAATTTTCTCACATTTGATCAGAATGAACATAATTAAAAAGTGAAATGCTACTGGGTTTGGGAACAAATCAATCACTTTAATTGGAAAGAAGATTCCTTGCCTCTGTCGGTAATTGGACTCTTGGTAATTTAGAATTGGAATCCATGACAGTTTGTGATAAATTGGCTCCTTTTGGGCCTAAAGAAGGTAAGAAGTTCTAATTACCTCTGGATTATTCCAGAGTGGATGGAAAAGCTTGATAAAAGAAAGAGATATTGGGGAAGAGGTAGAAAAGCCAGCAGTGAGCAAGTTTATTGAATTTCTTCTTAAGAAGGTAAAGGATAAAAAAGTTTATTTGATGTGATAAAAACAACAGCATGGTATTTGTGGTATTTGACATCCCAGAGATGTAAATTGGATTTTCTAGGAAAATAGGGACCTGGGCATATTAGAAAAACTCTGCGTGCACAGAAGTTCTGCAATTAGGCTATAGTATTTAGTGCATGAGAATACTGACAACCTTGGACCCCACTGTGGGAAGTATGGAATTTGTACTTGGAGTGTTTAAGCATATTAGCAATTAGCACTAAGTTTAAGGAAGTCCCATGCATTTTATTCAAATGAAACCTACTTTGTGGTACTAGAAATGTAGACAGGGCCATAATTAATGAAGCTGCTGACCCGGTCACTGTTGGTATCCTATCCTTGTTTCTATACAGATTGCCTAATGGTGCCTGAGAAATAGACTGGAGTTTAGGTTGCTGCACTGGGTGATGAATTTATTTTGAATTTTGTGGTTTGTTTTATATACCTATATAGTTGTAGAGGTATAGATGTAGATAGATATAATTTCAAACAGTCAAGTTGAAAGATTAGTACAAAGAACTCTTGTGTTACTTAGATTCACCAATTATTAACATTTAGCTTCATTTGCTTTGTCATTCCCCCTCTCTCCATGGATACATTCCCCCCCCAAACCATTTAAGGATAAATTGGAGACATTGTGCCCCTTTACCTCCAACTGGTGATGATTTCTTAAGAACAGCAACATTCTCTATCCCCACAGTGCGATGATCTGAATCAGAAATGTAACATTGAGACCGTTGACTCATCCATAGTCCATATTTCAAATTTTGCCAGTTATTCTAGTCACATTCTTCATAGCTATTTCTTTTAGCCCGAGAAACAGCCCACAATCATGCACTGTACTTAGTTGTCATGTCTGTTTCAGTTAAATATGGAACAGTTCTTTGGTCTGGCCTCTTTGTTCTTCATGGTATTGAGTGTGAAGAGTGTAAGCTGCGTGTAGTGTAAAATGATAGTGTCGGTTTGAGTTTGTCCTGTTTCCTCGTGATTGTTTTGGCAGAAGTGATACAATGTCCTCCGTGCGTTCTCGCCAGAGGCACCTGCTGTCTATCTGCCTCGCCGGTGTCTTGCTTAAGGTGGTGCCATGAGGTTTCTCCACTGCCAAGTTATCATTTGTCCCTTTGTGGTTAGTAAGTAGTTTATGGAGAGTTATTTCGACTATTCTGCTCTTCATGATGGAAAAGGTAAAGTGATTTATTGCTGATGTTCCACCAGTAATTCTACAACCTACTCCTCTCTCTCGCAAAGGGAAAAACAAAACAAAACACTAAAATATAAGCAAAGGTGTGCAAAAAAAAGTATACTGGCAAGTCAGAAGCCAACAGCTGGGGATATATATCCCAGGAGCCCTGAAGAGTAACAAATGTATTTTGGAAATGTGAATAGTATGGGTAAAGTGTGCTTTTTGGGGAACCAGGAAAGAAGGGGAAAAAATCTTATCAGGATATAGGGGCCAACTTGTGGAACTTTTCTTCTCTGTCCAGTCAAGTTTGTTTATATCTCAATATTTTTAGAAGTACAGGGCTTTGGCAACACAGACCTTTAATCTAATAGCCGGATCATGAACCACACAGCCTCATTATACTTTGAAAGATACCATATAACAACCTAAAGTTAAGGTTGCTTCTGAAGATTCTGGCCTAGCAGAAGAGCCCCCAAGAGAAAAATAAAATCTCGGCTTCCATCTAGGCAGGTAAAAAGCCAGAAGCATCTTAAATGACTGAGAAATAAAACTTGAAGCTGAAATGTAAGAAACATAAGAGGTTATAGGTCATTCTGGGAGGAAAAATAATGATCTTATCCAGCAGAGTAGAAGGCTGCTGCCGGCTAAATATTTTTTCCTGTTCCCTTCCCCCGCTTGAAAAATACACTTTCTTTAGGGTGAAAGTCCAGGGGTTGAAGCAGAAATCCTTAGTTCTTAGGAAATGACAGGTAAGCAAGTTAATAACCTCAGGTAGCAACCATTCTATAAAATACACTGGGGGAAATATTTCTGAATTTTTGATGCATTTAAATCTAGGGTGGGGCACCTGGGTGGCTCAGTTGGTTGAGCATCCAACTCTTGGTTTCAGCTCAGGTCATGATCTCATAGTTCATGAGTTTGAGCCCTCCAACGGGTTCTACACTGATAGCTTGGAGTCTGTTTGCAATTCTCTCTCTCCCCTTCTCTGCGCCTCCCCTGCTTGTGCTCTCTCTCTCTCTCTTAAAATAAACTTAAAAAAAAAATAAATCTAGGATAATCTTACACACTTTCTAAAGAAATCTGCTCAAATGAAGGCTCCAGCTGACTATCACCCAGTCATTTTCCCCTTAAGACATTTCCCATCTCCTGGTAGCACATTGGTCAGTGGATATGTAATTCAGTGTCTTCCATGAGCATTCTTCGGGATACAGGGGCAAGCCAAATAATCAAGGTATTGTATCATTTAGGATTTTGTTGGTCACAATAGATAGAAAAATTGATCTAAACTGGCAAAAAAAAAAAAAAAAAAAAAAAAGCAGGGAAGGAATCCATTGGTTAACATAACTGAAACATTCAAGGGCAAGGCCCACCAGGTCTGGTTTGCTCCAGAGGCCCATGATGTGTAGCCTTTGGGTTCACCTTTCTAGGACTTTAGACCTTCCTGCTTTGCTTCATGATAATATTGTGGCAATGTGAGTTCCAGACATCGGCTCTTAGTACTTAGGTTGACCAGGGGATGACAACAGACCTGTGTTTCCGCCTCCCCAGTGAGAGTGTCCAGGCTCGCTCTGCTGGGGTTGTCCTAGTCAGGTTCTCATTCCTGAACCAAATAGTAGGGTGGGTGGCCAACCACACCGAAACCATATGGAAGCCTGTGTGGTTTGGCAAATCAATTCTGCTTTCTGTTGCCTTCATAGAGCCCACAACCTAGTAGGGGAGGCAGACAATAAATACATAATTGGGTACAAGATATGAAGTAAAGGAATGGACCTGTGAGACTCTATGCCAGGGGGATGCAGTCTGGTTTGGGAAGTGGGGAGTGACGTTTGAATTGATATCTGAATGGGAGAGCAGGAGTTAATCAAGAAAAGAGATCAGGGAGAGACAAGAGCCATTTGGGCCTTTGGGGGGAACATTTATCATTTTACTTTCTTTTGGAAGAGTTGGTTCGTGATGCCGCAGTTCCTATAAGTGACCACATGAGGACGACTGCAGGAAGGCACCAGCTGACCACAGGTGACCACAACCACAGGGGGTGGGATGAGCACCCTGCATTGGCCACTGTGGTGCCTGGGGCGCTCCCTTTCCTGCAGGGGTCTGAGGGCCAGCAGGGCTGGGGCTTGGATGGTGACAGTGAACTATGTAGGACGGAAGTAGATAAGTAGGTAAACAACTATATAGCAGGAGAGTGTGTACTTGCTGGATTTCAACCCTGAGCGTATCTTGTTCTTCTTAGCCTCTTCCCACTGTCAAGGGACCACCAAACCTTCCATATGTGATATCCAGTAAATGTTGACTAAACATAGGGATGACTATATTGACAGCCATTGGAAAATAACCTATGTTCATGCCTGATTGATACTGATAAGATTTCACCCCAGAACAAATTAGCAAACGCTTCCCTAGATTCTGAAGTGTCTTAGGCATTGATTCTCTACTAGAAGCTTCTGGAAGTTGAATCAACATCTGCCCGAGGTTTGCAGGGTGAGGGGCTCTAAGCATGGAGATACATGTTGATTGCGTTTTTCAGTTTTGGAAGCCCATACAGAGTGATAAATTCAGTTGTGTTTTGTTTGAACTATTTACTACTTATTATTAAATTAATGGCCACATTAAAAAATCATGAGAAGGAGGATTCTTGATTCTTGTCTTTTCTTGAAGGGGTAAAACATTCTGGCCTGGTGTGGTGACAAACGTCTGGAACCAGTAGATGCTGCTTGTTATGGTGAGAAAGGCTCTAATTTGCCTTTCTTCTACCTTGCCCAATTTTGGGATCATATTTGTTACCCACCTGGCCTTGGGTACTGGGTCTGCAAATAGCAAGGTTTAAGCTTTCTAATAGAAAACCATCCCAAGGCAAAAAGCATAAGACATCTTATCCTTGGTACCACCATTCTGGCCTCTTCCACCATTTTTACCTTTGCAGAAATACAAACGAGCTTTATAGCTGTGTGAAGGACTCTCAGAACTGAGCTAGAACAATCCACAAACCAATTGGCGTCGGTCTGTTGGCTCTGCAGCCTGAAAGCATGAAATCATCATTGCCATTTATGCCCTCTTGTCATTCCCCTTCGTTCTACAGTTTCCTCTCATGGCCTGAAAGCCTGGCCCAGAACTGACCCTCTCCAGCTTGGTCTCCTTTTAGTACCTGAAGTGTCTTTCCTGTTTAGGTCTGAAGTCCAGGCCTTTAGAATTTTTTAAACTTATTTATGTATTTGGAGAGAGAAAACCGAGAATGAGAAGGGAAGGGACAGAGTGAAAGGTGTGAAAGGACAGAGGATCCGAAGTGAGTGGGTTCCATGCCGACAGCAGACGGACCCGATGTGGGGCTTGAACCCATGAACCTGTGAGATCATGACCTGAGCCGAAGTCAGATGCTTAACCAACTGAGCCACCCAGGCGCCCCCAGTCCTTTAGAAGTTTGAGTAAAAATCCCACACCCAAGTCATTCATCCATCCACCCAAGGCACTCACACTTACCTACTGATTTAACGAAATGGGGAACAGCGTTGGCAAGATCATTATCCTGAAAGGATTTGGAGCCTGGTAGGAAAATGAAAATGTTTATGTGCAATTGTCATACTCCGGGTCAAGTGCAAAACCAGGTTGGGCTGCCACATAAAATACAAGAAGTCCAGTGAAACTTGCATGGTTTATTTGCTAAATCTGGTAACCCCACCACCTGGGAAAGTGTCAGGTGCAAGGGAGCACATACAAGGGGGCTAGTGAAAGCTTCCTAGAACTGCCATGGAGGCCCACGCATCAGGGGTTAGTAGGGAGAGGGCGGGGGTAGGGCAGTCTTCCATGAAGAGCATGATATACTGCATGTGTGAAGACCGGGACTCAAGCCACCCCGGGGAACTCAGGGACATGAAGTTCAGGACATGGTGGGTAGAGGAGTTTTGTCATAGAAGGAAGACAGTGAGGCAGCGAAGTCCTGCCATGGAATCTGGACTTGATCCTAAGCACAGACATTAGCCATTGTAGGCCGTTAAGCAGCATAGTGATGCAAGATGTGCATTCGAGAAAGGTCCTGATCAGAGGGGGGAGTCTGGAGATGGGAGACGGTGGGTGATGGTGGTGGCTGTGGGGAGGAGAAGAGGATGGACGAGCTCCCACTGCATGTGGGAGGTGAGGGGAAGGGACGGTCAAGTGTGATGTGAAGAGTGGAAGATGGTCCTAACACTGGGATGGGGGATGCAGGGAGAAGGAGGTACCGTGCTGTCATTTGCCTGTTTGCTCCCTGCCTTTCCACTGCTGTGCTCAGGGCTGGGGCTGCCCCTGCAACCCGTCTCTCAGATTGTCTCGCAACTCTTCCAGACAGGGTCAGCCGTGGAAAGCGTTCGCAGGGGCTTGGAGGGTGGGAGGAAGGTCGAAGACAGGGCATCTCTCGCTCGGGCCCTCTTCTCTCTTGGGGCACCTGCAGCTGGGCCTCTGAGTCCCCACCCCACCAGGCAGCCATTCCCACTGCGCCTTCAAGTCCTTCCTGGCAGCCTGGCTCTGGCCTTGGCAACACCATCCGCTTCTTTGTCCCTCCAGCCATGAGGTGACTGTGGCTTCTGCTGCTGTGACTCTGGGCTGTCTTGCCGTTCGTCTGGCTTTTTAGATTTCCATCACTGGATGAAAGTTGCTCTATCAAACTGCTTGTCTTGGGGCTCCTTCCTTTCCCTTCCCTCCCCTTCCCTCCCTTCCCCTCCCCTCCCCTCCCCTCCCCTCCCCTCCGCTCCCCTCCCCTTCCCTTCCCTCCCCTTCCCTCCCCTGCCTTGCCTTGCCTTCCCTTCCCTTCCTTCCCCTTCCCTCCCCTGCCTTGCCTTGCCTTCCCTTGCCTTCCCTTCCCTTCCCTGCCCTCCCCTGCCCTCCCCTGCCCTCCCCTGCCCTCCCCTGCCTTCCATTCCTTTCCCTCCCCTTCCCTTCCCTCCCCTTCCCTTCCCTCCCCTCCACTCCCCTCTACTCCCTTCCCTTCCCTTCCCCTCCCCTTCCCTCTCCTGCCTCTCCTGCCTCCCCTTCCCTCCCCTCCCCTCCCCTTCCCTCCCCTCCCCTCCCCTCCCCTTCCCTCCCCTCCCCTCCCCTTCCCTCCCTTCCCCTCCCCTCCCCTCCCCTCTACTCCCCTTCCCTTCCCTTTCTTCAGTAGGCTTCACACCCAGTGCAGAGCCCAACATAGGGCTTGAACTCACCAGCCCAGAGATGAGGACCTGAGCTGAGATCAGGAGTTGGATTGCTTGATCGACTGAGCCACCCAGGTGCCCCGGGGGGCTATTTTTCTGAGTGGCCACGAAGTAATATGGACATGGTAAGTTCGAGGGGCCTGCACGAGACATTTAAATGGAGCTGTTCAACAGGTGGTCACATCCACAGGTGGAAAGCTGCAGCAAGTGGTGACTGATGGAGATGGGTTTCCACGGTAGTTGAAGCTGGGGGAATGGGTGAGATCCTCTGAGAGGCAGTGTAGGGGAAGAAGGGCAGAGAGCTGCCTGAGACCAGGTCTCAGGGGACGACAGGGCAGGGCGAGAGAGAAAACCTTGGGGAGGGTTGGCCAGCACGGAAACCAAGGGAGGAAGATACTGTCCCGATAGAGACATTGTGTGAGATGGTAACTTTGCTTACAGGTCACATAGATGAGGCTTGAGAAACACAGTTTTGAACCCGTCAACCGAGAAATCACCGCGCGTCCAGGAGAGCGCATTCAGGCAAGTGGTGGGGCAGCAACAGCGGGTATCTGCTTAAAAAAATGCAAAAGGGGAGACACTTCAGTATGAGCCTGCAAGCCCTGAGGTTTCCCGAGAGGACAGCAGACTCACACCCCACGTCCTTCTCACTCTGGCCGTGAGCTCCTCCTGCACAATGAGAGGTACAATCACTGACGTGGCTGAAATGATCATTTTCGTCTCGTTTTTATTCAGAGCAGATCTAACAGAATTTGTATAAAGTATGCGAATTAAATGTCCATATAGTGGGACTTGACTGTATCCTCACGATCCCCCTTCCCTTCTCGGTTTTGACACCTGGCCTCTTTGGCTCTTCAGAGCTGGACCCTACTTCTTCAGTCCACTGTCAGTTCACTGTGCGTGGCTTCTTTCTTGCCCGAATGGTCCTCGTTGACATCTTGCTCTCTCCCCTGCCTCCTGGTGGTCTCACCCTTCCCTGGCAGCTGTTAGGTCCCTTGAGATTGGTTCACTGTAGGCAAGGAACTGTCAACAGCGTAGGTAGGGGGAGGTGATGGGGCAGCCAAGTGAGCCAGCCCTGAGTCTATGCACCGGGGGATGGGGGTCAAGGGCAACGGGAGAGAGAGCAGGTGGGCTGTGCTTCAGTTCTGAGACAAGTGTGCTTGGATCCACACCCAGCTTTGCCTTTTTGAAAAAAAAAAAAAAAAATTTTTTTTTTAACATTTATTCATTTTTGAGAGAGAGACATAAACAGAGCATGAGTGGGGAAGGGAAAGAGAGGGAGAGGGAGACACAGAACCAGAAGCAGGCTCCAGGCCCTGAGCTGTCAGCACAGAGCCTGACGCAGGGCTAGAACTCATGGACTGTGAGATCATGACCTGAGCCAAAGTCAGATGCTTAACTGACTAAGCCACCCAGGTGCCCCATAGCTTTGCCTTTCTTTATTGTCTCTTTGTTTAAAAATTTTTTTAAAGTTTATTTATTTATTTATTTTGAGAGTGAGAGAGAGAGAGAGAGAGAGAGAGAGAGTGAGAGCATGGGAGGGGCAGAGAGACTCCTAAGCAGGGTCCATGTTGAATCCAAAGTCAGTGTGGAGCCTGATGCGGAGCTTGAACCCATGCCATGAACCGGGAGATCATGACCTGAGCCGAAGTCTGATGTTTAACTGACTGAGACTCCCAGGCGCCCCTCTTCGTTTTCTCTTTTGACCCCATCCGGCTTTCTGCTGCCCTTGTCCTTCAGGGGACGGAAGTCAGCACCAGCCCAAGTCTAGTCCCCAAACGCTTCCTACTTCGAAGCCCTGATAACACTTGTGTACCTACCTCCTGCTTGGGTTGCCCTGGCATTCTTTATAATGGGGCGAGTGATTCCTGCCCTAGGCTATCTTTCCTGGTATCTTTCCTTGTTCTTGTTGATACTGCTGGAGGAGGTCATCGAGAGGTCATGACCCCCAGTTGACCCGCAAGCTGGGTCTGGGCCAGTGGAGGCTCTTCGCCTCACACCCTCCTGCCAGCCATTCCTACGGCGGCACACAGTCTTGGGAGAGCAATATGTCGCTGAGACCTTCTGAACCCTGTTAAGGCTTCAACATAAACTGAAGATTCTGGCAGAGACGCTCTTGCCTCGCGGCCGCGTAAGTTCCCTTACTTGTTAAGACCAACACCTGGCCGTCTGCAGCGGCCTGCCCCTGTCCTCTGTCTTCCCCGACCTCCATGGCCATGGCCAGTATGCAAACCAACAGGTACTCTTTTTATTTTTAAGTTTATTTTTTTATTTGAGAGAGAGAGAGAGAGAGAGAGAGAGAGAGAGAGAGAGCGTGCACGCGCGAGAGTGCTCAAGCACGAACGGGGAAGGGCAGAAAGAAGGGGAGAGAGAGAACCCCACAGAGTTCTGTGCACCCGCACAGAGCCCAGCTCGGGGCTTGAGCTCACAAACCATGAGATCATGACCTGAGCTGAATCAAGAGTCTGATGCTTAAGAGACTTTTAAAAACTGAGAACAAACTGAGGGTTGATGGGGGGTGGGAGGGAGGGGAGGGTGGGTGATGTGTATTGAGGAGGGCACCTTTTGGGATGAGCACTGGGTGTTGTATGGAAACCAATCTGACAATAAATTTCATATTGAAAGGGCGGGCCTACTCCGGCCAACTCCATCTTGTTCTGTGTCCTTCACCTAGACCACGCCTCCTCCCCTTGAGTAACCTCCCGCTCACCCGTTCAAACTTCCTGATCAAAACTCGCCCAGCGACCTGCGTAACAGGACTCCCACCCTTCCCCAGCCAATCAGCTGAGGCCACAGCCATTACCTCACCAACTGCCCCTAGACCCCTATAAAACCTTTGTGCTTTTGAAACTCGCTCTCTCTCCCTGGTATCTCACCGCTGCGTCGGTGCAAGTAGAGGATTGAGCTCGAGCTAGCTCGAATAAAGGCTCTTTTGCTTTTACATCGGACTCGGCTCCCTAGTGGTCTTTGGGGATCACAAATTCTGGGCATAATACATACATTGAAAAAAAATTAAAAAATAAAATAAAATGTGAAAAAAAAAAAGAGTCTGATGCTTAATCGACTGAGCCACCAGCAACAGATAATCTTAATGCTTTGTTTTCTTCCAAGTATATACAAATCAAATCACGCTTTTGTGATCAAAACTATACAAAGAACCAAACATATACTTTCCATTTTATCCTTCAGGCATGGTTGGTGTTATACCGACCTGTTTCTTCACCCTCGTTTGTTCTTTGGATTCTTTTTTCATCGAAATCTGTTTTTCTTCAGACGATTGTCTACTAATTCATAAAAATCGTACGTGAATCTGGCTGTGCTCGGTATATTTTACTCTCAGTAGTCTTTGACCAGAGTGCTGCCTTTAAGATGCCCATGCAGGATTCACAACAACAGTAAAATGCTTTTAAAAAGTAGTATCTTGGGGCGCCTGGGCAGCTCAGTGGGTTAAGCGTCCGACTCCGGCTCAGGTCATGATCTCGCGGTCCGTGAGTTCGAGCCCCGCGTCGGGCTCTGTGCTGACAGCTCGGAGCCTGGAGCCTGTTTCGGATCCTGTGTCTCCCTCTCTCTCTCTGCCCCTTTCCCCACTCACACTCTGTCTCTCTCTCTCTCTCTCTCTCAAAAATAAAGAAACATTAAAAAAAATAAAAAAATAAAAAGTAGTATCTTACGTTTGCAGAGCAGCTTAAATATATTTTTTTAATTTTTAACTTTATTTTTGAGAGAGAAAGCATGTGAGCAGGGAGGGGCAAAGAGAGAGGGAGACACAGAATCTGAACCAGGCTCCAGGCTCTGAGCTGTCAGCACAGAGCCCGATGCGGGGCTCGAACTCAAGAACTGTGAGATCATGACCTGAGCTGAAGTCAGACGCCCAACCGACTGAGTCACCCAGCACTCCTGTTTGCAGAACAGTTTATACAGCGTATGGTACGCTGTTAATTATCCCTTAAAACCCAGTTTATCATGGCTGAGATTGCTCGCACACCTGTGGGATCAGCTCAGGACTGACTGTCAGTGGGGCTGGGGCCACGTGTCTGTCATCCCTCAGCAGATCTTGTGCTCACGGTGGTGGCGGGCTTCCAGGAGGCAGAGTAGACACTGCGTCTTGAGGCCTGGCTCTCAACTAGCACACCGTCGTCCCTGCTACATTCCACTGGCCATCGCCTGCAAAATGGTGAACCCAGATTCTAGGGTGGGGAAACTGCATCTACCTCTCCATGGGAGAAGCTATAAAGTCACCTTGCCAAGGATGAGGATACAAGGAGATCATGTGGGCCATTTTTGCAATTTTGGAAGACAACTGTTGCCTTCCTCAAAGAGGTGGTCAGGAACCTTCATTTTCCAGACCTCTCAGATTCCTAGAATTCTCCACCTCTGGCTTGGTGGTCCCTTAAGATTCCCCATCACTTTGGGTGAGGGGGCGTTTTGAGACCGGTGTTGTCATTCCAAACGAGGAGTTCTGGGATTGACATCCTACTACTCCTCATACATTATTGAGAAGGTTCCCTCTGTGTATGAGCAATTATATTTCTGTGTATATTTTGAGAAATAAATTGTACAGGCCTCTTTTCTTTCACACCCCCTAGAGATGTTATAGAGGTAGTAAAAGTGTCCAAATTTGTGAGAAATTGGAATAATCAAGAGTTACCTGTATGGAATGCTATTAACGATAGCAATTCACGCTAGAGTACCTTTCATCTGAGACGCTCAGGGTCTGTTAACAGATTAAAAGTAGTAAAAGACAGTGATCTAGAGAATTTTCATTATCTTGTGCTCTGCAAACTCAGATTTTCATTGGTTTGAATGGGCCTGAAAATACATTTTTATTACTAGGGGCCTAGAAGCCTCTAGCAGTGTTCTTAATAAAGCAAGGTGAGTTATAAGCAATCATCTGATGAAGGGTAAATGTACCATACTCCATTTTAAGAAAAATACAATATAAAAGTCTTACCATGGAAGAAAATCTTTATATGGTCTTTTAAGAAAACTTCAAGAAAAATGAAGACATGACACTATATTAAATTTAAAGCCAGTGACTTATAAGCAAAGAAAAGCAAAGATGGTCTGATTAAGGCTGTTGCATTGTTCTGGCATTTTTTACGTCTCCCCCATTTCTGTGGCCTTTTTAGATCATAAGCTTTTAGGGCACAGAGAACGAGTCCATTTTGATGTAGTACTGAGCAAATGCACAGAGAGGTTCTCAATAAATAGGTATTAAATTCTCCGTCCAGAAAGGGCCTTGAGACACCTTCTCTTTACTCCCTGGTAGCACTGTTTTAGCCAGCCCAGAAAAAGATTTTTTTTCTTCTTTAAATCTCGAAATTCAGAGATTCCATGATAAGAATTTCCTTCTCCCCTTTGTTTCGTGCTCTGCTGAGGACATTGGCAGAGTGGTGTGAACCTGCCGTCCTGACGCACGGCTTGGGCCGCTGTGCTGCAGCCCTGTGCTGAGGGGCTTTTCTGACAGGGGCTCTGGGCTCCAGTGTGCCTTGGTCACGTTCTCTGGTGGAACGTTGGGTGCCTGACCACTCTGACCCTCGGTATCATTTGCAGTCCTGTGGGGGGGGGGGGATTCAGTGAGCTTGTGTGGTACCAGGTGACTGAGGCAGAGTAGGCATGGAATGAATCTTTTCCTTCTTTTAATGAGTGGCAGAGAAGAACTTGGCCCTAGGGATGGGCCACTTGGACTCTAGCTTGGTGCTTCTCAAACTTTAATATTGTCTGCATCTCCTGTAGATCTTGTGAAAATGCAGGATCTGATTCAGTAGTTCTCGTGTGGGGCCTGGATCTGTTCCCAGCAAGCTCCCAGGTGATGGTCCTGCTGCTGGATCGTGGACCATACTTGTAATGGCAAAGGTGAGGGGCTCTTGTCTTTGTCCCGGCACCAGATGTCTGCTGCTGAAAAAACTTCTGTGATGGGAAGTATTATTTTTTTTAATGTTTAGTTATTTTTGAGAGAGAGAGAGAGAGAGCGCGCGAGCGAGCGAGCATGAGTGGGGGAGGGGCAGAGAGAGGGAGACACAGAATCCGAAGCAGGCTGCAGGTTCTGAGCTGTCAGCACAGAGCCCGACGCGGGGCTTGAACCCATGAACCGTGAGATCATGCCCTGAGCCAAAGTCGGACCCTTAACCGACTGGGCCACCCAGGTGCCCCTGTAATGGGATTCTGAAACCTATTTCCCTCACAGGCAAGAGGCCTGTGCCACCAGGTCAAGGAGAGCAAAAGAGACCTGTAGGCTGTGGGTCTGGTTTCCGGCACCTGGAACTGGAGGCAGAGAGTCTGGGTTTAAAAACTAGGAGCACCTGGGTGGTTTAGTTGGTTGAGCCTCTGACCTTCAGCTCAGGTCATGATCTCAGGGTTTGTGAGTTCGAGCCCCCCGCATCAGGCTCTGTGCTGACAGCTCAGAGCCTGGAGCCTGCTTCGAATTCTGTGTCTCCCACTCTCTCTTCCCCTCCCCTGCTCGCGTTCTCTCTCTCTCTCAAAAACAAAAATAAACATTATAAAAATACAAATAAAAACTGGCTCTCATATCCCCTGGCTGTGTGTTCCTGGGTAAATTATTTAACCTTCTGTGTCTGTATCTCCATCAGCAGCATGGAGATAATCATAATCTCCCAGGGGCTATTATGGGGATTGAATGAGATAACAGCACAGGCACATAGCGAACACCCAGGTTGTGTTACCTTAGCTCTGATTTTTACCAGGAGACAAGTACTGTTAGAAGACGAGGTGTCAGCGGAACTAAGGAATCTGTAAGACAAATGTTCCTACAGAATGTGAGCCTTCTGGCCTCCTGCAGCTGGGACGCACAGCGGAGAAATTGGTGGCGTAAATAAGTCCACACCAGGGGCCTCTCGCCTCCAGCAGGCAGGGTCAAAGGTTGGCTTTCAGGGTCAGAAGGTCAGCCCCTGTCATTCCTATTCTTTATTTCATTTCTTCCCCTTCGCCCCTGTGGGTGGATTCACCTTTTATTGCAAGAGAGAAGGAGCATGCATTAAAACAAACCTATGCTTACTTGGAAACTTCACGACTTTTTAAATTGAAAAAACTCCCGACCAAGAGAAAGGAGCCGATTTAGGACAGACTTTAATTGGCTATTAGCGCGCTTACTGGGCGGTGGAAATTGCCTGGCCTTTGGCTTCAGACCATGCCGGGCACCCACGGCAGGCATTAATAGCCTATTAATGCACACCCTGTCACTGCTTTATTTCCTAATTAATACTTCCTGCTTTAGGGGTAGGGGAACACAGCTATAAAATTGTTTTATCTATTGCTTCAGCAATGAGGGAGAAAAAGTGTTATTAGCACCTCATGCCTGTCACATTAATGGCTGGACTAGAAAATCAGAAGGATTAGTATGGGTTTTATTTTCTTAATCTTTACCTCAGGGTGGAGAAAGGTCAATCCCAAACCCGACCCCAAGCTTAGGTCAGGAAGCTAGAATTTTGACAGTGTAGTCAGCTCTCAGGTTCCTCATAGCGTCTTAGAAGTATGGGAAATAGAAAGGAATGATGCAGTGTGGCGCAGATTAGCCTCATTATCTTTTGAGTCTTGAGAGGGAACGAGGAGGAAGAGGACTGCTCTGTGCATTTGGGCAGGTTGTGCACTCTACAACAACACTGATGTAGAACATTTGCTTGTGTTATTATGACAGCTTTCTGACAGATGGAAGTCGTGTCTTGAGGAAGTACTGTTTGCTCTTTTTCTTAGAGGATAGAGAAGCTCTCAATGGGTGCAATTTTATCCCCGAGGGGGTATTTGACAGTGTCCAGAGACATTTTTGGTTGTCACAAGTGGGTGGTGTGCTACTGGCATCTAGTCAGTAGGGGCCAGGGGTGCCGATAGACATCCTACAGCATACATGGCAACCATTCCCACTCCCAAAAAACAAAGATGTAGCTCAAACTGTCACTAGAGCCAGGGTCAAAAAACTGGCCTGGAGGATGAAGGCAGTCTTCCCTGCCTCTCAGTCTGGCATCTTTTCCCCTGCTCGTTCTGGAGGAATAGCTGCTGGAGAGGGAGGGAGCCACTTCTGAGTCCACATCAGGTATATGTGCCCACTGGAGCCAACATGCCTGGAAGAGCCCAAGGCCCCTTGCCGGCAGGGCTGTGGCTCGGGATGACTGCCATGGTGGGGAAGACCTTCCTGCCTCTGGGCCCTCAGTGCATCAGGCCCCCGTGGAGCTTCCTTCCGTCCCACGGGCCTTCAAGAGGAGCCGGCTTTCCTGGTCTCTCCAATGCAACCCAGCTGGCGATCCCCAGCCTCTCAAGAGGCGGCACGGTATCCTCGAGTTTGCTTTCCATGCTGCCTCCTAGACCAGTTTTGAAAGGTTTTGTAGATGGCCGTTAGGGAGATACAGGCAGAAACTTTTTTCAAGTCTATTTATTTACTTTCTGAGAGACAGAGTGTGAGAGCAGGGGAGGGGCAGAATGGGAGACAGAATCCCAAGCAGGCTCCACACTGTCAGCACAGAGCCCAGTGTGGGGCTCGAAGCCACAAACCATGAGATCGTGACCTGAACCAAAATCAAGAGTCAGATGGTTAACCAACTGGGCCACTCAGGCACCCCACAGGCAGAAATCTGAGGAAAAATAGAACTCCCAGACTAGTAAGTGGCTTCACGTTCCAGTTTTTCCACATGCTAGACATATGGCCTTAGGCACTTCACTGAACCCGTCTGTGCCTCAGTTTCTTCATCTGTAAAATGGGGCTGAGAATAATAATGCCTTGTGTTTAGTTCAGTGCTTGTCATGTACCGGCTGTCCCATACTTCCTTCCATGTTCATTTTTGGGGCACCGTATTAGTTTGCTGGAGTTACCATAACAAAACACCACAGTCTGGGGTAGTATAAACAATAGAGATTTATTTTTGCTTTGTTCTGGAGGCTGGAAGTCCAAGATCACAGTGTCAGCGAGGTTGTTTCCTTCTGATGGCTGTGAGAAGGATCTTTGCAGACTTCCAACCTTGGCTATTAGACAACCACCTTCTCCCTACATCCTCACATGGTCTTTTCTCTGCGGGCATCCCTGGATCCTAATCTCCTCTTCTTATAAGGACACCAGTCAGACTGGACTAGTGGCCTAATTTTAACTTAATTACCGCCTTGAAGGCCCTGTTTCCGAATACAGTTCCATTCTGAAGTACTGGGGTTAGGGCTTCATACGAGTCGGGGAGACACAATTCAGCCCACAACACCTGACAAGCACCTGGTGATAACACCAACATGGTCCTTAATGTTTAACTGTGATACCAACTGAAAAAGCCAGGATGGACCTTGAGAGCATCATGCTAAGTGAAAAAAGCCGGAGAAAGAAAAATACTGTATGTTTTCACTTACATGTGGAATCTAAGGAAACTGGGCTTCTAAAGGCAGAGAACTGCCTGGTGGTTTTCAGAGGTAGGGGAGGGGCGATGTGGGGGAAGGGCGTCAAAGGTATAAATATCCAGTTATAAAATAAGTCCTGGAGGGGCGCCCTGGTGGCTCAGTCGGTTAAATGTCTGACTTCAGCTCAGGTCATGATCTCATGGTTCATGAGCTTGAGTCCCCTGTCCAGCTCTGTGCTCACAGCTCAGAGCCTGGACCTGCTTCGGATTCTGTGTCTTCCTGTTTCTCTGCCCCTCCCCTACTCGCACATTAAAAAAAAAAAATTAAAATTAGTCCTGGGGATGTAATGGACAGCATGGTGACTGTAGCTCATACTGTGTTGTTTCTTTGGAAATTGCTAAGAAAGTAGAAAAGTGCTCCTCACAAGAAAATTGCAACCACATGAGGTGATGGATTCTTTTAAAAGTTTATTTATTTACTTAAGCACTGTCTACACCCAATGTGGGGCTTGAACTCATGACCCTGAGATCAAGAGCCGGCCAGGCGCCCCAAGGCGATGGATGTTGATGAGACTTGGTGTGGTGGTCATTACACAAATACACATATATCAAATTATTATGTTGTATAACTTAAACTAATGTTATTCCTTAGTTATATCTCAATAACACTGGGGGGAAAGCCAGCATCTCAAGTGGAAAGCCTTATGTTTCAGGTGCGACCTCAGGCCCCAGGTTTTATGTCTGCCTTAATGATATTCGTGTGTCAATAAATGACAGGTGCTTCCCTTACCAAACCTCCTGCTAGTTGTTTGAGAGATATGTCAGAGCCTCGCTATTAGAGTGATCATATAACTTAGATTTTTTTGGACAGTCTTGATTTAAAAAATTCTGTGCTCGTGTCCATTTAAGAACACTTGTATTTTTTATAAAACAGTTTCCAAAATTTGGTTTAGGAATTATGGCCAAGGTGTCTAACATATCAAGATGGCCACTTGGAGGATGGGGAGGGATGGGCAGGTGACAGATGGGCGAGGTCAGCCAGAGGGAGGAGAGAAAAAAAAAAAAGCGAGAAAATCTGTAACTCTAGAACAATCCCCAAATACTAATAACGGTTTTCTATGGCATTGAGTACTAGCCTCTAGGTTATTCCTTAAATATCATACTAGTGGGAACATTTAATACAAAATTTCCTAGCTAAAATGGAAGTATTAAATTTTTTTTAACATTTATTTATTTATTATTGACAGAGACAGAGCGTGAGCAGGGGAGGGGCAGAGAGAGGGGGAGACACAGAATCTGAGGCAGGCTCCAGGCTCCGAGCTGTCAGCACAGAGCCCAACGCGGGGCTCGAACCCACAAACCGAGAGATAATGATCTGAGCCAAAGTCGGATGCTTAATCGACTGAGCCACCCAGGTGCTGCCCCCCCAATATTTTTTTAAGTTTATTTATTTATCTTGAGAAAGAAAGCACAAGCGGGGAGGGGAAGAGAATCCCAAGCAGGCTCTGTACTGTCAGTGTGGATCCCAATGTGGGACTTGAACTCCTGAACCATGAGATCATGACCTAAGCCAAAGTCAAGAGCCAGATGCTTAACTGACTGAGCCACCCAGGCACCCCAAATGGAAGTATTAATACTTGCTTGTTTTAAGGTTATTTCAAGGAGTGATGCTAACATGAATAAAGCCCTTTGAAAAGGAACCAAAGTAATGTAGAAAGTATCACCTTTCCTCTCACTCTTTATCACTCACCAAGCATGCTTCTATCTGTCCCGACTCCTGGAATTCTCTCTGAATCCTGACAGTATTGCAATGAGCCTCTTCATACCCACACACGCATTGTGTATCCGTGCACACTGTGTGCAAATGATTATGGATGGGCTCTTGGACCTCATCTAGGAGCTACTGCACGAGGGGATCCAATCGATACCCATTAAGGCATCCTCAAGGGTCTTTGGCAAGGCCCTATGGATTATTTTGCTAAAGCCATTTGTTAATTTGTCAGCAGACCCTGAATGGACAAGTGCAGTGTACTTGTCAGCCGGGAAAAAGCCCCTTCAAAAATCAACAGACACAACCAAAGTCATCTCAGTGTGAAGGCTGATTAGAACATGGCTTGTATCTCGGACAATGAGCTCTATTTATGATGGTCTCCCTGTCGTTAAGTACCTCTGCTACAAGAGGAAACTGGGGCTATTAAGTCTTCCAGACAGAACCAGGGGGAAGAGCCATCATTTCTTTTATAAGCAGAAGGGAAGGTTCTGCTCAATAAAGATCAATTAAACATCTCTGTTAAAAGGTTGCTTGGGAGTCGGTGCCAGTAGAAACTCAATTGTATGAAGCCACACACCCTCCTTGCCACCCACCCTCCCACCTCTGTGTCTTGCACTGGGGCGACATCTTAAGAGGTTGTTGGCTGTTGTAAGCTGTATAAGGTGACAGAGGCCCTCACACTCATGGCTGAATGGTCTGTGATGTTGAGTGACTTTTCATGCCTTTGGGCAGGGGCATCCCCAGAGGACAACAGGCACATGACATGCTTTTCGGGCTTCAGCCAAGTATCAGTCATCCTGATGTAGGAGTGAAAAGTAGGTGCCCTGAAAGATTACTTGGTGGCCAGAGCTACTAGTAACCAGGACGTAGGAAGAGATCTGGGGGCCCTTGGGGTCCATTACCCAAAGAACATAGTCCAAAGCCCCCCACCATCTCTAACATTTTACCCTTATAACCTCATTCTAGTTCTTTAAAATACTGTGCACTTCTTTTCTCTGGCTTAGATGGTGGCCTCTCAGGTAAATCCCATCTTTTTTTGATGGGAATTAACTGTCCTGCTTTCCAAGCCCCTGTGTGATTTTCTTACATTTCAGTTATAATGCCTCCCTGGCAGTTATTTTTTCAAACATCTGTCCCTCACTCATCCAAGATGTAAACTTCATCGCTGATCTCCCATCCACCTCCCAATACCTGGTTTGATGTTTTGCATATGACAGGTGTGTTGAAAGAAGCCTGCAAGTTGATCTTGCATAAACATCATTGCAGTAGGCATCTTTTTTTTTATGTTTGTTTATTCATTTTGAGAGAGAGAGAGAGAGAGAGAGAGAGAGAGAGAGAGATCTGTGCCCAAGTTGGGAGGGGCACAGAGAAGGAAATACAGAATCCGAAGCAGGCTCCACACCATCAGAGCAGAGCCCCATGCAGGGCTCGAACTCACAAACTGTGAGATGGATGACCTGAGCTCAGATCAAGAGCCAGACGCTTAACTGACTGAGCCACCCAGGCACCCCTTGCAGTAGGCATCTTTAACTTGACTCCTGGAAGGTGGGCAGTGCACACAGGCCTGCATCACAGGAGGCAGGCACGATGGATGAATATGCCTATAAAGGACACATCCACCTATAATTAAACCCAGAAACTGTTGGACTTAAAAATCTCTAACAGTCATGGAGACACCAAAGCCCTGGGCCTCTCTGTAATAGGTTTCTATTGCTGTGTAACAAATGAGCACAAAGTTGGCAGTTTTCCATACATCACTTTATTGTCTCACAGTTTCTGGAGGTCAGAAGCCCAGGCATGTCATGACTGGATCTCTGCTCTGCTGGAGTCTCACCCCGTTGATGTCAAGGTGTTGGCTGGGGTTCGGTGCTCACCTGGGGTCCGGCGTCCTCTTCCAAACTCACTAGTCATTGGAAGAACTCGTTTCCTTATGGTTGTAGGACTGAGGACACCTAACCTGGCTGCCTATCAGCTGGGGAGCTCTCAGCTCCTATAGGTCACCCACTTTTCCTGCCTCGTGGCCCTCTCTATCTCTAACGCCAAAAATAGAGACTCTTCCCTCAAGTCATATCTTCCTCTCATGTTGGTTCTGACTCCATGACTTCTGGATTCAGGGTTAAAGGACTTAATTGATTTGATCAGGCTCACTAGGGCAATTTCCTTCCTTGTTTTTGTTTTTGTTTTATTTATTTATTTTGAGAGAGACAGAGGCAGTGCGATTGGGGGAGGGGCAGAGAGAGAGCGTGAGCGTGCTAGAGAGCGAATACCGAGCAGGATCTGCACCATCAGCTCAGAGTCCGATGTTGGCTCAAATCCATGAAATTGTGAGATCATGATCTGAGCTGAAACCTAGAGCCAGGACCTTCACCGACTGAGCCCCCCAGGCGCCCCAGATGATTTCCATATCTTAAGGTATGGATTAACCGATTTGGGGCCTTAATTACATCTGCAAAATTGCTGCAGAGAGGCACTTAAATTCCTGTGTAATCGGATAATTGGAAGAAGGTGTGTATGCAGGGAGCTGGAAAACGTGGGGGCCATCGTAGAATTCTGCCTACCGCACTTACCAACAGGCGGAAGTGAAAGCTTTGCCTATTGGCCTGTGCCTGACCTACGTATGTCTTCCCCTATATCATGAGTTGCGATGACAGAGTTGGTCACAAACCTGCATCCGACATTAGAAGTGCTGCTCCCCGAAGAGGGAGGGAAGACACAACTTTGACTATACCTCTTGATGTAGGTGATGCCTCATGGTGTTGGGAAGATTTTCACTGGATCAGTCGCCCAATTGAGAAGCAACCTTAGTACGGTGACAAACAGCAAGCATTAATGGCTCTTCTTAATGACACCATGAACGTCTGAGATAAGGACTAGCAAACTAGACCCAGCCACCTGTTGTTTGTAAATTAAATATTGGACCACAGCCACGCCATTCATTTATGAAATTTCTCTGGCTACTTTTGCATTACCATGACAACTGAATGGTTGTGAGAGAGACCATATGTTCCACAAAGCCAAAAATACTCTCTGGACCTTTACCTTGCTGACCCCTGGTCTGAGACCATTCCCGTAATTTTCTGAGGATAAGAATCACCTGGATCATTTGTTAAAACCACTGTTTCTTGGTATTTGAGGAGTCAGAATCTCCAGGGCAGGGAGTTCAGGAAACTGTAGTGGATAAGCTTTCCAGGTGATTCTTATCACCAGAGAAATACTGGTCTCAGGTGCACTTTCTTGCCTGGTAAAGGAGGAGCTTTTAAAAGAGGTGGTGTAGGGGCATCTGAGTGGTCCAGTTGGTTGAGCCTCTGACTTTGGCTCGCGTTGTGGTCTCAAGGTTCGTGGGTTGAAGCCCACAGCGGGCTTTGTGCTGACGGTATGGAGCCTGCTTGGGATTCTCTCCTTCTCTCCCACATGCTCACACTCTGTCAGAAGAAGTAAATAAACTTAAAAAAAAACCCAAAGAGGCGGCATTGCCCTCAGGAGCACAGACATCCAGTTTCCTTTGTCTAGGACCGTGGCTCTGCCTCTCACCTAACCTGCCGTTTCAGGTAAGTTACTTTAAATTCTCTTTCTTAGGCTGGGAAAGAAAATAATCATGACTCATTGTATATGTGCATGGTGCCTAATACAATGCTCAGTAGTGGTCAGGAGCAGCACTGTGTGGATACCAGATGACCCCACCGTGGAAACAGTTCGTAATTAAAGTGGGCCCAGCAGTAGGCCATGGTGCACGGACATCTGCCTCAAAAAGAAAAGCTCCCTTAAAAGGAATCTTCCATGGCTTTATGGAAGCATGAGGCCCTTTAGAAAATTCACAGTGCCCTGCGTATCCCTGAATATTGCAAGAGGTCACAGTTGATTATTTTAGGATATAACTGAGTTTACAAAAAAAAGAGATTTCTGATACTTGGCAGGAAACTTGAGTCCCCCCCCCCAGTTTTGAAGATAATGCTTTCAAAAACCATTGCCTGATGAGATCATGCAAATTCAGCCTTCTGTATAGCTGTTGAAGGAAAGTTTTTAAATTGCTATGTCTTTGCCGCATAAATTCTTGCAAGATACAAGCCTCCAGTCATACTTCAGGTTGCTGGGGAGTTTCGTATTTTACTAAAAAGGGGAGAAAAATCAATCTTGAATCTTTTAGTCCAGTGACCAAGGAATCTCTCCATTGATTTTGTTCAGTTACCCAGGTGGTGTGCAATTTACCCGGATTTTTTCTGATTCAAAGTTTATTTTTTCTGGGCAGTATTAATCTGAGTGTTATATGGATAACACTGTAATACCAGACTCTCTTTAAAGCCACTTTACACAGCTTATGTAAACATCCTAGGGTAGAGTTCCTCGTAAGAGTTTTCTCAAATTTGGAACTTGGATTTGCTGCATGTCATTTCTCTTTTCAACAGAAGAGGGAGGCAAAGACTTGGCTAAACAGTATACTTGAACCCCAGGTTAGAGAGGAATGAGTTGTTTTTCTTCTTAAAGGAGCAGGTAAACAAGAACAGGAAGAATTCTGCCAGCTGTGATACAGCCTCCGTGAATGGAAACACATTTAGCAAGACAGAGTATTTTTCCGGTTTCTTATTTATTTACTTCAGTTTTAAAAGAGTACCATTGGGAACAGAGAAAAATCAAATCCTCAGAAGGCAGGGGGGGAGAGATAGACTTCATTTTTATCAAGTGCAGTGTTGGGATCTTGCAATACCCTAAAACGGCGCTGGACAGAAAGGGCCGTTCAGGGGCTGCCTGAACTAACTCCCTAAGCAAACTTCCAGGTCACCAGGCCACCTGGCTGAGCTTTTAGGTTTGCGGCTGATGGTGCTATATTATCCCTTTTGCTAATGTCTAAGAGAAACACTGGACGTGCTGACCACCAGTAGTGGCTTGCATTCCTGTTAGCTTTTTGTAACTCAGATTCTCTTAGATTAAGGTCTCCTGGGCAGTGCACCCCTTCCCCCAGGCTTGCAAAAACTTTCTATGGCTCGCACCTGGTCCCAACCCACAGCCATGGACCTGCTTGTAAGCCCTCATGAAAGGTTGCTCCTGGTGGTGCGGCCATCTTGACTGGAGGGTGCCTTCATCTTCTATGGGCTTCTGCCTGCTGTGGTTGCTAAGGGAGCAAGGCAGATGCACAGCCTTATTTGATGGAAGATGTGAATATCTGGGTTACGTTTCGCTTCAGAGATTCACTTCTCTTTGATACGAGAACAGTATCATTTTTTTCATGTGTGCCCAGTGCCATGGAAACACTAGGGGGTGGGAATCATTGGAGTCAGCTGAACTGGGTTGAGTTCTATGCCGCTTAGCAGTGCGCCCTTGGATGGGTGTCTTAACCTTTCTAGTCTTGCATCTGTAGAATGGGAATTACAATACCTATCTTGTTTTCCTCCAAGATTATTGTAAAGAATTGGTGAAATAGGTATATGAAAATACTTTTGCAACGACCGCGTGCTCTGTATTGTGTGTGTGGCAGAGAGCATCCAGCTTGAATTTAAATGGGACTCGGGGGGCATCTGGGTGGCTCATTTGGTTGAGTGTCCGACTTCAGCTCAGGTCACAATCTTGTGGTTCTGTGTCTCCCTCTCTCTGCTCCTCCCTTGCTTGCACACTCTTGTGCTGATGCTTTCACATGCTCTCAAATAAGCATTAAAAAATTAAAAAAAAAAAAAACACATAGGTTTCAGAGCTCTGAGAGTTAACTGGAAAAGCCAGGACTGGGGTGAGGCCAGCAGGGTGGCAAGGGTGCTAAATTTAAGCAAGCAGCCCCTCATGGGGGCGTTTGCTGACTGAGCTGGCAAGACCCTGAGAGCCAATGCTTCCTTAAACTCTGCACCCTACTTGCCTCACCCAAATTCCTGTCTGAGTGTTAGTAAGAGACGGAGCTGTTAAGAGCATGAATATAATACGTGTTCATTGTAACAAAGTCCATTAGTACCTAATCTAACTTTGCAGAGGTAACCACTGGGACAATTTCTGGAATGTCTTTCCTTGGTCCTTTCTTAAACCTGCAGCCTTCGACTAGGCTCCTTATTCTCACCTCATAGGCAGCACAGAAACAGGCAAAAGAAACACAAGCCTGATTCCCAAACCTCACTGGTGTTCTAGATCTTGGTCATGGGTTTATTGGCAGACTCCGTGGAGGGGTTACATGGGACTTGACCAAGCGGTGGATGCTTACATCCTACTTCAGCCAGATTATTCTCCTCCCATGGTCCAGATTTTAAGCAGTTGGAGACAATTCAGCCAACTGAGGGCCCTTAGCACTTGTCTTTGTCTCCCAGGTAAGTTCTAAAATGGATCCGTGTAGTAAGAAACCACTCCGCTTTAGGAATGGGGGTGGGGGAAATGTCAGTACTACAACAGGCTTTGTTCCTGACATATACCGTATATACCCCTTTCTTTCCTCCTCCACCATCCTCCATTTTGAAATGGGATCACATTATGCCTAATGTCTCCTGATTTTATAACTGAACCCACGTTTGTCCACGCATGCAGCAAAAGCCAATCACTGAGACATGAAGTACACACTGAGGAAGGGGTTTATTCAAGAGGTAGTCACAGGAGGGGACAGGATGGTAAGCCTCAAATCCACCTCTGGGAAGGGGAAGAGTCCGGGATCTTTTTTTTTTTTTTTTTTTTTTGAGAGTGAGAAAGAGGCAGAGTGTGAGCAGGGGACGGGTAGTGAGAGGGGGAGAATCCAAAGCAGTCTCCAGGTTCTGAGCTGTCAGCACAGAGCTCAATGTGGGGTTTGAACCCACCAACCTCGAGATCATGACCTGAGCCGAAGTTGGGTGCTGAACGAGCTGAGCCACCCAGGTGCCCCCCATGATCTTTAAAGGCATGTGGAAAAGGGTCTGGGTGAAGGGGATAGGAGCTGTGTGACTCAAAATCTGATAAAGGGAAGTTACTAAGTAGGGGAGGGTTTTTCATTTTGTTGTACTCAAAGAGGAGGTCAGTGGTCCTGACTGGTTCTGGCCAGCTTCTTGAAACCTGGAGTATCTGCAAAAATGCTTAACACTTGCCTATCCTGGTGTCAGGCAAGAATCTGGGAGAAACGTGTAGTATGCTGCATTCCTAGAATGAGCAGATTGGGGTAAAAGCGTGGGGCTGTGCCTACCTGCCGTGTTAACTCTTTGGTTACCGGTTTCGACAGACTGGTTTTACTGAATGCACCTTGGATCTTCCATAGCAGTACTGTTGAGCTAACCTCCTCGTTTTTAATAGCCCCCGTCATCCTACCATAGAAATGTCACAACCCTTTCTATACCTGGTATTCTTCGGCATGCTAACTAAGGATCTGTAGTGAACATCCTCCCACACTTCTCACTCACACGCTCTGATATTTAATTTGGGTCAAAGAGGATCTGCTTTCTGACAGCAGTGTATGGGAGACCATGATGAGCATAGAATGGGATCTGTCCCTGGTATTTGTCTTCCTGACCCACCTGTATCGGATGGTTGTCATTTATAGTTTAGGGGCTGTAATGAAAACCTTAGAAATAGTCTTTTTGTTTAAAAAAAAAAAAAAAAATTCCCTGGTGGGGCACTCAGTGTGTTAAGCGTCCCTCTTCTGCTCAGGCCATGATCTCATGGCTGGTGAGATTGAGCTCTGCTGCACTGACAGCTCAGGGCCTGCTTTGGATTCTCTGTCGTCTCTCTATCCCCCTCCCCCTGCTCATGCTCCCTCTCTTTCTCAAAAATAAATCTTAAAAAAATTCCTCGGTAAAATAGTATGTGTGGCACAAAGATGCCCGCTTTGGGAGGGGTAGCTCAAAAGCAAGCAAGCAGAGTTTTCCCCTGCTCTCGATGAACCAACCATCCTGCAGATTCTGGCCCTGCAGGGGTCTGGGGCAAGGGGTGCGAGAAGGAGCTGGAGACAGAGCCTTGCAGACGCAGCGCCACCCAGCGGCTGTCTGGAGAGCATGAACTCATTTGCAGGCACAGGTACAAAATTCCCGGAAACTCCTAGAAATGCTTGAGGGTCATTTTATTTATTTGAAGAATGCATTTTGGTGGAGGCTGAAGTACGGCTGAATAGGGCAAGATTGGTGCCAGTGACACCGGGGCTGGTGCCTGGGGTGACTCTGGTTACTGTTGCTTTTCAGTGAAATTGCATTTTAGGTCTCACACTGTGTCTACGCTTATGAGAACACGATAGCGGCCATGTTCCGGGAGCAAGTCATTCTCCAGGCAGTGCTTACTTGACTTCGGGGACCGCTGCCGTAACTCTGTGGCCTGTAAGATGGGAACCACTGAGACAGGATATTGAAAAGCTGAGTGCAAATGAAATCACTGACTCAGTGTCAAGGGGAGTGTGTTCTTTAAAGCAGTCCTGGGGTGAGTTCTCTCCTTCCTGTTGGAACACCCTGTTACTCCTACTCAAGACCCTAAAATGATTGCCTGAGGTAACAAATCAACTTCTCGGGCAGCTTGTTAGCTTTTCCTCTATGGCCAGCCTCCTCCCTATAATGAGCCCTATTTCCTGCAGCCCTGGTCAGGGCCGGGGCTGTCCTAGCTATCGGCAAACAGGAGGCTTGTTTCTGCTGCTAGATCTTGGCTTGTGTTCTATCTCTTCAAAAAGCCTCCTCCGCTCCTTTAGTGATCTAAAGCCTACCATCTTTCAAGGCCTTCAACACCCACTGCTCCATATCCTATCAGTCAACTTGGTCCTGGAGTGACTGTCTTTTTTGTAAACTCCTGAAGCTTTAAAGTTGGTGTCATATATTTGATATGATCTTTGTTTTGGGCACATCCCTTTATCTTAGCTGGATTGTCTATTCTGACATAAGTGATGTCGAACGTCTTCATAGCTTCTTGAAGGAAGATGTTAGACACAAAAATAGTATAATGTTTAACTTGTTACATGATAAAAGCCAAGGTTTTTTTTTCTTTCCAAACTTGTTTTTGTATATTGGATCTGCTTCAGGTAGATGAAAAAAAATCCATTCATCCATTCAGTTGTGTGTGTGTGTAGTGCCAGATATATTTCAGCCATGTCTCTCTTTGGCAGAGAGTGGAGAAAACACCTTGGTTTTCTAGAACAGGGGTAGATGAGCCAGTCCATGCTCTATGGACAAGACCCTCATGACTTATTAACCATGGCTTTGAAGATGCCTGTTTCCCCAGTTGTGGTGATGAAGTTGTTCTCTAATTCTTACCTGTGCTCTGTAGACCTACATTAAATGCTCATATGAGGCTGGGCACGGGTCTAGGGGCATAGTCTTCCTCTTAGGATGGACATGTATTCCCACGAAAAGCATGCTCACCGATATGGAAAATCAAGCCATTTACTCACAAAAACGAAGGTAATCTGCCTGGATGAGGGATTCAGAAACCAGACCACCTGCATCATGTATCCCTACATTCCTGCACCTGCTCCAACAGCCCAGGAAACACGTGTTGGATGGGCGGTGTTCACATTTGGTTGGCTTCAGCTCTGCTTCCTCTTCTTCTCTGTGTGGACTTTCTCTATGTTTTGCTTTCTCTATGTTTTGCTGTCCCCTGGGTTAAGAGTAGTGATTGAATGCACACAGGTCAACAGACAACTGCTAACTGGTAGAAGTTCAGGGGATCGAATACCTTGGGAGGATTTATACTAATTCCTTAACTGCCTGAATACCAAGTTCCTTCACATGAGCTTTATAACAAGATGAGCTAGGTCACACATTTATCCCAAGAAGACAGACTTATCCAAATCATCTATATTTTAACAGGGAGAACCAAACTTGAGGCCTCAGAAACACGTTTTAAATAATTCTTGCTGTGCCATATATTTTAAATATCATTAAAAAGCCATTTTCTTTTAAAAATATGTGCACGATATATTTTATGAAACCTATAACAAGTCTATGAAAAATTGATTATTTTTTCCACAGGGATGTGTTCAGATGATTTCTCATTCTGCTGGCCAAATGAGAAATCTAGCGTGTGCTAGGCCCTTTATCTTACTTCTTCCCTCTTGTGAGTATAATCACCATGTTCCCAAACAAAGAGAAAGGGGTTACACTGTAGGAGTAACCAAATAATTTCCTGGGGTGGGCAAAAGTGTTGGTGCAGATGTAAACTAGGGTTTCCCTTTGAAAATCCTGCTTTTCCTGATCTGTGCCTCTTTTCAGTCAGCTCCATATAAACTGGGTCAGAAGAGAACACACGTGCTGAGGTAAGTTTCAGGTACTGGGCAATGTACATGTGATTGAAGTAGGTCAGTTGAGGACCTGAGGAAGATGAATTTGACCGTCAAAGATGGTAATTGTTCTTTTAGTTAGGAGATTATATATATAATGAAACAATAGGTGCTGATGTTCTCACTTACTTTGGTTTTGGAGTTCTTTGGTTATCTTGCTATGAACTGGTTATGGCAGCCCACATCTACTCCTTAGGCTCAGAACTATATTGTGCACAGAGGATAGGGAAGGATGGGCTGTCATTAATGCTTCTTTGGCGGTGGGGGGCAGGGTGGAGAGGGAGGGGTCTTTTCTGAGCTAGTCCCTCCACCCTTCCATCTGGGAGTCCTGGACACTCGTTATGTCCCCAGAACAGGCAGAGGCTGGGCCTTCAGGGGTGACCATGGACTAGAGGTAGAGCCTCACCCATGACTAAGGTGGGAATAGAAGTAGCCTTCCCAGCTGGGGTAGTGGTTGAGCACCACTGCCTTTGTGTCACAGTGATCAACGAGGCATCACAGAGAGTCCCGGGGCTCCATTCTGGTGGGAGTCTGGGAAAAGAAGCCAGGAGGCTGGTGTCTTAGGCTCTTGCTCTGCTGCATCAGGCAGCAGCACTTCTGTTTTACTTATGGAGCCTCTAGGTAAGATTTCTTTCATTTTTATTGTGGTAAGAACCCATAACATAAAATTTACCATCTTAATCACTTGAAGGCTCAGTGGTGTTAAGTATATTCACGTTGTTGTGAAACACGTCTCTAGAACTTGTTCATCTTGCAGAAACTGAACCTCTAACCCCTTTAAACAACAACTCCCCTTTCCCCACCACACTGCCCCAGCCCTTAGTAACCACCATTCTACTTCCTGTGTCTATGAATTTGGCTAGCCAAGTAGAATTTCTTTTAAGAAAACAGTCCTGGGGCGCCCTGGTGGCTTAGTTGGTTAAGGATCTGACTCTTGATCTCAGCTCAGGTGATGAGCTCATGTTTCGTGTCTTGGGGCTCCACATCTGGCTCTGTGCTGATGGTGATAGAGCTGAGCCTGTTTGGGGCTCTGTCTCTCCTTCTCTCTGCCCCTCCCCCACTTGTGCTTGCACTTTCTCTCTCTCAAAATAAATCAACTTAAAAAAAAAAAGTCCTGTAGTTGAGGAGGTTTGGAAGGCTACTGATCCATCATTCCCCCCCCCCCCCCCGGCCTTTTTCCTACCCTCTTTAGAGAGGAAACAGGGATTCTGGAGGTCCTGGGAGGCCAAAGTGGCCACAGTGGTGATATCTGGAACCCAGATACTTAAACAGGATTCCCTGGCTTAAATTCTGGTTCTGACCCAAGCTGGGTATGTGAAAATGGGCAGTTAATTGAACTAGCAGTGCCTCGGTTTTTCAGTCTGTTAAAGGGACATGATAACAGCATCTGCTTGACAGCCTGTTCTGGGGATTAAGTGAGGTAATTTACACAAAGCACTTGATTAAAGCCTGGCATTTATATAAGTGTTTGTTGTTATTAATGTTAAGTGACTTCCTAGCACGACATAGCTCTTCCTGAGAAGAGCTGTTACTTGGAGCCTCCCACCAGCTCCTTTGGTGCGTGTCTCTTGAGAGTTTCCACTTAAGGCTAAATAGATAGTTTTGGCTCACATGCTTTCCTCCTACACATCCCTATTTCTCATCAGGGCATGCCATTGATCTTGAAGGAAGCTCCATCAATATCTGAATTCTCAAGGGGAGAGTGGTGCCAGACCTATCCTACAGCACAAGGACTGTCATCCTGTGACATTAATCAACTAATATCTATCGTATTCTTTTGATTTGGACACACTGGGTTAGGTGCTGGGGTCACTGAATGAACAAACCAGGCAGAAATTCCTGCTCTCATGGAGCTTGTGGTCTCGTGTGGCAAGCCTTCGCCCTGCAGCCCATATAATAAATGACATGTTTCTTCTTGGGCTTATCTAGCCCAGGAAGATGAAAAGTTTGCATAAAAATGCTCAAGTTTGGAAATGAACGCTCTAGACTTATTGCTAGCGGTGACTTTTGAAAAATGGTTTGCAAAAATAGATACTAAAAATGGTGCAGAAAAAGTGGCGCTCTCAGGTTGAGACCATTTTTCAGAGAAAGTTTCCCAATCAATTTATCTCAAGTTCTTATTCAAGGGTTGTGTGTATAGCACAGTCCATCATATTTAGAACTTGGTGAGGACAGCATAAGGCTCATTTCACTTGTGCTTCAATCAGATGTCAGAACGAATGTGGGGTTCCACCTGCCTGTGCCTCTCCTGGGCTTTATCCTTTCTTCTTCAATGTGAGTTTCTGACATTCAGACACAGAGGGAGCAGAAGTTGGCATAGCAGGGTTGAGACTAGCCTTGTTGGGGAAGAAAATAGGAATTGCCATCAGAGTAGGACACGCTGAGGCTCACCTGTCACAGGCTGGGGACTAGCTAGCTAGGAAGAAAAGATTTGTGATCCAGGCACTTCTGTTGCTCGTTACTCCCCTGTGCAATGTGCATCACAGCTTTTGATAGAAAGTACCGTTGGCCATTGAGCTACCAGGGACAGGGGAGTTAGGGGCACCAACCCCCACCCCCTGCACAGGTGGAAATCGGTATATAATTTTGGACTCGCCAAAAACTTAACTGCTAATAGCCTACTGTTGACCACAAGTCTTACTGATAACATGGTAGATAGAGTGGGGCCAGTCATGGGACTCCTCCTAGATGCTTGCGGGGACGTGGCTGTGCTCTGTGCCACATAGGACACCCCAGGGAAGTTGTGAGCTGGAGAGTCATGTATCGGATCATGTGTTCGCCGCGATGACAGAGTGGGGGGTGGCACAGGAAGGGGAGACGGCTGGCAGGTCATTTCGATTATCCAGGCAAGAGGTGACCACTCTGACCAAGGTGGTTGCAGGAGGAGAAGTGAGAACTGACTGGATTCTGGTATATTTTGAAAGTATGTGCATGATGTCATGACAAATTGGAAGTAGTTACACAACAAAGTGGACTCAAGGACGATTCTAGGTGTGAGTGTGTGTGAGCGTGTGCATGCATGTGTGTCTCTCTCTCTCTCTCTCTCTCTTTTTTTTTTTTTTTTTAACTAAGCAACTTTAGGGGGAAGAATGTGGAGGAGGGATCAAGTCTGAGGGGGAAACAGCTCAGTCTTGGACAAGCTAAGTTTGACTTGTTTGTAAAACATGCAAGTAGAGGTGTTTCCTAATCACTTGTCTATAACCCATTGGAATGCACATCTGGAGTTTAGGGACAAGGTAGAGGCTGAAGACATGCACTTGGAGATGCGTTCAGCAAATACATTGTACTTAACGTGGTAGCCTGGATGAAAACCCTTAGGAGTGAGCATCTGAGGAGAAGAGGTGTAACTTCAAAGTTACAGGTCAGAGGGTGACTAGAAACTTGAGAAGGAGCAGCTAGAGGAAAGAGGAAGAGTGTGAAGAGCTGGAAGCTGAAGGTATTTCCAGAAGGGTGGAGTGATCAGCTGAGTCACATGCTGCTGATTGGTCAAGTAGGATGAGGACCGAAAGTTTCCCTTGGATTTAGCAAGGGAAGTGCTGAGAACTTAGCTAAGTGACTCCATAACATAGCTCTCTTGACATCCATTTGTTTGGCTAAGTGGCCCACAGAACTGATGGTAGCCCATCATGCAAACACATGCCCTGGATAACAGCTCACAGAGTTATAAGAAGATGTAAGTTCTTGCTAGAAATTCCCCAATAGCACTTATGTCAAGAGTCTTCCCCTGCCTCCTGGGGTCTTCCCCTTATGTTCCCCTTAGATAAGACCCCTGTAGAGCTTATCAAACCTCTATTCTTTTGGTTTGAATTGACCAATCCAGTCATAGCCCACGAACCCCAAAGCACTCTACCCGCAGACCCTAATGCATGTGCCCCAAGTCTTGCCTCTCTGTCTGCATTCTGCTTTGACTTCCCAGGGTGGCCACACAAGGTGTACCACACCCCTCCACCAGAATCTGTGAGTAATCATCTTGATGATCTAAATTTCTCTTAAGGTCTGTTGAAGTGCAATTCACCTATGGGCACTCTGTGCTCCACTTAACAAGTGTTGATTTAACAAAGTCCTAATCGGAGTTCATCGGTGAGGTCGACTGGGCAGTTTTGGTGGAGTGGTGGGTACAGAAGTCAGAGTGGAGTGGGGTGGACTGGGGGACAGGATATACTCAAGTCTAAGAAGGAGTTTTGCTGTAAAAGGGAACAGAAATGGGGGGAGGGGTTAGCTGAAGGGGGATTCAGGGTCCAAGAAGGAAGAATATTTTGTCAAGGCAAAAACTAACCTGTACAGAGCAAAACTGGCAAGGAAGATTTTGTTAAAGGCTATTGCAATAGAGGAGAGAGGACACAATTTGGTCTGCATTCAACTGTCCTCAACTGCTCTCATCCTAGAAACTGGGTGATGAGGGTATATCCCTTTTGAGTGCATTTCAGGAGATGGTTCCCAAGTCTTTAAGACAGTCCTGGACTGTGAAACTGGCAAGAGGCTTTTTACCAAGATGTATGTATACTTCAAACGGGCAGAGAAAGAATTTATGTTTTCTAAAGAAAATGCTCTAAGAAAAGGGAGGTCAGGTGCTTAGGAAGAAATTTAGTCAAGCCGAGGGGAGTATTGAGGCAATCTTGGTTGATTTCTAAAACAGATACATCATTAACTTAAAATTTCTTTTGTGTGTAGGATAATCCAGGCTGTTTCCAATGTCTGCCTCTATAGCTTCATCTGTTGCCATACTGTCTTTTCCTAAAGCCTACTAATGCTCCCTGGAGTTATTGGCTGTGCCTACACCATTCTAGAAAGGGACCTGAAGTCTTACCTTGTCCTGGCTGTTCTCTGCTCTCTGGATACCTTTCATAACTCGCTGGGACCTCCCGTCCAGACACGGCTCCTGACTCTCTCTGGTGCTCAGTTCCAAGTGATCGGTGCTTCCTTCCTCCATGGACCCCTAGAGTCTACGCTGCTTTTATGGCACTGTCTCAGTTTTAAGGGCCTCAGTTGATTTTGAGTTCCTCAGGGCACAAGCATATTTTATTCATCTTACTGGTTCCACCTGAAGAATGTTTGCTTCTCAATAATCCATGTGGTATAAGGTATGCTGTATCTTGTGGGACGATCTGTCATTTTTTTCCTCCTAAAATTTAGACCTCCCCAACTAGGGAAAAAGGCCTAGAGTATTTTATTTATAATACTTTCCATGCTATGTCTCTAGTGCTTTTTGGAGTACAGGTCTTACAGTGGCTTTCACTAAGAAGCATGTATGATATAAAGGGAATAATTGCCTGCGTTTCTGTTTAATGGCAAGAATTTTATTCTGAATATCCAAACGCTGTTAGGAATGTGTTTAATAATCCTGCTACTGTAAAATGCTCTTGTTAAGATCTCAGGGTGATGAGGCCTTACCCACCATAGGGGTTCTGAGTAAAACAGTTCATAAATTATTAGAATTTTAGATGGTATGGAAATAGATGTAGAGGGGTCATGTGGGTGTCGGTCAGATTCTTTGGCCAAGCTGCATGAAATGAGAGTGTGGAATTGCGCAATTACGGATTGACAAGTTGGTTTAATATCAGCTCGAGAGAAGGCATCCACCATAGAGTCGTTGCATTGATGAAGCAATACAGCATCGCAGGCTCTAATGGCTTTGCAAAAGGTTTCATGGGATGCGGACCTTCAGGGTTCAGCTTTGGAACCCATGAGAAGAGCCAAGGTTTGCACCTATAATTGTTCTGGGGGCATCCTATGATTATAACTTCAGACCTTTGAATGGGGCTGAAGAGGGGGAAAAAGACTTTAGAATTAGCAGAAGAAAATGAACATGAAGACAAAAAAACCAATAAGTGGTCACAGAGCTGCCAAGAGTGAAGACAGTAATGAGACAGAATTAGTTCTTACTGACAACTTGAAATTGCCTGGAACATTATAAAAATCAATCAGCCTGTTAAAAGCAGACTTGGTGACCACTGGATGGTGTGATGTTTGCAATTTGTCTGCACACAAATTTAGAGAAGCCAGTGGAGATTTAACCTAATACATAGCTTTTGGTTGGTACACAGCTTTTGGAAGAGAAGGCTCAAAATTAGTTTCAACCCGGGTTATTTTTCTCCAGCAATCTTAAAAATCCGTAGGACTGAAGTTAGTTGATGACTTAGTTCTCCAAAGTGTATCTATTGCTGTCTTGATGTCCTTACTACATATGAGAAATTTCAGTCTCTTTTTTTTCTTTTCCTGCTGAATATTCCTTTGTGGCTTATGTTTCTCTTTTTCTCCCCCGCTCTAGTGGCATTTAACCTTATTATTGTAGCCCTCAAAATTTTGATTTTGAAGAGGTGTGGGAAAGTATTAGCCTACTAAATTCTATCAGAGGTGGTGGGTGCTGAATATGTAGAAACTCTGCAAGGAATTTTTGATCTCTAGGAGAAGATGAGTAAGCCAATAATTGCAATTTGTACAAAGTCTTGACAGGAATTGCCTAGCCTTGAACTTGTACAACTTGGCACATGGGTAGAATTTTGTCTGATGGCTTAAAAAACTCTCAGGGAGATGGATGTGTTGAGAAAGGAGATTGTAGACATAGGGGAAAGCAAATACAAAGTGTCAAGAGTATGAACAAATCTTGAGGCCATTATGTGATGTTCGGGGATTGTGAAGGCTGCAGGAGGTCAAAATGCCAATGGAGGTTGACTCAACTCACAAAGGGCCTGTGGTCAAAGGGCGCCCTCTGAAGCCTGCGAGGAGCTATGGAAGTTCCTGCCTGCCCCGGGTGTTCATCAGAGCTCATCACGTGGCCAGGGAGGCTCGTGGTTAGCTTGTCTTAGATTTCTCCTGCCGCTATGGGAAATGGTCTGGAAGGGATGAGTCTAGAACAGGGTTCTCAAATGGGAGCATTTTTTCTCCCCAAGGAACATTTGGCAATGTCTGGAGGTATTTTAGGTTGTTACAGTGTGGGGATTGCTACTGGCACTTACTTTGAGAGACCAGGGATGCTGCAGCACCTCAGGATGCACAGGACCCTGCCTTCCCTGCCTCTGCACCCCTACCCTGCTCCCCAAACAGTAATCCAGGCCAAAATGCTGTCAGTGCTGAAGTTGAGAAAGCCTGGTCTAGAATGAGAAGGTCATTAGGGAATACATAGAGTTGCAAATTTACTTAAACTACAAATGAGGTGTGTGGAGAAAGCAGGTTTTTAAAAAAAATGCTTATTTTTTGTGGAGTGGGGGCAGGGGAGGGACAGAGAGAGGGAGAGAGAGAATCCCAAGCAGGGTCCATGCTGTCAATGCAGAGCCTGACATAGGGCTCAATCTCATGACTGAGATAATGACCTGAGCCGAGATCAAGAGTTGGGAGCTTGGGATGCCTGGGTGGCTCAGTCGGTTAAACGTCCGACTTTGGCTCAGGTCATGATCTTGCAGTTTGTGAGTTCCAGCCCCGAGTTGGGCTCTGTGCTGACAGCTCAGAGCCTGGAGTCTGCTTCAGAATCTGTGTCCCCCCTCTCTCTGCCCCTGCCATGCTCCTGCTCCGTCTTCCTCTGTCTCCCAAAAATAAACGTTTAAAAAAAAAGAAAAGTCGGAGTTTAACTGATTAAGCCAGCCAGGTGCCCTGAGAAAGCCTAGCTGCTTAGACTTGTCTCCAGCTGATCTGATATTCCTCAAGAGCCCACTTAGAGTGAGAAGGAAAAAAAATGAACATTATTTACTTGAATGCACTTTAGAACTTGTATGACCCAATAATTTTGGCAAATCCCTTTAGAGAGGGATCGGTCTTTGGGGGATCATTTCAGTCTCTTGGCTTGTAAGACCATCTCCTCCCCTACTTTTCCTGATCTTAAAGTTAGTATCTGAGTTTATTGGAGGAGGGGGCTCATGAGACCTCATATTGATCTCAGAGTCTGGAAAATTCTTTGAAGAGCTCAGGAATCACTGCTGGGTGGAAGGAACTGCTATCCTATGGTTTTGAACCCAGAGTGACTCAGCAATGTTTTGTCTTCATTTATATATTTGAGTTCCATCTAAGATTTTGATTGAGAAAGGGTTGCGCTGAAAACATTTAAAAACTGCTTGAAGCAGTTTGAAGCCATCTATGCTGGAATGTGAGATAAAGACTTAGCTCAGTGTCCTGTGACCCATCAAGGCATTTTTATGGGTATCATGACATTTGTTTCTAGGTTTTGTCCCTGAGAAGTAGACTGCCTGAAACCTTTCAATCATAGCCAGTTTTGTCATCGCTGCGTAGATTTGGATAAAATCTTTCCATCATGGTCAATATGTTCTTTACAAATGTAGCAATTTCTCATTGAATAGTGCCCTCCTAAGGGAGCATAATAGATTTCATGGTTCTCCAATGAAGAGAGAAGGTGCTAACTAGCCGTGTGGCTCAAAGTACATCATTACAGTAACTACTTCCCTTTGAGGAATAAAGAGCCAGTATTACAGCCTGAAAATTCCCTTTTAATGCCAATAAAAAGAAATTTTCACACTTGTTCTATGAATATAGTTTTTTCAATAGACTCACTATTGCTGAGTCTTAGGTTTCAACCATGATACCAGAGGACAGTTAAATGAGACAAGGGTTGAACAGGGCTGAAGGGTTTATGATGAAGAATTAATAATATATCAATTACTATAAATAGCAGTCAGTATTTTTTAAGCTTGTTTTGAGAGAAAGTGTGAGTAGGGGAGGGACAGAGAGACAGAAAGAGAAAATCCCAAGGAGGCTCCTTACTGTTGATATGGAGCCCGACTTGGGGCTTGATCTCATGAACCATGACGACATGACCTGAGCCAAAATCAAGAATTGGATTCTTAACTGAGCTACTCAGGTCCCCTGTCAGTATTTACTGAGTACTTACTATGATCTAAGCACTGCTCTGAGCACTTCTCATTTACTAATGCTAATCCTCTCCACAACCCTACAGGTCAGTGCTTAGACAAGAAACTGAGGCATGAGGATGTTAAGTACCTGCTTATGGTCACATGTGACTGACTGTGATTCAAACCCAGGTGGTCTGGTTCCAAAGCCCAAGTGCTGTGTTTTTTTGCCTTGTGGATGGATTGTTTTCTCTGCTTTAAGGCTTTCTGCAGTGAGATAGTCCATCTGTCCTCAGTAGGAAAATAACATTGTGTCATCCATCAGTGTCCTTAAGCAAAGATCTGGAACACTTGGATCTTTAAAGGGCAAGGCACAGAGATGTGTTTTGTGGGGGGATTTAGTGAAAATTCTAGTAGGAGTTGTGAGCTCCAGAATTCTACCCATTTGTGACCATCATGTTGTCATGGCTGGTCTACCCTGGATTTGTGTGACTCCAGGATGTGGAGCCAAGAAGGCGTTGAGGATGCATTCATGCACTTAGCAAATCCTGAAAGTCCGTGGTGGAAACCGCTCCTTGCCAGTGTTGTGGGTAGATCTATGGCTATTTATTCACAAAGGATTTATGATCTATTAGAGAGGATGCACAATTATTAAATACCAGCTTTGTGCCAAGTAATGTGCTAGGCATTTTACATTGATCTTTGGATCCTTTTGGAAGCTTTGGATTCTTCAAATGAGAGAATTCTTAGGAGTAGGTACTGTCCCTATTAGATTGATGGAAAACTGCATCTCAGCCAAGAGACTTGCTTAAGGTCACATAGCCAATAAAGAATGAAGCTTGAATCCATTCCTAGAGTCAACCAAATAAAAGTGTCATTTTTTGATGAGACCTGTTTATGTTTGGAGCTCACAGAATCCAAAGAAATGAAGAGTCTGATAGCTCTGGAGATGAGTGTTTTTTAAACTACTTTGCATAGAATTAAATTCCAGAAGATGTTTCTTTGGGAAGGGGAAAAAACCCTAAGTCTTTCTGTAGTCGAATGTGAGAAGTAGCATACCATTTTCTTCTCAGGGATTCACAAAGTTCATTAGTATGATGAGACCCTCCAAAATCCTGCAGAAGGAAGGTTTTTAACATGTTAAATCCATCCAGTATTTCCAGACTTCCTGAGGAGTGGTCATCAGCAAAAGACCAGGGTCAGGGATTGTGATTTGAGGGAAGAAAGCCTTAGGAGAAGCCAAAACATGGGTAACCTGCCGTTGCAGAATTAAAGTACCAATTCATTTATGGCATCCAGAGTCTCTCTGAGTCATAGATGTCAAAGGAGAAGGCACCAACCCATGTGGCCCAAAGTCCTCTCTACTCGAAGTAATTCTATAAGGTCATTTCCTTTCTTTTAAGCTGACAGATGATTTTTATTTTAGTTTGAGGTAGAATTCACATACTGTAAAATTCGCCTTTTGTACAATTCAGTGATCTTAGGTTATTCATAAGGTTAATATAAGAATATTCATAGGGGCGCCTGGGTGGCTCAGTTGGTTAAGCATCCCACTTCAGCTCAGGTCATGATCTCCTGGCTTGTGAGTTCAAGCCCGGCATCAGGCTCTGAGCTGTCAGCACCTCTGCCCCTCCCCCCCTCGTGCTCGGGGTCTCTCTCAAAAACAAACAGTAAAAAAAAAAAAAAAAAACATCCACAAGTGTAACCGTGACACGAATTTGAGAACATTTCATCACCCTGAAAAGAAATAACATGCCCGTTAGCGGTTGCTCCCCTGTTCCCCTTCACCCCACTTCTTGGCAACCACCGGTCGGCTGCCTGTGTCTGGATTTGCCTATTTTCGATATCTCCTATAAATGGAACCACAGAGTATGTGGGTTTTTTAGGCCTAGCCTCTTTCAACTAGCAACATGTTTGCAAGGTTTGCGTATGTTGTAGCATGTGTCAGGACTTTATTCCTTTTTATGGCTAAATAAAAGGGATTGTTGGATGTGCCTTGCATTGGCAGTTGGGAAAGGATAGTGATGGGAGAGGACCCATCTTATCTATGATGGGGGAAGGGCAGAGGTGGGCCATCTGTTTATGTACACAGGTTCCTCACTCAGAGGCCATGTTGGTTTCATTGGAGGAAACCGGTGCTCAGGCCAGGGGAGGGGAACCAAGCTTGGACCATCCGAGGTTTATTCTGTTTGAGGCATGTGATCCACACATGCCTGGATTCATAGGAACAGAGGCCTCTGTCCCCTGTTTAGGGTCACTGTGGACAAGTGTGTTGACCTTTCTGTCACAACTTACAGTGGATCTGTTTGAGTGGATAGAAGATAAAGGAAAGCAGAGGTCTTATAAATCTACCTACCAATTAAAAACCCTTAGATGGGTTTTCTTTTGTAAAATTGAAGTATAGTTGACACACAGGGTTATTAGCTTCAAGTGCCACAACATAGTGATTTGACAATTCTGTATATATGTTGCCCTATGCTCACAAGTATGGCTACTGCTATACTCCCTAGAGGTAAAAGCCGGAAATGATATTTACTATTCTTAAAAGGGATAGGAACATCTTAAAAATACTTGGCCGATCCATATAACTTAAATATCTTTAAGTTCACCACTAAAAACACCTTCCTGAGGTGCCTGGGTGACTCAGTCCGTTAAGCATCTGACTTCAGCTCAGGTCATGATCTCTCGCTTCAGGAGTTTGAGCCCTGAGTCGAGCTCTGTGCTGACAGTTCAGAGCCTGGAGCCTATTTCAGATTCTGTCTCTGTGTCTGTCTCTATGTCTCTCTCTCTCTGACCCTCCCCTGCACATATGCACTCTCAAAAATAAATAAAAACATTAAAAAATTAAAAAAAACACAACATTCCTAACATCCATCGTGATAGTTAGCCACTGTTTACTCATAATCGTTTTTTTTTTTTTTTAACTTCATTTATTTTGAGAGAGAATGTGCTGGGTAGCATGGGGGAGGGGCAGAGGAGAGAGAATCCCAAGCAGGCTCTGCACAATTAGCACAGAGACTAACTCGGGGCTCCATCCCACAAACTGTGAGATAGAGACCTGAGCTGAAGTTGGATACTTCAAGGACTGAGCCACCCAAACACCCATATAGTCACTGTGTTAATTGGCAAAGCCTTTGGTGTTGACAGATCATAAAAGTGTATGCATTTTTGCCTCTGGTGGGTTTCCCTTTTTATGCAATGTTTTTAAAAAAATTTTTTAATGTCTATTTATTTTTGAGAGACAGAGCATGAGTGGGGGAGGGGCAGAGAGAGAGGGAGACACAGAATCTGAAGCAGGCTCCAGGCTTTCAGATGTCAGCACAGAGCTTGACACGGGGCTTGAACCCATAAACTGTGAGATTGTGATCTGAGCCGAATTTGGACGTTTAACTGACTGAGCCACCCAGGCACCCCTTTATGCAATGTTTCTATCAGGACTGCACATTGTCTCTAGAATTAAAGCTTAACCAACATATACATGATTTCATATTGTCTGTGCTGAAGCATATGTGAGTTACAGATCTAACTTCTGACTGTTGTAGAAACCCTGGATCAAGCTGTTCCCGATGATGTATTTCTGTGAATTTGACCATTATGTGCGTCAACTCACTTTACGTTTTAGCTTAAGCTGATATGAATTGAGTTCCTGACGGTTACTCTGAAAATATTTCTGAAAAAGTGGAGTATTAGAAATATAGAATGGAGGGTAGATGAGCCTATATTGGTCCCTCTTAACTCTTTTCTCAATTTTCAACTAAACAATTTCTGATATTTGTAACTTAATGCTTACAGAAAATAGTAAAACCTTCAATATTTTAAGCTAGGCCCAGTTTTTTCCTGCCAGAAAATGCAAATATCCTCTACTGTGACATTAAGTATTTTTCTAAATTTTAAAGCTGCCTTAGTGAAACCATCTTCTGAATTTATGCCCCTCCCCACCAAGCCAAGCTTCATGGGTGGGCACTTTGTTAAGCAGCTTTCCTAGAAGACTGAAGCCCTGGGACAAAAATGGAAAGCTTTATTTCGTAAACACATGTTAATAGCACGGGAAGTACTAGGATCCTCAAAACTAAAGATCATCAGGAAAGAATAGTTATTTTTTTTCTTTCTTCCATGGAAATCACTTTCAGAAGGCTCCAACATTAAAAAAAAAAATAAATAAAACCCAAAACAAAACCCAACTGATAGTGAAAGCTACTGAATGGTCTCCTCATAAATCCCTATCCCTGCTCCAGGGTGAAGACATGATATTTTCAATTGGATCTCTGCCTTTTTGGCTCTGGGTCTATCTATGCTTCTTACAAGAGGAACAAGGGTGGTTCAAAAGCCTCCATGCAAAGAAGGCGTGGGCACCCTGGAACTTGTAGGAGGCCTGTGGTTCATGTACCCCAGTGGTTCCTTTGCTCCAATTGCTTTGTGATGGTGAAAGGCAGGACCCTGTGCTGCATTGATGAGTTTATTGGGGCCTGGAAATAGACATGCACTGGTGGACCTTACCCTCTGGTGGGAAGCTGGACAATAAGCAAGGAAAGGGTTATGTCAACTGTTTTTGTTGTTTTGTTTGTTGGAATACCACTACCCCATTTTAACAGTCACTGTAACAGTGCCCGGAGGGAGACCATTGATAGTCCTGTTGGCAGAGGCAGGGTTGAGAGACTGGGGTTGGGCAGGGGTCTACTTCCTATTGAGGTTGGCCCCACAAGCCCGGAGATGAATAGGGGACAAATATCCATTTGTCCATGTGCCTGAATTGTTTGTAGTAACAAGAAGCCTAATTATATGAGGTCCTACTGTGGGTCTATTAGACCTAAGCCTTGGCAGGTGGACTTGGCAGCAGGTCATGTGACAACCATGGCAGGGGGAGGGGGGAAAGAAGCGGGTAATCATTCCAGCCTTGTGTTCTTAGCACCGAGGTTGTGACAGAGGCCTTCCTACTCGGGGTGTGGTCCACTGACTGGCAGCAGTGGCTTTCCTGGCAGCCTGTTAGAGTGTCAGGCCCCACCCCAGACTTGGTGAATTGGTCTGCTTTAAAAAAAACTTTTTTTTTTTTTTTTAATGTTTTCATTCATTTTTGAGAGAGGGATAGATTGTGAGCAGGGGAGGGACAGAGCGAGAGAGAGACACACACAGAACCTGAAGCAGGTTCCAGGCTCTGAGCTGTCAGCACAGAGCCCGACACAGGGCTTGAATCCACAAGCTGCGAGATCATGACCTGAGCCAAAGTTGGACTTAACTGAGCCCCCCAGGCACCCCTGAATTAGTCTGCTTTTTAAAAAAGATCTCTGATTGCTGACTGAGGCACCTTGAGAAGCATGAGCAACAGAGCTAAGAATGAATAGGGCTGAAACCTGCCCTCAGCTAGGTCACAAATTTGTTGATGGAGACGGAAATGCAGGTATGTGTGTACTTAGGTGAAAGCTACAGTCAGGTAACAAGGGGCTAGGAGCACAGAAGTGGGTGTGAGCAATGCTTAACGGGCACAGGTGCAATGAACAGTGGAAGGAGCTTGGGGAGGGCTTTCCTGGGTAATGGCACCAAAGCTAAGATGTGGAAGAACTGGTCAAATGCAATGTTTTAGGGTTGCATAGATTTGAAGAACTCTGGGTTTGTACAAAGATGGGCTGAGGAAGGGTGAAACAGAACTCAGAAGACCAGTGTTCCAGATAAGACAAGCAGGACCTGAAACCATGTGGTTGGATTCTTCCAGTCTTGGGAATGGTCCTAGGACCACTGCTGAAAGGTTTAGGGAGAGATAGTACAGGACAGGGCAGGACTAGAAGGCTTGGAAGGAGCATGATGTATCCTCTTGGTGCTCGAGCTGACTTTACTGAAACTTTGCAGAAAAACCTGCAGGAGTCTTCCCCTCAGTAGTAATGATGGATTTTCCCCCAGCTGAATTGCTCCCTTTCTTTGTGCACTCACCCAGCTTGGAGCTGGCCCTGAGTTTATGGCGGTTCCTGAGTTTAACGGCAGAGGGAGAGGGCAGGCTGGCTTCCATTATTGGCAGATCATCACCCCTACTTTCCACTTTAGGTTTCTTGCTCATAAATACATGTAGACGTAGACTTTCTCAAAGTGTTGGAGAACTTTGGAGGGAAGGAGGGAAAACCGTGCCATTGATAGCAATTTAGGTGATTCTATTTTTAGCAAACAAGATGGGAGATTGAATGACTGTTGCGAGGGACCAAGTCTGAATGTCTCCTGGACTTGATCTTAGAACAGTGGTTTCTCAAACTATTGATTTGAAACAGAAGAACTTTTATTCTCCCTTGACACAAAAGCTCAGTATGTGAAATAGTTTGGGGCTGGGGAGGGTGGGAGCATGAGTCTCCCCTCCCAAGTTGTGGCTCCTACTCACCCAGAAGGACTGTGTGGAACCACGGGGCTCTTGACAAACCATTTGGAAATCAGTGTTGTGGTATTAAAAAGGTACGCCAACTTAGGAGACAGATGGCAACTGTTAGCAAATCATATATACTCCTACAAAGACACTCCTATTGTCTTTGCATCCTAAAACTAAAATAAAAAAAAAACAACAGTTGTTAAGCATTTACGTGGTGGTCAATTTGGATTACAAAAAAACACATTAAGCTGTCAAGTGAGTGTTTAAATCATGAGGAAGTGAAATAACCGTTCTTGGGAAGGTGATGAGATGTCTCCCAGTGCATCTCACTCACAGCTTCCTGGGGAAGAGCCTGGTGTGGAGTGTAGCTGAGATAAGCTGTCTGCCTGTACCTTATGAGTAGGTGCTGGCTCCAGCCACAGAGTGTTCCAGAAAACAGCCTCTCGGGGTGAGTCAGCGTCTTCAAGGTGGCAAGCCTTCAAGAGGCTGGACTAGTGAGTCTGTTTGCTTCTTCCCACTCCCAAGCTCTAGCCTTCTCTGAAGACAATTCGTTTAAAAAAAAAAAAAAAAAAAAAAAGTAAAAAATAAATAAAAAATAGGGAAAAAAAAAAAAACCAACAACAACAAATGAAGGAAATTCCCCGAAGAATCTTCCCGAGGAGCAACAAAAACATCCATTGTAAACAGCAGGTTTGTCTTCTGACAGGTTTTGTTTGCAAATGATAACAATTACAGGTAATTTTTCATTTCAATTGGAGGAGCAGGTATTAAAAGGAGAGCAGGGGGGAGGGGGAGTGAGAGCGGGAGGATCTCCCAAGTGCCTTATTCACTCCCGGGTCTACAACCTAACACGAGTGTGGAGGGCTAGGTAGTGTCTCCTCATTCCATTAAGTGAGATCTAATTGTGGCTGTTCGGTCTGTTGGCAGATGCAGTTTCTACATAACAACAGCCCAGAGACAGAGCTGCGTGATTAATGCCTCCAGCTGTCATATGCCCCATTATCTGTGCATTTGCATAACTTAATGGTTTAGGACAGGGGAGAGAGGATGCTTAATTTAATGTTTAGCAGGCCCTTGATAGCTGAATAATTTAAGAACTGTCAAGGGGGGTCAGTCCTACAGCGATTCAGCAAAGACAGCTATGATTTCTGCATATCGTTAAAATTCTTAGGATAATTTTTTTCTTCAGGAAAAAAAAAAACAATGCCTTAAAGGAAGCACGGACTTTCCCCCTCCCCCCCTTAACCGTTTCCTCCCTGAGGCAAATGGAAATTTCATTTTTGACCAAGGTTAGATGGCCTGAGACAGCTGGTGGGGGGGGGGGGATGTGGTTACACTCACCTCCTATCTCCTTCCCCCTGGACCCCTGGGCACCCTCTCTCCACCACTCTGATTTTGTCTCTTGTTCTTTGTCTCCTCAACCATCTCACCTCACGCACCCGGTTTTGTGACCCATTTACAATCTACCCTCCTCCCCTCGCTCACTTAGCCCGAAGGCTGATAGGGGAGGCCCCCCCCCTCCCCCCCCCGCAGGCTGGAGGGGAGGAGCAGAATTTGCTTAAAATCCTCGACCTGCTTTCTGTAGGAAACACTGTCAGTTTCATTAGTTGTTAATGAATATTATTAAACTAATCTGTCATTTGTTGTCTAATTACGTGTCACCAGGCATCACAGTGGCAGCTGAGGTGACTGGTAGTGAACAATTTTCCTCCTTGAATCCTTTTTTTTTTTTTTCTTTAAACAGTAACAGGGAGAAATGATTAGCAATAAATTGAAGCTAGGTAACATTTTTTCCTTTTCCCCACTCTTTCAATAATTGTTTCCCCCCACATTCCGAACACCCCCAGGGGCTTTATCACCCCCTGGCCTAGCAGCCCACCCCCACGGTGAGGTGAGACCCCAGCCATGCCAAACTTGGGACAGCCGTACTTCTGACGTCTCCATCTTGCCTGGGACCCCAACTTCTCATGTTATGTCATGATTCCATGGGCCTGGAGTTTGGGTAACACCTAGTGGCTCCACATTGCACAGACTGGGTGCAGTGCTCAGGTAGTCTGGAGGGTCCAATTTAGCTTTGGCACCTTGATGGCTGCAGCTGGTTGAACGCAGGGCTTAGCTGGGCACCATTTTCTGTGTTGACTCACCCTCTCCACATGGTCCCTCCAGCAGGTAGTTGAACTTCTTTATATGGTGGCTCAGGGCCACCAGAATGAATATTGCAAAGACTGGATATAGAAGCTGGCAGTGTCTAAAGGTGTGACCTAGCAGCTTTTATAGCATCGTTTCTACCATATCTGTTGGATGGTGCAGTCAGGGTCCACCCAAACTCCGTGTACTCCTAACTTGAGCTGCTGGGTGCAGTCCAAAAAATTGCACATCCCTACGAGGTGGACCCTCTGAAAAGTGGGTTCAGATCTCAGTTGGGTCCTCAAAGCTGCCTGGCCAACATCTTGTGTTTGTGATTTCTCTCCAACTTCCCACGGCAGTTCTCTGAAATGTTCACTCCTCCCTGGAATGCCAAATCGAGCTTTTTCTCTCCAAGGATCTCATTTGAGTTAATCCTTAGGTGGTCTGGCTTCTATTTCTCAGAGGTGGCACGAACCTTCTGTTGCCTGAACACATCTATTTCAAACCCCAATCTATCACACATGTCCTTGCTTCCTTTCAAATCAGTCCTCCCATTGACTACATCCTTCATTTCCACTCTTTTCCTCAGGGACTGATGACTATTAATCCTTGCTTTTCTGGGTCCATTCTCTCCCCCTATAAACATGCTCAATCTCACCATGCAATGATAGCAATATAGTTTTTGGAAGAGTTGTCTGTGTAGAATACAATTGCGTGTTCTACTCCTGTTTTTCATCTATTGCTTCTTGTAGTCAGATTCTAGGACCTCCCCTCCCGGACATCACCTTAGAGAAGGTTACTGGGACTAATCAAGTATCCAAAAGTCCGAAGTGTGTTGTGTGTGTGTGTGCATGTGTGTGTGTGTGTCTTTTGAAAGAGAGGGAGAGAGAGACTCTTGAGCAGGCACCGTGTTCAACACAGTGCCCGACTTGGGGCTCAATCCCATGACCCTGGGATCACGACCTGTGCCAAAACCAAGAATCGGATGCTCAACCAACTGAGCCATCCAGGTGCCCCCAAAGTCTGTTTTTAGCCCTTATCTTGCTTTCTTTGCACCATTAACCTCCTTCCCTCTCAAACTTTGTCTTCAGCTGCTTCAATTTTACCAGCTCTTATTTCTTCTATCCTTCTGTTTGCTTGCAGAATCACTTTAAGGTTTTCTTGTTACTTATTTTTTATTGTATGTATGTATTTTTAAAGTTTTTTTGCATGTTTGTTTATTTCAGAGAGTGGGGGAGGGACAGAGAAGGAGAGACAGAATCCCAAGCAGGCTTCACACTGTCAGCACAGAGCCTGATGCGGGGCTCAGACCGAGGAACTGTGAGATCATGACCTGAGTTGAGATCAAGAGTCCAACGTCCTACCACCTGAGCCACCCAGGCACCTCAAGGTTTTCTTTTTAGATTTCTCTTTCCCAAATGTTAATGTTTCCCTGAAGTGTGTCCTTATGTCTTTACTCCTGCCTTTCTCCCTACATGGTGGCAAGTCATGGGCATATCAATTGCTGCCTATTCTGATGAAGATTCCCAAGCACATCTGGCCCAGATCCCTTTCCTGAGCAACAAGCATTCCTATGTCTATACATGTGCATGTGGATAGTTAGTTACTAGACTTTTTTTTTTTTTTTTTTTTTTGAGAAAGCATGTGCATGAGAGCTGGGGAGGGGCCGAGTGGCAGAGAGCCCTGATGCAGGGCTCCATTCCATGACCCTGGGATCATGATCTGAGCTGAAATCAAGACTTGGACGCTTAACCAACTGAGCCATCCAGGTGCCTGACTTAATAGATGTTGTGACCTGGATGTCTGCAGATGACTCAAACTCCACACATCTGAAGTAGGACCCACGTTGGGGCGCCTGGGTGGCTCAGTCGGTTGAGCGGCCGACTTCGGCTCAGGTCATGATCTCGCGGTCTGTGAGTTCGAGCCCCGCGTCGGGCTCTGTGCTGACAGCTCGGAGCCTGGAGCCTGTTTCGGATTCTGTGTCTCCCTCTCTCTGACCCTCCCGTGTTCATGTTCTGTCTCTCCCTGTCTCAAAAATAAATAAGAAACAAACGTTGAAGTAGGACCCATGTTCAACCTCCATTTCCACGTTGTTTCAAGCCTATAATTCTTCTACTCCTTTCTTTTCATGTTTAGTCACTAAATTCTACAGACTCCCTGAGTATGTCTCTTCTTTACGGCCTTCATATCAGTCCTTATTATCTTCCCAGCATGATGGCAACCAGTTACCTACGTTCCTTCCTTTGCACCTCCTCCACCCTCACTCTGTTACTACACGGCCACCAAAGAAATGCTTACAAATTGCAAATTCGAATACATCACTGCCTTACTCAAAATCCTTCAATGGTTCCCCAATCTGAAAGATTAAAGTTCAAAGTTTAACCTTGAAATAGGACATACTTTCTGCCTCCCAGCTTTATTTCTCCAGGTTCCTCCCCATGCCCTATGCTCCAGCCCCATTGCTGGTTTATGCATTCATGCCTTGGCATGCGATTGGTTTTTCTGCCCAGAGTCCCGCCCTTCCTCTTTCACTAGGCAATTCCTTCCTATTCTCTAACTCTCCACTTAAGTTTAAGATGCTTTAGATCTTGCTTCTTGGGAAACATTTGGGAATGGCGGGAGGAATTCGTGGTTGCCACAGATTTGGGTAGTACTGGCCAGGAATGCTGGTAAACATCATATAATACCCAGGATAGCCCCCTCCCCCTCCCAACAAAGAATTATCTGGCCTAAAATGCCAGCAGTGCTGCGTTTGAGAAACTACTAAAGTTTGCACTGTACTACTACTCCTTTTTATTTGCCTGTTATATGTATTTGCCACATGGCCTTTTACTTATTTGAACTGTTTCTCCCTTTAGATGATATGAACTGGAGGACAAGATTTTTTTATCCTGGAATATAGAACATCTTTTTTTTTTTTTTTTTTAAATTTTTTTTTTTTTTTTCAACGTTTATTTATTTTTGGGACAGAGAGAGACAGAGCATGAACGGGGGAGGGGCAGAGAGAGAGGGAGACACAGAATCGGAAACAGGCTCCAGGCTCCGAGCCATCAGCCCAGAGCCTGACGCGGGGCTCGAACTCACGGACCGCGAGATCGTGACCTGGCTGAAGTCGGACGCTTAACCGACTGCGCCACCCAGGCGCCCCTGGAATATAGAACATCTTAAGCATTATTTTAGGAAATGACTTTCGTTGATATTATTTATACATTTCTCCTGTCTATTCTCCTAGCTGTTCTCGAAACTGCTATCAATCATTTGCACTTTAGAGTGAATGAGCCTTGGTTTGTTTCTTGAAGAGCCTTATTGGCACAGAAGGGTAGCTTAAGAAGGAGATGGAATGCAAAGGGAGCATTGAAGGAACTCCTGGCTTGTCAGTCAATTGAGCATGTGACTCTTGATCTTGGGGTTGAGTTTGAGGCCCACATTGGGTGGAAATAACATTAAATTTAAAAAGTACTAAAGTTGTTGATTGTCTCGTGAGCTTTTCTTCCTCCATTCTCTGGATTTTGATATTCTCTTTTTAATTTTTTTTTAAAAATTTTTAATGTTTGTATTTTTGAGAGGGAGAAGGAGAAGGGGAGAGAGGGAGAGACAGTGTGAGCAGGGGAGGGGCAGAGAGAGAGAGGAAGACACAGAATCCAAAGCAGGCTCCAGGCTCCGAGCTGTCAGCGCAGAGCCCCATGCAGGGCTCAAACCAATGAACCATGAGATCATGATCTGAACCAAAGTTAGACACACAACTGACTGAGCCATCCAGGTGCCTCTGTTTTAATTTGAAAGAGAGAGAAAGAGGGAGAGATGGAGGGAGAGGGAGAGAGAATGCAAATGGAGGGGAGGGGCAGAGGGGGGGAGAGAATCTTAAGCAGCCTCCATGCTCAGTATGGATCCCAATGTGGGGCTTGATCCCATGGGATCAAGAGTCAGACACTCAACTGACTGAGTCACCCAGGTGCTCCTCTTTTTTTCTCTTAAATTTCAAATGCTTTTCAGAATGTCTTCAGGCAGGCTTGATTACTGTCACTTCCTAGGACTTGTAACAGTGAGGACCAAGATGAGGGGTGCTGTTTGTATGTTGGTTCCTGGTTTATTCTCCCTTTCCCATGCTCTGTATTGCTGGGGGTGGGGTGCAAAAGCTGCCAACTACATGATCAAAATTCCCTTGCTGCATGGCTTCCTCTGCAAATGGGAGGCACTGGTAGACATATGAAGGCAGGAGAAAGGAGATATTTACTGTGCTTCTGAAGTAGAGGCAGTAGTGGTGATAGAAAAGTCTAGACTCCTGGCATCCTGCCAGGCAGTGGGTACTCGTGCAACAAAGCCCTTGTGGATTTTGGGTCCAGTAGCAACAATGACTGCTGTGGACAACTTGAGGCTCCACAATTTCTGCAAAGAAACCACAGCTATGGTTCTAACCCTCCCCAGAGATGGGTACAGTGGCAGTGGTGTGGAGGTCATGGACTCTGAGAGATCTTTTCCTTTTTGATGCCCCAGTCTTGGGGATGGGAGCAACTTTTTGCAAATACTTGCAATTTCTCTAACTTCATCTGTTGGCCACCACCACCCCCTCCAATATCTCTTCCCAGATGTTTTCATTTCCTGTGTTAAATTCCCTCTCTTTGAAATACCTAGAGTGGCTTCTGTTTTTCTGATGAGACATGGAATGATACAGTACGAGTATGGCACGTTACCTTTCCCAGGAAGGTTTATTTCCTGGGTTATTGATGTTTAGATTAATCCTTAGGAAATTTAAGTTCCTGGAGAGGAGTATGAACCCTAGGAACTGTGGTGTTTGAATTCTAATACAAAGGGAAATGGTCTTTGACCATTAAAGATGAGATTTGCTACCTTTTTTGATAGGACATTTAGGATTCAAGGCAAGATTGCCCACCTCACTACTTTAAATCTTGATAGCCTTTTCCCATTGAATAAATCAATAGATTTGATAGAATTTTCTACTCTGTGAAGTTAGAAACAAGTCACTATTTTTTCTCATTGAGGAAAACACATTACTTGGATACAACATAAGTCTCAGAAGTATGTGGTGCTTTGATGATCTCATGTGCTATATGAGCATGAAATGATTATGCAGGAGCTAGAATAACCTCATTTGCTCCCTCACATAACCATGCCCCTATCAGGTATGTTTTCTGGAAGCTATTTAACACATTGTGATGCTTTCTTATCATAATCAGAATAAAATTCAAACTATTTACCCTAGCCTCTGTTTGTGATTTTAAGCTCTCCTAGATTCCCATGCCATACCTTCTCCCAGTAATCACTGTGTTTTTGCCAATACTGGCTTTTCTGTGCTTCAAATACTGAAGCTTGTGCCCATCTCTGGGTTTTCATCCTTATTGCCTAGAACACGCTCTCTATGGATCCTTTCTTGGTTGACACTTTCTGATCCAAATCTCCACTTCTTCAGGGATGATTTCATTAATGATTCTATATTAGATCACCCCTGTAAGCCTCCACTCCCTAGTTCTCTTGGATGTTTAGTAGCTCAGACTGCTGTGGTGTCATCTAAAGTTATCATTGGCTAGTTTACTTGCCATTTGCCCTTCTCCTGCTATGAATGTAACCTCCACTGGGGGTTGATGCGTTTTCTCTAGAGTTTCAGATATTCTGTGGGACATAGTAAATGCCTAATAGACAGTTGGTGAATGACTTAATTATATGCCTACTGTGCTTTCTACTCAATTTCAGTACTGAACATGTGCTTTGTGAACAGGACTATGGTGAGAGAGAAAGGTGAGACATGACACCTCTCTGAACTGGTGTTGAATGAGGTGGAAGGGGTCAATAACCACAGTCCCCACCCCAGCAGCAACCAATTGATACTGAATGTGATATACCAGGTACTTTGCTAAGTGTCTATAGATCTCATTGAATTCTCTTAACACTAGATGACCTAGGTCTGAATAACCCCAAATTACATACGAAAGCTGAAATAGAGAGGGGTAGTAACTACCACAAATCACATAGGAAGTCGATGGCAAAGCCCAAAGTTGAATGTTAAATCAGTTGAATCGAAAGCTGTACTTGGAACGTCTCTACAGCACAGGTTTTCAAACACCTAATTTTGCTTTTCAGGATCCTTGTTATATCAAAAAAATCTGGATTTGATTCTTTAGATCATCTCCATTTTAAAGAGGTAGATGAGAGAAAGATAATTCTATTTTCTATTGAAAGGCAAAAATATTAGCTGAACAATGAAAGTTTCCTCCAAACTCTGGGTCATTGCCCTTGAATTTATGGCTAATTCAGACCTCCATCCTATTCCTCATCCTTTAGGAGAGTTGAAAGAGTGGTGCAGAGAGGAAAGGTGAAGGGGGTACACACAGGAGGTAAAGATAATGTGATAAAATTTAGACTCCAGTTTTAAAATGTGCTTTTTCATGATGCCTCAGAAGATTCTCTCCTCTTTGTCTATTTTGCCTTTCTGCCAATCAGAAAGTTATTTTATTTTTATTTATTTTTATTTTTGTAAAATGTTTATTTTGAGAGTACTAAAGTGGGGAAGGGGCAGAGAGCAGGGAGAGAGAATCCGAAGCATGCCCCATGCTTGGTATGGAGCCTGACATGGGGCTCAATCTCACCACATGTGAGATCATGACCTGAGCTGAAATCAAGAGTCAGATGCTCAACTGACTAAGCTACCCAGGTGCCCACACCATTAAAAGAAATTTATTCTCATTACCAATAATCTACTAGACTAGCTGTAGAATAGATATTGACATCAGGGTCAATTGGTTTAATCATTAGAATGCTTTCTGCCTATTTCATGTGTGTTGATGAGAGGAAACAGGAGATTGGATAGCAGAGAGTTGGACACCTACATGGGGAGGGCAGGTGAAGTTCTAATCTGTTGTGGTGTTATAGGAGGGTGCTGGCTGGTTGGGGTTCAAAAATGGGGAGCGAGATCTAGTGGGATTGAGGCATAGAGATAACCAAGATAAATGGTTTTCCAGCCTCAAAGGACCACAGGTGACTGAACCCTACAGGGCATACAGAAGCAGCTCTTGATATAAGCAATGATCCCCTCTCTTTCTGTGGGCCAGCATCGAAACCCCTGCTTTCATCTTCCTTTTGACACACTTGGCAACTGATTATTGATCCAGGGTTCAGGGCTGGGGAGAGGCAAGATCTTAGGCTCTGCTGGGAAGATGAAGGTCTCTGAGATGACTACCTATTTCTTGGACTTTGCGGGGATTTCGCTGATTAGCCTGAGTCCTTCACCCCTGGCCAGAGTTAAACCCCATGGTGAGTAAAGAAATAGAGGAGACAGGAGAGGCCACATGTAAGCATTAAACTCACAGAGTGAGCATTCGGATATTCTTGTCTTGGCTCTTTGTCCATGGCTCTAGAATGAGCTTCAGGTGGGGGTGTGGGGAAAATCTCTCATTTTAGGGGGAGAGGAGCAGAGGGAGCTCCTAGCTTTCCCCAAATTTCTGTAAGAAACAGATCTGCTTCACCCTACTGGAAACTATCAACTTTAAACAAACAAACCCTAGGAAGCTTCTCCGTAATGGCAGAATAAATCTACGCTTACATTTCTCTTGAAATAACAAGGAGATGAAATACAAAGAAAAAACCTTGCGCTCACTAACATAAATCAGCCCTGTTGTTGTGATCAGCACATATGGTATAGTAACGTTGCCCACTGCTCTGAGACCCGCTAATAGAAGACCATATGTGCTTCCGCAAGATCAAAACACAACAGGCCTGGTTTAAGACTCCGTGGTGGCCCTGACTCTGAACTTACTTGTGTTTATTGGTTTGTGTTTCTGCTTTAGCACATTCTTACTGCCATAGTCTCTCCCCTTCCCTCATTTTTTTCTTTCCTATCTTTCGGATGCTGAGAGGGCTGGATAATTTAAAAACTTGTGCTTGGACTTTGTAGAGTTCTGGTAGTGGGCTGAGGCCTTGAGACACAGGAGCCAGGAAGGGGAGTCATTATTGATGATGCCTGTAGGATAGAGCCCTCTCTTACTGCTTGAAGGTTTGTCCTTCTTCCCCCCAGCTTTGAAATATTGACAGGGGTTCCTGGGTGGCTCAGTCGGTTGAACGAATGACTTTGGCTCAGGTCATGATCTCATGGTTTGTGAGTCTGAGCTGCCGCATCGGGCTCTGTGCTGACAGCTCAGAGCCTGGAGCCTGCCTGTGATTCTGTGTCTCACTCTATCTCTCTCCCCCTCCCCAACTTGTGTGTGCGCTTGCGTGCACTCTCTCTCTCTCTCAAAAAAAAAAAAAAAAGTGTAAAAAAAAATAAAATAAAAGAAACATAATTGACAAAAAAAACTCCACACATTTAAGATGTCAAAGGTGATCACTGGATATGCATATACATGGTGAACAGATTACCAGCCAAGCTAATTAACATCTGTCACCTCACATAGTCCACTTTGTGCCGAAAATACTTCAGATCTACTTCCAGCAAATATCAAATAGACAACACAGTATTATTAACAAGTCACCACGCTATACATTAGATCACCATGCTATACAGAAAAACACTTGACTGTTGGAATACATTAATTACAAGGAGTTTAGAGATTGAGGTTTAAGCAATGAAAAGAGGCTGGCTTTGGTTTTTCTGTCCCCCTTTGATTGAAGTGTAGGAATACAGATTTGTGGTGGGGCAGAGTGAGAGGACCCACTGTTTACTTTGCTACATAAATTTAAAGTGAACGAGGAGCTTCTGGGTGGCTGAGTCAGTTAAGCCTCTGAGTCTTGATTTTGGCTCAGGTCATGATGTCATGGTCCTGAGATCCAGCCCCATGTTGAGCCCCATGTCGGCCTTCGCAATGGGGGTGGAGCCTGCTTAGGTTTCTCTCTTCATTTCCCTCTGCCTCTCTCCAGCATGTTAACTGTCTTAAAAAAAAAAAAAAAAAAAAAAAAAAGCCTTTATCCAGCCAGCAAACGTATACTGAATCCTGACTATGCACAAGGCTCTATGCTAATTATTAGATTGTTCATTAGACCTTGTAATGCTCCACAGCCACATGTGCACAGATGCCCTCTCCATCCTGCCAAGGTCAAAAAACAAATTCTTAAATCCATGAAGAGCATTCTTGCCACTGTTTCCTGGAGCCCATTGTCACTGTAAGCAACATGCAGAAAATTAAATTGAGCTGTTAAATCGCATTTCTGTATCTGGTCATTCACTTCCTAGAACCTGCCTGTTCTCCCAAAGACACCACTGACGATCAGAAGAAATGAAAACACCATCTGTGCTCCAAGTGTGTTCTCTTCCTTGAACTTCAAAGTGACTGGAGATCCATTTGCATCAAGAATGAGAGTATCTTTGGGGCACCTGGGTGGCTCAGTTGGTTAGGCTTCTGACTCTTGGTTTGAGCTCAGGTCATGATCTCACGGTTCCTGAGTTGGAGCCCTGCATCCACATCTGGCTCTGTGATCACAGTGCTCTGTGTTCACAGCACTGAGCCTGCTTAGGATCCTGTGTCTGCCTCTTTCTGTCCCTCCCCTGCTCGTTGCATGTCTCTCTATCTCTCAAAAATACATGTTAAAAGAACTTTTTAAAAGCAAACAAGTGAGGATGCGCAAATGAAAACCCAAGTTATAAATGGGACTGGATGCACGGCGCATCGTATTTTGGGAGCTGAAAGAACCGTGGGAACATAAATGTGTTTATCTTTGGGATGAACGTTTAAGAGTGGTGCCTGGTTAACATGTTACCTTCTGACTTGTTATGACCTGTGTTTACCTGCTTTTCCTGTGCACGGGAGATCCCAGATAGGTCTGAATAAGCTCCTGATGGATGCTGGACTTTACGGGAGCCAAAGATTCTGATGGGAGGGGGGAATAAAATGCCAAATTTGTTACTGAAGTAAAACTTGGTTATCGTTTGAATGAAAAAAATATCCTCTTTGTCATATTAATAATGACCTCATTCAATGATGTCATTTTCTGAGTCCTGGGCCGTAGCATCCCCCATGAAACCAGGATATCTGCCAAGACTCCTTCATTGCAGGCTGGGTGACCATGGTTTCATTAAGTTTGGTGTATCCGGGCTTTACATATTTTCCCATGCTGATTAATCCTGTGCCATGTTAGTGCCACAGAATTCTATTGTTTCAAAGTCAACATTGACACCTTAATCCAATTTGGGTTAAAAGGGGCAACTACCTTGAAAGTGGTGTCCTTTATTTAGAAAATTTTTCAGTGGTGACTTGGGACATCATTGACTTCCTAACTGTAATGGGGGATGTGGTTCTCTGTGTAGCAATGTGACACAGTGGAACAAATGCCAAATAGTTCGAGGTGTGTTAGGTATGAACAGGTAGCATTGTTTAGGGCAGTGGTTCCTAAACCCAGGTGATCACTGGAGTGAATGGGGCGGGAAGGCTGTTAACATCACCAGGGTCCCACATCTGAGGATTCCGATTCAAGAGGCCTGGGCTGCGTCCAGGCATCTATCTAGAAAGCTTCTTTAGGTAATGCTGGTGATCACTGGGGTTGGGAAACACCAGCTGGAAAACCCTTATCTCGAGTTTCAGTTCAGGTTCTCCTATATTTTCATTCAGTCAACTGCCCAGCTAATCAACCAGCTGTTACATGCGAGGCCCTGGGCAGGGGGCTGGGGGGCAGAGGTTAATAAGACTGATGTCCCCTGCCAAACCATTTAATGGCTCTGGGCTCCATTTTCTCATTTTTGAATGGAGGTTAGATGAGATTTCAAGTCTTGCCCAACTCTCAACCATCTGTGATACTTAAGAAACCGAGCCCTTGAACTCAAGTGCCTTTCAACTTCTTTTTGGTTCTTAGTGCCAAGTTGACATTTTCCAATTCCAGTTTTCTACCTTGCATTAGACCTTTGCCTCAAAGCAATGGTACTTCCTGTCTGCCTGATGGAAATGATAAAAGATTTCCTCTCTACTTCTGGAAGCTACTGAGCTGAGAACTTCCCCAAGGCTTTATCAGGGCCCTCTTACTCCTCTTCATCATGGTAGCGCTACTGACACAACATAAAAAAAGGTGGCTCCCTCTTTGTTGGGTGAAAAGCCCTTGCATTTTCCTCTTCTAGTCCCATCAGAGGCCCAGATGAGCTAGATACAAAGCTCTAAAGGCAGGTGAAAATGGTACAAATGTGGACCTTTCAAAGCAAAGGGGCTGAACTAAGGGGGAGAGCACATTTTCTCAGCACCTACCAGGATGGGATGGAGAGTGGGCTGGGTGAGGGGGTTGCAGTCAGAGACCCAGTCTGCCTTTAGTGCACAGTAAAACCAAAAACAACATGCAACCTGAAAAGTAAAGAGGTTTTCACCCACTGGCTCTATGTGAACTTGGAACTTCCAAAATGTAGATAGAATGGAGTTTATTGTTTTCTATAGAACTCTTTCTATAATCCAGGGAAGTTATTGTTTGTTAGTGTCATTAGAGTAAAGCTGATGCAACTTCTTAGGATCAAGGAGATTGTCTCTCATTCACAAGGGTCTGAAAATTTCAGGACTCCTCAGAGTGAGCTTTGAAGGTTGTTGTATCCCCTGAAAAGTGTCTTGTAGCTCTGCCTTGGAGAAGGGAAAGGTCAGAAACCTACTGTGTATTTTCAGGCTTGCCCCACTCAGATGGTTCTAGAAGCTATCAGTTAATATAGGTTAGTGAAGCAGGTGGTGAAATTCCTGGTCTAAAGGGCGGTACTGTTAGCCCCAGTGATGGTGGGTTTTTGGGGATGTGAAATCAGTGTTGCTAGATCTTCAGAATTTTTCCAACTAGAGATCCAGATTTTTTTTTTTTTAATGGTAGCAGACAATTCATGTTTTTTTTTTTTTTTTTTTTTTTCTTCTCATCTACTTGAGAGAGCATGAGCAGGGGCAGAGAGAGGGAGACACATAATCCAAAGCAAGACCCAGCCTCTGAGCTGTCAACGCAGAGACTGACATGGGGCTTGAACTCAATGAGCTGCAAGATCATGACCTGAGCCTAAGTCAAACACTTAGCTGAGTGACACCCAGGTGCCCCTATTGTGGTGGACCATTTAAATTATAACTACACACATACCCCTGACAGCTTTTGAAGCTAGTCTTAGCCCAATTTCTGTTTGTTACTCACATGAAAGACTTTGGCTACTCGGAAGTAAGCTGAGGGAATGCACACACCCACAATCCTCTGAAAGGTTGAACCTCTCCTTCGTGTTTATTGTGATGGAATCTGGTTACGGAAGCTTGAGGTTGGAAAGCAGAGCATAACACCTGGTCTAGGTAATCATTCTGAGGTACTGTGTGAGGATGTGCGATCTTAGATGCAGCAGGGCTATTTCTGATATGGCCTTTCTGTTCAGTAGCACAGTGTGTGGTGCTCCTGGGAGTTGGATGTTAGAAAAGCTGAGTAACTGTCCATAATGGTTTTGTATTAAGGCATCTCCACATGGAGGTTCTTTCAGCTGGACGTGGAGTTTGATTGTGAACACTATTGCTTTCTCGTATCCTGTGCCAGCTTAGTTCAGAGCTGGGTTCTTTTAATGCTTTCCCCTTCTCTGAGAAGTTACCACCTTCCTTCTCTTCCGAAGGTGTGCTTTCCCCAGATCCCTCCTTCTTTGACTTACAGAGTAGGGTGTAAATCACCTAAGTTCTTTCTCCTCCTTATTTGTGCTTTGGGGGTAAGGGTGATACATCCCATTTCAAGAGTTGTGAAGAGAGCAAAGAAGGGTGCTTTTCAACTGGGTGTGGGGACTTAAATTTTTTTCCCTTTTAAGTTTCTATGGAGATCAGAAAATTCTTAGATGTCTTCTGTGTAAGATTTAACACCTTGCCATTAAGTCAAAATGTAAGACACATCTCCTACAATTGCATAACTTTTGAATCTTATTTTTTAATAGAGCATCTATATCCTTGATCTCAAGTTGCATTACAAAATCAACTGAGCACCATGTTGGTGACAGTCAGTGTCCTGAAAAAAATCAAATGTCATACTATAGTTGGATAATTTGTAGTGAATTTGGTAGAATCTTTATAAATGTGTACATCAGAATCACAAGTGATTGTGTGGTATGCTTGGATTAGAAACGGTGAAGTACTTGTGGGGCTCTTTTGCTAGTATCCAATCTCCACAGTGGAAATACTCTTGAGTCTGGGGATAGGGTAGCCGGGCTGGAAGTGGCTGACAACCAGCTGTGGTGGTCTTGCAGAGGAAGAGCCAGGGAGGTAAGTATTCCAACCTCATTGTCCTGTCTACTGTCTGGTCTCTGTATTGGCCAAACCCAACTGGAAGCTTATTAATATTGTCCATTTGGGTCACAGAATAGAAAGGGTGGAGAGTGGGTGTGGAATAACAAATGGAAGTTATCTGACAGATAACAGACTTCCAGATAAAGTTATGAGATGCCAGTTTGTTCTGGATTCAGGTAAGTGTAATTAGCATTTCTGTATTGGAATGTTCAAACTATTCAAAAGAAGCATTTGAATAAACACTGTTAAAGGAATGTAATTTCTTTGCAAGGGATAAACTGTATGGTTCATAAAATTCAACAAATATTTAGTGAATCTTTACTGTATTCCTAGCATTGTGGCTGTCTTTTCTGTGACCCATATTGACACTGTAATAGAGGGTAAGATTAAATGATAATTACGTTGGGAGCAGCTGGAACTACCTTTGCTTTGTAAATCTGTTTAAGAAGCTGTCCCTCTGCCTTTCATATGTTGTATAGAGTGATTGTTTGATATCAACGAACGTTTGTACTGTTATATTCTGTAAGAAGATGGTTTCCAGGAGCAAGCAAATGAATCTTTTCAACAGCTCAATTATTGTGCAAGTTTTAAATTATGGAACAAACGACCTTAGAGTTGCAGTTAGTTTCCTACTTATAAAATGAAGGTTAAATGAGATAATACATATATTTGACCTTTTTAAAAGACTTTAATGAAGGTTAACTGATTTAAAATAAGAGCAAAAACCTATCCCTGTCACTACCCTCAAAATTCAATATTTTCAGGTTTCCTTAGTCTTTTAAACCTTAACCTTCTGCATGGTAAGAGGTTTTTTTATTTGCAAGTGAAATAAACCCACACTTAAGTGGGATTAGGTGTGAGAGCATCAGGGCATTGTTATCATTTCTTTCTCAGGAGGTCTGCCCTTCTCCAGAGGTCTCCATCCCCAGGTTGACTTTCTTCAGGGGATAAAGATGACTGCTCCATTTCAGACTTCACGCCTACTTACCGATGTGTCTCTGTCAGTTTGGGTTCTGTAAAATGGTGCAGAGTGAGTGGTTTCAACAACAGGAATTTAGCTCTTAACAATTGTACAAACTGGAAAACCAAGATCAAAGTGCCAGAAGGGTCAGTATTGAGAGTTTTCTCCTTGGGTTGCAGGCAAATGGCTGTCATCTTGGCCGTGTGTGTGTGTGTGTGTGTGTGTAGAGATTGAGAGGGAGAGGGAGGGAGGGGGGAAGCAAGCTATCTGGTGTCTGTTCTTATAAGGGTGCTGTCCTGTCATGAGGACCTCCCCTTCGTTACTTCATGCAAACCTCGTTACCTCCTGAAGGTCCCATCTTCAAATACTATGACACAAGGGACAAGGGCTTCAACACAGGAATTTAGGGGGAATGCAGTTCAATCTCTAACACCGGATTTTGCCGGCAGAGATCTTCTCCCCATTGAACAAAAGTGGTTTTCAGTTTGGAGTAAACTAAACCAGTCATGGTAGCCAGGGAATACCCCTAAGTGATGAGCAAAGTCTTGCCCACAGTTGATAGAATCATTTTAGCAAGGAGTAGGGGGATGAGCTGATGTGGACTGGCTTGTTTGGGGGTGGGAGGAATTCTGTCCAAGCAGTGTGGCTGCTCTGTAAGACGGGAGGGGAAGAAAGGCATCCACAGGGTGAGCTGAATTTAACACACCTATTCCCCTTGCATGGGCTAGTCAGCTTGTTTCAGTGATAGATTTCTTGTCAGTAACATAACTAAATTGAATTTCAGAATTTCTCATGAATGTGTATTAGTGTTAGGTTTTCAGAATTTTTGTCTGATCCCCTCAGCAGTGATTGCTGCATAATGCACAAAAGCTACTACTACTGAAACCATGGGTTCTAGAAAATCCATATTCCCACAACAGTGGAGCCCCTGCTCCCATAGTGGTCTCCCCTGAAGAAATCCAGCCTTGGCATGATTTTTGAGCTGCTTTTCTCAGGCCACATTGCTCCAGAAAATGTTAGTAGGTTACTGTCAAAGCCTAAGGCTGTCAACTTTTGTCCTTTCGTAGAAGGAAAGGATATCTAAAAATTATTTTTTAATTTCTTAAATGATGAATCAGGTCACTGGGATTGTGTTGGCCATAATTAAGTCTTATATTTGCTTATTTTGAAGAAAGTGAATTTTAATCCTTACATTTATGCTTTTGTCATTGTATTCTCAATATCTCATTACACATGACTTTCTTAAAGATTTAAACACAACCTCTGCTATGTCGTCTGTATCATGCTAGCTATGCCGGGAAACATACATGTATAAGAGACCGTTGCTAAGGATACTATCTAGATGGAAGAACAAGACAAATTGCAGAGAAATGACAAACCAACCCTATCCTAAGTGTGATAAAAGATCAGAACAATAGATACTTAGAGGAAGAAAGATCCCAATGGATTGAACTTTCATGGGGGCTTTGTGGGGATAGTGGCCCTTGAACTGGGCTCTGAAGGATACATAAGAGCTGAATCTGAAAAAGAAAAGAATAGGGGGGAAGAGCTTTTGAAAGGCTTTGGGAATAAGTACTGGCATGATGTGTGTTGGGACTTCTGACAAGTCCAAGCAGAGAGAGACTCATGTGTGGGAAAGGAGGGTGAATGGATAGTTCTTGATTATGTATCTTCCCATTCCAAAAGGTAACAGCTTTCAGTTGCTTTAAAAAACAACAACATGTAAACCATGAAGTTTGGAATTCTTTTAGATTTTTATACTCAATGGACATGACCTTCTGTAACTGTCTCATTGATGACACCCTCCCCTCCACCTTTAAGTTTTTTCTGGTTGATTCCTTGGACATTTTTTAAAATTATTTTTTTATTAAAGATAATTTATTGTCCAAATGGTTTCCATAGAACACCCAGTGTTCATCCCAACAGGTGCCCTCCTCAATGTCCATCACCCACTTTGCCCTCTCCCCCACCCCTACATTAACCCTCTGTTCTCAGTATTGAAGAGTCTCTTATGGTTTGCCTCCCTCCCTCTCTGTAACTTTTCCCTAACTTTTCTGTTAGGTTTCTCAGTATCCACATAGTGAAAATATATGGTATCTGTCTTTCTCTGCCTGAATTATTTCACTTAGCATAATACCCTCCAGTTCCATCCATGTTGCTGCAAATGGCCAGATTTCATTCTTTCTCATTGCCAAGCAGTATTCCATTGTATATATAAACCACATCTTCTTTATCCATTTGAATTAGTTTACTAATTCAAGTTAGTTTACTAAGGTTTGCAGATGGTACCCCCCTCTCCTAGTGGGGGTCTCTGTCCTTTGCTGAAATTCAGCCCTGACTCTAACCAAAAAAGCATGAATGCTATAGGCTAGAAAAGGAGGGGAACTGAAACCAGGAATGAAATGTAGAAGGGAAAGGCAGGTAGATTCTGAAACTGTGACAATTCCATAAACTGTAAAGCAAGCCCATAGTTTTGGGTTAAATTAGAATACGTATTTTCATTGTCGGTACTTAGGATGAGTTATACTTTGGAAATATTAAGACATGGTACTATTGTCTTGATAATTCCAGTTGGATTTTCTCAAAGCATAATAAGATATGTACGTGTGTGTATATGTAGATAGTTGTCAACTTGATTAGAAAATGTGAATTTTAATTTACCAAAGAATCACTTTTCATGTTTACTACTTGAAATTTTGGATTTAGATCCTTGTTCCTTACTAACTTCTGGAGATGTCTAAAATCACATTCTGAAAATGTCTTAAAAGGGGTGACGTAGGTGTATGTTTCTTAAGGGGCTCCTTAATTCTGTTTCAGTGTTATTTCTTGGGATTCTTTGATTTAGTCTCCAGTGGAACACAAAACCCGGTATTCTTTATTTTTTTTTTATTTTTTATTTAAAAAAAATTTTTTTTTAACGTTTATTTTTGAGACAGACAGAGCATGAATGGGGGAGGGGCAGAGAGAGAGAGGGAGACACAGAATCGGAAGCAGGCTCCAGGCTCTGAGCCATCAGCCCAGAGCCCGACGCGGGGCTTGAACTCACGGACGGTGAGATCGTGACCTGAGCTGAAGTCGGAGGCTTAACCTACTGAGCCACCCAGGCGCCCCACAAAACCCGGTATTCTTAATTTTTTTTTTTTTCAACGTTTATTTACTTTTGGGACAGAGAGAGACAGAGCATGAATGGGGGAGGGGCAGAGAGAGAGGGAGACACAGAATTGGAAACAGGCTCCAGGCTCCGAGCCATCAGCCCAGAGCCTGACGCGGGGCTTGAACTCCCTGACCGTGAGATCGTGACCTGGCTGAAGTCGGACGCTTAACCGACTGCGCCACCCAGGCGCCCCAAAACCTGGTATTCTAAACAAACCTATGGTCGATAAATTTCTGACATTTTTGTTGGGGACTCTGTGAAGTTGGTATCTGGATTGTCATTGGAAGTAAAATATTTTGAGGTTAAAATTCTCAGTGTCCTACTCAACAGGACCACAGGTGATTACTCTTAGCGTGAAAGTAGGCAAAACTTTCCTATCCTCATGTTGCTGGTGATCTGCTCCATTTCCACAAATGTCATTTAGTTAAGATAACTGCTCATTTATTTGTCCATTTGTGGTTTCTAACCCGTGACTCTTCTGTAAATTGCTGAGCATTACGTTGGAGGCCTCTCCAAAGGTGTCTACTTACAATGGTCAATTGCCTTAACTCTCTACCTTAAGGCTTTCTTACTCCCTTCTTCTTTCCTCCTTTTGACTCCACTCTTGATTAGGTAGCTCACCTTTGGCTTTTTGATTTCATTTTTCTTTAAACTCCATCCCCTAGTAGCAACATGGTGGTCAGGAGTGCAAATTCTGGAGTGTAATCCTGGTTCCATGACTTAGTTGCTGTGTGATATTGGACAGGTTACTTCTTGGTTTCTTCTGTAAAGTGGAATCGTAATGGACTGTATCTTATCAGGTTGTTTTGAGGAATAAGGGAGATAATGCATGTGAAGGGCCCAGGACTGACTCCTATTAAACACCATGTTAGTCAAGGTGTTATTGTAACCATCAACACAGGGTTTAAGTATCTTTAAAACACATTTGTTTTTCATTCACTTAATATTGCCTGTGGGTCTGGAACACTCTTCCAAAGATTGGCTCAATGATAAAGTCTGGTCTGACCTTGTGACATGCCTATCTCAACATGTATTTTCTTGGTTGAGGGTGCAGGTGGGGGGTAGATGGAGGGTCTCACTGTCAGTCAAGTGCTTGGGCTCAGAAATGACAGGCATCAGTGTCATGCCGAATTGGCCAGAGTTGGTCACATGACCCAAAGGTAAAAGAAGCAGAGACGTCATCTTCCTGTGAGTCCAGCACTCAATGTGGCCGTGTATGAAGAAAAATTGACAGCACCGAGTGCAGCCACAGATCGGGAAAATGTCCTCCAAGGAGCCTGCTGATGTTGGAACCATAGTGCCATTAATAAAAGAACCTTAAGTGTTTCGCCAGTTTTCAGAATTCTGAGGCTCTGTATGGCCTGGGCAATCTGAAATAATGGCTGAAATTTGGAAGAAGGCTGTTGCTTCATGGAGAATGCATGAAGGCTACAATGAAATGCTTTGAGAGATTCGGTGCTGGTGATGAGGGTGGGGGCGTGACAGTTATCTGTCGGAATCCCATCTGGTGTGGTTCAGTAAGGGCATAGACCTGGCATTTTGATCTTTCCCTTAATGCTATTTTTTCAAGGGAAGAATGGATGGCACTATTGGTGGAGCGAGAAGAAAGACAGCCCAGCACGGCTTTGGGCCTGGTGGCTGAGAGAGTTCCCGCTCCCTGACAGTTGAATCAATTCTGTCACACAGGCACAGATAATTAAAGAAGTACAAAATGACCAGCGGAAATGGAGCCAGGCTTCATGTTCCAACAGGATTGGCACCAGCTGGTGGCCACGCATCACTTCTGGGGGTTTCTGGGAGTATTTCAAGTACTGCCTGTCACCAATATCTTCTGCAGTAGGGGCCCCTCGTCTGCTTCTGCAGTGACAAGTATTGGCAGTCCCTTGAAATGGTGAGCCGTTCTGGGGCCCAGGGGAGAGGTCCCTCTGTCAGCACTGATTTTGTGTGGAGTAAGTGTGTAAAGAACCCTTACCTGAAGACAGGCAGGATGGAACATGGGCGTTTGAACAGAATTGTGCCAGAAACCGAGGTACCTTGATTTTCATATAGCTTCCTGTAAAAGGTTACTGTGAGAAACTGGACATGTCACTTTATTTTGTTTGGATCTGTTTCATTAAAAAACAACCCCCCCCCCCAACAAACCTCTGCCTATTTTGGAGCATTAACCGGAAAGGCAAATGTGAGGAATTTGCAGATTTGTAAAAAGCATGAAGATCATGGAATGGATATTTTTCTCTTTACAAAGTAATAGAGGGGTGCCTGGGTGGCTCAGTCGGTTAAGTGTCTGCCTTTGGCTGAGGTCATGATCTCACGGTTCGTGAGTTCGAGTGCCACATAGGGCTCTCTGCTGTCAGCCTGTTGGTGCAGAACCCACTTCGAACCCTCTGTCCCCCTGTCTCTGCCTCTCCCCCACTGGTGTGTGTGCGCTCTCTCTCTCTCTCTCTCTCTCTCTCTCTCTCTCTCTCTCAAACTTAAAAACACAATACATTTTATTATAAAACTTTGGAAAATATGAATAAGCACAAGTAAAAGTTTAACACAAAAATAATGAAAACCAAACATGATGCCAAGGCATAGAGATGACTGCCATTAACAAAGCGCTGTATATCTTTCTAAGAATTCTATAATCTACTCTGTCCATATAAATGCACATTTAGAACATCTTTTTCTATTGTTGCATGTTTTAAGTGGATGTGTAGCAGTTCACTGAATGATAGTTTAACTTGTAAAACCAATGCCCTGTGAAGGATATTGAGGTTGTGTTCAGTTTTGCCCTGCTTTGTAGAACTTGTCCACTGTTATCGGTTATGTGGTTTGGGTGGGATTTTCCTTCTCTCTCTCTCCCCCCTCAGATTAGCCCTCTTTGGCTTCAACTACTTCATGGAACCGCATGCCCCTTGCTGCAGATTTGTTGAGGAGGGAACAAGGAACCTGAGTTACTTCAGTTGGAATGAACCTCAGCATGTGTTCTTTGGTTGGGAAAAGAGAAAAATCTCTCTGCTTCTAGAACAGCTGCAGCCATTTTTTCCTTAAGTCCCACTGAAGCCAAAGGAAGGACAAAGTCAGCACATGGAGAAAGGCAGAGCCAGGGAGAGTGGGAGAAAATGAAGCTGGGTGCACCTAAAACTATGGTGGAGACTCCAATTACTTTGGGGTCTTTGTGTGTGCTAATGAGCAGATTGCTTCATTACTGAACCCAGTTCGAGTCGAGGTTCTGTTGTTTGAAACATGCCATGTGATACATCCATTTAAAATTTTTGTTTGGGGCGCCTGGGTGGCTCAGTCGGTTGAGTGGCCGACTTCGGCTCAGGTCATGATCTCGCGGTCTGTGAGTTCGAGCCCCTCTTCGGGCTCTGTGCTGACAGCTCAGAGCCTGGAGCCTGTTTTGGATTCTGTGTCTCCCTGTCTCTGACCCTCCCCCATTCATGCTATGTCTCTCTCTGTCTCAAAAATAAATGTTAAAAAAATTAAAAAAAAAAATAAAAAATAAAATTTTTGTTTATTTTTAAGGGAGCGTGAGCAGGGGAGGGGGAAAGGGAAAGAGAATCTCAAGCAGGCTCCATGCCAGTGTGGAGCCTCATGTGGGATTCAATCTCATGACCATGAGATTAAGACCTGAGCCTAAATGGAGTCAGATGCTTAATGACAGCCACCCAGGCACCCCAACACATCCATTTTATTTTGTTTGTTACTTTTGTGTAGGATTTATTTTTGGGAGACAGAGCACAAGCGGGGGAGGGGCAGAGAGAGAGGGAGACACAGAATCCGAAACAGGCTCCAGGCTCCGAGCTGTCAGCGCAGAGCCCGATGCAGGGCTCGAACTCACAACCGTGAGATCATGACCTGAGCCAAAGTTGGACACTTACTCAACTAAGCCACCCAGGTGCCCCAAGACACATCCATTTTAAATAGCACTGCAACCTGGGTGGCTCAGTCGATTGAGTGTCCAACTCTTGATTTCTGTTCAGTCTATGATCTCATGGTCGTGGGATCGAGTCCTGCATTGGGCTCTGTGCTAGGCATGGTGCCTGCTTGGGATTCTCTCTCCCCCTCTCTCTCTGCCACTCCCCCACTCATGCTTGCACTCTCTCTTTCAAAATAAATAAGCATTTTTAAAACACTGCAACAACATACCGCGTTAAATTGTCATGCACATCCATGACTTTTTCCTTTGTGTACATTTTAGGAAATAGGGCATATGTAGTTCAAATCCCCGTGGGTTTCTTTTTACAGTTTTTGTGTTCCCCCTGGCTTTGATGGGCTTTCACTGCCAACAGAAGTTTCCTGAAGCTCCTTCTAGGACAAACTGCGGTTGGACTACTAGAATTTGCCCGGATAGCCAGAGGGACCGCAGTGTCTGGAAATCACGCGGGTGCAGCCCTTAAGCAGTGATGAGTGGGAGAAAGAGTAGGAAAACCCAGCTCCTCTGTCCCAGTTCTGAGGCAGACTTTGTGTGTCCTGATGGCCTAGTTCCTCGAGGGACCTCGATGAAGCTATATGTTTTGCAGGACTTGGCATGCAGGCACCTTGTTGTGGACTCCTCTCCACCCTGTCCTGCCCAGGCCCCCTCCCTTGCCAGGTCTCCCCTGGGAGCATGTGTGTACTAAACCACATGTGCACGAATCTTCATTCCAGGTTCTGCTCCTGCAGCCCCATCTAAGCCAGCTAGTGAACAATATTCAGGTTTTTGATGGAACTAGCTTTTAGTTAAGATGATGAAAGGCTACTGCACCTGCAGGGCGGGTCAGATGGTTTGATGGTCTGGCCTGTGACATCGGATCTCTGGTATCTCAGCAGATGAAGAAGGCAGGGGCTTCAAGGCATCTGACAGTGGTCTGCTGAACATACTTCTGTGCCATTTTGAAACTGGCTTTGGGTCGCTGAATGAATGTGGCAGTGCTTACTTCCGTTGGGAAACTGATTATTAGCCTGTCTTGCAGAGCTCAATATCATGGTCTTTTTCTGCTCAAGTTTCCATTCCCTTCATTTAATTTCATTCCATTTTCCATAGTTATAGTCTCTTGCACAACCCTAAAAACTCCTTATATTTGGTACTAACAATTCAAATATAATAAAAGAGGGGTTGTTTTTGCATTAGAAAAGTCAGGAGTCTCCCTGTGGGGGTGTGTGTGGGGGGAGCGTAATGGCATTTTAAGTCCTGCAGGGGGCCTGCTCTGTTGTGGGAAGCATCTCCACCCCCCACCCCATGCTTTTGGGTTGATAACGTTAGTATTGTTTTGGATGCCTCTCTACCCTTCATAAATACTTTTCATCTGTCCTTCCAAAGCCTTTTGCCTGTCCCTTCCCTTGCTTTTCAATTGTAACTATTTGAGTCGAAGCTCATACCATTTATTAAGGACTGTTTGTGTCCCCTCCCCAATCCCTATGTTGAAGCCATCACCCCCAATGTGACTATTTGCAGATAGGTCCTTTAAAAGAAGTTATGAAGGTAAAGGAGGTCCTAAAGGTGGGGTGTGTGTCTGAAAGGATTGGTGGTTTTATTTATTTTATACACACACACACACACACATATTTATTTATTTTTAAATTTTTAAAATGTTTATTTTTGAGAGAGAGCATGAGAGTGGGAGGGGCAGAGAGAAGGAGACAGAATCCAAAGCAGGCTCCAGGCTCTGAGCTGTCAGAAGAGAGCCCGATGCAGGGCAAATTCATGAACTGTGAGATCATGACCTAAGCCGAAGTTGGACACATAACCAACTGAGCTACCCAGGTGCCCCTATATTTATTTTTTAAATTTGTTTTGAGAGAGTGAGCAGAGTAGGGGCAGAGAGATAGAATCTCAAGCAGGCTCCGTGCTGTCAGTGTGGCACCCAATGTGGGGCTTGATCTCACCAACTGTTGGATCACAACCTGAGCAGAAACCAAGAGTTGGACACTTAACAGACTGAGCCCTCTGGTGCCCCTGGATTGATGGTTTTTTTTTTTTTTTTTTTTTTTTTAATTTTTTTTTTTTTCAACATTTATTTATTTTTTGGGACAGAGAGAGACAGAGCATGAACAGGGGAGGGGCACAGAGAGAGGGAGACACAGAATCGGAAACAGGCTCCAGGCTCTGAGCCATCAGCCCAGAGCCCGACGCGGGGCTCGAACTCACAGACTGCGAGATCGTGACCTGGCTGAAGTCGGACGCTTAACCGACTGCGCCACCCAGGCGCCCCCCTGGATTGATGGTTTGATAAGGAGATGAAAGGACACCAGCAGCTGTTCTCTCTGTGCACACCTAGAGGTAAGGCCATGTGAGGACACAACGAGATGACAGGCGTTTGCCAACTAGGAAGAGGGACTCCGAGGAAATCAACCTTGCTGGCACCTTGATGTTTGGACTTCAAGCCTCCAGAACTTAGAGAAAATTTCTGTTGTTTAAGCCACCCAGTCTGTGGTATTCTGTTATGGTGGTCTGAGTAAACCCATACACCATTTTACATTGGGATTTTTCTCCCCCCAGCAGTTACAGGATTTGTAATAGTAGACTTGTCTCCCAGTCCCCAGTTCATTCTGGTTCCATTTCTTACGGCATCATGGACATCTTAAGCTGAAATCCTTCCGTAGCGCATCAGTGACACATAGTAAAGCTCAAATGGTTTAAGCTGGATGTTCAAGATTATCATAATCGAGCCGTGGACCTCCCTTCCAGCATCTTCTCTCTCTACTTCATGTTTAAACTCCATGTTCCACCTCTTGCGCTGTTGGTGGGAATGCAAACTGGTGCAGCCACTCTGGAAAGCAGTGTGGAGGTTCCTCAGAAAATTAAAAAAAGACCTACCCTATGACCCAGCAATAGCACTGCTAGGAATTTACCCAAGGGATACAGGAGTATTGATGCATAGGGGCACATGTACCCCAATGTTTATAGCAGCACTCTCAACGATAGCCAAATTATGGAAAGAGCCCAAATGTCCATCAACTGATGAATGGATAAAGAAATTGTGGTTTATATACACAATGGAATACTATGTGGCAATGAGAAAGAATGAAATATGGCCCTTTGTAGCAACGTGGATGGAACTGGAGAGTGTGAGGCTAAGTGAAATAAGTCATACAGAGAAAGACAGATACCATATGTTTTCACTCTTATGTGGATCCTGAGAAACTTAACAGAAACCCATGGGGGAGGGGAAGGGAAAAAAAAGAGGTTAGAGTGGGAGAGAGCCAAAGCTTAAGAGACTTAAAAATTGAGAACAAACTGAGGGTTGATGGGGGGTTGAGGGGAGGGTGGGTGATGGGTATTGAAGAGGGCATCTTTTGGGATGAGCACTGGGTGTTGTATGGAAACCAATTTGACAATACATTTCATATATTAAAAATAAATAAACTCCATGTTCCAGTCTCTTCCCAGTCCCTGAAATATGCCTTCTGCTTCCATGGCCCTGTTGGAATTACCTCCAGTTTCCATGCTGATTGTCCATATCCATCTGTTTTTTTTTTGTTGTTTGTTTTTTTTAAGTTTGAGAGACAGCACAGCAACGGAGGGGCAGAGAGAGGGAGAGAAAATCCCAAGCAGTCTCTGCACAGTTAGTGTAGAGCCCCATGCAGAGCTCAAACTCACAAAACTGTGAGCTAACGACCTAAGCTGAAACCAAGGGTTGAAAGCTTAACTGACTGAGCCACCCAGGTGCCCCATGTACCATCTGTTCCTAAGCTCATCCAGAACCCGGCTTCCTCCTCCTGTCCTCCCACTGACTCTTTGTTGCCCCAGTGGTTCTTGTGTGTTCCAGCTGGATCTATACTGAATGCTTGGATTTGAAGTGTTTCTGGTTCTCTGTCTAGGTAGACACTTAGTGCTGCTTTCAGCTCTATCCCCAGTGCTCGACACCCACATCGTAGACAGAATACATGCCTGTGGGCGAATGAGTGGTCAGCATCGCCGACAGGTAGCAGCTGCATGCTTCTACAGACAGAGTTGGACCTAGGGTCCCATCTCATGAGCTGTCTAATGAACGGGGAGGGAAACCACTTGTGCAGTGGTATGGGCGTCCCCATCCCCACCCCACTCTGGCCTATTGTTTTGTTGGCCTACTCTTCTGTTGTTGCCACTGTGAGGTAGAGTCAGTACTTGAGGAAATTTAACAGGTAGAGCTGATGATGCAGGCCACTGGGGCCCAGGATCTCCAATGGATGGGAATCTTCCCCACACGTCTAGCGTCAGACTATAAACAGTGCCTTCAGGGCCTACCTTGAGAATATGGACAGAAAGTGATTTGACCTTTGTGTGTATGTAAGTCTGTTTCTTGGTGTGTGAAAAGCTGCCCTTCATCTGGAGGAAAAGCCTGCTGCAAGTTCCCCCTCTGGAACTAGGAAGTTTGCCCCTCATGAGACCCCCCCCCCAGAGATTATATATTAACACAGGATTGGGAGGGCCACCCTGGCTTTTGTAAAAGCATGTCACCTGCCAAATGCTGTTGGACGTAGAAGGAACAGATCAAGCGTGGGGCTTCCAGACTGCAATCACTTAGCACGTGAAATGTGACTGGCAAATAATTTAAATGTTTGTTTACTTTGAGTGAGCCAGCGGGGGAGGGGCAGACAAAGAGGGAGAGAGAGAATCTCAAGCAGGCTCCCAACCATCAGCACAGAGCCTGGTGCAGGGCTCGAGCCCATGAACTGTGAGATCATGGCCCGAGCTGAAATCAAGAGTCTGATGCTCAACTGACGGAGCCACCCGGGCACCCCTGAATGAAAAGTTTTGTTAGCCAGTAGTGGTGCTTTGATGTACCATTAAGATCCTTTTGGCGAGGCCCTCGGGAATTTGGTATAGGAGAATCTACACCAGACGGAACGAGAATCCGTTTCATCTGTTAGCAGTCTGTCTGGACAGTTTGAGTGGAAAGGACATTTCCTGAAAGGTCGAGGTTGAAACCTTGGCGACGTGTGCAAGCGTTCATTGAGCGTTGACTGTATGTGGGATGGGTCATCACAGATACACCTCCTTGAGCCTTTCTGTAGCGATGATACCCCAGAAACCTGGGGGCTGGTAGGCTATTTATATTCATGTTGGGTGGAGAAAGACACGATGTTAAAAAAAAAATTCATCTTTGTTACACCTTTGTTTTAATTTCCAGAACGGTGCACATGCCATACTCGTGACTGTAGCTACCTCACTCCCCTTCCTCAGCCCTGTCTTCTCTCCTGTAAATGGAGCTGAAGTGCATCCTTGAGATTCTCCCACGGAGTTGAGGTCCAGGCCTTGGACTTGTCCTGATTCATAGCCCCTCGGCTTTAACTAGCTCCACGGAAGCTCTTGTCCAAGGCGTTAACCTCCCTCAGGATGAGAACTGTCATTCACCAGACAGGAAGTGGTCTCTTATAGCTGCTGGCTCTTCCTGCCTTTAAAGCCGCGGGACAGTGGCTTCCCGGAACCCACTTCACACAGGAACGTGTCATCTCAAAAGGAGCAAAAGTCCTCAACACTCGGAAGCTGGGGCATTTGCAGCTCTCTCCCCTCTTGGGGGGTGTGGGAAGCTTGGAAGGGTTAGGTCAGGCACAGCCGCTTCTTGTGGTGGCCTCAGCACAACCAGGGCAGGTCGCCCGTGGTGTCACCTCGTCTCCTGGAGTGTGAGAAGGCTGAGTGTGGAAAAGGGAAGTCTGGCTTAGCATAACCTGGTCCTCTGAGCACTTGGCAGTCCAGATTTGAGGAAGGGAAGATGGCGAAAACCTTCATCTACCCAACGAGACACCATTGCCTCTGTCTACGCCGGGATTTCTTACCCTCAGCACTGGGGACATTTTGCGTCTGACAGCTCTTTGTTGTGGGGGCCCATCCTGTGCATTGCAGGATATTCAGCAGCGTCTCTGGTCTCTGTCCTGTAGCTGCCAGTAACCCCTCCCCAGTGTGACAACCAGAAAGGTCTCTTGGCATCCTCAAGTGTTCCTGGGTGACAAAGTAGCCCTGACTGTGAGCCCCCCACCCAGGCTTAGCAAGGGCATTAGTGAAATCAGCTTTTCCTTTTTTTATTTTTTATTTCATTTTTTGACTTTGTGTCCTTTCTGCCTAATGCTATCAATGGAGTTAAAACTAACAGTGGTTTGTACCTGGTCACTGGGATAGCAGAATATGCACCGATCTGCCTCGAGAGAACAATTTTCCTGCGTTTTGCCTAAAAGTTCTCTGTGATGCCTGGATTCTGGGCACCCCAACAAAAACAAGCGTGCCGGTAAGGCAGAGGAACCAAAAACAACGCACTCCTTGATTGCCAGGGAGGGGGCATGCTTCCTTCCCCCCACCCCTCCTGGATCCATGCAATAATTAGCCAAAGTAAAATGAATATTAGCTCATGCTTAATTGCCTTTACAGCGTACTTGCCGGCACTGACCCAGTAGTGCTAAACCAATTATTTTTTGAACTTTATGGCTTTAAATAATCCTTTGCTCTAAAATTCCCTGTACCCCTCAGCTACTTAACCACAGGCCCCTCTGCCCTAAATCCTTTTCTTATACTTTGTAGCTTTTTAAGCAAGGCCCCTCTTTAAGAAGACATAATCCCTTCTCTGTAGAAAACATGAAAGACCTTGAACAAATCAAGATTTCTCCATGGAGAATTCAGCTAATCCTGTGCTTAGCTCCTAACAAGGAAATCCATCTCTCCACCAAGCACGCCATTACCCGGACTAATGCCTGACTTGAATAACAAGCAAATTATTGTGCTTTTAATTGTACCCTGCTCGGTCACAAAGCACCTCAGAGAGAGGAATGTGCCCAGCTTCTCCAGGAGAAACAGGTCATGTTTCTAATCCTCCTTTTCTATCGCCTTCCCCTCCCCCATTCCAATCCTTTCTCTTCCCAGCAGCGGCAGGGAGGGAGAAAAAGACAGCTAAATTATGTTTAAAAATGGAAGAGTTTAAAGGTGGTAAATACTGATTTGGGAGAAGTTGAATTCTCCATCTACGGTCTCTGCAGTGTGGCTCATTTGAGGACCATCCATCGGTGTTATCATAACCCGATTACTGAGGGCAATCTTTGTTGTCCTAAACCAGGCTTCCTAAGCCCTGTTAACGTTTTGGGGTGGATAATAATTGTGGGGGGGTGGGGCGCTGCTCTGTGTGTTGTAGGATTTTTAGTAGCCCCCAGGTTCTGACAATCCGGCAGGTCCCATGACATTGCCAAATATCTCCTGGGGGCAAAACTGCCCCTAGTTGAGAACCGCTACCCCAAAGCCTTCCATATTGGGATTTATGTGTGCTCTCCCTTTCTCTCCTTCCTGTACACAAACCCCAAGAAAATCATGGTTCCTGTAGTAAAATGGGCAACTATGATCTTCATATAGGGTAGAGTGAGTGGGAAGGAAGAAGGCACGAACTCACGTGTCATCAGGAGTCAGAGGGTGGGAACGCTCCTCCCCACCAAGATTAGAAAAAGTCTTAGGATTTGGTGGTTTCTGGCTTCTGTCCTGAAGTTGCACAGCCCCTGGTGAGCAGGCTTCTTCGAATGCCTCTACATTGTGTGCCTTGGAATTGGCCTTGCTCTGGGGGAGATGAGAGGTGATGGAGAGGGGGAGAGGTGAAAGAGGCTGTTGTCTGAAGGTGATGATGTTCTCTGCCCTCTGTACTTAGGAACACAAGAGAACTACCCAGATTCAGGTATACCCATTGTGCAGGCAGTGACTGTCCCATTTAGGACCTGGAAGTCCAGACCAAAGAGAACTGCCCATAAGAGAAACATTGCGCAAGTACTGAGTTGTAGTTGCATTACGGCCATTGAAGCAAACATATACTCCCTCCTGGAGATGCAGAGAGTCCATATTATGTGTAGTAACTTAAGCATTATTGCTCGTCCTTACTGGCCAGAAGCAAAAGCTGGGAAACGAATGCATTGCAGTGAGCCGTCATCTCCACTAGATGGCGGTGTATATCTTCCTCAGAAGCCGGGCCTGCCGGCTGCTCGCCCAGCCTCCTTGGTCTAAGCAAGACAAGTGCCACTCGTCTTTCGGAGACAGCCGTCTCCTCTCATTGTTGGCACAAACAGCCCCAAACAATTGTACTGACCACACAGCTCTAAGCCACATTCCAGGGCGCTGCAGTCTGCTCAGGAGTGAATGCTGGGAAAATGAACCAAGCTGCTAATTTGCTTGATTGGGGGGAAAAATAAGATCTCCAGTAACAATGGGTGTAATTTATTTTTCCAACAAGAATAGGGGCAATGCCATTTCATACCCCCACTCCCGACTGCTACCATAAATGAAAGCAATCACCTAATTAGTCCTGAATTACCCATCAGCTGAAAATCAAGATGAAGTGAGGAATCTGGAAAAAGATGTGATTTCCTTGGGAGAAGGGGGAGGGGGCGCTGAAGGCTTGAAGCCCATTGTGGGGCCCTGGGCCCCTGCAGTCTGGGGGCTGTGCTGGCCCTGACCCTGGGAGAATAAGAGGCTCAGTGATTTCTCCAGGCCATTCATTTTGTGCAGGCGAATGACTTTCTAAGCTGCGGAAAAAGGATCTGTTGGAGAAGGACCTATCTGTGAGTTCTTTTTAAAATGTTACAGATGTAGATGAATTGGCTTGGGAAAGAGAACACAGCCCTGTGGGGCCTGGCCACCCTGCTGATGGAGCTGGACAGGCAGGCCCCACAGAGAGGTTTTGGAATGCCCTCTTCCCCGACACACAATGGGAAATTATAGGCAAATCTGAAACTAAGTTTGGATTTAAGTGGTTAAGAACCCCCTCCCCCCACCCCCCTCCAAAGGAATAACATGACATCAATACCTAGTTTCAGATTTTGGTTTCCGTACGTATCTTCCCCACCCGAAACGGTGAGCTGTCTCCACACCACTGTATGAGGCACTTGCTACAAGAAAAGCAAACTGATGGAGTAGGTAAGCGCTGAAATCTTCCACTTGAAGGCTCCACAAATTGAAGTTACTAATTTATTTGTTCAGAGATGACTTCTTGTTTTTTAGTTAGATATGGCTTTAATTGAAATACTTTACTAATTCGATTTATCACCACTGTAAACTGTCAGTTTCCACAGCTGTTACTTTTTTAGAGCAATCTGGCAACTGTGTGTGGGTAAAAACACAGACTTGGAAGGTTGAGGAAGAGCCCGCTCAGGCTTCCTTTCTCCCACTTAGCTGGCCCACAGGCCCCTCACCCCCGCCAAAAACATATGCTCCCCTTCCTTAGAGACACTCACTTTGGTTCTCGTGGGCATCTGTTGTTCTTGGCTGCTAAACAGCCATTCCCTCTCTCCTAGGAGGGGAGCCCTTTCCTTTGGAGGGCTACCCTTCTCTCAGTTAATGGGGCTTAGATGAAATTGACCCCACTCTCCTCCCATGCTGTGGGGTCGGCATGCAACCCAGCTGTGGCCGAAAGCCTTCTACTGTTTCACCCCTCTTGGCCACAATGGTTGGCTCTTAGGGTTATCGGAATTAAAACAACGAGCAGAACAGGACTTTTGAACTTCAGATAAACTGTTACGATATTTTTTAGTGTCTGTGTGTCTCAAATATTGTGTGGAATATACTTAAAAAAAAAAAGTGTTTATCTGAAATTCAACTTGAAGGAGGCATCCTGTATTTTATCTGGCCCACCCTGTTAGTTCGAAGGAGAATGTTTGACCAAAGTTGGACAGATAAGAATCAGCCTGGGGCTTTGCAGAAAAAAAATAATTTAAGTCTGTTGGGGTTGGTAGGCTGGTCATAGGGCATATGCTCGTGATGGCCGGTGGCCATCTCTGCTCCCAAGTAGGGACAGCTATGTGCAGAGCAGACCTGTTTCATTGCAACGGGTGGATCCAACTGTTCCTGAAGCTGGCCCTGTGGCTAGTGAAGTCAGGGTGCTGATGGCCAGGCAGGGTTGTAATAGTCTACCCCTTGAGCCAGGGCAGTAAAGACAGCAGTGCCAGCATGGGCCCACCGGGCATGGCTTCTATTCAACTGTTAGAGTGATAAATGGGTATTGCACGGCAAAGGTAGCTTATGTCTCATAAGCTGATGTCTTATATCGTTTTCTAATTGTTTTGCTGCATATGAGCTCTTTGTCCTGTTGTGTTAGCCCTTTGAGCCATCATGGCTGGATACAGGGCCTGATACAAGTGGATTTACAATTGGAAAGTAGAATTTTGAGTTTGTTTCCACCTGGTTTGGGGTGGTTTTAGGGTCATTGTAAACTCTACAAAGCTGAGTTTCTTGGTCTGAAAAGGACAGGGCTTATCTTCCTTCTTGTCGGCTGACAAACTAGAATACCAGAGACCGGGAGCTTTCTAAACAACAGCAATTTATTTCTCACAGTTCTGGAGGCTAGAAGAGTCCAAGATCAAGTTGCCAGCAGACTGGGTGTCTGGCAAGGGCCCACTTCCTGGTTCACAGGTGGCCTTTTTGCTCTGTCCTTGCAGCTGAAGGGTGTGTGAAGAGGCACTAATCCCATTTAGGAGAGCTCCACCCCCATATCCTAATCTCCTTCAAATACAGTCACCTTGGAGGTCAGGGTTTAAACATAGGAATTCAGTGGAGGGTGGAGGGGGACACCAACATTGTCTTCAGCAGAAGTAGCGTCCCTGTAGGATTGGGGCGAGGATTCTGTGAGGTCAGGTGTGCTAGCACCTGTCACAGGGCCTGGTATGGAATAGGTGCCCCATACTGGTCTCTTTTCTGCCCTTTCCCCTTCGGAGAGAGAAGATTCTTCTCTCCTGCATAACTTACAAAGAATGATAATCAAAACCTGTGGACAAGTATTCCTATTACCAACACACGTCAGGTGATAGTATGCACTTGGTGGTTTTCAAGCATCTTCCCAACTTCTCACTTCCTGTTTGGGCACAAAGTCTCTCTTCCCTCTATTGTGGTTTTCTGTTTGTTGTACTTTCAGGACAAGGGCTTTGCTTTGTGTTTTATATAAAAGTGGAGCATTTGAAACTTGGTTGCCATTTACCTGGTTTTAATTATTTGGATATGTAAGGTTAACTGCCTTCTGTTAAAGCTGGTCTGTTTAACTGAAATGACAAAGTGGAAGGCGACTGCATGTTTCGATAACGACAACTCTGGAGTCCACTTGGAATTTTCCAGAACTTAAAGGGGTATGTGTGGGGCATCTCCTTGGGGAACAGGATAGCTTTGGAATTTGCTTTTTCAAGTTGGAAGAATCTTTAAGATCACCTCCTTTTCTCTTTTTACAGGCCGACCAATGGGTCTATCGAGGAGGAGATTCCAGAAACTTCCGGGGTTGGGGGAGGGATCTTGCCCCAGGGGGCTGGTGACAGGAGTGGAATCCAGGGCTCCTGCCTCCCAGGTCCCAACTGCTGGAGACTTAGTGAGCTTGCCAGCACCCATCTCCCTGGGGACACTTCAGAGAGCTTTCATTTGGCCAGATTGCTTTGTTTTCAATCTCAGAGGTCTGTCAAATCCACATGGATATGTGTCTCCAGTGGGGAGGAAGGTTTGGAAGGGGCGGAAGTTTCTGTGAGGGTCTCCAGGAATGTGCAACAGGGGGCTGGGGTGTGGAGATGGCAGAGATGAACTTTAGACACATGTTCACAAGGGATATTTGTCTTCTCCTGGCTGTGAAGTGGCAAAGCAACAGGTCCTCATGGAATTAAGTGATAAGGCGCAGTCACCTTTTAGAGGGCTTCGGATGGCACTGCTCTCCCACAGTCTGTTTTGTGCTACCTCCCCCTCCATACCTCCCCCTCCTCCCTGCTGTTTTATTTTGACTGATGAATCCATCTGTCGAAGGGATCTCCTTCCCCTCCCCATCTCTTCCTTTGTTTGGCTCAGAAAGGGAAGGGGGAGAACCAGCACACCCCAGTGAAGGGACACACGCACTTCGCTGTCAGTGCTAAATCTCCTTTTTAGCTCTGGGTTTGGACAAGTTCCTTAACCCAAGCCTCATTTTCCTCATCTGTAAGATGGACACAATCATGTCTACTATATAGGACTCTTGTTTTTTAATGTTTATTGAGAGAGAGAGTGCGAGCGAGCGTGAGAGAATCCCAAGCAGACTCTACATTGTCAGCACAGAGCCCAACGCGGGGCTTAAACTCGGGAACCGTGTGATCATTACCTGAGCTGAAATCAAGAGTCAGATGCTTAACTGACTGAGCCATCCAGGTACCCTGTATAGAGCTCTTATAAATGAGATTAAAGTCATAAATATGAGATTAAATGTATTTTCTGGTATATGATAGTTGGTTAATAAATAGTAATTTTATTGTCTTCACTGTCTCAGGAGGCTAGAGAGAAGGGTCATGTGAGAATTTCTGAGGTGGATGGATGTTTAGATGCAAATGATAGTGTTGGCTGCTGCTGGAGGAATCGCTATGTGTTAGACATTCCCCTGAAAGCCTTAGGTTTAATTTACTTAATCCTCACAGCTCTATGAAGTAAATATTGCTATTTCCTTTTTTTTCCTTTTTTGCAGATGTGAATACAAGGGCGCAGAAAGGTTAAGTGACTTGCCCAGAGCCACACAGTTTGTAGTGCAGGTGTGGTATTCAAACTGTAGAGGCTCTGGGCCCCTGGGATGGCAGGTGAGGGGTTACAAAGTAAGAGAAAGCAGGGTCATTGGGAAGAAAGGTGTGTGTCCAGTCTTTGGATGGAGTTTTTACTTTAGTAAAACTTGAATCTTTTAAGTGAGCTGGGGTCAGCTACAGGTGCAGCTTTTAGAGGCCAGAAAAGGACCCCCTCCAGTCACCCCTTGAAACACAGACCTGTAGCCTCATTTGGAAACTTTGAAGATTAACCTCTCCTCATTGTTTCCCAACACCTTTACTCTATGCATTTAGTGCTTACATGGCAAAATCCCTTTTTTTCCAGCCAGTTGTAGAACATAATTCTTTAAATCCTCACTTGGTGGATGGAAGGCTAGCATCACAAATTCAGTGGAAGGGAGGAACTTCCTCTGGCAAGCTCCCACTGGTAAAGAATAGACCTTCCTCCTTATGTAACAGGCAGGACCCTTTCACCAGCCTCACGTCTAGTCAGATCATGCTCGGGGCTCCAGTCCCTTTCTGAGATCATTTCATCTTGCCCCAAATAGGCAGGGGTTGAGTTTGCCTGTGGGCATGGGTCTAGGAGTTGACTTGGTCTGGTTGGATGGGTGCTGACTCCACACCCTAGGCAGAGAGAGACAGTTAAGGGGGGGATCTCTTCAGGTCACCAGCAGTCCCAGAATCTCGGTCTCTCATGTTCAGTAGCTTCTGTGAAATGTTACTCTTTAAAATTGGGCCAACCTGGAGAGTGCTGTCTTGTCCATGAAGCCTGTACAGTCCAGATGCCTGGTCAGGCCTCAGGGTCATTGGGTTGCAGCTTTCTTTAACTAATAGTTAGGGGCGGGGCTTAGAGAACCATTGTGTTAGAACCACTTCTTTCCATGAACCTTCTGGCCCTGGAGTGGAGCCTGGGTCTGATCCTGCTTTCCTTTTTTCATGGTGGGCGTCTGTGAGAACTTCCCTTTTCTTTTCAACTGGATACCTAGAGATTTCAGTCAGGTTACAAGTCAGGAGCAAACAAGTCAGGGCCTTCATTTTTTCCACTAAGAAAAACCCTTTGGTCCCTATGGTAGACACCAACGTTGCTCACAAGTGAGCTCAACGGGAAGGATTTTCCTTCTTTATTTATGTCAGGCTCAGTCTCGTGACTTGCTTAGGTCAATGAAATGTGAGTGGAAGAGTGATGTGCACCACATTTGAGAGCTTGTGTGAAGTTCTACATGTTTGCTTTCCTCTGCCTTCTTGATTACAGAAGCCCGTAAGCCCGTGTCAGAGTAGGTTTCTGTCAGGCTGGGCCCGAATGCCAACAACATACAGGGCCATCTTGCTGACCTAAGATGTAAATGTCGTGTGGAACAGAAATAACCTTTGTTGGTTTTTAAGCCATGGAGAAATTCTGGCTACTTGTTATCACACCTAGCTTCGGTGGTTCTGACTATAGTTGTGTGCTGGCTTTAGTCCCCCAGTTCTTGCTGTATGCTAATAAGTAATCTCATTTTTTTAATATTTGTATTATTAGGAGGGGCTACTCAAGCCTTCAGAAAAGGTCTGTCTGAAGGCAACTCTGGGTCTACCTAGAAACATTTAGCTATCTATAAATGAACATGAGTGTGGGAGAGGCAGGAGAGAGAGAGAGAGAGAGAGAGAGAGAGAGAGAGAGAGAGAATCTCAAGCAGTCTCCAGCTGTCAGTGCAGAGCCTGATGCAGGGCTTGATCCCACGAATTGTGAGATCATGATCTGAGCAGAAATCAAGAGTCAGACGCTTAACCAACTGAGCCACCCAGATACCCCTAGAGTCTTTTCATTTTATGAAGATAGACCTATTCATCAAATGACTCCTGGACGGTAACTATCACTGCGTTATGGACTTCTGTTGCTTTTTCCTAGAAGAGCACTGTCCCATTTGTGAACTAATTTAATCTGTTGAGCAATTAAAAGCATTAGATTTAATTTTATATTTGTACCCATTTTATAGAAAAGGGATCCAGAGCTGGGCATTGGTCAACTCTGGTCTGTAGGCCAAATCTGGCTTACCACCTGTTTTTTCAAATGGATTTTATTCAGTCTCAGCCACGCCATTCTTTATGTATGGTCAGGGACTGCTTTTGTGTTATAATGGCAGAATTGAGTATTTGTCACAGAGTATTTGTCATATGACCCACAAATGTCTCATATCTGGTCCTTTAAGAAAAAGATGGACTCCTGATAGAGAGCAAACAGGGGTAAATGACTTGGCTAAGGTCATGGAAAAGCTCCCAAGTGGCAATGGGTTATCTTCTAATTTGCCATTTGTGGGGAGCGGTTTGTTCATTTTGCCCACCGTTACCTCCCTTATTTCAAGTATCAAAGGAGAGGGATGCCGCCTCCCTCACCAGATCCCAGTGGAGAAGCAGACTTTGAGTAAAACTTCTGCACCATAAAAATGCAAGTGAGCTACAGTATTGTCAAGGCATGGGAGAGTTGGAACTCCGGGGATTGTGGGGGGAAATGGAAGAACACGCATCACATCCCATGGGTATCTTAGCTGCAAGTGATAAGTTTTGAGACTCTACAACCCAGATTGACATGGTTTTGTGATTTTTTTGAATTGCAGGATTTTAGTTTTCTTTTACTCTTGGGTACAATTAGTCCCATGTCGTGAAAAAGAAATCCTACTCTTCTTGTAGAACTCTCCCAACCCCCCATTTCTCAAGAAGCTCAAGGTCATCACACAATTAGAGATTTTAAGCTTTACAGATACCTACAGTGGAACCACATGTATTTACACTTGAAGGTTAAGACATCAAACCTCACAAAGTACCCTGGGTTTTGAAAGTGACATGTGCGTCCCAGCTCTGCTTGGATTTCTTCCTAGAAGCATATTGGGTGGACTTAATTCCAGTGTATTTTATAGGTTCTCACACAGCCAGAGATTGCTTTATTTCATTGCATAAATAACAAAGATCTTCTGTACATTCCTTTATTTTCCCCTTTGAGCAACCAGAATTGCGGCAGCTCTGAGATTCGTACAGATCTACTTGAAATAAATGTGTACCGAAGATGGGGGAATAATAAGGACTTTTATAGACCTCTCTCATTAAAACTCACCTTCAAAAAACACCCCTGCTCCTTCCTTATAATCAAATGACACCTCATAACCACCTAACCATTTTTAATATTCTCCAGACTCCACTGAACTAGGCTGAAGCTCAGATACTGTCTAGCTAGTCAGGAGAAAGAGTCTACCGTCATATTTAAAAGCGGTTATTGGGATAGGTTTTACAGGCAGTGGGCTAGGACAATTCAGAAACAATTGCTTATGTGATAGTTGGAGGATTTGTCCCTGTCAAACAGTTAATATTGCTTTAATACATGAAGTAGGCTGTATAAGACGGCAATAATGAAAAATGTCAGGAAAGACAATATCAATTGTTATTCAACATCCACATTAAAGATTACTTTTTTGTCAGTAGCTTTCAGAAAATGTATTTTCCATCAGATCTGATTGCGTTCGTCTTTGAAGTGCTCCAACCTCCCGGTAGATTTAATGTGACATCTAGGCACTTTTTAGTCCCCGGGCCTCTGAGGCGATTCGGAGAGGCACAACAAGCCATCACAGGTTTATCCTCAAAGGCCGACACTGTCTGTCTGATTTATTGTAACTTTAAGAATCATCTCCAGCAAAGCATGAGCCTTGCTACCCATCCACAGCATCAGACTTTTATCAATTCATTTGTATGCAGCCGGTACCTCTTGGAACCGAGGGCCCTATAGCCACTCATGGAAAATGCATTACCTGCGACTAATCCTTTTTATCTTTAAAGTCTGTATTTTTTATGTATAAGTCATTTTGGGTTATCATAAAATATACATAATTCTCCCTTCCCCCTCCCCCCCAAAAAAAAGACAAAATGGGAAGGGAATATATAATAAGTTATGAGCGTGTGGTGTTCTTATCAGCAATGATTCTAAATAAACAGCTCTCTTTATGTAAACACCAGGGGATATAAAGCTCTGATTACTTTCAATGGGAAATAGGAATGCTTCCATTTTTTTTTTTTTCCTGTTAGCTTTCAAAGTGAAACAGTGAGATTAATCATTGAAAATACGCTTGCGCGTGCTGGTCTCTCCCAGCGTGTTCGTTTGGTGGGCGGTGGTGTCGGAGGGAGTGGGGGAGGGTGTGGAGGCTAACGGCTGTCTGTTCCATTTCACAGGTTTCCCAAATTGTTTCGCTCCACAAACATTTTCTGAGCCATTTGTGGATGGCCTTAATTAAGAGGACTGGAAATGTGTCTCCTGGAAGGATCAGAGTAAAGCTCCTTCCCTAGCCCCAACCCAGCAAGGTTCCAGTGTCCGCATTTCAGTGGGTGTTGAGGCCCCTCTCCCCGACGTTACACCTGATACTTGCTGTCTTATGTGGTTCTGTAACTTTCAGATAATTAGATAAGTAAACTCTGCTCAGGTCTGAATCTCCACAGGCACGGGAAACTTTATTCTAGTCTAAACAAAATACAAGTGCCCACAGAGTTCAAGGTCTGGACCAGGGGTCAGCAGACTGTGGCCTGTGAGCCAGATCCTATTGTGGCCCGTTTTTGTTAATAAAGATTTATTGGAACCACAGCCACGTTCTTTTGTTGATGAATTATCCACGGCTCCTTTCATACTGCACCAGCAGAGTTAATGGTTCTGACAGACTGTATAGCCAGCCCATAAAGCCCCAAATAGTAACTATCAGGACACTAAGAGAAAAATTTGTTGATCCCTGTCTTGGGCCCATACCTGCCATTTTAATTTAGCATGTGATTTAGCTTAAGTAAAGATTTATGTGGCCTGGGAGTGAAAAGTCCTTTTTTGGGGATAGAGAAATGGTCTTGAAGGATATACTAACTCATAACAAAAACTTCTACATGGCGATTGAGACTATGGATGAAGGTTGAAAGGGGTGTTTTTATTTTATACTTTAGATTTTTATGGAACAATAGGATATTTTCAGAATCTTCCTGGTTTGGGAGGATGTAGTCTCTCTCTGGGCTGTACCCTGCTTTAATCTTCTGCAATGGGACAATAGTTTCCAGGACATCAAAAGATTGTATCCGATCGCAGGGTGTTTATTATCTTTTTATCTTTTATAAACTTGGTATTTAGATATTATCTGCATTGCTTTCAGTCCTCAGCCAAAGGTGGGGTTTCTTTGTTGTTCAATCATGAGCCCCCAAGCTGACAGGATTTAAAGAACAGAGAGGGTGACCAAAGAGGGTGTGCCTGCAAGCCATAGCCAAGCTCAGTGGCATTCTCAGGGAAGTTGTTAAAAAGGGGGTAGGTGGTCCCGGGGGCAGGAATCATAGGCACATCTCTCCCCACTTTGAGGACTCTGGGGGACTCATTCAAAACAATGGGCTGAGTCTATGAGCATCCTCTTTTCCACAAGAAAGAAAGAAAAATCACTTCAAAGTAATATCAGAAGATGTTAAGATTTTATGAGGCTTTTCCATAACCCTCCCATACATCACTTTGGCAATGAAAAAAAGTCAGATTTATTCATACAGTTGTTGCTGACACATTAGCAATTTTGGAAACTCCTGTAACAAAGTCCGAGATCCTCAGTGTGATGTAGGAGCTTACCTTTTGGCCCTCCTCTTGGCTGTTCCTTTCTCCCTTGTGGCACCATGCTTTCTGACATTTCTTAACTTTGGTCTTTGTTTATGTCTGTTCTACCTGGAAGGTTCTCCCTCCCCTGCCTCTCAGGCCTTGTTCATCTGGAAGCTCCAACTCCTCTTTCATGACCCAGTACAATTGTCCCCCTTTCGCCATCCTTCCCCACCCCCCACCTCCAACCTCACTGCAGATGGCCATAGCACTGGGATATGCTCGGTCATTGTATTTTTTTTGAATCTTGGGGCCACTTGATTTACATGAGATCCTTGAGGGTGGGGACTGAGGCTTAATTGGCCTCTGCATCTTCAGTACTTTGGACAGTGGTTTGCTTCCATAGGTGCTCAGTAAATGCTGAAAAAAAAAATACAGGACTATAATTTTAAAGCAGTTAGAAACATTTAAGAACATCAGTTATTGATTTGGTAGATGGAGTCTGAGGTACAAAAAAAATTAGGAATTGTTGAAACTGTGTGCTTCCTTTGGATCCTTCCAGGGCTTCAGCAAATGTGGCCATTTGTCTCCAGGGCTGGTGGGGCTGGTTTATGCAGAGCTGGCTATGCGAGATGAGAAGAGGAAGGGAAAGCTCTAGAAAGGTTTATTATTTGCCTTCACACCTTCTACTCAAGGAAAGGAAGAGCTAAAACAAAACAAAAAATGCAGGACAGCAGCTCACTGGAGGTAGGAGTTGCTGCCCGAGGGGTTGAATTTCCCTTCTCTAAGGAGAGTGAGGACAGCACTACTCAGAGGAGAGGCTGTGAGTAATCCAAACCCCGTCTCCCTCCTTTTCCTTGCCTTCACTGCTAGGCTCCCCGTGGGAGGCAGATGCCAGGTGTCCATGTTCTCCCTTTCAGAGAAACCCCATTGACCTAGTGCCTTCCCTTGGCTTGCTATTTGGCTCTGATAAGGCGATGGGACAGTATCCCTTCTGGGGCCAGGGGAGAAGAGAATGCAGATACATGGACAAACCAGCAAAGGGAGAGAGGGAATGGCAGGCATAAGTGAAAGTGAGTCTGCCCTGGTGCCATCATTTGCCTGAGGTTAATAGGAGGGAGAGCTGTGCCTCCATCTAGAATGGTTTTAGGGATATTCAGAGGAAGTGTGATCTCTCGAGGGCGTGTTCTCCCCTCCCCCACCAGCTCTGTGTGCGCCAGTGTGTAACAGAACTTTGTCTCCTGGGTAGGTAGAAACTTTTAGACTCGGGTCTGTGGCTATGTGGGTTCTGCTCTTGGCTGGATGTGCTTTTCTGGCTCATGGTAGAGCTCACCTGACACTCCAGTCTTAGAGCAGGGCGCTGTAGGGATGAGACCTGGGGTAAGAGCTGGATGATGAGGGTGGCAGCACGGGAAGGCAAAGACAGTGGTCCAAGGTGCTGGAGATGAAGGAGGGCACCACAGGGACACTTCATCTCCATCTGGTGGCATCTGGCCCAGAGTCAAGTGCTGAGGCTGATCCTGACAATCCCCAGTGTCAGGCAGGGCCCAAGCCCTGTTCGTGTAAGAAAACCAGGCACGGGGTGAAACACTCTGTTTGGCCACCCACTTTCTAGTTCCAGCTTTGTCCTCACCAGCTGTGGGGTCCTGGGGAGATGACTTTTCCACTCTGGGGCTCGGTTTCCTTTTCTGCAGGACAAAAAATTGGGCTACATGATTTTTCTGAAGCTCTGTCCAGTTCTTGACATTGGCAAAAGATTTAAAGGAATTAGACAAAATAATAGTATTTGGGGGACTTTTGGGCGGTATTTAGTATTTAGTGTGAAATAAATTCTTTACTCCTTTTTTTTTTTTTTGGTGCCTGAATGGATGGGTGCCACTATTTATCTGAAAAAAGGCAATCAAACTCTCCAGCAAATTTCTGAAGAGCAGATTTTATTTCCCTTGCTATGGATCTTAAATGCTACACTTGTTACATTTGAGTGCTAATTACTAGAGATTAATTAGTCAGCATGAATGTACTTCTGCAGCAGACCCCCAATTACTCAACTATACTTGATATGTGCTACCTGCAGGCTCTTTGCAGTGATCCCAGGAGGTGACACGTTTTGGAGGCCATAGGCAAACCTTTTGACAATTCTCTAGTCACGTTCTCGGAAGAACAGCTGTCAGAGGCGTATGTCCTGAAAATAATTAAAGGAAAAACATAGCTAACTCCCAAAATGGAGGTAGTCTGGCTAACAATCCCAAGGGGTCAGGCTATTTCCTGGTGATTAAAGGTGAGTAATGGGAGGAGATTCTCTTGGGTCTATTTCTGCCTTTGTTAGAGCCCTGTGCCCTGAACCTGGGTGATCCGATCTCCTCTGATTCTCTCTGCTTCTTTCCGGTCCCATCAGAAAATACCTTCAGTAGGGATATAGTGAGATTTAATCAATTATTATTTAAGGGCAGGCAGATACTTGGATGAAAGGCGTGAAGATAAAAGCAGAGTCCAGCCGTATTGTTATCACTTCCCTATGCTCTTTCTTCTATTAGGGACAGGGGAATACAGCTGAAGTGTGCTTTGTGCATTTTGTAAAAGAAAAAAAAATAAGCAGGGAAATGATATTTTCAAACCCAGTGCCCATTTTTCTTTGTAACTCGTGCACACTAGATTGGCTGGCGTCTGTGTCTCATTTATCTCTCTCTATTGGGTTGTCCTCTGTGTCTAATTTTCCCTTATTAATGAATCTCCCCTTTTGTCCTGCACAAATCTAGGAGGGTGACATTTATACAAGGCAATCATTTCCGTGCGTTACCAAAAAGATTATTTATTGGTGGTTAGCCAGTGAAAGTAAGCACATCTGTCACCCAAATCTGACCAAGAATAGGCTGCTGTTCCTTAGCAGAATTATTTGCTGATAAGTTTTTCCTGGTCTTTAGACTTGTGGTTTAGAGGGAAAGCCCACAAATCTCTGAATTTTGAAAAGGAGAGCCCTCTTGGCAAGGTTCTTAACTGCTCTGATGTCCATCTTCCCAGTCAAGAGAAACTACCCCAGACCATGGTTCAGACATAGATGTTTTAAAAGAAAACCAGCTGTGTGCCTGTTTAGATTAAGCACAGAGTGTCCTATGGAGGCTCCCTTTTACTAGTTCTGAAATGACTTTGTTGGAATTAATGCCTTAAATTCGGAGTGGCTTTAACGTATGTAATCTTCGAGCTATGTAAGCACTGGAATGAATATCATCATACACTTGAGTGTGTAAGAAGCATACCTTACCTCATTTTTCTGGAGCTCAGTTATAATTTTTATTACTCTGGCATGGCAGAAATCTTATCTGAGTCAATTCTGAGTGTCCCACCGTCACCCCACCACCTCAGCCCAGATTGTAGCCAAGTCCCAGGTTGTGGTCAAGACATTGCAGGGTGCACCTTCAACTTGCCTCAGCCATTCAGGCCATTGTTGAGGGCTCATGGTTCACTTGCTACAGCTGTGCCCCCTCAGTAATGTTGGCATCTTGATAAGGCTGCCCCATGGCTCAGTCTACCAGGACATTTTGGGATGTTCCTCTTCCTTTAGATTTCTGAAAAGCAGGGTATAGTTCCTTTCTGCTCTTGGGCCCTCCAGATCTTTTTGGAGGCCTGGAGGTCTCTGTGTAGATAACAGGAATCTGAACACTTACCTCAGGGCACCTGAGGGACTCAGTCCTTTCAGTGACCAACTCTTGATTTTGGCTCAGGTCATGATCTCATGGTTCATGAGATCAAGCCCCACTGTCAGCACAAAGCCTGCTTAGGATTCTCTCTCTCCCTCTCCCTCTGCCCCTCCCCCACTCCCTCTCTATCAAAATAAATATTAAAAAAACAACACTTCCCTCTAGAACCCAAATCTTCTCTTTCTCTTTGGCTCTCCTCAAAGCTGGGGAAAGAATTTGCTCTTCAACTTCTATTTCTTCCTCATATTTTGACTATATGCCAGGTCTTCTCCAATTCCCTGAAAACTCAGATCTTTTGGAAGGTAGGACCAGGAAGGCATTAGTAAGCTCTTTCTGCTTTGTATGTGTCGCATCTCCCGAAGCAATAAATGTTGGTTGGACTCATGGGAGGGAGAAAGGGAGGAAAAAAATAGTTAATATATCAAAACTATAATTCTCCCAGTTTTCAATAATAATGGGTTTTGAGTGCCAGACTGTGGGATTTGTAGTGTGGCCCAAGGCTAGTGGGTGGCATGGGAAGTTTATGAATGGAGCATGATATGGTAGAATCTCTGAATCAGAAATTTGTATGGTGGTGAGTTGGGAGCCTTAGGGAATTAAAGCTTTAGGAGGCTATTCCAAAAGACCAGGTGAGAGATGATAGAGGTTTGGATTCTTAAATGACATTGATTGCACAGTGCATCACTTTAATAGAAAATCTTAGGGTTAAAATTTACAATAAACCTATCTCAATTGGAGGTTGTATCTGCATTTGAGAATTAAAGTATGCATTATTGTGAAGCCAATGCATCTTAAACTTCTGGGCCCTTTGCACGGGCTCCTTCCAAGACCCTGCTGTATTTTTTGTTCCCATAATATTGTATACTTAAAAAAAACTTTCCCTAAGTTGTATAAGCATCAGGACTCGACATTTGGGTCAATTCCTGATGAGAAGTAAAAAAAAAAAAACAAAAAAAAACATAGAATAGAGTTTAACAGATGTGTAACAGATTAATTACCTCTACAGTGTTGTTGGTTTTTGACAAACAAAAAGATGACACAATATAGTCAATGCTGTTAAGACCTCAAGGACAGCAGCAGGAAAGTAAAGAAAGACATTTCTTGGGGGGAAATCTATAGGACTTGGAAGCATACTGGATGTGACAGAGCACAAGGAGTGCAAGTGAAGCCAGGCATCTGACCCCCTGAGAAGGAGAAAATTCCAGAGCAATGAGAGAGAAGGCAGTGGAAGAGCAATGTGAGACTGTGGAGTAGGTTCAGGAAAGCTGATGAATGAATTTGGACATACCAAATCATCCATTGGCATGCCCATCACACACAGGAAGATGTGTGTCTGTGGTTCTGGGGACCAGTTAAGGATGAAGATAGCTATTTGGGCATCATTAGAGGTAATAACTGAAGCCATGGACATGGATTAGTTCCTAGAAAGGGACTGTAGGGAGAAGGAGGAAGAAGGCAGGAAGATCATGGTGAGGTGTGGCTACTACAGAGTGTCAAAGTATCTTGGATACTTTGAATATGGATTTTGAATTTGACCATGATGATGATAGGAGGTGGGCTGAGACACACTCTCATCCAGATGCGAAAGAAGGGTGCAGCATAGAGCATGGCCAGGAAGCAGGAAGCAACTAACTGTAAAAAGGAAGTAGGGATGGTAGGATAGGTGGATGTCATGAACTTTGAAAAAGGAGAGGTTGTTGAGGGGGTTGGTCAGGAGCATGCTGAGGCTTAGGAATGGAGAAAGGGAGAGTTGAAGAGGGAAGGTCTTGGAGATGTTTTGGTTGTAGTGGGGGAGTGACTTTGTTGGTTAGATAGCCATGATGTCAAAACATAGCCAACTTTGGTCTTATAATTTGAGTTTTGATGCCAAGGAGTTGAGTCTTGCTAATGCAACTATCCTAGGGTCTGGTTCAGCATAATTGCAAAGGAATATGATGGGAAGCTCATATCCTGTACTTGTTTAATGGTTTTAGAAGTTCCATAATGCCTAACCCAGTGCAAAGAATGTCATAGATTTTCAGGCAATACCTGCTTTTCATGTTTTTTTTTTTTTTTTTTTAATTTTTTTTTCAACGTTTTTTATTTATTTTTGGGACAGAGAGAGACAGAGCATGAACGGGGGAGGGGCAGAGAGAGAGGGAGACACAGAACCGGAAACAGGCTCCAGGCTCCGAGCCATCAGCCCAGAGCCTGACGCGGGGCTCGAACTCACGGACCGCGAGATCGTGACCTGGCTGAAGTCGGACGCTTAACCGACTGCGCCACCCAGGCGCCCCTCATGTTTTTAAGATAACTGTTTCTGCAGTCTTCATAGACTAATCAAAAACCTATTTTTAATGACAAATTATGGCCAAAAAGGAAACTGAAAACACAATGATTAATATATCATATTATCTGTTACATCTGAGCTTATATATATGAAGGAACATATGCAGGTTTCTTTAGGGTGGAGACCGCATTTTGTTCACCTTTATATTCTCAGTATCTCTCCTCATGCTCAATACATAAGTCAGCATTCCATCAACATTTGTCAAATACATTATTGTATGGTGCTAGTTATAACATGACTTTTAAATGAATTAAAATATCTGTCATTGTTTTAAATGTTTATTCTGAGAGAGAGTGCTCAAGTGAGCGAGTACATGAGCAGGGGAGGGGCAGAGAGAGACACAGAATCTGAAGCAGGTTGCAGGCTTTGAGCTGTCAGTACAGAGCCCAACACGGGGCTCAAACTCTCAATCTATGAGATCATGACCTGAGCTGAAGTTGGATGCTTAACCAACTGAGCCACCCAGGCACCGTCTGGCAATTTCTTAATAAAAATCTAGGGTCAATAATACCTTTGAGAGTACAAAGAAATGTCACATGTCCATATCCAACTTTGACAGTTTTACAGTGTTATCACCATGAAAATGCCTTCCAGGTCTGCGTCTTCTAGGAACACTGACATTTCTGTTGTGGGGTTCAGGGTCCTTTTTCTGTTTGTTTTTTAAAATGTTTATTTTTGAGAAAGAGATCATGAGTGGGGGAAGGGCAGAGAGAGAGAGGGAGACAGAGAATCCTAAGCAGACTCTGTGCTGTCAGCACGGAACCCAACACGGGCTCAAACCCACGAAACCAGGAGATCATGACCTGAGCTGAAATCAGAGTTGGATGCTCAACAGACTAAGCCACCAAGGCACGTCCAGGGTTCTTTGTTGATTCATTATTTCTCTAAGGTTATTTGTTGCCATTTTATTCATCTGAATTCATGCTAATGGCATTGGATCAATTAGATTTTTAAGACTTTAGCCTTGAGTTGCTTTGAGAATTATCCTCTTAGAACCTCTGTTTTCTGTGATCTGTAAAATAAGGCTAATAATTCATTGACATTAGTGTCAGTGTGAGGATTATATGAGATAATGTTCATAAAGGACTGACATTGTACTAGAAAGAGTAGACGATGTTTCTTTTTTTTTTTTCCTTCTCACAGAGGCTCAAAGAACACCTGGAGAAAAACCCAAAGATCACAGTGGTAGAGGCTGAAAAGTTGTATAACTGGGAAATAGAGACTCTACTGTGTAGAGTGTCAACTTAGCGTCTCAGAGTCCCCCTTATTAGCCCTCTTGGGAGAAACATTTCCCCAAACCTGCTGGTCTTCATCTTCTAGTTGACCTTTGTGTTGTTTTTTGACCTAAAATCTTTACCTTAAAAATGACTCTGTGTGTGTGTGTGTGTGTGTGTGTGTGTGTGTGTGTGTGTATGCATGCATGCACTGGCACTGTCAGTTGCCTTGAGTCCTTCTTGGAATGAGGGAGAGGGAATGAGTCCCTCTTGGAATGAGGATAACCAGGGTTGATAGATAGTGCCCAAGTCCCACTGGGGAAGTATTTTGAGTATCTCCCCTGGAGATAAGCAAACATGTGTGTTCTTTCTGTACTTACAGTAACCACAAGATGCTGGTAGGAGGAGGTAATATTCTTATTTTATAGACAAAAATTAAGACACAGAAGGTGGCTTGACCAAGCTTTTAGAGCCCTGGTGTTCCTAGGATTAGAGTTCTAGTACCCTCCTCCATTTCCTGCTTTTGCCATTTGAGCTCACTGCTACAATGGACAGCACATGCCTTATAACTTCCCTTGAAGAAATTCCTGGAATATTTAGCACTTCTCTAAAAGAATTTGTTTGTGGTCTATCTAGTCAGGAATCCATTTATCTTTGGAGAATGTGGTTGATGACACAGAAAAGCCTGAACACTTGATTAAGAAGTACATCTTTTTCTGATTTTGCTGAAGAATACAGGGGTTACTGCAATTGCTATGTAATTTAAAAAAAAAAAAAAAAAAGGTTTTATCTGTCTCTGCCAGTTTCTCATTTCCACCCTACAAAGCCTTTATGTCCCAGGGCATGCTTCCTCTGAAAATACTTGTATTCATTTATTTTTCCGCAGCTATGTTCCATGCCAACATTCATTGTGAGGTGCTAAATTTCAATGTCAGGAATTAACTGGAGTTAGATAGTGAACGCAAGGTCACTGTATAATTTGTGGAAAGGTCTGATGATAGCAATGTCGTCTTCATGTGATAAATACTTCCTGTGTATCTGATTTCTTAGGTATCTGTCAATATCTTTGATATTATAGGTGAATGGTGACTCTGCAAATGATAGTCTTCATAGGTTCTTTTCAAGTCGATTAATTTTTAGGTTATGAATAATATTTGCAGGATCACATTCAATTGGGATACGTTTCAAGTAACATAATAGATTTGTCTTGATTTGAGATTACCTCACAATTTAGGGGTAAATGCAGATTTTACTTTAGGAGGCATATGCCCTACATTTTAAAACAAGTAATTTATTTTGTTGTTTTCAGATTAACTTTGCATAAACATAGGGGAAAATGAATGATGAATTGTCTATTTGTCAGTGATAACTGAAGCAGACCCTGTGTACTACAGTGCAGGTAAAATGGTATAGGGATTTCTTTTTTCTGCTTTAAGATATTAAGGGGACATCTCCTTCCCAAATAAGAGGTACTTAAGTGGATTGATGGATGTCTAGCTAAAGTGTTTAAGTTACCAAAAACATCTGAATGTTTAGGTAAATGTCTGACTTAAGAGACAAAGCCAGGGTTTGAGGACCGAATTCAAGTTTGTCATGGATGATGGAAAGAACCTGAGCCTTGTGTGAAATCTGTGCTGATTCCTACAGGTACGGCTGTACTAGTGGTTCATAGCTGGTATGGTTGCTTATTGATTTCTGCATCTGCTCTGATTCACCAGTGTCCATGCTGTACTGGCTGATGAAGACCAGCTTATACCAACTGGGCTAAAATCCTTGCTCAGCCACCTAAATCCTTGCTCAGTAGCTGTATGACCATGTGTTCATTATGTAACCCCTCTGAGCCTTCCTTTGCTTTAGTCGTCTGTAAAATGGGGATAATGGGACGCTTGGGAAAGTCGAGGTACATGCTTTGTGTAAATGTTTACTATCTTCTCTGGCAAACAGTCATGCTTAATGAATATTAGTCCTCACTTTCCATTTCCTTTCCAGTCCTGTCAGGAATTCCTGTTCTTTCCTGTCCCACCAATCATAGAATCACAGGACCTTGGAGATTGAAGGGAATACCGGGGTTATCAAGTCCAGTAGTCCTTGGGTTTGGGGATGTATCCCATTGATAAAAGTTTTGCCTGTAATCCAGACCATCATCCCTGGGCACCTTTCCCATCTCTGTACATTTCTGATGCAAGATGCGAACTTGTGTATACATTGTTCTGTATTTGTTTGGATCCTCATTGCATCATGAACCCAGTGAGTCAATTTTCAAACCTGTGCCATCATTGGACACAAGAAGATGAGAGATGGTGGAAGGATCAAAGTAAATTCAACCCTGTTACTGGAGGAAACTTTCATATTGATCCCCTGTGGAAAGAGGGTCAGTAGCATTATTTTGAACGGCAGCAGTTTTAAACAAAGAGTTTAAAAATTCTTTTTGGGGCTCCTGGACATCTTAGTTGGTGGAGCATGAGACTCTTGATCTTGGGGTTGTGGGTTCAAGCCCCAGATTGGGTGTAGAGATTACTTAAAAATAAAATCATAAAAAAAAGAAATCTTTTTGTTCTAAGAAGGACCTTTTTGTTCCACAGCTAACTTTTACAGATGGGGAAAGGATTTCTTTTTTGAGTTTCAGCTGCCAGATAACATGGCAACTCTGTGGCATCACTTATTGTAAGCTACTCTTTTTCCATTCTTATCTAGAAGATAAGATAACCTTATGGAACAAGGCTAAACAAATGAATCTAGTGACCTTAAATCTTTCTCTCGCTCTCAAAAATGCATATATATATATATATATATATATATATATATATATATATATATACACACACATATATATATACATATATGTATATGTGTATATATATATGTATATATAGCACACTTTGATAAAGCTTAATTTTGGCATTTGTCTTACAGTAGTGTAAAAATTTCATCATGAAATCCAAAGCCATCAAAAATAGAGTTGACTGTAGATCCAAGCTAGGATTAGATTTGTTTATGTAAATTCAAAGTGTATCTGTATTTACTGTCAGGTGCTACTAAATATGCAGGTTCAATGAAAATGTGTGATAAATACTCAGATTTTGATAATTTCATTTGTGTGTACATGTGTATGTTTCAGTTTTTAAAATGAGTCTGCCTTGTTAAAGGCAAAATCTATCTTACACTTTGCTTCTTTCACATACATGCCTCTGTGTTGCTTTAGCTCATTCCCCTCCTCTCCTACAAAGCCTCTTCACAGTCCATCTGGAGTCCCTCTTGCTCCCTAAAAACTGCTCCCAGGACCAGTCTATTCGTATCCTCACCCATCGTGCACACAACATTTACTGTCTAGGCAGCTCATTGTGTATTGCAGTAATTAAGGTTTTGTATTTCTTCTTTATCCCTGGTTACGCAACCCGGCAAATGTTTGTTATTTTCCTCAACAAAACAGTTTCCTCAACCGTAAACTTTCTGAACGAAGAAGCTCTCCCATGTATTCTTTGTTTCCTGTGCTGCCCGGCACAGGGTGTGCTCGATACCTGTTGATGGGAGCGATCTTGTCCACGCCAAATAACCGTGGAGGTATTTAGAGAACTGTCTATTACCGTGGGATTCATGTTTAGCGGCCTTATTGGTGGGATTTATTTATTTTACTTGTCTGCTCATCTTGCTTCATTTTCTCCAGAGCCCCCGGGCTAGTTCTCCATGCTGTGTCCTGGGTCTTCTGTTAGAGGGATGGGTTGGAGCCCTGAGGCTGGAGGAAGCAGCAGCATTGTCAGAAAGAAACAGGAAGGCTGTTCCTCATCCTAATCCAGACACACATCACCAAACACGGACTGAGCAGGAAGCCGGGCTTTCAAGTCAAGCCACTGAAGCATGGAGGGGGGGAAGCATCAGAAATACACCCCAAATTGACTTGGCGCCTGTCGCCTGGGACTGCCAGGGCTGTGAATGGAGAACTCGTGTAGATTAAAGAATGTCGGCCGCAGATGTATTTCATACTCCCTGTCCTTTATAGAATCCCTGAGAAATGGTTGACCTTACAGGGGGCTCTTGATAATTACACCTAAGTCTTTTCAACTTGTTGTTTCTATTTACACTTGTGCTTTATGGATTCCTTCCGGGAGAAGTGTTTTAAAGAAATACAGAAAGCTTTCCACCCGTCCCCCCACCCTGCCCCCGGGGATACTCCAAGGTGGCAGTTCAGGCAGATAGCTTTCATTCCTTTCTTTGTTATTTCTCCTTCCAAGATGAAATATTTCTTCTTCCCCCAAGTGTCTGGATTTTGTGATCCGGGACATGGTCAGGTTGAGCAGTTTGAACTTTTAAAAATAATTATTTGCGGATATTCTGTTCTTCTCTTGGTGGGAAGACTTGGGAATCTGGAGTTCCTTCTGTAGCTTTTCGTAAAAGCCTCACTTTTTCCCAAAGTGCTGTTTTTTAAACTATCATAAGTCAAATTTATCATGGGGATAATGTAATAAAGACAAATATTCAACCAATAATGAAAAGCTAAGTAAACGGGTATGTTTAAGCTCTATTATATGCAGGGGAGTACATTAAGGCAGATCTAAGAGACACTTTAATGGATTTAACATTAGCAATCAGACCTGGACTTGGTATAAATCAAACACCATCACATTTCAGTCCAATGCACACCCACTCATTCATTAGCACCATTCAACGCAGATTATAAATATTAGCCAAGAAACCTTCAGTTCTTGAGATTCTTTCCACAGACACAGCAATAATTGAACAATAATGATGACAATTTTATTTTTATGAATCGCTATGGCTTACTTTTATTGATTTGCTCTTGGGCCTGGAGAAAGCTTCCTCAGCCAGTATACAACAGGAAATGGTTATAGCATTATCAGGCTGTAAAGAGATAAATAAAATAAAGGGGGGGAGGTCGGTGGTCGGGCACAGCAAGCTGCTGACATAAGCAAGAATTACTCCCCTCCCTCCCAACTGGAGAGCAACTTAAATTACCTCCTTTTTCCTTCCCTGCTTCTCATTCCCAATTCAGCGAAAGGAAAATACTTCTCGACTGTAAATGTGCATTAACTTCGGAGCTGAACATTTTGGGGTTCTTGGTATCAGCTAGAAGGAAATGAATAAGATGGGAATAAATGAGCCTGCTTAGGCATTGCATAGGAAGGAGGGAGAAACCCTGTGGGAATATGGCCTTTCGCTGCCTCCTTTGATGATGTACGGCTTCTTGATAACAAAGGCAGTGTAGCCTTCTGAAATATTCCATCCGTGCCTATGAAAAGGAGCTGAAATCTCACTGCCTCGAACAGATGTGCTGATGTTTTGAGCCAGCTCACCCTGCCCTTTGGCTAACAGTGGTACCAAATTGCATGTCCTGGGCTATCAGGAAGCAGGAGACCTGGATATAGATCTGCACGTGTGTTTCAATGGCTGCCATGATTTTTTCTCCTTCTCAGCGACAGATCCCAAAGGTTTTATTTTCATACTCCTGCCCTTTCATCCCCAGTGATGAACTGGATTTGTGCTCCTCTGTATTGGTTGGATTGAGACCTCACCATGACTTGTAGTGAAAGAAATCAGAGCTCTTTTAGAATCATCTGCCCTCTGCAATTCCACACAATGAGGCAGACAGCCAGGCCTGGCCGTGGTGGTGCAGTGGGAAAGAGATCCTATCATTTGCAGTTACTTTCCCAGTGGATTTTTCTTCCCTGGCCAAGAATGTTCAGGCTGGTTTATATGGAGGTGTGGACAAGCTGATATCTGAGGGCTTATGTGTTTGCTGGTTCTATGAGTCATCTGTGTCCCCATCTGTCCATGACTTAAAAAAATTTTTTTTCATCTTTATTTTGAGAGCAGGAGTTGGAGAGGGGCAGAGAGAGAGGAGGGGCAGAGAATCACAAGCAAACTCCTTGTTCAGCACAAAACCCAAGTGGGAGCTGATCTCTTGAACCGTGAGATCACGACCTGAGCCGAAATCAAGAGTCGGAAACTTGACCGACTGAGCCACCCGGGTGCCCCACCGTCTGTCTGTCACTCTTGAACAGATTCTGATCTGCCCCTACGGTAAGAGGAACAACTCCAGGACTGTCGTGACAGCTGTGGTTGCCCAGAGTCTAGTTCATGTTTAGGATACCTTTATGGTCACATCTCTAAGGCAAGCTTGCCTGGGTACTTAAACTTTACTCTCTCCCTAGAAGATAAGTTGTTGTGACCTCAAAGTTAATTAAACCATGGTTACAAGTTAATGTTGGCTGAATTCATAGGTTTTAAACAGTGTTTTAAAGAATTCCTAGCTATTGGTCCCACATGGAGCTATCATGTCAGAACTAGGAAAGACTTCCAATCTGGTAACACTAAAACAACAACGACAACAAACCACAACAATTAGTCGCCATATTTTGTTATTAGAGAATGGGAAAGTGGCAGTGTGTTCTGTGCTTGTATTGAGATGTAGGATCTTGGATCTCTGAAACTGGGGGGAGAACAAACAACCTCTCAGCAAACCAAAAGTATTACAGGGACCACAACTTAGGTTGAGCTTAACCACACTTCCGTGGTGGTTTATGAAGCTTTTCAGTGCTCACAGGTTCAATGAGCTTACTGGTTTCTAAAAGTTTAAAAAGGGGTAATTACTAACATGACCAGTCCTGGGACGGTGACTGAGAAAGTGGTTGTTGGGACCTCCCACTGGAAAAGACAAATTTTTTGGATGGAGGATGTGCCCCTCCTCACCAGGAGTGTTTGTAATATATTAAGAGGAACAGACATCCATTTTTAAAGTTACTAAAGTAGCTCATTAGAAAATACTTATTGAGTGCCTACTATGAGCTGCCTACTCATAGTTAGGTACTGAACAAAGGACAGCACATGAGGCAGATGAGCCCTCTGGTCACAGAGGACAAGGCTTACCCCATTCTAAGGAGAGCCAGTTACACAAATGATGAAATAATTTCAGATGGTGATAAGCAACAGACAATCATGTGATAGAGCTATCAAGGGACTATATGGGAAGGGTAGTTTTAGAGATGGTGAAGGCCTTATACCTCCACGTAAGAAATACCATTTCCTTCTTTTTTTTTTATTTTTTTTTTAAATTTTTTTTTTTCAACTTTTTAAAATTTATTTTTGGGACAGAGAGAGACAGAGCATGAACGGGGGAGGGGCAGAGAGAGAGGGAGACACAGAATCGGAAACGGGCTCCAGGCTCCGAGCCATCAGCCCAGAGCCTGACGCGGGGCTCGAACTCACGGACTGCGAGATCGTGACCTGGCTGAAGTCAGACGCTTAACCGACTGCGCCACCCAGGCGCCCCACCATTTCCTTCTAAGAAAGATGAGTGACAAGATTTTATTTACGTTTTATAAAGATCACTGTGGTTGCTTTGTGGGAAATCTGCCAAGCTTTAATAAACCTTTGGAATAGATCATTACTGATTAATGGGAGACTGAAAGATACTCCCGTTTTTGATGCACATGGACCTCTAGGCACTTTGAAGTTCAAGGAAGAAAATGGACTCAGAGCACAGATGGTGTTTTCATTTCTTCTGATTGTCAGTGGTGTCTTTGAGAGAAGAGGGAGGTTCTAGGAAGTGAATGACCGGGATATAGAAATGCGATTTAACAGCTCAATTTAATTTTATGCATGTTGCTTACAGTGATGAGATAACGGGCTCTAGGAAAGTGTGGCAAGAATGCTTTTCATGGATTTAAGAATTTGCTTTTGACTCTGGCAGGATGGAGAGGGCATCTGTGCACGTGTGGCTGTGGAGCATTACAAGGTCTAATGAAGAACCTAATAATTAGCATAGCAACTTGTGCATAGTAGGGATTCAGTACACATTTGCTGGCTGGATAAAGACTGTGGTTTTGTTTTTTGTTTTTTCTTTTGTTTTGTTTTGTTTTTTTTAGAGGGAGCATCTATGCCTGAGCAGGGGAGAAGGGCGGAAGGAGAGGGAGAATCTGAAGCTAGGTCTATGCCCAGCATGGAGCCCGATGCGGGGCTTGATCCCTTGAACGTGGGGTCATGACCTGAGCTGAAATGAAAAGTCCGATACTCAACCTAATGAGTCACCCAGGTGCCCAGATTTGAGACCTTTAAAAAGGGCTGGGAGAGTCCCCAAATGGGATAGGTTCTAGTCAAATATGGCCCCGTTTGATATACTGAGTGTGTGTGTGTGTGTGTGTGTGTGTGTGTGTGTGTGTGTGTGTGTGGCAACGATAGAAAATTCCAGGCATGCAGAAGACCTCGACAGAAAGCATATGTACACTGGAAACCATCGGCAATAATTGCTCCCTAAATTCGGGTGGGATTAATTTCCTGACCCTTGGCCCTCCCCGTACAGTGCTTGTCTGGGAGTATGGGATCTTGTGATATTTTGCCAGTCTGCATTCCACTGGTCCAGGAAGCTGAGAAGTAGCAGTGAGGATCAGAGACTCTAAGATAGGGTATCCCGAATGCATCGAGCACTGAGTTATGGAATGACAACATCTAGGCTGTTTTGCCAGGAGGAATGAATGGTCAGTGAGGGGAAGTCCAGGGATCTTTCTTTTTCCTCCTCCGGGCCAAACTTTAGCAAAACCAATTTTTCCTCCAAGGGGTAGGAGCTTCACAGTGGCAGGAGATGCTATCATTTTACCATATTTCCCAAATTTTCTTGGTTGAACGAGTGTATCTTTTATGTTATTGTGAGGTAGAGAATTGACTGTTGATTTCTACAAATTGAAGAAGAGTCTTCTTGCCATTTACTCCTTTCAGTCAGTATGTATATGTGCAAGTGTCTCAGCTGGGCTCAGGTGATAAAGACCAACATGGAGTGGGAGAGGGGATGTTCCCCCCACCCCCATTTTCCCTCAGGTGCCAACGCTTAGTGGGGAGGGAACAGCAGCAGAGGATAGCTGTCCTTGCAGACCAGTTATTTTGTGTAGGCCATCAACTGGAGTGGCAGCGGCCAAGTGCTGTCTTTAAATAACTGTGGCCAGAAGATTTCCTGAATGAGGGCGGAGTGGAAAACAGGTGAACAGATTTAGTCTTGACCACACGGCGCAGTGACTCTGTGCTGCGTGGAGGCATTTGAGGGCTGAAATCGGAAGGCAGCACGGAGTGTGAAGGGGGAACGTGGAGAAGCTGGACATGGGACGATGAATAGGGAGCCAGAAGCCTGTGGGGGCGTGCGTGGGAGTTCGAACAAACAGATGGGGTGCAAGCCCAGCTAGGTAGGGAAGTTGGGTGCGTAGAGGCCCCCAGGAGGCCTGAGTGTGTGTGATGCTGCCCAGTATTATACTGATGGCTTACGGGCACAGGCGGGGCAAGAATTGTACAGGAAAACACATTATATAGGGTGATTTTATTGTATTTTCTGAGCTGCCAGAGACCCCAGTAAAAAGGGACCTCACTGAACAGTTGAGGAAGGGTACAGAGGTGTAGCAATGAGCCCAAGCCGCAATCATTCAATCATCAGTTAATCCATAAGTTAATCATAAGCCACAATCCATAAGTTAACCAGATGGCTTAGCTCTAAATGTTTATTTTTGAGAAAGCATGAGTGGGGGAGGAGGAGGGGCAGAGAGAGGGGGACACAGCAGCAAGACCAATGTGGGGCTTGAACTCAGGAACCGTGAGATCATGACCTGAGCTGAAATTGGATGCTCAACTGACTGAGCCACCCAGGTGCCCCAGATGCCTTAGTTCTAAGTGACAACTGCTCTGTGAAAATTCTTACTACATAAAGTAGCTTGGTCACCCAGAGGCTCATGAGTACACATCCCAGAACCTTCTCATTTGTGTCAAATATATAATTGCCTCACAGGAAAAGCATGTCAGGATTGACCTTAGCAGACCTCAAGACACCCCTCTTGAAGGCATAGAATCCTAGGGTGTTGCATAATGGCTCTGTCCTTTTTCCTGTCCACTGTTGTACTTACAGGGTCTTTGCACCGTGTGACCGTTCTTTTCTTCTTAAATGAAACAAAACTAGCAGGAGATTCTCATAGGAAGTAGAAAGCTGTGTTTTAACTGGCCTGAACATTACAAAAAGGTTAATATTGAATAACAGGGAGGTCAAGCGACACAGGGCTTTATTAGCGGGCTCACTGTGGTCAATGATAACAAGGACAGGGCCTCCTTAGTATGAGGCTGGCTTCCTCATGGTGGCAGGATGGTTGCAGCGGATCCTGCTGTAACATCCAGAATCCTCTTGTGGGATGTCTCTCTTTAGGAGCTGGAAAAATATTTTCCAGACACTCTGCCTAACTATTTGTATCAATCAGCTATTACCACAGTGATGCTAAATAACAAAGTATCCCAAAACATTGTGGTATATCAAAAGTATTTGTGTACTCACAGGTTGACTGACTGTGGTTTGGCTGTAGTAAGCTGGGCAGATCTGCCTCAGTCTGCAGGGCCTGCTGTAAAAAGCTCTAGGCTGTGGGGTTGGTGTCCGTTCTGCTTTACAGGTGTGTGTTTGGGGTGTGGCAGAAGGACAGAAACTAGTAAGGACAGCTCTTCTGATGGCAGGTCAAGTGAGAGCAAGAGCTGAGTCATACTGTGCAAGCACATTTAAATCCTGTGACTTACCTTCTACTGGCCAAAGAGAAAATAAATGGCCAAGCCCAACACAAATGGGATGGAGAAGTAAACTCTACTCCCAGTGGAGGAGTTGGGTACTGAGTATTTACTGAACAAAGATCTGTACTATCACACTTCTTCCTCCCAAAGTTTTGTCTCATGTGACCTAAGCCAGAATTTCTAATTACTAAACTGATTGCTGCAAAGGGGGAATGAATATTACCAATAACGCTTAAACTAACACCAGGTGTTGGGTCTGTTGATGTCAGTCCTGACATTCTTTTCCTGGGAGGCAATTGTTGTGTATTTGACACAAACATCTGCATTACCTTTAAATCTCACGGTGACTTAATGAGGTGGCTGCTGTTACTACTCTCTTTATAAGGACATTGAGGCTCAATGAAATAAGTTTTCAAGGTTATAAAACTAGTTAGGGGTAGAGCTGGGATTCAAACACAGGTGCATCTCGACTCCACAATTCTCTTAAGTGCTATGCAATTTTGTTAGATTTATAAATAGTGTAGTGAAAGAGAGTGGTGTAGAGGTAGAAGAAATGTTCTTATTTAGATACTGAAAATCATAAAGCTTAGTGCTACTGTATTCTTTTTCACAGCATGGATATGTATAGTAGAGGACTTTAAGTGGGAAAAAAACGTCAAAAGTATTTTTATGGAGTAGTTAATTGTTTTATGGGGCAAGCTCATAAAAATCACAGACCACAAAACATAATTACAAAATGCACTTGACATCAATTATAGGAAGCATTGATTTCATTAACTCACATCTTGTCCAGGGGCTATAAATTACGGGAAATGGGGAATACGCATGCATATCTCCTTTCGGAATGGCCAATCGTGTACCACGCACTACTCAGCAATCATGGGGCTGGTGTTGAGCATGGGGTCCACCACATCCCATGTCACTCCCTTTATGACCCAGAGAAGCATCTTTTTTCTCTCAGAACTCATTCTTCAAAGGACCACACACCTCTTGAGCCGTCCCAGCTTTTGTCTTACAGGACCTGTATTTCCTAGAACTTCGTGGTTCCCACAGTGTCTGTCAGGAATCCATGGGGATTCCCAGGGTTAAACAAACAAACAAACCTGCGTTCCTAGTAATACGGAGACTGTATTTGACTTTTGCATGTTTATGAGTGAACACTGGAGTTTTTAGGGGTTACACAGGTGTGATGTCACAACAGGTTAGATGCAGAAGCAGATGAGAAGCCAGCTGACTTGTATTAAGCCAGACCTTAACAAGACAATGTGAATGGCAATCTTCTAATTTTTTTGGAGAAAATATACTTTCAAGAAATACATTTTATTTATGTTAATATGTGATAGATTTATTTTAGTATGGGCTTATAAATATTTTAAAATTTTGTTTCAATTGCTAATAAGATAAATATCGATAGATGTTAACCTATACCCCCACAAGAAAAAGCTCTTTGAGTCCACCAATAAGTGTAAAGAGATTGAGACCAAAAGGTTTGAGAACCACTGCTGTCCGGTGTTTCTCATCGTTGTTTGAGAAGCTAGGAAGCCAGGAGGCAAATTTGCAATCCACCTTGCACATTGAACTGAGATCATGAGACATAAAACTCATAGACCAATATTTCTTCATGCTTTATCATATGTTTTGCTCTTACTTGACTCCTAAATGCTTTCATTGCTTATTTTCCATACTGCTCTATTTAAAAATGTTTCATCCTAAGATTCAGATAGGTTATTATAGGCTGTCAGAAAGGAAACAGTTGGTACAGAGGATAGGTTGGTCTCTGAGAGCAGGGCATAGGAATGCACTATTGTAGACTTCCATATAGATGTGCCCTCAGATTCGGATGCTGCTTCTTAGAGGCTGCAGACAGGAGCTTCATGGGTATAGTGGAAATCATTGTCACCGTCTAAATGGATGGTACTTTTGTTCTGGAGTCGATTCACTTTCTGTTCTTTAAATTATGCATATCCTTTTAAGACACAGCTTCTCCTTCCCTCCACATTTCTCCTTCCCCAGCCCAGCTGAGATTTTCCCTCTTTCCTTTCTTCTACTTTGCATTTATGTTCTCCCTGACCTATTCTTAAAACATATTTTCTAATGCATTTCTTGAGTTCAGAATAAAAGGCTAGTACTTTCAGCATTACTTCATCTTCATTATTAGCCTCTTATAACTCTCTCTGATTTAAGGTTATTGTAGAATACTTGAGCTCTCCGCTAATGTACATTACATTGGCACTGTAATCAGTGCACATTTCAAGGGCTTCAGTCAACAATAGTACCCAAAGCTTTGAATTCAAAAATGTATAATTATTTTTGCAAATTGAGAGTGGGGTAAGATTGGTCTAAAGCACGCAATAGGGCATACCCTTCAACTGTAGCATTTGTATGTGATGCACAGATGACTGATATTGGGCATTCGTTAATTATTATCATAGTTACGATAAATGTGCTAGTATTTTCTTTTTGATTAAACTTGGGAATAATTTCTCCCTCTCTCCTAGTCGAACTCCATTGTAAACCTTCAAAGGGGGAAATAAAACTAGAGTAATGTTTGACCATTATGACATTATCTCCAGTGAATGGGTAGTCCCTGGGAAGATACTCTGATCTCTTGGTAAGGGGGTGGGAGCTAGATTGAGTTAAATTCAGAGGAGCTGAGGATGAGGGAGAATAGAGTTAGCCTGAGGGTGCTTTACTACAGTACAGATGAGTTTGTTTTCCAAATGATGAGTGTCTCTCAGTTCTCTAAACCTGTCTTGATGGTATATAGATCATATGAATACTGATGTTTTGACCACAAAACTCAATGACATGGACCAACCACACTGAATCACAACAGAGACTGCTCACAAAGAGGTCTTGTTTCCGTTATCCATGTAACAAGTCACATCGTCATGAAAACAAGGGGCGTGGAAGGAAGAGGAGGGGGGAGGGAGGGACAGTGCTCTCCCACACATAACAGAATAACTGCATTATAGTGAGTTTACTAACCATAGTTATTAAGTATATCTTAGAAAACGATTCATTGACTTCCAAAGAGCTATCAGAGAAGTGCTTTCAGTCAGAGTATACATAGGGTATGGAGGAAAATGCCAAAAATTTGAGTCTGGTTTTTAAGATCCTTTGTCCCCAACTTTCTGATCAATAATCTCATGCTACCCCTGTGTGCATTCCCTTCTGTGACTTGCTTTGTGTCTTTCTGTGTGAAAGGACTTAGTGTTCTTTCTCCCCATTAATGTAGAGTGGTGTAGTGGCTAAGAACTCAGGTCCCAGAGTCAGGTTATCTCTGGGGTTGAATCCACTTGCTGAACACTTCTTAGCGATGTGACCTTGTTGCATGACCAAGCTCATCACTAATAATGGAAAATAAAGGGACAGACTTCATGGGATTTTTATCAGGACCAAATGACATTTGTACATACGTATTTAGCATCATGCCTGATATGGTCTAGGCCATGGTCTAGGCCAAAGGGCACCCAGTATATGAAAAACCATATTTCTCTTTTAAGAACATAATTGAATTAGAATTTCTTCAGGAACTGCCAGATAAATTTTCCATCCTCAATTCTCATAGGACACTTCTTGTTTTCTCACAGTTTTGCTTGAGTCAGACTGACTTATGTGCCTGCCCATCTCATACGTTGGAGGGAGGGCTTTGAAGGCTGAATGTATGTCACTCACTGGAAGATTCTTCCGTGACACCCAGCACCGTGCCTTGTCCATGGGGATGACAGTAACCTCACACGCTCCATGTTGTTTGCCAGCTTTGCTAATTGTGCATAAAGTGCAATTCCTGCCCTCAAGAAACTTGCCATCCATTTGGGGAGATAAAGCTGAAACACATCTAACGCTTGAGAGATGGGAAAATTCCATGAAAACCTGTGCTGTCAAGAAATGTTTTCTGGAGGAGGGAGAGCTTTTGGAGGGTCTGGATGGACTTAGGAGTTTGGTTTGCATAGAGAGGAGTGTTTCTAAATGAACGTGAACGATGTCAGGGTGTCTAAGTGCAGATGAAATTTACATACAGTAAAACACACAAGTCTTGGGAGGAATGTATGTACTTGTGTAACTACCATCATTATAAAAATAAAGGCAATCTCTGTGCTCTCAGAAAGTTTCCTTTTGCCCATACCAGTCTTCCCCTGCTCTCACAGCACTCAGTTTTCTGGTTTCCATTGCATAGTTTAGTTCTGATTCTAGAAATTAATGTAAATGGGATTATGTAGTACGTGTTCCTTTGAATCTAGTTTCTTCATAATGTTTTTGAGACTTGCCCACATTGTCAGTAATTCATTCTTTTTTACCATTCACTTGTATTCCACTGTGAGAATCTGACCTGATTTGTTTACCTGTGTTTTGGTCGATGGACATTTGGGTCACTTCCACTTTTCAGCTGTTATGAGTTATGAATAATAAACATTCTGTATTGAGTTTTTTATGGACATATATTTTCTTTATTCTTAGGTAAATACCTAGGTAAGGAGTTGCGGGTTTATAGATTAGGTATGTATTTAACTTCATGATAAACTGTTGAATTGTGCAACCACTTGAGAAAAAGTTTTAACACTCCCACCAGAAAATTAAGAGAAGATGTAATCATTTCTAATTAGGCCCATATTTATCATTCTTGGTGCTCTTTATTCATTCCTATAGATCTGGGTTTCCATTTGCTTTCATTTCTCTTCGGCCCAAAGAATTTTCTTTAGCATTTCTTATAATTTCTTATTTTGTGTTTTCAGTATCATGCAGATCAGGAAATATGAAGAATATTTTCACTTGATATAGAATTCTAAGCTGATAGATTACCACACCCCCTACCTCCCATTTTGCAGTTAAAATATCATTCTATTGTCTTCTGGTCTCTTACTGATAAGAGCTCAATTTTCATTTTTAAGAAAAGGTTATTTATTTTGATAGTGTGTGTACATGAGCAAGGGAAGGGTAGAGGGAGAGTGAGAATCCCAGCAGGCTCCACTGACAGCCCAGAGCCTGAGGAGTCAGTTGCCTAACTGACTGAGCCACCCAGGCGCCCATCAATTTTCCTTTTTCTTTTTTTCTTTTTGGAATTTATTATTATTAGAGACAGAGTGCTAGCAGGGGAGGGGCAGAGAGAGGGGGAGACATAGAATCTGAAGCAGGCTCAGGCTCTGAGCTGTCAGCCTGGATCCCACTGTGGGGCTCGAACTCACAGACTGTGAGATCATGACCTGAGCTGAAGTTGGATGCTCAACCGACTGAGTTACCCAGGCACCCCATCAATTTTCAATTTTGTTGTTTTTTTTTTTTGCATCCGACCCCAGCCAATATGTCTTTTTCCCCCTCTGTGAATGCTGTTAGGATTTTCAACAATTTAAATACCCTGTTTCTGGAAGTTTTGTTTTCTTTTTATTGCTTATAATTCAGTGAAGTCTTAGGAAAGTAAATTTTTTTAACCATATTTTGGAAACTTTTAGTGATTATTTCTTCAAATATTTTTTTCTTCCACGTTTTATTTTTCTTGTACCTCTGGGGCCCCAATGTATCATAGAGCTTAGTATTGCCCCACAGGTTACTGAGAATCTCTTTGTCTTTTGAATCTTTATTCTCTTTGTTCTTCATATTGAATCATTTATTATGATTCATGTTCACTGACTCTTTTTTTTCTTTATATTATTTTATTTTATTTTATTTATTTTTTTAATATATGAAATTTATTGTCAAATTGGTTTCCATACAATACCCAGTGCTCATCCCAAAAGGTGCCCTCCTCAATACCCATCACCCTCCCCTCCCTCCCACCCCCCATCAACCCTCAGTTTGTTCTCAGTTCACTGACTCTTTTATAGTCTGTTAAACACTTTCAGTGAATTACAAAATTCTAGCTATTTCCCTTTTTAGTTCTAGTGTTTCCCTTTGGTTCTTCTTTTAAATTTTTTTATTTCTCTCTTCATGTTCTTTATCTGTTACAGTCATTCTGACAAGTTTTTCCTTTAACTCTTTGAATGTACTTAAAATAGGTGCTTCAATGACCTTCTCTGCTAATTCAAAACTTCAGGTCATTTTAGGATTAAATTCTATAGACTGTCTTTTCTTTTGATGGTCATATTTTCCTGTTTGTTTTCATGTCTACTGTTTACTATATACTGGATATTATAAATAATCCATTATAAAATTTCTGGGTTCTTTTATCTTCCACTGAAGACTATTGATTTCTGTTCTCCCAGCCAGTTAAGTTACTGACTGATCCCTTTGAACTTATGGAGCCTTGGTTTTATTAAGGTATGTCTGCTTAATTTTGCCCTTAGGATTAACAGGATGAAGCCTTTAATTCAGAGACATACGTTTTATTTTTTTAATTAATTTTTTTTCTTTTAGAGAGCACACAAGCTGGGGAGAGGGTCAGAGAGAGAGAGAATCTTAAGCAAACTCCATGCTCAGCACAGAGTCTGACACGGGGCTCAATCCCATGACCCTCGGATCATGACCTGAGCAGAAATCAAGAGTCAAATGCTCAACCAAATGAACCACCCAGGTGCCCCAGAGACATACACTTTAATCCTAAATATGTCCAACTGCGTTTTCAGTGGAAAGCCCAAGGTATATGGCAAAACTCCCTAACTTGGAAACACTTAAACTTCAAAGTCTTCTTACTCTACATTAGACGGCACCAAATATTTCTGCTCGTTTCTCCTAGACTGGAAGCTACTGCTTTCTGCTGGGTTCCTTTAGTCTTCCTTGAGCAATTGTAGTATAAACCTCAGCCAAAGATTTTTTTTATATATATATAATTTATTGTCAAATTGGTTTCCATACAACACCTAGTGCTCATCCCAGTAGGTGCCCTCCTCCATGCCCATCACCCACTTTCCCCTCCCTCCCACCCCCTATCAACCCTCAGTTTGTTCTCAGTATTTAAGGGTCTCTTATGGTTTGCCTCCTTCCCTCTCTGTAGCTCTTCCCCCCCCCCTTCCCTCCCCGCTGGTCTTCTGTTAAGTTTCTCAGGATCCACATATGAGCAAAAACATATGCTGTCTTTCTCTGTCTGACTTGTTTCCCTTAGTGTAATATCCTCCAGTTCCATCCATGTTACTACAAATGGCCAGATTTCATTCTTTCTCATTGCCAGCTAGTATTCGATTGTATATATAAACCACATATTCTTTATCCATTTGTCAGTTGATGGACATTTAGGCTCTTTCCATAATTTGGCTATTGTTGAAAGTGCTGGTATAAACATTGGGGTACATGTGCCCCTATGCATCAGCACTCCTGTATCCCTTGGGTATATTCTTAGCAGTGCTATTGCTGGGTCATAGGGTAGGTTTATTTTTAATTAAAAAAATTTTTTTTTAAATGTTTGTATATTTTTGAGAGAAAGAGAGCATGAGCAGGGGAGGGGTAGAGAGAGGGAGACACAGAATCCGAAGCAGGCTCCAGGCTCTGAGCTGTCAGCACAGAGCCTGACACGGCGCTTGAACACACAACTGTGAGATCATGTCCTGAGCCGAAGTCGGACGCTCAACCGACTGAGCCACCCAGGTGCCCCTATTTTTAATTTTTTGAGGTACCTCCACACTGTTTTCCAGAGCGCCAACCAAAGATTTGAGGGAGTTTATGTATCAGATTTGGGGGTTCCTTATTTTGGCTCTTTCATTTCTGGATTTTCTTTATTAATCACCCACTCTGGAGGTCCTGAACTTTGTCCCTAGACACTTCAAGGCCACAAGACTTCAGTTCTGCTTGCATTTTAGCTGCCCAGCAACCCTTGGACTGGGGAGTTTGATGAACTCTGGATAAGTGATCTTATCCAGTCCAATTCTCTATTTTTCAGGTGTTTACTAGTTTCCAATTTATACGTACTTTTAGTTATTCTCCAGGGCCTTCAAATAGTCTTATATTTCTTTTATTTCTCTCTCTCTCTCTCTTTTAAGAGAGAGAGTGTGCAAGTGGGGGAGAGGGGCAGAAGAAAGAGAGAAAATCCTAAGCAGTCTCCACGCTCAGCACGGAGCCCAGAGCAGGGCTAGGTCCCACAACCCTGGGATTATGACCTGAGCTGAAATCAAGAGTTGGGCCTTCAACCGACTGAGTCACTCAAGCCCAGTATTTTATTTCTTAAAATTTTGCCCAAGGATTATAATTCTTAGCTGTGGGAGATTTATTCTGACACAAGCTACTCCTCCCTGACTGAAGCTGCCATGTCTCTGTGTTTCCCAGTAAGGAGTCCTGACTAGAGAGGAGCTTTGTGTGGAGAAAAATTGGTTTGGTTATGGCGGGCTAGAGCATATAAGGCCTTAAAGGCCAGGCAATGGATATTTTACATGATGGAGTAGACGATAGGGAAAGGGTCATGTCTGAATTATAGATAGCTTTTGTTTTTAAATATTAGAATGATGCTGACATTTATTATAATTCATGGAGAGACTTGACATGTATTCAAATGAATTGGTATGGTATTTCCATCATTTACATGAAGCAAATGTCAGAACAGAAGACCCTCAATTTATCCTTGTAATTATAAGTCCTTCCCTCCCCCTTTTCTCCATGTTGTCTTTCCCCCTTTCCCTCCCCCCTTTCTTCTTCTTCCTTGTCCTCTCTCCCTCCCTTTCTCATCCTCTTTATTTTCAAGTTTGTGACTAACATACGAAGAAGAATATCAGAGCTATTCAAAATGTGACAAGAATTCAAATTTAGTCTTCAAAACAAGTCCACAATTTTTTACTTAGTAAAAGCATTTATTTTGTTAACTTTACCATTCCCAGTGCTTCGTGAAATGCCTTGCACTGGTAGAAAGAGGAAAAATTAAAATATTAAAACCAGAGAAATCATTAAATTGTAATGTATCAATTCAAAAAACACTGTGAAGTGTCTACAATTATAATTGGTAATTCTATGTAACAACTTGGAAGAGTGGTTTTGATCAAAGCATGATAGAAAATTATATGTATACTGTAATGCAGACTGGAAATGTTATGCACATGACAAAGACTGAATAGGAATACACAAAATGTTAATAGATGTGTGATGATAGGATTAGGAATGTTTATTTCCAAAACATTTTCAAAACAGAGGGAAAAATGACTTTGAAATTCCTTTTTTGTTAGAGGAACTTCAATAGGAACATATAGGCGCTATATTTGGGGTTCTCTATTTAAACATCAAGGACTTGGAGTTTAAATATTTCAGAATTAAGCAAGGTTATGCCCTTTAACCTGTAATTAAAGAAAAATCTATTAGCCAGGGTCTCCTGGTGACAACCTCATTTCCCCATGTGGTAGAAAGCTCGTACCTCTCCCTGGCTAACACATGGGGTGTAATTCTGGGTATTAACTGACTTAGTGATTCTGGGCATGCAGGAGCCAGACAAGCATCATGGTAACTGGTGAAGCCTGAATCCTTCTGTGGTTTCAGATGGATAATCACAAGATGCCAAGGGCACACAATGAGAAGCAGCGATGTAACCTCAGGCCCGAGGGTGAGGTTGGCGTCCGCTAGCTGATGTATTCCCCCAGTCCTGCCGGTGTTCCTCTGCACTCTTATGCCTGTGATGTGGTGCTGGCTGGAGGAGGAGATAAGAAGACTGGTAAGCTGTCCTGAGGGCTGCCTGTGGCGTCTCTAATTTCTGGTAAAAAAACGTTGCTGTTGGTGGAGGGTGTGTGGCATTGTAACGCTCACAACTAGGCTAGGATGATAGCAGAGATGCTGTTAGTTGTGACAGCAGGCACAAACTGGGGTATACCAGGAAAACTGAAGCATACAGGGGATCCATCTGCAACCCATGTGGCTTTTTGGTTGCTTTCGGACAACATCTTCCAGCGTGGTTTCTGTCTTCCTGTGACGTAAGGTCATAGGCCATCCCCCAAACCACCGACGTAAGGAATCTTTCCACAGGAAGAACAAATGGCACTTCCTTGCTCTGGCTTTCCTCTGAATCACTGAGGGTTTTGAGCTGGGACTGGAATGATATTACCTCTTTTGTGCAGAAATGTCTGGCAAAAGAATGTAGCATGGATTTAGAAGGGCAAGAGTTGTGAGTGGGGATGGTCAACCAAAAGGTTGTCATACTGTCTCGGCTATTTTGTGTAGGAGAGAAAAAGCTCAGTTACCACCACATCTTCTGGAAGTAAGACAATATATTGATGATAGTTCCCTTGCTCTTCCATCGCCCCACACCCACTAATTTATAAACCTGTGTGCTTCTCAAACAACACTTTTATTTAATAGCTGAGATTCATGGAGGACAAATCATTGTTTGCTTTCTTAACCATTTAGAACCATTGTTTTTCCAATGTGATGTGCTCGCCTCTGACAGCTTGAGTAAGTTTTCTGAGTGACCAGAGAGCTAGAATTGTGTAGGTTTATTGCTAAGAGCCGGACCATGTCACTGCTTTCACTTCTGGTGTGAAGTGATAATTGAGTTTTAAGTGCTAATAAAATGCAGACTAGGCATTTGTGTTTTATTTAAGGTGTTCTTTTTATTATATAAATCCTGGTAAATGTTTTCATGGTTGTTTTTGTAGGTAGGTGTTCAAGGCAATCATTTTTCATGACGATATAGGTCAATAAGTATTGTTCTAGTAAGGAAACCAGAGCCTGCAGCCTCTCAAATGGGAGACAACCAAAGGTCTTCATCATTACCATTGTTTTGCGTGTATCTATTTGTAGTGCATCTACCGAGGTTCCTGGAATATTTATGTCCACTGTGTTATTGAACTAGCAAATATGTTAATGAACCTTTTGTACTTTTGTAGCATTTGTTGGAGGCCTATGTTGTATTCTGACTTTATCTCTTGTTAGCTGTGTGATTTTGGTCATAACTTGGCCTCTTGGAGACTTAATTTTACCATTACCAGTAAAATGAAGGAATTGACCATAAATGACCCATCAGGCTACTTTATGTTCTAAAATTCCGTCACTTTCTTACTTGATTTGGGGATCATCCAAACAGATGTGACAACAGAAGCCACCGGCCTTGATGAGCAGCTACAGGAGAATGAGAAGGAGCTATCAGATAAATCATGATACGTCTATTGTGACCATATCGTTTGACCCCAAATTCAGGGTCCAGAAACTAACAGGTACTAGTACTCTTAAGCAATGATGGGAGCAAGCATTTTCAGAAATCCTAGTTCTCCTGGAAAATCTGGACATAGGATTACTAAAGACAAGGACAGGCCACTCAACTGGGCATTGGGAAAAATAGGCTGTGGTCCCTGATCTGTCACATTAACCCCCAGAGCTTCAGAGTTCTCATTTGAAATAGAAGGAAATGAAACAGATGGCTATCACTCTCCTTTCCTTTCCCCAAAACACTGATTCGAAACTTTTCTGGAATAATAGAGTTTTATTTAGTTGTTTAAATCCCTATGCTGTCCAAGAGAGGTTGTGGTCAAGGTCAGAAATGGCAGTGAGGAAGAGATCATGTCCAGATAGAAACACACTGACTTTTTTCCCTCTTCTTGCCTGAGTTAGCTGAGAGGTTGACTAAATGAAGAAAAACATGCTATTATTGATGCGTTGTTATATCATTGATGCGTTGATGGTTTTGGAAATCCATCCCAGATTTAGGGTATCATCTGCTGTCTTGCTAATAACAGACAAGTGCCACACAAGTACCAGGTTCACTAGAGGAAATGTGAAAGAAGCCTGGGTAGAACCCTTACAGTCATCTCAAATGATCTGAGAATAATATAGAGCGACTCCAGGGAAGTATTAACGTCAGTACTCACCTTGTGCTTTGGTCAAGTTAAGCCCCTCACTTTCCACTGCACAGATCATGTCTCTTCCCACCACCCGTCCACCTCTATCCTCTGTCAAGCCCTTATTTGCTCTAAGATCCTTCACTAATTGTATCAAGTTTGTGCCTTTGTCCTAATGCAGTGAATGACCTGTCTGATTGCCCCCTTGCCTCCAAGGATGGGAACAGAAATTAGAAAAGGACAGATGTCGATTCTCTTTGTTCTTTCTAGTTATGGTCTAGAAAGTTACTTTGAATGTTAAATTAGCAAATGCTGAACTTGCTTCTAAGGGAAATACAGAGTTGGGTTCTTGTGAGCCTCTGTTTCACTTTTTTTTTGTGAACTGATCAATTCATTTGTTTGGTTTGGGTTTCTGTTAATTTGTTAACATTGAAACTCGTGACCAACAGCACCCATAACTCATGCCTGAACAAAGCCTATCTTATATATGTGTCTTCTCTGCAAGGCACATCACTGCCTTCTTGCACTTAGGAACACTAGAAAGCACTCCAGCACTCTCCTTGGGGCCGTTTTATTTACTTATTTTTTTTAATTGAAGTGTAGTTACTATACAAATATTATATTTCAGGTGTACAACATAGTGACTGAACACTTATGTATATTACAAAGTGTCACCATGATAAATCTAACCACCATCTGTCACCATACGAAGTTTTTACGTGTCACATTATTACATACTATATTGTGTCCGTGTGTCTTATATATTTTATAACTGCAAGTTTGTGGCTGTTGATCCCCTTCCTTTATTTTGCCCATCTCCTGCCCACTCTGGCAACCACCAGATCGTCTGTATCTGAGTTTGTTTTGTTTTGTTTTTTTGTTTTTAGATTCCATACAGAAGTGAAATCATACTGTATTTGCTTTCCTCTCACTTATTTCACTTAGCACAATCCCCCCCTAGATCCCTAGATATTGTTGCAGATAGCAAGATTTTCTTCTTTTTTAATGACTGAGTAATATTCCATTGTATATACAATATCTGTAGAACATATATTCCACATGTTCATTATTCATTCATCTGTGGTTGGACAGATTGTTTTCTTACCTTGGTTATTGTAAATGCTGCAGTGAACATAGGGGCATGTATATCTTTTTGAATTAGTATTTTCCTTTTCCTTGGATAAATATCCAGACACGGAATTGCTGGGTAGTATGTTAGTTGAATTTTTAATTTTCTGAGGACTTTCCACATGGGTTTCCATAATGGCTGCATCATTTTGCATTTTCACCCACATTGCATAAGCACGGTTCCCTTCTCTCTACATCCTTGCCAACTTTTTATTATCTTTTTTGATAATAGCCTTTCTGACAAGAAAGGTGATACCTCATTGTGATTTCAGTGTATTTCCCTCATGATTAATAATTCTGAGTATTTTTTCATGTGTCCACCAGCTTCTTCTTTGGAGAATTGTTGATTCAGTTCCTCTGCTTCTCTTCTTTCTCTTCTTATTTTCTCTTCTCTTCTCTAGAGAGTGTGCATGCACAGGGGAGGGGCAGAGAGAGGGTGAGAGAATCTTAAATGGGCTCTACACCCAGTGTGGAGCCTGATGTGGGGTTCCATCTAACGACCATGAGATCATGACCTGAGAGGAAATGAAGAGTTGGATGCTCAAATGACTGAGCTACCCAGGCACTCCTCTGCTCATTTTTTAATTGCTTTGCCTGTTTGATATTGAGTTGTGTGAGCTCTTTATGTATTTTGGATATTAACTCCTTATCAGTTATATCATTTGCAAATATCTTCTCCCATTTAGAAGGTTGCCTTTTCATTTTGTTGATGGTTTCCTTTGCTATGCAAAAGCTTTTTAGTTTTTTTTTTTTTTTAAACATTTATTTATTTTTGAGACAGAGAGAGACAGAGAATGAACAGGGGAGGGGCAGAGAGAGAGGGAGACACAGAATCTGAAACAGGCTCCAGGCTCCGAGCTGTCAGCACAGAGCCCGACGCGGGGCTCGAACTCACGGACTGTGAGATCATGACCTGAGCCGAAGTCGGACGCTTAACCAACCAAGCCACCCAGGCGCCCCAAAAGCTTTTTAGTTTTAGTCTCATTTGTTTATTTTTGCTTTTGTTGCCCTTGCCTCAGAAGACAGATCGAAAAAATTACTACTCACATCAGCGTCCGGTAACTTATGTTTCCTTCTAGGAATTTTATGGTTTCTGGTCTTATATTTAAGCCCTTTATTCATTGTGAGTTAATTCTTGTGAGGTAATTCTTGTGTAAGAAGGTGGTCCAGTTTCATTCTTTGGCAAGTTGCTGTCCAGTTTTCCCAGAACCATTTGTGGAAAAGACTGTCTTTTTCCTGGGGACCATTTTAAGCAATGAAATTATCAAAAAAAAAAAAAAAACACAACACAAAAATGTGAAAGATTACACCAAATAGACAGTGAAAAGGACATTTGTTTATAGTCTTAGAGCTGAAACAAGAAGGTAGGGTGTCACCTTGTTCAGCTCAGCTGGGAATGCGTGCACTGGGTGACTCTAATTTTTCTCCACTGTGCGTACATCTGTGGCTAACCACAGAAGTGCCACAAGCGTTGATTTGTTGATTACAAACAAATTTTAGTGAGTAGGTGAATTTGTAAATATGGAATCCACAAATGAAAAGAACTACAGTACTAATTAAGGATTTTAGAGACATGACACTGAAATTTACCCTTGATTAGGTATTCAATGTTGCTTCCGGAGGATTAAAACAAACCAACATTCATATCTACCAAATACCGGACACCATGTCAGTCCTTGCAATGAAGGAAATGGAAAGTCCAATGAAATAGGCTGAATTCGCACGACAAATACATGTCCTAGGTGTAAGTGAGTGTTTACGGCTCCAAAGCCCATTCCTCGCGGGATGGCTATTCCGGTGGTTACTGTCACTTACTTGGGTTTGTTGGGGTTCGGTAGGGGATGGAGGAGATGGTAGAATAAGCCACATTGTCAAGGTCCTGAGTCTGCAGACTGCTAGGAGCAAGCGAGTTAAGGAGCGCACCGCTGTGATAAAATGACAAGCAGGGTGGCTGATGCCTAGCTGGGAATCGGGAGGACCTTGCCTCGGGCACCGCTGAGAAGACAGGGAAGAATAGCTGGAATCCTGACCTTTGGCAGCCCAAGGAGGGCATCACGATGGAGTACCTTCTCTGTGCTTTCTCCCTGCTGTATTTCTTTTCTCTCTCTTGGGGGTAGATTCCGGGTCCTCAGATTCCCACTGGGCATGGAGACCTGGGGCAAGAGCCGTGGTTGTGTGTACCACAATCTGTGTCTCTAACACGGTGGGTCTTATCCAACAGCTAAAGTTGGGAGTCGCCTGTCAGGTTTTCGCAGCCTTTGTGATACCTTGGGCGGCGGGTGTCACGCACGCAGTGGAGACTGTACTTAGTGAAACCAAGGTTGATTGCTTTAGTTTCCCGCTGGAGGTTTCGTGACTGGGAAACAGGCGTGATTTGATTAGATCATTGATTTTCCGTAGTGGGGACATGTCGTCTTTTGCCACCTCCTGGCAGCCTGCCTCCTTCAGCCTCCTTGCGTTTGTCCGCGTGTGTTTTTCTCTTTCTGCCTCTCCGCCTCCTTCCTCTTGCCAGTGTTGATTGTGTCTCCCTGAAACATCAAGTCCTTCTGTCAGCTGATACTGTCCTTGAACTGAACAAAACCCTCACAAGCAGGCCAGCAGTTGAGTCACTTACCTCTGTCTCCAGAGGAGTTTGTCTCCCTTGACAAGGGTTTGTCTGGTTTTAGTGGCACAGTTAGTGACAGCCCATGCATGTAGCAGCATGTGACCCGGCTCCTTGCTTCAAACTGTGTAGTCGTCAGAACTGTCACACAGTCAGAACAAGTTAATTCCGCGCCGGCAGAAGGGCAGGCTGTAATAATCCTGGGCCTCTGGAGAGGGTGCTGTCAGGCGGTGTGTGAGCTGCAGCCACCCGGAGGCTCTCCTCTGTGGGCAAGGATGCCTGCTGACAGGCGGCGTGTTATGCCCAGGGATCCGGATGGGTGCAAGCTTACTGATTTTCTGTCGGTTCCGTGGTGCTCCCGGTCCTGCCAGCTGTAATCTGGGAATGACAGTTTCAACAGGCACCATTTGAAGCTTTGAAAAACCTGTCTTTTTTCTGGCAGAGGCAGAAGACTGCTGTTGACCCTTTCCCTATTTTAGTTCTTCGTATTTTTTTTTTTTTTTTCTATCACGGCAAATGAGACTTATGATTGCGTAGCAGTGTATTTGTGGGTTTCCCAGGAGATGGTTGCTGATGAGCTGCTGGTCTCATTAAGGTGCATTTTTTCTCCCTATGTTCTTTAAGATATCTTTGGTTTCTGATCCTGGGGGTCAGGTCTGTGTTTCTTGGAGATGAGAGAACTGAGAGTTCACCCGGTGTTTGAAGACAGAACAATGTAGCCATGTGTGGGGTATTTCTCTGCGGCAGAAGTTTGGGGATATATAGGAGAAATGCCGACAAATATCCAGAGATCCACAGTGGGGACTCTAGAAGTTCATGGTCACTCAAGAATGAAACACAGACATTCAATTAGCCAGAGTGGAGAGGTCCAGATTCCCACTGAAGGCAGAAGTCATGGTTACCTCTCATATGAGGGACTGATGACTAAGGGGCTTTTTTTTTTTTTTTTCTTGTTCTTCTAGACAGACAAGAAGATCGAGGAGAAACACGGAGGATTTTGCTTGTAATTAAATAGTTATGAAAACAAAAGATCATTTTCGCCTAATGGTGTATATGATACCTGCGGATGTGTTATTTACATTAGTATATTTGAGTCTTTTGAATGGCTATGATGTTTCCTGAAGTAATTTTAGGAATTGATATGCAAAGAGCAGTCTTTTTCAGAAATGAAGACATGTTGCTGGATTTACAGACTCAACCCAGTGCCTAAGTCGATTAGCTCAGGACATATCTGTGAAAGGCCACAGAAGTCTCTCTGGTTGGTGTAGTGAAACTGGTGTGAGATATGCTATATCTTGTGTTTCTCTAGTTCTTTTCTAAAAGGGAAGACACCACAGAGAGATATTCTAAAAGAAATTCACAGCGTAATCCTTACTGATAACCAAAGAGGATGCAAAGTGAAAGGTAGCTAAGGAAGCCGATGTGGTTGATGGAGCTGTTTTCCTAAAAAAGCAAATCTAATCATGTCACATTATTGTAATATCCCATGAATTTGCATGTGCTGTTCTCACTTCTGTGTCTTTCACACATTCTTTGTGTGTCAAACTTTACTCATCTTAAAACAATTGTCTTTAAATGTTTGTTTATTTTTAAGAGAGAATGCGAGCGATAGAGAGAAGGGGAGACAGAATGTGAAGCAGGCTTCAGACTCTGAGCTTTCAGCACGGAGCCTGATGCGGGGCTCAAAGCCACCAATAGAGAGATCATGACCCAAGCCGAAGTTGGACCCTCAACCAACTGAGCCTCCCAGGCGCCCCAAACTTTACTCATCTTTTAAGATTCAGATCACAAGTCTTAAATGAGTCCTTCTTATATGCAACATTCCCCACGTCCCTAAGAGTGTTCATAGGACTTCTGAAACGTGTGTTTATAGAACATGAGTGTATGTATTAGGCAACACTTAAATGTGTCTCCTTATATGTCTACCGTTTCTACTAGTCTATGACTCACTGAGGCTAGAAGCCATCTATTATTTGCCACCTTATCTGCAGTGACTAGAAAATGTCTAGGGACACCTGGGTGGCTCAGCTGGTTAGGCTTCCAACTCTTGATTTTGGCTTATGTCATGATCTCACCGTTCTTGAGATCGAGCTCCGTATCTGGGCTGTCTGTGCAGAGTCCGCTAGGGATTCTCTCTCTTCCTCTCCCTCTGCCCTCCTCCTCTCACACACACTCTGTCTCAAAATAAAGTTGAAAAAACCCCGAAACGTCTAGCACAAAACAGATGCTAACTCAGTGGTTAAAGACTGAATGAAGGGTACTCTGTTGAGCTCTGGCGTGAGAAAAAAAAGTTAGATGAAAGGTGAAATTTTAATCAGATGGATTTAAAAGAGTTGATATCTGTAATAAAATGTCTGTTTGTAATAACACGTACCCTTAAGAGCGCTATTAACGATGAGTTCAGACATTTGAAGAATGCAATAGACAATTAAAAAATTCAAAGGACTTGAAACAGCTATGATTAAAATAATGATTTGTGCAGGTGGCAAAATGTTAACACATGGAGGGGAGCTGGCGGAATTACCAGAACCTTGCTTCTGTGATCTCTGTCAGGGATCATGATCTACAAAGACCCACATGGTCAAAGGGAAGTATGAGAAGACAGAGCTGGCCGCTCTCAGTGAATTCAAATTTCCAGGGACAGAAGAGACAGTCCAGCATGTTGAAAATTGTAGGTGATGGTGGGATCATTTAGGAGAGAAGGGGCATCCTGGTCTTGTTGAGTCCTCCTCATTTTCTGTTTTTCAAATTAATCCAGGTGTCTCCACTCTTCCTGTCATCATTGTTAGTCTTTATTTTCCAGTTAGTCATCACCACCCAGATGACAGAAGAGCTGAATTCCTCTCTGTCCCTAGAGTTGCTTTTTCCAGTGCAGTCCTGTGTAGGAACCAAAGTGATGTAGATTTGATCATGTCACTGTCTCATCAAGACTGCTGTAGGGACTTTGCATTTCGCATTTATTATGGCTGTCTGCCCTGCCCCTCTGCAGCCTCTCCAGGCTCCACTCTACCCATCCTCTTCCTCTGCAATCCCCTTCCTTCCCTGGAAGGTCCTGCCTTACTGAAATCTTTCCAGCCTCAGGCATGCGCTGTTCCTTCTGAGCCTTGGCACACGCTACATTAACTCACTCAAAAAATGTCTTCATTAAACCTGGCTCTGGTTAGGCACTGGAAGAGATAAAGGAAGATAGAAACAGGAAGTCATGGTCTTTGTAAGGAGAGACGGTGATTAATCAAATGATGATCAAATAATCAAATACACTATAACATTGTAACAGGGATAAGGAGAAGAATGGTGTAATGAGCACTTGCGACCTTGTCTACCAGATCGAAATCTTCCCTGGTAAAGGGATGACGATGATGAAGAGGCATTGACTAGGGGAAGAAGGGGAAGGAAGGGTAGTCCCAACATGCGGAACAAGATTTGCAAAGCTCCATTCAGCAAGGAATCCCCATAGTGGTGATGAATTGGAAGGAAGTCTGTGTGGCTGGAGTGGGCAGGGGTGACTCTGATCATGTTTGTCTTAGTACAAGGAATGTTTGTCTTAGCACAATAAATGGTTGAGAGTCACTATACCATTTTCAGTAGGGTCAGCAGGGCCAACTCTCTTATGGATCATTGTGTCTATAGAGTGAATTGGGAGAGGGAGGCTGAAAGAATGAGAATCAGGCATTTGTGGGTAGAGTTAACCAGGCAACTGATGCCCTTGTTGGGATTAGGGTGGTTGTGGAAGATATCAGTCTAGTGAGTTGTTCTGAGAGAGATTTGGGGGTGCAGTCAACAGGGCTTGGTGGTGGATTAGACAGGAGGCATGAGAAAGAAGGGCATGTGGAAGGAAACTCCCAGGTGTTGGGCTGGGTGGAGTGGCGGTAGAGACAGTCTCTGGAGAGGAGATCCTGGAAGAAGATCAGAGAGCATTCATGACTTTGGTGTTGGACAGGGTCTGAGGAGTCGTGCAGGTAGAGAGGTAATGTGGGCAGGAAGGGGCACTGTTCTACCACACAGAGGGGAGGTCGAGGCTGGAGACCTACACTGGTAAGACCCTTGCATAAGTCGTAACTGAAACTGTAGACATTGATGCAATTAATTTTGAAGAGAACACAGGGTATGAGGGCTCAGGATCAAGCCTTTGGGAAAGTCAAGATTCGATGGAGAAGGAGAGGGTGAGATTATAAAACATGGGAAGTCAGTTTCAGAAGACTAGTAGTGTGTTGTGATGTCGCAGAAGCTAACAAGTCAGGGTTTCAAGAAAGAGGGCCAGGGGACATGATGATGAAAAATATCTCTTGGATTTTTGCCATGAATTAGGGGAGAACTTTAGGTTATGGTTGGAGGGAGAGGAGACATTAACAGCAGTGCCTTCTGCCTCAGATATTGTTTCCTTCTCTTTTTGCTTGGTTGATTTCCCATTCAATCCTTGAGGTCTTGACTGAAAGTCTTCTTCTTCTAGGAAGGCCTCCATGATGTCTCTTTCCATTTTATCTTTCTACAAGACCAGCTGGGGCTTTTAAAATATGCTTCCAGAACATTAAACTTGTACCTATTAGCTTGTGTCTTTATATGCCATATCATTCCCATGCTTATTGCCTATTTTTTCCTCTCTCAGGTCCAGTCTGAGAGAGCACCATAATCAAACTCTAACACTGTAGTTATAACCATGTGCATTAAAAATTTTTCTTAATGTTTATTTATTTGAGAGAGAATGTGTGCGAGTGAGCGCAAGCAGGGGAGGGGCAGAGAGAGAGGGAGACACAGAATCAGAAGCAGGGTCCAGACTCTGAGCTGTCAGCACAGAGCCGGCTCTGAATTCATGAACCCTGAGATCATGACCTGAGCCGAAGTTGGACGCTTAACTGACTGAGCCCCCCAGGTTCCCTAACCATGTTGTTGAACAAGTCCGTTGCTTAGCGAAGTGCCGCACTCTGAGTGGATGCTTGAGAAATCAAACTGATTAACTGAATACAATAAATGCTGTTAATTTTTCAAATTAGTTAAAAAGCCTGGGCTGATGAGTTTTATGGAGTTATTTCTCCCATTATAAGAACAAAGTATAAGCAGCTGATTTGTAATTATTTAGAGGAGAAACTTACTACTTCACTGAGTCAGTTTGGGTCCTCGAGAGCTGGTCATTTCAGGCTAATTGAAGAGAGCCTCTTAATAGAGGATAGGAAGCTTCTAGATCATGGGAATATCATGGGCATAACGTATCTGAAGTTTAGCAGTCACTCATGATATCCCCATAGACCAAATAGTCCGGTAGATGGCAAGCTGGCCCACACAATTGGTTCAGTGCTACAGTTTGGGAAAAACTGTTGTGTGTGCTCTTGGCCCTGAGATGTGAACTAAGATAGATAGTCCATAACTTCTGATGTAAAAGCCTTGGAGTCTGTTTTCTTTTCATTTTTTTCTTTTTTCTTTGTTTATTTATTTTGAAAGAGTGTGTGAGTGAATGTGGGGGAGGGGCAGAGAGAGAGGGAGAGAGGGAGAGACTCCCAAGCAGGCTCTGTACTGTCAGCATGGAGCCCAATGCGGGGTTTGGTCTCATGAACAGTGAGATCATGACCTGAGCCAAAACCAAGAGTTGGAATCTTAACCGATTGAACCATCCAGGCGCCCCTGGAGTCAGGTTTGTCTTAGAATTTGCAGTTCTTGAATCTTCTAATAGTAACTGCAAATACTGTAATAGATGAGAAGGGTGACATCATTTTACCTTTTTGCAAATCTCTTTCCTATCTGCTTCTGCATTCAATCTGTTGCAATGTGTTATTCTTGTTGAAATATATGAAGAGAAGTAGGCCTCACACAGATATGTAGTTGGATAGGAAGGAGAAACATTTTAATGGCATTTCAGGTAATTATGGATATGATTTTTGGATTTGATTCCAAAACTTGAAAAATGGTTAAAGTCTTTAAAGTTATGTGGAATCTGAGATATTAATGAACTTTTCTTATTCAGTTACATTAAAATTGATTAGTCTGACTTCTGCTTTTAGGAAATCTTTTTTTTTGTTAAAAATCTTTTTTTCATTTTATTGTAGAGAGCATGTGAGTGGGAGGGAGTGGCCAAGGAAGAGGGAGGGAAGGAGGGGAGGGAGAGGGAGAGAGAGAGAGAGAGAGAGAGAGAGAGAATCTTAAACAGGCTCCACACTCAGCACAGAGCTCATCTTGGGGCTCAGTCCCACGACCCTGGGATCATGACCTGAGGTGAAATCAAGAGTCTGACACTCAACAGAATCAACCATTCAGATGCCCCAAGAAATCTTTCTCCCATGCTTGATTTTGAAATATTTGTTCATTTGGTTTACTAAGAGATCTTCCAGATATTGACACAGTGTATCATATAAAAACAATCACCTTTATTTATATCCTCGCTGATATCAGAAATATCTAAGAGTTGGAAGCTGTTAAGCTCATAGTGGTGCATACAAGTTTTTCCAAATTCTAATTTTCACGTGAAAGCTCAAATTTTTCATTGGCAATAAATACTGTCATTTGTTTTTACCTGAAGTGACAGGCCTCCTTCATTCATTTTCAAAAAAAATTTTTTTAATGTTTATTTACTTTTTGGAGAGAGAAAGAGAGTGTGGGGGAAGGGGCAGAGAGAGAGGGAGACACAGAATCTAAAGCAGGCTCCAGGCTCTGAGCTGTCAGCACAGAGTCCGACCCGGGGCTTGAACTCACAGACTACAAGATCGTGACCTGAGCCAAAGTTGGATGCTTAACTGACTGAGCCACCCAGGTGCCCCTCCTTCGTTCATTTTCAAGAAAATGTTTGCCAGTAGCCAAGTTTAAATAATCATCATATGACTGTCAGCCATTCTTTCAAGTAAAGATGTTTCATGAAAAAAGTAGCTGGTGATATTCAAACAGTTGCACATGTGCTTTTGTTTGAGACAAGCGTGGCAGCAGATGTACTTTATATTTCCCATTTCGTCACACTGAATATCAAAAAGATGTGTACTCAGGATTTGAGATTTAGTGAAAATAATAATTTTTACTATTTCATCAAGGATTAAGTGAACCTACTCTACATGCCCTGCATTCTCCCTACCTGCCTTTTAATGTGAGCGCATACGTTGATTTATGCCAGAAGTCAGCCATTTAACTACCATTGATTTTGTACCATCGGTACAAAGGTCAACATAATAAAACAAGGCAAATAACATTTTAGTATTATAAAAATGTTCATGACTCCTTTAGTCCCCCTGAAAGGATCTTAGGGACCCCGAGACGTCTGTAGACCACACTCAGAGAACTTCTTGACTAACTGTTCTATAATCCCTACCTGTTGCACTGTCTTGCTCACCTCATAGTGATGCATCATGGGAAAGGAAATGGTAAATGAGCCAGCTTGCATGATACAACAACATTCTGTATCACTGATGATGTAGCTAGAATATACCAGTTGAATGAGCAACGGAACAACTGTTTCAGTCCTACCTCTGTCTCTTCTGTTTTCTCACATCTCACTTGGTATTTGCTTAATCAACCTGAAGTTGAGTTCTGGCAGAGATTGCTAGATGTCCCCCAAGTCCATTGTTTCTTTCTCCTAGTCAGCCTCCCTTGCATTAGATAAGATGATTGGGTTGATCATCTTATTGTTTCCACAATAATAATAGTGGAAGGGGTGTGTGTTCCTTCTGGGCTTGTCCCATTAAAATCCTCCAAGCATGCTACTCTGTGATTTTGCCCTCCCACTGACTGGATGTGGATCGGGCTAGAGGCCAATGAGGTGATAGAAGGAACTTTGGAAAGACCAAGTGCAGTGATTACTGCATTCTGAAAATGCCTCAACACCCATCTAGCACTGTTAAGTGAGCAAGGAAGAAATTTCTGTTGTCTCAAACATCACAGGTTTAGATCTGTTTGTTATAGCAATTAGCCTACCTTTAGCCCTGGCTTGAATAATAACCTTTTAATGAGAATTCACAGTGATTCATATTCCTCAATGATATGTGACTTGAAGCTACACTAAAGGGTAATATCATTCATCATGACTTTTCATAGAGCTAGTCTGGAAAAGGACATATCTTCCTAAACTTACGGAGGTTCTGCTTTTATCTTCTCAGCAAAGGATCTATTTCCAAATTAGTGGGTGATACAAGGTACAATGAGGAACAAATATTTGTTCCTTCATTATTTGGGGGATTATAGTGCTGCATTATTACTTCACATACGTTCCAACCCTAAAATTCATGGCCTTGGATACCCATGGGTGTAGACAGGGAATTAAGCTGGAGATTGGAAATGTATTCCATGAAAGATACAATGAAAAAAGTAATTGAAGATCAAGTATTATAAATGGAATGACTCAGGAGCTTGAGAACTGCTTTAAAAAAATGGATATAGTTTTTCAAGGGGAAGTAATTGAGTAGATTCCAAATTTAAAGCCCTTGGGGAATTGGTACTTTTTCCTAATACTGATCCTTTCTCTTTGGTTTGTGAGTATGAAGCGAATTCCCCCCTAGTGTCAGTTTGATAGATGCAATTACAAAAATCATGGATGGGATCCAGGATTTTATTAAACTTTTTTCACTTTGCTCTTATTTGTATTAAACACAAATCCTCACTTTAAGCAAATAACTGGGCTATTTTCATAAACATTATCGTATATTGTGTGCTACGTGATCTATGTCCCGTTCAATGATGTTGCTTCCATTGATTCCACAATGATCATTTCCCATCTTGGCGGTCTGCAGTGATCAATTTTATGATCATTTCATTGTTTTTAAAAATAACCTCTAAATTGAGTTGTCATTAACTTGATTAAGAAAATTTTAAGCACCTTTATGTGTTACTTTGATAAAAATTTACTGAGCACGTACCATGTGCTAGGCCCCGAAGATACAAAAATATATAAGCGGCTCTTGTTTTTCAGGAGCTCACAATCCACCGGGGAACTAATATACTATAATGGTCAACTAGACTAAGTTATGGAGCAGTAATAACCCTCCAAATCTCAGTGTTTTAATGCAACCCACATTTATTTCGTGTTCATACTCCACATCTGATAAAGTAAGCAGGGGGGCTCTGTTGGAAGAGGAAATTGAGAGGATGTGATCACTGGTTGACCTGTGATCTGGATCCCAGGCAAGCAGAGGCTTCTTACTCCCTCCCCTGTCCACGTGATGTGCTTTCTACCTACTATTCCCATACGAGCAGGTATTTCAAAGGAGCCTTGAGAGAGTAAGGTGGCGTTGAGACCACTTGGATTAGTGTACATGACTGAATTCAGTTGAGAGCTCTGTATGAAGTCTGAAGATCCCGCAGGACTGCTGCCTAGATCCACTTGTCTTGTGGTCACCTGTGACCAGCTACCTGTGTAACATATGCTTGTTAAAAGTGCCACCTACCAATAGGAGTCACCGGCCTCTTTCTTTGGTCTCTCCTTGCCCTTTGTGTACAGAGGGCCAGTTTCGAATTTTCTCTGAGGAAGCTCCCGAGGGTGTGAACCAATGGGCTCCCAGGCTCAGGGACTTAGTCTCCTGGTGTGACCTCCACAGGGTCTCTCTGATGGGGGAAAGGACCCCTGTCACTTGCACACTGATTTTTAAAGCTTCTGTCCCAGGGGACATATGCCATGTTTGGCTTACATTTTGTTGGCTGAAGCAAGGCAAAAGACTATTCCTACAGGAGAGTGAAAGTCCAATCTTAAAATGTGCCCTGGAAGGAAGGAGCAATGGAATGTTTGTGGACAGCCATTTAACAACCACATGTATAAATGGACAGTTACAGTGCAGAAAAGGGTAGACAGTTATGGCACCGGGAGATCTGATACAGCAGCAAGTGTTGTGAGAGTTTGCATAGGATACTGATCAACACTGAGGTGGACTGAACTTCAGATTAGAGGAAGGGGCTGCGTGAGCAGCTACATAAAAATCTCTTTTCTAGGCACGCGTCCAATGGTGGCTCAGGTTGTGATCTCACTGCTTGTGAGTTCGAGTCCCGCGGCAGGCTCTGTGCTGACAGCTCGCAGCTCAGAGCCTGGAGCCTGCTTCGGATTCTGTCTTCTTCTTGCTGCATCTCCCCCGCTTGCTCTCTGTCTCTCTCAAATGTTAAAAAAAAAAAAAAAAAAAAAAAAAAAAATCTCTTCCCTGAACAAGCTTCCTTGAATCCCTGGACTCACTCAGTCCTTTCCTAAACCTCCCTCTCTTTGCTGCCTCCTCTCTTCCTCCTCCTTAACAGTACTTTTGGTTTAATGTCTATCTCCCCTGCCAGATTATCATCACCACCAGGGCAGAGACTGCGTCTCTCTTCTGCACAGCTTTGTCTGAGAAATGTTTGTTGGACGAGGGCACACAACGACTGTTTGTTGAGTAAAGTCTCAGAGGAGCTGAATTTTGGATAGCCAAGGTACAGGTGGCCCAAGAGTGAAGGACTGAGAGCATCACAGACTGAGGGTCATCCTGCAAGGAGGCACTGACACACCAGTGGCAAGGCCTTTTTGAGAAGGGAAAGTACAAAGCTTATGGCTGGCTCACTCCCTCCAAGACACGTTTTTTCTCACGCGTAGCCTAATTGCCATTTTGAGAGAAAGCAAGTTGGTGTTCCATTTCTAAAGCGCTCTGGGGTGTCTAACTCCCCGTTTTTCTCCGGTCTCTCTGCTTTGATGAGCTGAGACCACCAGCTGGGTGAAGTTTTTCTACTGTGGATAAATGTCCACAAGGGGCATTATCCAGGCCACCGACCTCATTTTCACTAGTGAATCACAAGTGATTCAAGCCCAAACTTTAACCTTTCTCCAGAGGAGTAGATAATGCATTAACACCTCTAACCACTCTACCGGCTCCCAGGGCACGATGGTATCTGTTGTCTCCCAGGCCTAAGCAGATCTGCCATTTGCTTCTGATAATCACAGCCCGGGAAACTGTTTCAGACACCAGGGAGGGGCTGTGTAGAGAGGGAAGAAGTGTTTCTCCTAGAAATGAAACGGTTTGCTCTAGGCACACCTGGCTTAGAGATGTCCTTCATTAAAGTCACCAGGCAGTTTGATTTGGATTCCACGGGTGTGGAGGTCTCCCCTTATTTCCAGATAGGTTTTCAGCAGCCTACCCAATTCTCACATAGTTGCTGATGAACTGGGCGATTTTGCTGGGGGTGAGCATTAGCATTTTTCCGGGGTGGGAGCTGCTGATTTTTGGTCAGATGTTTTATTTATTTACTTATTTTAATGTTTTTTTTTTTTTTTGAAGTTTTAGTTAATTTGAGAGAGGGCATGAGTGTGCATCAGTGGGGGAGGGGTAGATAGAATCCCAAGTAGGCTCCACACTGTCCGTTCAAAACCCGATGAGGGGCTCGAACTTAAGAACTGTGTGGTCATGACCTGAGCCGAAGTTGGACGCTTAACCGACTGAGCACCCCCCTCCGCCCCGGGACCCCTGGTCAGATGTTATAAACGGAGGCTTAGTGTTCCTGGGAAGAAAACTGGCAGACGTTCACTTAAATCAGGACTGAGCTGGTCAAACAGCAGCAGATGGCAGGCCGTGTGTCGGCCCCTTGAGCACCTGCCCTGGCTAACTCACTGTGACAGCTCAAAGAAGTGGTGTGGCAATGCTACTGAATATTTCCTTTGACAAGAGGATGAAGTGATTTAAAACAGCAACAACAACTTATAGTGATTAAGTGGCTCCTTGCATATGTATTTTCTTTATTGCTGCACACTAACTTTCTCAATTAAAACAGAAATAACCATTCTGGACCCTTTCTATCTGCTTACTTGGGTTACAAATAGCTCATACCTGCGCTGGTTGCTTCTAGTCTCATGTAGCTATTTAATTAAGTTCACTGCCTCAGTTGTACAAGTCACATTCAAATACTCCATGGCCGTGTGTGACTGGTAGCTGCCATATTGAACATTTCCATCATTCCAGAATGTTCTCTCGGGCAGCACTGGCTTTGAGCATTCTTCTCCAAAATGGGATGAGAATAACCCAGGGGGTTTGTAGAATACCCCACGGTGGTGGGAGAACAAAATGTCAGACCTCTTTATGCCATCTAGTTCTAGGAAGTATATTTTGAGATGGAGTTTAACATACAGTGAATGTATTAGATAGTGCTCTCAGGATTAACTCCTGTAGAGGAGGTGAAGGAAGAAAGGTTTGGGGAGGACAAGGGGGAAAAGCTGGGTTATGCTTCAGTCGCAGCAAACACCTCCAATAACCCACAGGGAGCTCTGAAATTAGAAAAGACTCAAGAGTTATTCCAACTTCTTGCGAGGACTCTGGCCCTTCATACTGCTGTAAGTGACCAGTCGTGGACCAAGGCTGCCCCTGGGAAGGGGTGTGGCCTCTTTGGTCATCCCATTTGGTTTCCTTATACTAGATGTTATGAATGTTCAAAATTCATTAGTGCAGTGATAAATGAACATAATTTATAAACAAATACATGTACATATATATAAAAGGGCTCATGCTAAGCAGAACTGATTAGGATGCACAAATTTATTTTTAATTTTTTAATGTTTTATTTATTTTTGGGAGAGAGAAAGCAAACACGAGCAGGGGAGGGGCAGAGGGAGAGGGAGACAGAATCCAAAGCAAGCTTCGGGCTCTGAACTGTCAGCACAGAGTCTGATGTGGGGCTCGAACTCACAAACTGTGAGATCACGACCTGAGCCGAAGTCAGATGCTTAATCGACTGAGCCACCCAGGCACCGCCAGGATGCACAAATCTAAAAGCCGGGAACTCAGATTTAGACCCTGAATTGAAAACCAGATTTTTACTTTTGCATTTTTGAAATACTTTTCACTAATTTGTGGCCAGCTGGTCTAATCCAATAGTAGACTAGCTGGTTCAATCAGAATAGCACTTCTTTCTCTAAATTACACGTTTATGGCTGTGCAGTGACTTTAGGCAGTGGCCCACTCCAGTTCACTAGATGGCTGATATCTTGCTGTTGTCTTAAGCTCAGTGATTTCACACATTTGTATGGTCTCTTTGAGCCCTGATGGCATTTGAGTCTGCCATTCCTGGGTTTGTACAGTTGCAGAAGGGAACAGTGTGTCCCATGCTTGAAAGCAGCAGAAGAAACATATACATATAAAAATGTCAGCTAATTTTCTTGAGTACCCACTGAGCTAGGTATGAGTATTATGGGATTAGAAAGGTCACCCCACCAATGACAAGGAGATGGTGATAAAGCTTTTAGCAGAGAGGTCTTACAGGTTTTTTTTTTTTCCACCCTTAAAAACCTTTACTTTGATCTTAGCTCTCAAAGAGTTTGATGCAGAGAAATTCATAAGCCAGGGGCCACAAAGTCCAGTGCCTGCTGGAGGCTAGTAGTCAATGTGAACAAAGGAGCCAGTCCAGTGTGAGGTAATAAGGAGTGGTGGTGTCTGTCGTGATATGGGGAGTCCATTTCCCCTTTTCACAAGGTGGCTTCTGTGGCCAGGGAGAATAATGGTAGTAGTGTTATTGATATCTCAATTTTCAAGAGATCCTGGGTATGTCATTGAAAGTCGGAGATACGGTGAAATCTGACATTTACACATTGGTGCTCATTTCAAAACTGTGGGTCAAAAGAAACAAATACAAGTCAATCTCTGAGACTCCAGATGGCTGGGACCGCTGCCCAACCTCAAGGCAGGGGCTCAGGTTTGAGAAGTTGGAGGGCCTTTCACATCTTCCTGTCTCTCAGAGGGTGCTGACCCTGAGACATCTGTCTGATTTCTGGTCTGAGGGCTGAGCCTCAAAGTCAATAGAAGTTTGCTTTGAAGCTGTTGGAGCCCATATCATGAATATTTCCTGACTGCTGCTTCTGTCAATTTCACAAAAACTAGGCTGGCTTCAGCCTTCAAATGTGGCCTATACTGTACTTTTGTAGACTCCTTGGCTATCGATGAACATCACCTTGGACCTACAAACTAATTACAGAATGACACTGTTGTTACTACCTGCTAGTGCAGTACTCTCAGTTGTTAGCAATTCATGAGGTGTGTGATCTTTGGCTTAGGAGGGGAGGAAAGAAAGAAAAGGGATATAGTAAGATGAGCACGTCCACTTCCAATTTACGATGGTGGCTTTGTGCCATCACCACCCTGGTCAGAAAATTTTTATCCAACTTGTGTTTTCCCCATTGATAAGGACATGAGAAGGTTGAACAGTTAATTCTCCCAGAAGCAAAACCCTACAGCCCTGGGGATGTTCCCTAGAACAACACAAATCATACCTATTGGGTAGTTAATGGGTGGTTATTATTTTGTTCTTTTGAGCAAAGGATGATGGGTGGGGCCAAGATTCTGAAGTAACAGTATGGATTTTGCTCTCTTGGGATAAGAGCCTAAGGAAGTTCCAGAGTCTTCCATTATCATGGCATGGTATTGACAGGAGGGCTATTGCGATAACCATTTTGTTGAGGTTTACTCTTTAATACGGGATCTTCCTAGTAGTTTCCTCTATATAGTATTTGTAGTTTCTTAACCATTTAACAAAGTAGAGTTTCTTCTTTAATTTTGATTCCTTTTTAAATTTTTATTTATTTAAAAAAAATTTTGTTAATGTTTATTTTTGAGAGAGAGTACGGGCAGGGGAGAGGCAGAGAGAGAGGGAGACACAGAATCTGAAGCAGGCTTCAGGCTCTGAGCTGTCAGCCCAGAACCTGACACGGGACTCGAACTCACAGACCACAAGATCATGACCTGAGCCGAAGTGGGACGCTTAATAGACTGAGCCACCCAGACACCCCTAATTTTAATTCTTCTTAACAAATCCTTTGACCGGTCTTTATAAAGCTCACATTAAAAAAATCCCATTTGTATTTAGTTCCAAATAGTTATCTTGGACAAGGTGGCACAAATGATAAGTGAAGTGATTTATCAGGCTGTATCTCTACAGCCTGAGTGATCAAAACCAGAGTATTGCCTGAACCAGGCCTCTTCTTCTTTACTTGTGGTCCCTGCAGTTAGTAAATTAGGCAGATGTGGCCACTGCCCTGTGGTTTCTGACATAGACCCATACACATCTATTCAAGTAAGTCAATAAATATGCCGCTGCCTGCTGCCTCTTCTCCTCCTCCTCCTCCTCCTTCTCCAAGTTTATTCTGAGAGAGAGAGTGAGGATGGGAGGGGCAGAGAGAGAGAATCCCAAGCTGGCTCTGTGCTGTTAGCATGGAGCCTGACACGGGGCTTGAATCCATAAACCGTGTGATCATGGCCTGAGCTGAGTTGGATGCTTAACTAACTGAGCCACCCAGGTGCCCCTGCTTCTTCCATTTTGTGTGGGATGAAGAGTGGGGAACCTGTTGCTGAGATGTTCACAGTTTGGGAAGAAAAACCTTTCTCAGTAAGCTGTAAGCACAATGGTTTCTCAGAGGAAAGGAGATAGAATTTCAGAAGCATTTAAAAAAAAAAAAGAAACGAGAGGATATTCTTTCCTATTGTATAAAATTTATCCATCTATGTTACCAGTATTTACTGAGTGATCATGAGTTTATCCAGGGGATTCAGCATAATGCTGTATTGTAACGTGACCAACCGCTTCTGTACCCCAAGTTTTTTCAGGGCCATCACCCTCCCTTTTGACCACCCCACCCTGGCCCCAACCCCAACCTGACTCTGTTCCGTGTCTAGGCTGGTCTGTATCCACTGCCTTGCTCATTCTCTGAGTTCCCCTCCAGGGTCACGTGGGTTGCCTAAAGAGGGCTCTGATATTAGCTTGCCGTGCCTTGTCAGTTCAAATCAAGTCACGGCAGCTCAAGCCCACCCTGCGGGCAAGTGCTTGACAGTTCTCCTTGTCAGCCCACTGTTGAAAGGCAGGCAGTGGCAGCGAGTGGGAACCAGTTAATTAGCAGTGACGACTACCAGGTTGGGATTTTTTGTTTAATGCTTAGTTAATTTCACAGTAATTGAGTTTAGATTTGGCTTACATAGACTGGGGTGAAAGGCTCTGTGTGGAGCCCCAGCATTCTGCAGCAGGAGAGAGAAAAAGGCTATTGTCCTGAGATGTGCCTGGCCTCCTCTCACGAACTCTGTGAACATTTGGAGGCTTGGAATTTCCCACAGGGGGATTTTTAGGTGCGTGTGAGGCAAGTAGAGTACAGGAACACTTTCTGTCCGGAGGGGTAGGTACCAGAATTGGTGGAATCTGCACATCTGCACATGTGTTTGTGCACATCCACAAACAGTGGAGCTTGAGTGGTTTTTCTAGGTGCTGGTCACAGGGGATGGCTCTTCACATATGTCCTCTCATTTCTTCTTGGACAGAAGTATCTGGGACATCTTGGTCTTGTTTATGGGCACACGACTTGCAGGGTACAGTGACAGAGCAGAGAGATTGCCACAACTTTCAGAGCACATGGCTTCTATCTGTATATAGTGTAAAGGTGGCCTGTGATGTTCTTTGGAGGTTAGTATGAGTGTTTTTTGAGACCACATGTTTTGAGTTTGTGAATCCTGGGGTTTTTTATAATTTGAGACTATAATTTTCATTGTGAATAATTTATAAAGGGCACCATTATGAAAGTGTGCAAATCCTGTGGTTACAGAATCACAATCCCTCAAGGGGAGGAGAATTGTCTTTCTTGAAAGGACAATGAGTTGGCTGAGTTTTGGTGTGGGTTCTGTGGCGATCATCTTTGTTAGCGCTGATGGCTGCCCCGTCAGTAGGGGGTCCATGTAACAGACTGGGGACCATCCAGGGAAATCAGGACCTATGCTTACTCTATCCTTCTAATCGTCCCCACATGTGACATCTATGGAATGGATAGGAGTCTCTTTATCTTGAATTTTAAGATTAATAAAATTTAGAAATCCAGGGGAAAATATGGTAATGTAAGGCTAATTAGTGATTAACTCTTGCTGCCATAATATATGAAGTTTTGCAAAACTTTTCTGAGAACTCTTTCAATTTCTCGTTAGAGCATCTTTTCCTCTCATGGATTCAATAGATTCTCTTATCTCTTTTAAGCTACCGGTGATAGCTTCTAAGTTTTACATTTATTTTTTCTGCAAACTTCCCATTTCTTTTATTTTGATCTCTTCTTCCATTTTAAAGTTTTCCCTTGATATCTGGTAATCCTTGGTTGCTTGTTCATGATTTATGGTGTGGGATTGAAAAATGAATTAGAACCTCTGAATGTGTGGGGAATGGAGAACTCACTGATTTTGAGCTTCACCCGAGGGGCGATGTGGGCAAATTGTTTGCTGTGGAGCCCCTAATGTCAATTTCTTCATGTCCGTCTTCCGGGTGAGTCAGGTTGCCAAGAAGACTGTTAGATCTGTTAGATAAGGGGCTGGCAGCTGATGGTCCTGGGGTACAGTGCTAGGAGCCAGTGGAAGGAGGCTGACGGTCCCTGTAATACATGCATAGGGTGTATAATCTATATACATTGGATACAGTACTCAGGCCCTCACCTGGCTTGGCATCCCCCAGTCCAGAGAGCCTTTGTTTTTCAAAAAAATTTTTTTAATGTTTATTTATTTTTAGAGGTGGGGGCAGAGAGAGAGGGAGACCCAGAATCTGAAGCAGGCTCCAGGCTCTGAGCTGTCAGCACAGAGCCTGACACAGGGCTTGAACTCATGAACTGTGAGATCATGACCTGAGCCAAAGTCGGATGCTTAACCGCCTGAGCCACCCAGGTGCCCCAGAGAGTCTGTTTTACACAGAGAATAAACCTGGAGGCTTTTGTCAGTGTTGGTGAAGAGCACTTACCTAGTGGTATAGGAAAGAGGTGGAAATCTAGGACCTGACTGGTTTTCAAACAAGTTTCACATAATCTTTTTCCTTATGACTTCCTTCCCCTCCCTGACGCTTGCCCTCTAGTTCCAGAAGTAGGTGGTGAAGCTTGTTCCTTAGATTTTTAAGGATTCTGCAGTCTGATTTGTATTTTGAAAGGGAACAAAATTAGACGTGCATGCTCAGTCTGCCATCTTAACCCGGAACAGTGTATCGTGTCTTTCAATTCTTTTATTTCTTTGGACATATTAAGCATTTTGTATGTTAAACATTCAATATATTTTATATTTGAGCATTCCTGTATCTGAAGTCATCCTGGGCTTGCTTCTATTGATTGTTGTCTCTGTTGACTTTGGTGAGTTGTGTGAACTTGATTGTGAGTTCAGGTTAATTATAACCTGGAGGGAATTTGTTAAGGCTGGTTTGGTAGACACTTTGCCTAGAGATTTAAGGGCACTGTTATTTTGGATCTAGCGTAACTTCTCAATTTCAGATTCTTTTGACCACACAAAAAGTGTGAGGGCCAAGCTGGTGGTCACAAATTCCCAGCTGCATGCCTCCGAAGGGCAGACTTTTTTCATTAGTTAGATCCTTTTTAGTTGTGGTGGTCCTTTGGGAGGCTAGCTTCATAAGGGGGCTCAGTTCAATTCTCTGTCTAGGGTGGGCCCCAGGTGTCTCCATTTGCCCCTTAGATGTGAGGTTCTTAAAAATGAAGCTCTGACCTGAGATCGATGTCTGGCATTTTGGCCTCCAGTAGCTGCAGGGCTTGCTTATCTCATTGGCTACCCACGCTCTCTTTTTCTCAGGCATCAGAGAATTTACTCTGCTTGCATGCATGTTTAGATGTGCACATGAGAGTGTGTTTACAGGAGCCGGGTACCTGTTTTCTGCATTTCTGCAATGAATTGAGCAGGGAAAGTTGACTTTACCTGATGGTCCTATCTCTTGTTGCCACCGCTCCCAGGCCCAAGTTCAGGGTCAGCAGTGGGCCATTTGCCATGGTAGTGTCCTCACCCCTTCCCCAACCACTGCACACTGCTGTGGACCATGTTTCTGCCGTGCTCTGAAACCTTCTGGGGTTCCCTGTTCCCTTGCTTGCTCCCTGGCTGTTCTATCCAACAGGTCTCCCTTTGCTCTTTTATTCTTGCAATGCCCTCTCCTGGAACGCCATTGTGCGGCCCACTTCCAACCACCGTGGTCCCAATCTTCCCACCTTCACTCTTGCTCACAGGGGATCCTCTACTTGGCATTGTCCTCACTTTCTCTGTCCCATGTGGCTGGTCTCTATCTCAGTTATCCTTCATGGCTTGTTTCCAAAACTACCTCCTCCAGGGAGCCTCCCCACCAAAAATGAGCTTTCCCTGGACACTTTTTCTAAATTCCATGTACTTCTTTGTACTGTTTTGGGGGATACACACTTTTATACACATGCCTTCAACCTCTGGCTGGTGAGAGCTGGAAAATTTGTAAAAGGGAGATTCAGAAAAATGTATTATCTTGAAAATGCTTAAATCAGATGAGTTGAAATTAATATTAATCTGGAGTGTTAATATTTAACTTTATGTCTCTCTGTATTTAATAGTCACATTGTTTACTTAAAAATCTACATGCAGGTAAGTGTGCAAATCTTAAATATAAAGCTCCCTGATTTTTATGTATATATCTGTGTAGCCACCACTTCTATAAATATAGAAACTCTCCATCATGTCAGAAAGTTCTTGCTGAAATCAGTAGCCTCCTCCCTCTCATCCCAAGGTAACCACTTAAATTGAAGGTAGCAAGATTAAAAAAATCTAATCTCAACATCTCTTTCTTTGGGCTGATGAGTTTATTCTGATTCTGTTTACTTTAACAGTGATTACGGATATGTTTGGATTTATGTTAGGATCTAGTAATTTTGTGTTTTCTATTTGCAATAGTTTTGTCTATTTTAAAGTAATTTTCCCTTATATTTTAATAAAATTTAGTTTGATATGTATATGCTATTTATTTTTTTTAATATGAAATTTATTGTCAAATTGGTTTCCGTACAACACCCAGTGCTCATCCCAACAGGTGCCCTCAATACCCATCACCCACCCACCCCCCCATCAACCCTCAGTTCTCAGTTTTTTTTTTTTAATTTTTATTTATTTATTTTTGAGAGACAGAGCACGAACAGGGGAGGAACAGAGATAGAGGGAGACACAGAATCTGAAACAGGCTCCAGGCTCCGAGCTGTCAGCACAGAGCCGACGTGGGGCTTGAACTCAAACCGTGAGATCATGACCTGAGCCGAAGCCGGACGCTCAACCGACTGAGCCACCCAGGCAACCCTGTTCTCAGTTTTTAAGAGTCTCTTATGCTTTGGCTCTCTCCCTCTCTAACCTCTTTTTTTTTTTCTTCCCTTCCCCCATGGACTTCTTTCAAGTTTCTCAGGATCCACATAAGAGTGAAAACATAGGGTATCTGTCTTTCTCTGTATGGCTTTGTATATGCTATTTCTACTGATGAAAGAATTCTCACGTACTTGTCTTAAGCCTAAAATTAATATCTCTATTCTCCCTTGAAAACCACAAGATCTTGGAATGCTTTAATTCCAATATCTTCCCTGTATTCTTCATATTATTTAAATCTAGTTTGATTTCACTTTAAGAAAAACTTATTTAATGAATCAATATTAATTTTTACTATCATTTCCTGCTTAGTTTTTAACTTCTTTGCTGTTTCTTCTCATATCCTGCTCCATATGTTGAAGACCTGTTTTCTTCTTCCTCATGTACATCCTTTCATATTTTTCTCAGACAGGAAACATCTGTAAGAAACTCATATTTTTGATTGAAAACGTTTCTGTTCTACTTGAATTCTTGAAGGAGATTTGAGACTTCTAAACTGATACTTTGCCTCAGTGTCTAACTTGTGGGAGGTTTTCTATGTCTTTTTTTTTTTTTTATATTCAAATATTACAGATGGAACAGACTTTTGCGACTCACAGCATTTTCAAAGAGATTATTCCCAGCATTGGTTGAAATGCATGTAAAGCCACATGCTCTTGTCCCTGGGGTGGCCTTAAAAAGAAACTAAGTCCTAACGCCACATCTTCTCTGACAGCTCTGTAGATCACCATCACCCCAACTTACTATTCTGGCTTGAATATGGGTTTATAAATGGTGTAGGAGAGTGGAGGTGCTGTGTTCTTTCATGCCAGTGCCCTCTGTCATGTCCTCATCAACCATTCCCTATTGTCTTGTTCTCATATTTGCTTTTCCTGCCTGGCCCTTGAAGGCATTCGAGTTAATCTTGAGTACCACTGGGGTATCCCTTCCTATAGTAGATCTACAGTCATTTTGTGTGTATGTGAATTCATTCATTCCAGTATATTCTAGGCACCCACCGTGTGCAAGGGGGAAAAAGCAGTGAATGAGAGAGACCTCAAGTCCCTAATCTTGTACAGCTTACATTTTAGTTGTGGGGTGCATAGAATCAACAGGTAAATAATTAAGATGTATTGTGTTTTAGCCTGTGGTGACTGCTAAGGAAAAAAAGTAGATCGGAGAAGTGGGCTGGGCAGTGTAGAGGGTGGAGTGGTTGTTATCTTAAATAGGTAGTCAGGGAGCACTTGGGTGGCTCAGTGGGTTAGGTGTCCAACTTTGGCTTAGGTCACGATCTCCCTGGTTGTGAGTTTGAGCTCTGTGTCAGGCTCTGTGCTGACAGCTCAGAGCCTGGAACCTGCTTCCAACTCTGTGTCTCTGTCTCTCTCTGCCCCTCCTCCACTCACACTCTGTCTCTCTGTCTCTCTCAAAAAATAAATAAACATTAAAAACAATAGTTAGTAAGGGGAGCTCTTACTGATAGAGTGACAGTGGAGCGGACACCTGACATGGGGACCAGCATGCCTTTCAGGGACCTGAAGGAGACACCTGTAAAGCAGAGTGAGCACTGAGTACACAGCCCCTGAGGCAGGAATATGAAGGCCAGTGTATCTGGTATACTGAGTCAGGGTGAACGGTTGCACCTGAGACCAGAGAGGGGCGCCAGATCACAATGGCAGAAGCTGCTAGAAGGCAAAATGGAAGTAGTTTTGGTGCCTCACTATAGGAAAACGTACTCTCACGAAATATCTGATATATCAGGGTAAAACTAAGTTTTATCTGAACCATCACTCAAACTAGGAAAATACAGAAGAATGCTTGAAGATCACGGATGTCTCATTTCATCTAAGCCACTTGAGCTGTAGCTTTCAAAAGCATGTGGATGTTTTTAAAAGCTAATAACAAGGAACTTGAGAGAAGTGGTCTTGCTACCTCTTAGGAAGAGCAACTTGAATAAGTTTATCATAGAGCACTGTTTTATTCCATGAGACTGTTAATATGTGGCCTTAAGTGTCCGTTATTTTTTTCTTTTACTCGCCATGAGAGCCTATTTTGGGGGGAGGGGTACACGAGCAGCCAAGATTTAATTTTTGTACAATGTACATATAAGTCTTAGTCCATTTGGGCAGCTATAAAAATCCATGGGGGAGGAGGCTTATAAACAACAGAAAGTCTTTTCTCACAGCTCTGGAAGCTGCAAGTTCAAGATCAAGGCGTCAGCAAATTTGTTGTCTAGTGAAAGTGTATTTCTAGGCTTATAGGTGGTCATCTTTTTTGCTGTGTCCTTTCGTGGCCAAGGGGTGAAGAATCTCTATGGTCTCTTTTCTAAGGGTACTGATCCTATCACCTCCCAAAGGTCCCACTTCCAAATACTATCATTTTGGGGCTTAGGATCTTAACATGTGAATTTTAGGAGGATACAAACATTCAGTCTGTAGCAACATAATAATCTGATTATAATATTCTGTTACTGTGAGTTACTATGCCATAGCTCATTCTATTATTGGATTATAGTAATTGTTCTCTTTTCCACGTTAAACTTGAGATTTGAATGTGACAGACTCAGGGAATCTCGGCGATGAGAATTTGTTCTCATTGATGACTCATAATGATTATTCATTATCTCTTCTTTAACTGGCACATGCTAGGTGCTCCACAGGGCATTAAATATATACAAACACACATGTGCACGCATGCACACACCCACACACATTCCTTATTAGAATGGATGAGTAAGAGAATTGGTTTGAATTTCCTGTATCATTAGTAAATCCCTGGACACACATAGTGAAATTAAGAAGAAAAAGAAATATCAACAAGATTAAATAAAACTTATGCCAGTTTGGTTACATCAAGCTAAAGAAAATGTCCATTTCCCATATGTATTTGGAAAATTGTGGGAGATTCACTCTTGTATATTTTTCAAGGTTCTGTCAAATGTAAATGTTTTCTAAAGCTTATTATAGGAAAGAGCCAGTTGGGGTAATTTTGTTCCTTTAAAGTCTCCCCTTCTGTTGCAGAGAAGGAATGCCAGTGTGTTTAATGTGTACCCAGAAGTATAAAATTGCCTTGAAGAAGGTGCAGGTATAGAAGAGTGAAAGTGGGGAGGTAGCTGGGAACCAATATTAAGAGAATCTGGTGTACTTCTGTCTGATTCAATTGAATTAAAATTTATTGACCATGTGCTGTAATCATAATTTAAGTGTGGAATGTAAGATGGACTCGTTCTCAAGTCATGTAAAGTGTTTATCAGATAAGATAGGATTCACAATAAAAGAGCGGTATGCACCAATATAAAGTGAGCTGATACAGTGACCATAGGGCATTCTTAGCTTCCAGCAGAAGGGAGAAGGAAGAGGTCCGTGTGGGCTGCAGTGCTGGGGGACACCAAGGGAGGGGAGGATGTGAGCAGGATGGATGGATGGGCTTTTGATGGTCAGAGGGGAGGCAAAGGAACAGTGTGAGTGAGGAGAAAAATATAAAAAAAAGGCTAAGGCAGAGATGAAGTTCATATATTCAGGAAACAGGAAGGAGACCAATGTGGTTGGAGTGGGGAGTTCCTTTAACTGAAGGAGAATGAGGAAGAAAAAGCAGGTTTGAGTAGGATACAGTTTGGGGAGAGATTTGAATCAAATTGAGGAATTTGGATTTTTGTTAGAAAAGGGGGATATTTGGAGTGACTTCAGTGAAAATGATGATAGAGTAGGGACTTCTAAAAATTCTCTCCTCCATAAAAGCAATAAGAAAACTGGAAAAAAATGGCCAGAATCAACTTTTCAGAACTCCAGGGATTAACCAAATTCTGGCAGCAATCTGAGGAGCAATCTGAGGCACAGTCTCTGTAAGAACAGTGACCTTGTGGCATTTTAACTTATTCCCTGGTAATCACAGTAAGCTACCAGTGAGGACAGTTAGGAGTTGGAGTTCTTTCCAAGTCTTATTACTAAAAACTTTTTATTTGACTTGTCTCATGGTTTCTTGGAGCACTTCACTTACAAGGCTGCCCTTTTGTTCTGACTCAGAGCTCATCCAGTAAGAAGTCTTTTTTTTTTCAAGGTCACTTTTCAAAAGTATTTAGGGCCAATAGTTTAGCTTGGAGGCTGTCTGACATGAGGGACAACAGTTGGGGTAGAAAAAAGAATACATGCTTAAAAGGAAAGGATGGGAGTGAGGTATCTACTGGGGCTTTGAAAAATTCTGACATATTCTTGGTAATCTATAAGGTCATGTGTAGATATAGTGGTGTGAATGCTGAGGGCTCCATGCATATTGAGTAGTAACCTAAGAAGGCTCCAAACCCTTGCCTCTGGCTCATCTTGAGGCTCTGTGTAAGCAGGAAATGAAGGCTAAGGCAGAGTTGTCAGGTGCCTGGCTGAGTGAAGAAGGCATGCCCACTGTATACTAAAAACTACACAATGAGGGGCGCCTGGGTGGCGCAGTCGGTTAAGCGTCCGACTTCAGCCAGGTCACGATCTCACGGTCCGTGAGTTCGAGCCCCGCGTCAGGCTCTGGGCTGATGGCTTGGAGCCTGGAGCCTGTTTCCGATTCTGTGTCTCCCTCTCTCTCTGCCCCTTGCCCGTTCATGCTCTGTCTCTCTCTGTCCCAAAAATAAATAAACGTTGAAAAAAAAAATTTAAAAACTACACAATGCAAGTGAAAGAAATTAACGAAAACGTCAATAAATGGAAAGACTGTGTTTATCGCAATAAGACACTGCTTCGTACCCACTAAGATGCCATCATCAAAAGGTGGACGATAACAAGTGTGGGAAAAGATGTGGAGAGTTTGGGACTCCCATGTATTGCTGGTAGGAATATAAAATGGTGTAGCCACCTTGATAAACAGTTTGGCAGTTCCTTAAATGATTAAAAGTAGGTTTACCATATGATCCAGCAATTCTGCTCTGTGGCAATACCCACCAGAAATGAAAACATACACCCATGCAAAAACTTGTACACGAATACTAATAGTATTGTTTATAGTAGCCCCAGAGTGGGTACAATCCAAATGTCCATTCAACTGATGAATGGATAAATAAAAGTGGTATATCTATACCATGGAATATTATTCAGTCATAAAAATGAATTAAGTCCCTTTACATGGTGCAACATGGATGCACCCTGAAAATATGGTAAGTGAAAGAAGCAAGACAGAAAAGGCCACAGATGATATGATTTTCTTTATATGAAATCTCCAGAATAGGCAAATCCAGGGAGCTAAAGGAGATTAGTGATTATCAGGACCTGAGGGTGGGGTTAATGGTACTGACTGGTGATTGCTATGGGTTTCTTTACTGGGTAAAAAAATATTCTGAAATTAGATAGCCACATCGTTGAATAAAATGGTGAACAGAATAAGAACCACTGAATTTTATACTTTGTAAATTGGAATTTTAGTATATGTGAGTCCTATCTTGTTAAAAAGAGGAATCTTTGAAGGCTTTTCAACATAAAAAAATTATGTATTAACAGTATAATGTACATTCCTAAATAAATAGCTAAAGATTAATAGATAAGGTCAGAGCCCAAAGAGATTAGAGTCAAGAGAACCCCAGCTAGGAAAAACTTACTGCATCCTGGCAAAAGAGTGTTAGACCAGGAGTCCAGGCAATTTCAATAGTTCCTTTATGGGATTTTCTGCTCACAAGCTTCTAGTACCTGACAATGCTCAGCCATGGGATATGTTAAATACATTTCTATTGAAGCTTAAGTCAAAAGGCCTGTATTGTAATCTCTAGGTGTGGTGTGTGTGTGTGTGTGTGTGTGTGTGTGTGTGTGTGTGTGTGAGAGAGAGAGAGAGAGAGAGAGAGAGAGAGAGAGAGAGAGAGATGCTGTATATTGCAACACAGGATAAATTTCCTCTTCTGTAAAAGAGAGATTCTTCGTGGTGAGAGGCAAATTATATCCAAGTATAAGGATATGCTAAAAAGCCCAATTCATTTATGAATTAAAAATAAACATGACAATAACAGAAATAACAAAAAGGAGACTGTTCATCCATAACTCCAGTCCTGGCAGATTGGCTTGTGATGTTGGACTTTTTTTTTTTTTTAAAGAGACCAAAGCCTTTGCTTTTTTCCCAGCCATGGTTTTGTCTAGTTGAGTTTAAATACATTACAACGGATGTATTGGATATTTGTATACATAATTTTATAATATATTGGATATTATGAATGTATTAGGTATTATATCCTATAAGTGTTACATATCACTTATTCTATATATCCTATATATGTGTATATATTATATACTTGTGTATACATATATGTTTGTAAATGTGCACACACACAAATGATATGAAATTGGGAGAAGTAGCATCTTAAATTCGGTAAGAGTCTAATCTTACCCAGTACTATTTAGAGATGCCCACGTTTCAAATGTGTTTCTGATTTTTTATGTGAAAATATAAAAAGCCTCTCTAAGAATAGGAAGCCAGTTCAGGAATGAAACTTCCTCTCTTGCTTAAAGGGATGTGTTTTCCTATGCAAATGTAGCAAAGCCCAGAAATTAGCAATGACTGCTAAATTAACACACTTGAAGAGCTTGGCTGGTTCTAATAGGCAGTCAAATGGTCTTGTTACATTGTAATAGTGCCAAGCTAATTGAAGTGATTACTGTTGCTCATGAGCAGCCTTTTTGAAGTAGAAGTCTTTTAAATTATCCATAGACGTTAAATGTCAGACACTATTGTGTAATTATACTTTGTAAATGCTGAATGTCATAAGGCATCACAGGTAATTGAGGTTTACAGAGAAGAGCTTTTTCTAAACCTAATTGGGCATCAACTCTTTGTCACTTTTTCTAAATCTAATTGGGCATCAACTTTTTGTGCCAGGGGACACTCCAGTGCCTCCCAGTCTCCCTTTCTTCCCCACCTTCTCTGGCTAGGCTTACTCATGGGGCCCCACATGTCACGATGGTTCCAAATCATTGAGCTTAAAACCCTCTCTGTACCATCCTCTGGGATCTTTGGGGACTGTTTCACTTGTTTGGGATATCACAGGCTGAAGCTTTCTGGGAAGCCGAGTGTGGCTAGCTGATGACAGAGTTGGGCCATCTCAATGGAACATCAAATCCTTTAAAATCTCAGAGGGATTCCAGAATATTCTGCATGTTCTTTGATTTTTATCTGTGTGTTATTGTTATTTGTGTGTGTGATTTTGGAAAATATCTTTTTATGATATTAGAAAAGGAGGTATCTATGGCTCTGAAGTAGTCATCCACATTTTCTCCCATTTTTATTTCTTTAAGATTTTTTTTAATGTCTATTCACTCTTTAGAGAGAGAGAGCAAGAGCAAGCACAAGTGAGCGCATGAGCAGGGGAGGGACAGAGAGATAGAGGGAGACAGAATCTGAAGCGGACTCTAGGCTCTGAGCTGTCAGCATAGAGCAGGACACAGGGCTTGAACTCATGAACTGCGAGATCATGACTTGAGCTGAAGCTGGACGCTTAACTGAGCCACCCAGGTGCCCCTCTTCTATTTTTATTTCTTAGCTCCTATTGGAACAGACATTAGAGTTCCAAGTTAAAAAGAATTCGTAGAAAGCGATTTTCTGCATTGCTTTTGCGACAGTAATGTTAATCATAAACCAAACTTTGGAATCTTCAAATGTCTTGCCTTTGTGGGTCACACACTTGAGAATAACTGAAAAGCCAAGTTGGGCTTTCTTTTTTTTAACAAATTTTTAATGTTTGTTTATTTTTGAGAGAGAGAGAGAGGGAGACAGAGGATCTGAAGCAGGCTCTGCACTGTCAATGCAGAGCCTGATGTGGGGCTCAAACTCACTAACCATGAGATCATGACCGGAGCTGAAGTCAGATGCTTAACCACCTGAGCCACCCAGATGCCCCCCAGTTGGACTTTTTAATGCAGACCTCAAGGTGTCCTGCTGTTGGCTATGAATCTTCTGGCTTGGCTGGCTGGGAATACAGTCTCCATTTCTGGCATAGTGGCTGGCAGGAAATACACAAAAAGGCATTCTTATTGCATAATTCTTAATATGTGTGTGCAGTTGGTCACCAAATTTTATCAAATCAAACTATTTTGTCGCTGTGATTTCATGATGGGCCCCCCATTGTGTGCCTCCAGTAGGTAGCAGTTTATGAAAGTCCTAGCTTATTTGTAAAATTATCTCTATCTTTGCTTTTTAAAAGTGTTCATTATTCTCTATGATAAATGGAGTTTTGATGAAAGCATTTTCTGCCCCACGCAAGGAGACTGTCTGGGAGAAGCATCAGTGTGTGTAGCAAAGAGGATGTGGATGTTTTCAACGTGATGAAAACAGAGGAGTTGGGTAGTCTTGCCGAGTGCGTTGTGGACAGTCTGCTGATTTCTGTAGATGGAGGCAGAGATGTTCACATAGATTCTCAGAATGGTCAGGCCTTATTACAGGCTTCAAAGATACATTCTTGTTCTTTATGATTTTTTTCATTGTGATATTGAAAAGGTAAATGAGGACTTTTTATACATCACAAGTAGTGTACAGATACTTGTCAGAAATAACACTAAGCAGTGAGTGTAGTTTTTCTAGCATCACTTTTGAAGGTGGCTTTTATGATGTGCCTGTCGGAGAATAATTAGGTTCAAGGATATTATTAAAGTTGTTAAAAGTTTAAAGCAATAATGTGCAAGGTGCCACACAAAATGTTGAATTAGACATGGTTTTTGCACAATGAGCTTATGCATACCCTCTCATTTTACTTCCCTCCTAAACAAATTATAACCTTCCTGTTAAAGTTCTTACCCCTGTGGCTGGTAAGTCTTGCCTTTCTTACTAATCAGTGTCTCTATTGCTCCTGTTATATCAGGGTGACTTAAACTGGTGGGGAAAAGCATTGTTCTTACTGATGTGATATTGATGACTAAGATGTGCAGGGGCTCATGGTTAGCCACAAGTTTGAAAAATCATCAGTCATCTTATACTCCTTCAGGAGTCCTTAAATATAAGCAACAAGGTGGGGCTCTTTGTGCAAAGCTTTGCTGGACTGTGGCTGTCCAGCTGAAGATCAAGGTAACATATCAGAAAAGTGACCACCACTGGCTGCTCTCCATGTTCCAAGGGAGGGGTTAGCATTCTCAAGGGGAGGGTACTGCTGGCTTCATGGGGGTGGCCATCGATGGTGTTCGTTACTTACAGCTCGTTCCCCTCCGATGCAAGGTGGGCTTATACTTCCTTGTGGTTAGGTGGGACTCAGGTGACTAATATTGGCCAATGAGTTATGACTAGAAGTTATATGTGTCGTGTTCAGGCTGGAGCACTTATTGCCAATGTGAAACCTCTCAAAAGCTCTTGCTCTACTTAGCATGGTGATTGGCAGTATTCAAGATGGTGGGTGTTCTATCAGAGCAAAGAAACCTGGAGCAGAGCTCTCAGCTGACCCTTGATGGGCATGTAGAACAGAACAAGAAATAACTTGTGTCGTTACTGGCATTTCTTGGTTCAACACAACTTAGCTTACCTGACTGATATACCGTAGCTAGGCCAGTAGTTCGCTTAGGGCCTATATCAGGGGTCACAAATGTGAGTGCCCGTGAAACCCCATATGGGTGAATGAGGTGGGCAGGCTGTAAGAAAGGCACGGACGTGCTTTGTTTGCATGTTAAACATGTAGGCACATTCCTTGCTTTTTACAAAGGCATGCATTCTCCTTTTTTTTTTTTTTTTTTTTTTTTTGGGAATAAGTAAACTTTGTGGTATCTCTTTTGATACTTCCCCTTGATAGATGATAGTCTCTTTTGATACTTCCCCTTTATAGATGATAGTCTCAGCAACTGTTTCTCTATTAGTTGTAAAAAACAGCGGTCAAGTGTGATGATAAATGACTATAATGCTTGCTGGGCATCAGTAAGGGGAGGGGGGCACCATAGCAAAGGTGGTTTCTGTGAAAATTGGACTCTATAAACCCTGTCTAAAGGAGGCAGCTGGTTTCATTTAGCCCAAAGCAATTTCTGACCTCTGGGAATGTGCACAGAATTCCTAATTCTCAAGATTTTCTAAGAGAAGATTTTTTTTTTTGAAGAGAAGATTTTATGTGAAGTGTTTTAATTTTGAAATAATCAATTTTAAAAATTGCCAAAATAAAAAAAAATGTCATACAGCTAATACCTTATAGACTTTGGCCTATATCCCCCACAGCTTATCATTCTCAAACTAATAAAAAATCTTCATTTGAAGAGGTTACATCTTAAAAACAGAACAAGCATATATCAATTGACAGCGTAATGACACGACAAAATAATAACAAGCAATCAGCAAATATTTGATTTCTTACTTTATGTTAACATTGTGCTATGTGCTGTGGGTGATACTAGAGAAAGAAAAAAGATGGGCCTTGACTTTTGGGGAACTCACAATTTCACTGGGGAACAAATGGAAAGAAATAATATAAGAAACAATGGGGGCACCTGGGTGGTTCAGTTGGTCACACATCCGACTTCGGCTCAGGCCATGATCTCGCATTTTGTGAGTTGGAGCCCCACGTTGGGCTCTGTGCTGTCAGCTCGGGAGACTGGAACCTCGTTCAGATTCTGGGTCTCTCCTTCTCTCTGCCCCTCGCCCGCTCACACTCTGTCTCTCTCTCAAAAAATGAATAAATATTAAAAAAACAATATAAACAGTATAAAAAGAAACAATTAAGAGAAATTGTATTAGGGTTCTCTAGAGAAACAGAGCCAATAGGATATACATATTGTATTATATGTATAGTTGACCCTTGAACAAATGGGCTTGAACTGCATAGTATGTGCAGTATATGTGAATTTTTTTTGGTACATATAGCACAGCCCTGCAAATGCGTTTTCTCTGCCTATTTCCTTAATAACATTTCCTTTAGCTTTATTGTAAGAATACAGTATATAATACATATTTAAAATATGTGTTAATTGACTGTTTATGGTCATCAGTAAGGCTTCCAGTCAACAGTAGTCTATTAGTAGTTAAGTTTTGGGGGAGTCTAAATTTATATATGGATTTTTAACTGTACAGGCGTTGGCATCCCTTACCCCCATGTTGCTCAAGGGTCAATGGTATACATGTATACATATGTATTTACATATATAATATTTATATTCTGTATATATAGCCTACACGCACATACATACCTATTTAGAGAAAGATTTATCATAGGAATTGATGTGTAAAATTATGGAGGCTGATCTTCCATTTGCAAGCTGGAGGTCCAGGAAAGTCAGTGCTGCAGTCTGAAGACCTAAGTAAGCCCAGGGAGCCAGTGGTGTAGATTTCAGTCTGAATCTGAAGGCTTGAGAATCAGGAACACCAAAGTCAGGAGACCAGTGTTCCAACTCAAACAGAGTGAATTCAACCTTCCCTGCCTTTTCTTTCTATTCAGTCTTCCAATCAGTTCGTTCTCCCATACTGGGGAGAACCATCTGCTTGCTTAGTTCACCAATTCAGATGTTAATGTGTTCTGGAAACATCCTCCTAAACATTTAACCAGCTATGCGGGTGTCCTATGGCCCAGTGAAGTTAATGCATAAAATCCACCATCACAGACACTATGTAAGAAGGTGTAGTTAATAGCCATGCTTTGCAACAAGAGCTGAAGTGTGATGAGAGAGGGTGGAACAGACATAGAAGGAAGAAGTGGGATTGAGCAGAAGGCTGAAGAATGGATGGAATACCAGGTGGGGTCAGGGAATGTCAGATAATCCATGTGAAGAGGACACTGAGGGACAAAACGCAGGGTGGCTGCTTAACTAGAATAGAAAGTGCCTAGGGGAAGCAAGAAAACATGACTGGGAGAGAGTTTGGTTGCAAGGTACTGTGTTAAGGACCTCAGGAGTCAGGTGGAGGCATTGACCGTTACTGCAGTAAGAGGCGGTGGCTCCTGGCAGCAACCAGGACATCAAGAGGAGACTGGACACCAGAGTCCAGGCCAGTTGTCACTAATCAGCATTGCTTGTGGGGCCTGGGACAAGTCATTTACTGTCTGTTGTCCTAGTTTTTATATATGTGAGAAGAACAACATCAGTGTTAGACTCACATGTGAGGTGTATTAAAAATAGAGATGTTTGGGCATCCAACACCCCAACCTTCTGAGGATTTGGATTTTGAGTGAGCTCTGGATGGGGTTCTGCTACATGCTAACCTTTGAGAAGCACTACACTGAGACATCCCCCTCAGTGAATGAGCTGATGAGAAGGGTGAAATCAGACGTGCGAGGAGGACTGACATTACCATGCAGGTTGGGTTAGGGAAGGAATAGCCAGAGTCTATGCCCCCTCTCCTATGCAAGCCAGATTAACCTTCTTACTGTCTCCTTAACGTGGCTTGCCTGATGTCTCTTGAAGATTTTTGTTTTGTTTTGCTTTTTAATGCTTATTTATTGTTTGAGAAAGAGAGACACAAGGCGTGAGTGGGGAAGGGGCAGAGAGAGAAGGAGACACAGAATCCGAAGCAGACTCCAGGCTCTGAGCTGTCAGCACAGAGCCCAATGCGGGGCTTGAACTCACAAACCATGAGATCATGACCTCAGCCAAAATCAAACACTTAACTGACTCAGCCATCCAGGCACCCCTGTCTCTTGAAGATCTTAATTTGGAACCACCCTGAGGCAGGTTTTTGTTTAATCATAAGACATTAAAGTATTGTCTGTATGACAGGGAAGTCAATTTGATTTTAAGGTCTCTTTGTCATCTCTACTTATTTCAAATGCATTCTTGGTTTCTGGTCCTAGGTGTTCATATTGCAGTAAATATGGACACAGAAATCAAGCACTGTTTAGTAGAAGATTAACCATATCCCATGTGATATATACATATAATGGAATACTACTTGGTGATGAAAAAGAATGAAATCTTGCCATTTGCAACAACATGGATGGACCTGGAGGGTATTATGCTAAGTGAAATAAGTCAGTCAGAAAAAGACAGATATCATACGTTTTCACTCATATGTGGAATTTGGGAAACTTAACAGAAGACCATAGGGGAAGGGAAAGAAAAATAAGTTACAGAGAGGGAGGCAAACCATAAGAGACTCTTATATACAGAGAACAAACTGAGGGTTGATGGGACTTGGGAGGGTCAGGGGGGTGGGGAGAATGGGAGATGGGCATTGAGGAGGGCACTTGTTGGGATGAGCACTGGGTGTTGTATGTAAGTGATGAATCATGGGAATCTACTCCCAAAGCCAACAACACACTGTATACACTATATGTTAGCTAACCCGACAATAAATTAAAAAAAAAAAAAATTAACCACATCCCAGATTTTGGACTGAATTCCCAGTTGGTTCTCTTCCTCATTCTTCCGCAGATGCCTTTCTTTTCAGCATCATTCATCTCAGAGGCAACTGTGTTTATGTCCTTGACTGGGACATGTTCCAGTGTGTTGTCAGAGATTTCAGTCTCTAACGCCTAAAGAGATCCCATGCACTATTGCTAAAATACCAAGAATCAAAATTACATCTGATAGCCGTGCAGTCCCTAAAGAGCGGAAAGGAAGACTTTGCTTAAGGCAGAATGCACTAATCCATTGTATTAGCAAGTTGCCAGCGCTGTCCAAGTCAATGTTTACTTTTGTCAGAAGCAGGAATAAGGTAAAACACACGGGAGAAGGTTCCAGCATGGAGAAATTAGTGCTAAATTAAGATGCAAACAACATGTCCTGAGGATGGAAAACAATTTAGGGAAATGAAGCAATTGGTAAATATTGTTTGTTACATTGATAAATAGGCTGTGGCAGCCATCCAAAGTTTGCATTTAATTTGAAGCCAAAAATGCCTTTTGATTTGACAGAGCAGTTATGTGCATGCCAGAAGTCCTGTACTCCTAGGTGGGCGGCCGGTGATGCATGTTGGTGGAAAGACTTCTGAGGAGTATCACAGTGTGTTGATGGTGACCCCACAGGAAACCAGTACATGTATTTTTTCCTTATTTATCTTTATGTTCATAAGGAATATGATAGGAGTTCTGAAATAAAAAGGAATCTGAAATTCTTATGATGAGCTCCTATGTTTTTTTTCATGATCTTTTCCATGTCCCCACCTGTCAAATCATGCTAAAGGTGAGGAAGGAGTAATGGTAGGTCCATCATCACGAATCACACTAAGTTGACATTTTTAATCTTTTTTTTTTTTTCCTAAGCGGTACTGTGTATAAAGCGAAGTGCTAGGTTTTTTTGGGAGAACCAGGAAGAAGTTGAGATGTGGTTCTGACCTTCAAGGAGCTTGTGTGTTGGGCTGCCAGATGACTTTTCTATCTAGGAGTAGGTTGGTTTTTAGAATCCTGGGCTCAGGACTCACAAAGTAAAAAAAAAGTGGGTGGGTGGGTTGTGGCAAGAGCTAGTTATGTGGTGAGGAGTGTTCGTTCCTTTATGAGGGCTCCGTGGTGGTATTCCTCACTCTTGGCTCATGTCCCACACAGACCTGTACAAGAAATACAACCAGTGTAATCTCCCTTGGCCTCTTCATCACAAAAAAAATTGAAATAGACAATATTATCCTTAAAGTTCCTTTCTGTTGTAGCGTCCGTCATCTAAGGGCTTGGTGCGTCTGCTGGCTTCATGGGAGCACTGAATGTGACAGCCGGGAGGGGACAGGTGGACTAGCATATATGCCTGTGACACTTAAGTCTCATGTTGACACACTTAGAAAAATCTTAACCAGTGGCAAAATTCTGACTTAAGGAAGACTGAACACTTTTATAATGACAACACTTAAAATTGTTTTCCTAATGTTTAATTTTGAGAGAGAGAGAGTGCAGAAGTGGGGCTGAGAGAGAGGGAGATGCTGAATCCGAAGCAGGCTCCACGCTCTGAGCTGTCAGCACAGAGCCAGTTGTGGGGCTTGAACTTATGGACTGCGAGATCATGACCTGAGCTGAAGTTGGATGTTCAACCGACTGAGCCCCCCACAGGTACCCCAACAACACTCTTATTCGGACCTCCTTATTTGCCAGGCTCAGTCCTATGTCCCATCCATTAATTAACTCTTTTAATCTACAGAAGAGTTCTATGAAGCAGGTGTTTGTATCCTGCTTTTAGAAATGAGATAATTGAGGCACAGGTCAAGAAATGCGCCGAAGTTTACCCAGCTAGTGAGTGGCAGAGTCAGCATTGAAACCAGGTGGTCTGACGTCAGAGCTCACATCCAGTTGGTTCCAACCTCCTCTCCCTCCCTAATACTCTCTTGTCCAGGGACAGGAGAAATAACTTCCTTGTTTCTTCTTACCAAAACATCTTCTTTTTCCATCCACGACCCTTTCCCTCTCTTAGCTTTTCCTAATTCCTCATTCCTGATAATAGATATAAGCATCTGAAGTCGGGGGATTCTGGAGGCTATTTAACTCTCCATAATCCTGTCACTCTCTCTTTGTGGATCTGTAATAATGTTACAGGAATGTTATGAAATAAAAAGTGGTTCCAATAGGAAGCAGCTATGTCAATTGTGAAACATACCTCACAGCTCTACTTCGACTAAAATCATCCTTCCTTCGTGGTCTAAACTAAGATGGGGAATACCTACCAGCCCTATCTCAAGGAAAATCATCTGTAACAGTGCTCTGGGTGAAGCAGTAGTGAGTTGAAATGAAGGGATTTTCAGAAAGCCATCAGGACAAGCTCACAAGAGTCAAGGAAGTAGCTTTTTTGGAGTAAAAAAAAAAAAAAAAATCCCGTATACGATCCCTGTTTATCATCTGATATCCTTCCCATCTCCAGCTAGATTGCCTCAGTATTTCTCACAAAACTTTTTAGCATTCGTAAATTTGAAGAAGAATTAGGATTCCAGCAATCAGTGTCACTTGATATAATGTAAAAACTATGAGAAACTCAGTTCGCCATAAAATAAAATTTCAGGGGAAGCGTGACCTCATGATGTGTTGATCTGAGGATGTAGCTGTTACTGGGTACCAATTTCAATTACATTCAAGGTCCCATCTAGTTACCAGGAAACCGAAGATGTTCTCCCATCATCGGCCAAGAATTAAATACCATATCTGATGGCCCCTGGAAGGAATACTGATAAATGTTTTTCTGAATGCACTTTACGTATTGATGTACTATAATTACAAAGAGTTATTGGCAAAAATGCTGGGAAATTCTCATAAGCTCAACTTAATGCGCAAGCTAATAGATATTTCTAGTTTCATCTTCCAGCGCTGGGTGCCTTTGTTCAATGTTTTGCTTTTTAATTAAAAGCAGCTTGATAAACACTGCATCCCAGAAACTTTCCTTAAACTGATACTTATTGTAAACCCTCAGTGTGTCTAGCTAGGCGGAAGAAATCACCTTAGTGTATAACAAGATCTCCTACCTTCAAAGGATTTATTGTCTTTGAACCCTAATGCTCTGAAAAACAGAAAATAATACAGTTGAATGCAGGACAATTTTATTTTTTGTATAGGATGATATTTTAAGTGGACAAAGGACTAATCTCATGAGATAGTTGACATTACTATTGTATAAATGCAGAAATGGAGCATCTGAGACGCTAAGTGCTGGTCACTGGCACACCAGTAGGGGACCCCATTTTCTGCCTCCTGGCTAGGCTGTCCCACCACGATATCCTCTCGCCAAAATGGGTAAAGCCAGTACACGTTGTGACCGATATGTGGTTCGAATACATGTCTGGAGCTATATACCCTCTAGTTATGATTTGGGTTTATGATTGGGAAACCTCTCTTGAAGAATAGAAACACAGCCAGGTTTCATTGAACGTGATGCAAAGATACAGGGAGAACACCTCCATGGACAAGCCAAGACCACCATAGAAAGGCCTCAGGAAAAAATCCAACCTGCCTGTACTGTGACCTCAGACTTCTAGCCTTCAGCACTGTGAGAGCGTAAGTCACCTGGTGTGTGGTACTTTGTTATGGCAGCCCTTGCAAACTAACACAGTTAGTTTAAAAATTTTTTAAATTGGTTCATCTTAATATTTACCTGTTGTATCACTTAGATTTTTGGCGTGAAATGGTACTGAACTCAGATGGTGAAATAGTAGGCTTTATTGAAAGGGCTACTTACAGAGATGTGCGAAGTGTAAAGGAAGCTGGAGGCTATCGGGAGTGGGGAGGTGTTACTATGCTTGGGGCTAAGGAAGCAGTGGGGGAAAGAGGCCCCCAGATGAGTGAGAAGTGGAGCAGTAGGTGAGGGGCCAGTTAAGCAGGAGCGCTGTCATGAGGAGATATGGTTACTGTCACAGAAGGGTTGCAGACACAGGGAGAGGTGCAGAGATGTGTAAGCATCTCTCGACTGCCTTCTAATTCTGGTTGGAGCCTTTCATTGGGCTAGTCCAACAGAAAGCCAGAAAACAAGGCAATGTGGAGGGTGCTGTCTGCAGAGGTCACTCCTGGAGAGTCTAGAAGGGCCAACAAGGGTGGTGAATAAATGGTGGGGAGGAACAGAGAATAACTTCACAAAAGAAAATAATCAGCATTGTTGCCATTCAGCAAAATGGAGAAACAAAGGAGCTAGACTATTTTTCTTTTTTTTTTTAAATTAGCATTTTTAAAAAATTTTTTTTTTAACGTTTATTTATTTTTGAGACAGAGAGAGACAGAGCATGAACGGGGGAGGGTCAGAGAGAGGGAGACACAGAATCTGAAACAGGCTCCAGGCTCTGAGCTGTCAGCACAGAGCCTGACGCGGGGCTTGAACTCACGGACCGCGAGATCGTGACCTGAGCCGAAGTCGGCTGCCCAACCGACTGAGCCACCCAGGAGCCCCTAAATTAGCATTTTTAATTTAGTTTTGAGAGACAGAAAGAGACAGAGTGTGAGTGAAGGACGGGCAGAAAGAGAGGGAGACACAGAATCCGAAGCAGGCTCCAGGCTCTGGACTGTCAGCACAGCCCTGACGCGGGGCTTGAACTCACAAACTGTGGGATCACGACCTGAGCTTAACTGACTGAGCCATCCAGGCATCCCCAAGACTTACTATTTTTTCCAAGATCAGCAGCAAAATCAGTATCAAACTGAAAATGACATTATCTCTCTCCTTTTTGGTCACTGGTGATTTTCCTGTATTTTGTTTTATGAGGGCAGGGAGGGGAGACTTTCCATTAAAAGAAACACTTCAAAAGTAGAAAGAGGGGCGCCTGGGTGGTTCAGTTGGTTGAGCCTCTGACTCTTGGTTTCAGCTCAGGTCATGATCTCGTGGTTCCTGAGTTCGAGCTGCACGTTGGGTGGTGGTGCAGAGCCTGCTTCAGATTCTTTGTCTCTCCCTGTCTCTTTGCCCCTCCCCTGTTCATATTCCCTCTCTCTCAAAATAAATAAACTTAAAAAAAATTGAAGAGTAGAAAGAAAAGTCAGCTCTTCCAAAGGTCTCGGTTCAGAGTTGAGAAAAGAGAGGCACAGAAAAAAAGAAAGCCCTTCCCAGCAGTTCTGTGGACAATCGACCCAGGACCATTGATCACTGATCACTGCACTGACCTCATCAGTCAGGATGTTCAGCTTTAGGAGAATGTTTCAGGTATAATGGCTCTAAAAAAGTTGAGGAACTTCCGTAGGAATTTGTTGAGGCAGCAAAGGAGGGGGAAAAAAAAAAGGAACCAAGGTTGGTTATATTCTATTTTTAGATGTGAATAAAGAAAGGCTGTGTGATTCAGAAGCAGGCAGACGGCCCATATCCCATTCAGCTATGGTCAGTTTATGACAAGTCTCTAAGCCAGGTCGGGATGAACCACGAGGTAAACCCTGACCCCAGGGCCAGCTCCCCGGCATTGCTCAAGCAGCAACTCTCTGCATCCTTGGTTTATCCTTCCTGTTTCCTCGCTTATCAAATATTTATTGTCAACAACGGGCAGTTCTGTTTGCACACAGTGTGATGGGGTAATGAGATAGTTAGGTTTCCTCCTGTTATTGATGGGGAGTGCTGATGGCATGAATAATTTCCTCTTTTTACAAATGGGAATTTAATTATTGATGCCGTGTTTAGGCAGTGACAAAGGTGTTACCAACACACTGCAGTTGGAGGCCTTGGCAGGCATGAGGATCTGGGATTCGTGGGGGTCTTGAATTAAATTTGTCTAATTGCTTAGAAGAGAGGGAATGTGTATCTCTCTGTCTATATATGCACATACACACATACGTATACATGTAAATAAATATATTCTATATATGCCGTCGGAAGAAATTTTTGTCTAAGACATCAGAGAAAACAAATCTCTAAAACCCGATCCTAACAAAGTATAAGCAAATCAGATCAGTGGAAACTCGCCCTTTCAGACCCGCATTGAACATGAACTGAATTCTTAGCATCACAGATGGAATATTTATTCATACAAGCAAGGATTTTGTGGACTGACAACTCACATTCGCTCCCAAGATAAACAGACCATGAGGTTTCTAACTTAGTATTTTAATTTGATGGCTTTCTTTGAAGGGATTCAAGGCTCTCTGAATACCACCCCCCAAGCCAGAAAGAAAATAAAAGCCAAGTATATTTCTCAATGAAGAGAAGTTTTCATTATTCCTTTACTTAAAAAAAATTATTTATTTATTTTTTATTTTTTTTATTTTTTTTTCAATATATGAAATTTATTGTCAAATTGGTTTCCATACAACACCCAGTGCTCATCCCAAAAGGTGCCCTCCTCAACACCCATCACCCACCCTCCCCTCCCTCCCACCCTCCATCAACCCTCAATTTGTTCTCAGTTTTTAAGAGTCTCTTATGCTTTGGCTCTCTCCCACTCTAACCTCTTTTTAAAAAAAAAAAAAAATTTATTGGTGTCTCTTCCTCTGGTAGTGTGAGATGAGGTGGGTTTCAGAGGAAACAAACCTTTATTTTAGGGAACTCTGACGTGGAGAAGTTTCTGTGATTCTGCTGAAGGTAGGAATGCAGTAAGCAGCCGCCTCGACTATGCCCTTGAATCACTTGGGATTTTAGTAACGTGTAAATTCTTTTCAGGGGGTCTGAGGTTGGGTCCAGAGGTATTTTGCCTTTTGATGGTCTCCCAGGTGAAGCCAGAGCTGCTGGTCCATGAGCCACACTCTTTTTCTGGTGTGTGTGTGTGTTTTATTTTTTTTTTAATTTTTTTTTTTTTTTACTTTTGAGAGAGAGTGAGCAAGGGAGGGGCAGAGAGAGAGAGAGAGAGAGAGAGAGAGAGAGAGAGAGAGACAGAATCTGAAGCAAGCTCCAGGCTCTAAGCTGTCAGCACAGAGCCCAATGCGGGGCTCGAACTCAGAGACTGTGAGATAATGACCTGAGCTGAAATCAGACACTCAACCGACTGAGCCACCCAGGCACCCATCCGTGAGCCACACTTTGAGGAGCAAGGATTATTGGACTAGACAGCAAATCCTCGAGATAATGAATGTTAAAGATCAATAGTAGTAACGTTTTTATAATTTTTGATTCTTTATAATTTTTTTAAATATTAGAATAAGTTTTTTGCCCATCTGCCTCACACAGCTTTTTGCTGCAGAAACTTCATTTAAATTTTTCTGAGTTTTCTGATAGTCTTGGCTATAGATTTATAGTGGCTGGCACAGGTTGGCCTCAGAAGAGTTTTTTCAATATTTTTAAAATTGGAAATTACCTTCAAAGGTATAACCAAGTTATAGTCAAGGATATTAAGTTAGTATATGCTACCGAGTTTGAATCTCTGCTCCTTCATTTGAAGCCTTTTGTTCCTCTGAACTCGTTAGCCAACCTGTTAATGGTCAGAGGTTCAGGGAGGGTGTGATTTTTTTTTTTTTTTTTTCTCAAAGCAATGGCTCATCTTCATCAATGTTGTCCATTCTTCAGAACAGACCTATTAGCTGTGGCCCCCATGGCCTTCCTGTGACTACCGGTTTTGTAAACTCTCACTGGAGCTTTCATACAGCATATCCCCTGAAGTTGCTCAGTGCTTTTTCATAAGTCACCTGGGTCAATTATTCCAGGTAAATGAGAAGAAACGAAAGTTGAGAGAAGGAAAAAAAAAATCATGCTAGCAGTAACAAGATTGGAAATTGCTCGAGATTGCACTAAGTGGGGTGTAGGTATGCAGATGTATGTAAATGATGAATCAACCTTGCAGAGAAACCAGCACTGCCCACTCCCACCTGATTTTTCCCCACACCTGAGAGATGATAAGGCTCCTGAGTAAGTCAGCACCTCGGCACCCCACCCCCTTGGCTCCCCAGCCAAACAAAACAAAACATAAGGCTTTGTGGGAAGAGCTCCAATAGAAACCTCATCCTCGCTTTCCCTCTGATGGGTGATAGAAGCCTGAACTGGCAAAGGATGGTCCACAGTTTCCTCCCTCCTGGCTGCAGATGCCTGTCTGCCCTGATACCTTGCAGAAGCTTCATGGGGACTGAAGGTGAATCATATTCCTCATCAAATGTTGAAGGATCAATAATTATTAAAAACAATAGCAACGACAAACGGGGAGGGGGTGAGAGCGGAGATGGCTATGGAAGAGAGGTAGGAAGGGATCTCAGACCAATTATTTTTCTACAAAATACTTTATGTGACAACAGCAGCAGCCCCCAAAAGGGCAACGTGTAACAACAAAGCCTAATTAGAATGATTTCAGTGTAATCATTAACTCGCATCTAACACTGACGAGAGTATTTCTGTTTAAACTAAAACATGACCTGCATGGAGGAGAGGCCTTGTAAACTGTCTCTGAAATAAAATATGTGACAGGAAAGGTCAGAGCTGCTCTCATTTGAATTTCAAGTAGGGAGCTGGCTCCGCGGTGGCCGGCATAGCAGGGCCTGGCGACTCCGCTTTCCCAGGCCTTCCTGCCAGCAGTAGCAGTTGGAGAAATCCTCTAGGACTAATTACTGGGATTGCAAAACAAGGATTTTTCTTCCCTTGCCTCTGCCCACTATCTCTTCCCCTCTCCCAACCAGGGAGGGAAGCAAGGGTCTCGAATGATGTTTGCAGAGAGAGGTGATTTCCTTTGTTGTCGCTACGAGACTGAAGGTCACTGCTGAGTGGCCCGATCCACCAGATCCAGACACCTGCCCGCTGGCCCCTGGGCCAGGCCTCGCCTAGGCTGGCCTTCCTGGCACATCCTCCTGCCAGCCAGGCAGGGGAGGGCTTGCTAATAAACTCTCTTCCCAGCAAGAGTGATGCCAAGGCATTGCCTTCCGCTGGGCTGCGTAAAAGCAGCTATCAAATCAGCAAGATACAACTTGATTTGCAGGTCTCCAGTGAAATTTAAGAAGGCGAACTGTAAAACGTTCAGGGAAAAGGAAGCATGAAAACATTTTTAAGGAAAACATTTAAAAAGTCAGAGACAGACATGATAATAAAAAAAAGTTGGCAGGGAAGATTTTATTTATTCATTTTGAGACATTGCAAAGAGCTCTGTTAGCAGCATTTATCTGCCTCTTTTTTTTTTTTTTAAGGCAGCCCCAAAAGCAAGTGAGTTGAATTCATTTCCTTTTTTCCTTCTGTGACTTTTAAAAGCATTATATACAATGAGATCTTTTTTTGCACTTCTGGGAATTTTTAAAGCTCTAACATTTCATCCATAAGCCTGACTTGGCGAAACCTCTTTCCTTTTCCCCCAACGCCCCTCCTTCCCACTCCCTTCCTTTTTCTCTCCCTTTGCTTAGCCTGCATGCACTGTGGGGCCTTTCTTTGTCCTGATACTAACTGGTCCTTTCCCCTTAGTTTCTTGGTAATATTTTCTTCAGTCTTTTTTAAAATTTATTTTTAAATAATCTCTATACCCAATGTGGGGCTCGAATTTACAACCCCAAGATCAAGGGTCATGTGCTCTACTGACTGAGCCAGCCAGGCACCCCTCTTCAGGTTTTTTGTTGTTTTTCAAATCTTTGTCTTCTCTTTATTTTTAGATGCTTGTTTATTGAGAGAGAGAGAGAGAGAGAGAGAATCCCAAGCAAGTTCTGCACTGTCAGTACAGAGCTTGATGTGGGGCTTGAATCCACGAGCCATGAGATCATGACCTGAGCTGAAACCAAGAGTCAGATGCTTAACCAACTAAGCCACCCAGGTGCCCCATATCTTTGTCTTCTCTTTGATACTAATCAAAATGGATGAGAAAATTCAAAATGTACTTGGTAACAGTGGGAGGAAAAAACAGGTTTGGCAAAACCACAGATGCATGCCGTAGAGGTCACTATTCTCTTTGCCTTTCCACACAAGGTCAGGAAGGTTACTGGGGTCAGTGCGGTGAAAGCGAAATGATTCACTAGATGCTCATTAAGACGGCAAGAGAGATTGATTTTATGCGAGACTATGGCAGTAGAGGGGAGACACTTAGAATAGGGGACAGAGACCGAGCCTAACAATACAGCAAAGACAATTGAGGATTTACAGCCAGAGTGATGGGGTCAGCAGATGGAAACTAATGAAGAGGAGACACCAAAGGTAAGGGGATTCTTGCTAAAAGCAGACCAAGGTTGAGGCCTGGTCTAGAGATCTCAGTGGAGCCTAACTACCATTTGGTTTGGTTAAGGAGGGAGTGTTTGCCAATACTTGTCAGTGTCTTCCACTGGGTTGGCCTATGTTCTCTATCCAACAGTTTTTTTTTTCTTTTTTATATTTACATCCAAGTTAGTTAGCATATAGTGCAACAATGATTTCAGGAGTAGATTCCTTAATGCCCCTTACCCATTTAGTCCCCCCTCCCCCACAGGCCCTCCAGTAACCTCTGTCCTCCATATTTAAGAGTCTCATGTTTTGTCCCCCTCTCTGTTTTTGTATTATTTTTGTTTCCCTTCCCTTGTGTTCATCTGTTCTTATGAGTGAAGTCATATGGTATTTGTCTTTCTCTGACTAATTTCGCTTAGCATAATATCCTCTAGTTCCATCCACGTAGTTGCAAATGTCAAGATTTCATTCCTTTTCATTGCCAAGTAATACTCATATTTATATACCACATCTTCTTTATCCTTTCATCCATCGATGGACATTTGGGCTCTTTCCGTACTTTGGCTGTTGTTGATAGTGCTGCTGTGAACAATGGGGTGCATGTGTCCCTTTGAAACAGCACACCTGTATCCCTTTTATATCCAACAGTTTTGACACATAGTGGACAAAATCATATGGTACTGGGCTGATTCACAGTACAGATGCTCTATGTAAATTCCTAAACAGGTCTTAGTTCCTGTAGCAGATTTTTGTTGTTGACAACCTCAAGAAAAAATGATTCTAAAACATCTGTTTAAGGACCTTAACTGCTTTTGATTTCTATCCCCATAGTACTTACTAGAAAGATCTTTGCTTTTGGAGTTAGGCAAAAAAGTTCACATTCTGACTTTGGAAGCATTTGATGTAACCATCCTACTGGCTGTGCTGACTTTGATGGGGTCCAATTTGGAAAACACTGGTTTTCTATTTTTCTCCTGCCACCTTCCATCAAGCTGTGTCAGGGGGTCTGTGTTGACCCCCCCACTTCCTCATCCTGGGAACCCAAATCTTTTCGGTGATTTTTGGTTGTCTGAATTTACATTGACAATTAAAGCTCATTTTCAGGGCTTAGAAAATTCAGTCTAGTCCATTGTAAAACTTGTTCTCCTTCAGAGGCACCCCATGGAGACCCTCACAGGGTACAGTGTATTGGTGTTATTCTGTTAAATTCCCTCTCAAACCTTGTCTGTGGTGGCCAGCCCCCCAGCCTCTTAGTGTTGACATTGTCTTAGCGTGGCAGGAAGTCTTCTTGAGTCCCTTCCAGACAAGGAAGACCAGACTCCCTTCTCACCCTGTGCTGGGCCTATGGGACACTCACACATCCTTGCCATGTGCTTAGTGGGAAGACAAGCTGGGACCCTGCTGCCTTCAGAATTCTCTGAGTCTCTGGCCTTGAGGCAGCAACCACAGTGAAGTTTATTAAGCTCCACACATCAAGGAACAAATGCCCAGCATTCTGGAACTGCACTCCACTTGTGTGGCTGCACCAGGTTGGACTGATGAGTTTCCCTGACTTGGCAAGCTTCCAGCCAAGGATTGGAACCTCAGTGCCCCGATGGTGTAGACCTCCCAGCTGGGCTAACGACTCTCCTACCTATCTGTTCTCCTTCTCAACAACATTCAGACTCTGCTTACACAGGATGAAAGGTGTGGTGGGATTCACCTCTGAGCCAGACCTGTAGGAATGGGTCTAGCCACTCGTCTTGAGAAAGTAGGGGTAACTACAGCCTGTTGGCCTTCTGAGAAAACAAAGCATAAAGTATTTGGACACATCGAGTAAACTGTGTCTGCTTTTATTTTTTTTCCTCTGTAAAATGAGAGCACATAATTCTCTCTCATTAAGGTTGTTGTAAGGATGCAATGAGAGAAGATATATAGACGTGCCATTTTTCTTCAGTCTCTTTTGTCTTCTTACCCTTTCTTTCTTATGCTTCTCTTGACGAGCTTGGTTGGGAAGGATCTCATGGAAGCATTGTGGGGGGGGGGGTTCAATTCAGAATTTCTTTAAAAAAGATGCCCACTTTATTGATGGGAGAAGTGGAACCTCAGTAGGAAAATCCCTGACTAGGATGTTTCCAAGACCTCTCAGGTGTGAGAGCAGCATACAGAGGAGAGTAAGATTTTGTTTAGAAGTCTGCTGAGGGCCTGCTATGCATTCCCAGCTTTGCATGTGTGGGGCAAGTGAACTCCCAGACCAAGAGGGAAAGCCCCTCTCTGCCCCCACTCCCAGGAACGCGTGCCGCTGAATGCCTGCTGCTTAGCACTTTGTACCTTAGTGAGCTCCCAGGTTATAGCTTGCGTGGGGTGGGGGAGGCACCTCAGGGAGGAGAGCTCAGAATCCCCTCAGTACTGTGTCCCCTGCCTGCCCGTAGTGCTCCTAATGATGGATGATACTTCGGCGATGATAGTATTTGCTATGATGGATCACAGAGGAGTATGAAAATTCATAAGGCAGTGTTAGGTTGTATTTCACAGGACCGTGTGTGTGTGTGTGTGTGTGTGTGTGTGTGTGTGTGTGTGTGTTGTAGCCCCATTAGCTCTCTTGGGGATTGCATAGAGTTGTGCCATTTTGACAATTTATTGTTTTCCGTCTGCCCCATTCTTGCACGCACATGTTGGAGGGAGATAGCTGCTTGTCCTTTGAGGCACAGATGGTTGGCCAACAACTCCTCTCGTTGCCCTTGAATCTTTGCCTCTCCCTCTTCTGGGTGAAGCCTCAGCTGTCTGAGGAAGTGTATGTTTGTGAGCGTGTTTGGCCTGAGGGCTCTGCCTTCACCCATTACTGCCCTTGCCACTCTGGAAAGTTCTCAATTCCCAAGATACTGGATGCAGCTGTCACTGAGTAGTGCTAGTCTCTGAACCTTGCAGAATGGGCAAGGGGGGGTGGGGTGAGGCGTAGATAATTTTGGAAACTTTGTTTTCTCTAAGAGAACAGACTATTAGTAGATTATGGAAACACGCAAAAATTTTTATTTTTTTTCTGTCAAAGTTGAATGACATCAAATACTTACAAGCAGTGCTCGTATTGTTCTAAATATATTCTACCTGAGCATATTCTGGTGACAGCGGTTCCTGCCACCTCTGCTGCTTCCCCCACCCCCCTCCCCTTCTCTTTCCTTTTCTTCCTCTTCCTCAGTTTGAAGAGGCATCCCGGGGTGGTGGGGACAAGCTATAGAATCAGAAGATGTACTTTGAGTTCCACTTTTGCTCCATTTCATTATAAGACAGGGTAGAAACATTTATTCTCTCCCAACAGAATGTGAAGCCATTTTACTGGGGAGCTGTTGCCCTGGTGTAAAAGGCTCTGTGGTTGGAGTTGAGACCAGACCTTCCCTGACCAGGAGAAGCTGTGGGAGAGTTAAGATCCCTGGAGTTATGTCTCGTGTATGTAAGCGTCTGGTCCTAGTATTTGTGCTTGTAGGGAACATAATGATTTGACCTGGAAGTGCTTGTCACAGGTCACCAGCTCTGTGGTAACTGTAGAGAAACACCTCATGGTGTTTCCTGATCCCTGTGGAGCTGTGGCTTGGCTTTGCCTGCAAATCTTCTCATCTCATCCTCAGCCGGATCTTGCACCTGGCTGGCTCCTTGGACCGGTTCCCTTGAATTTCCAGCAGGCCTTATGGGAATGAAACCAAGGGCCTAGTTTATTGGTGGACTCCTGGCAGAACTTCCAGCATTGAGGCTTGGCTTCACCAAAGGGGAGCTTCCTCAGGATACGGTGATAGAAATTAGGCAGTATCTGAGAGCCATTTTACTGTAATACTGAAAAGAGGAAGGTGTCTTTCCTTGGCAGCTCTTATTTTTATCCTCTAAGATTAGAACTTTCCACTTTTATAATAGGAGACCCTGCCATTTACCCAGGAAGGTCACTGAGAGGCTTTGGACCTACTGATAGTTTAAGGGGTTCCTGTCCTGGAGTTCTTGTTTCTTCTTGTGACAGGAGAAGCCACATCACTGAAGACCCGACTTTAAGTTCTTTTCCGTTTTTTCAACTCCCCTTGATTCCAGGTTCTGTGTAGAAAGCAAAAGTGGAAAAAGCCCCTTGGCTTAAGTAGAAAGCCAAGTTTGCGGATTCCTGCCAGGCCCGTGCCTGGCTGTGGGAGCATGTGGATGTACTTATGCTGAAGGCAGCTTGCCAAAAGCATTCTAGAGGGTTTGATATAATGAAAAAGGAAGTAAAAAAGCTTAAAATAGAATTGTCAACAAGTACTGTTAAATGACTACTTGGGTCATTAGGGAAGGGTTTATGGACATTGTTACCTTCTCAGTAGCCAGAACTTTATTAAGAGCTAATAAAGACAGGTGCTCTTTACCATCATTTTACTGATGAGTTACAGGTGTGTTATTTTAATTTGCACGGATATCCTACCTGGTAAGTTTACCATTTGATGGGGAAACTGAGGGCTATCAGCCAGGTATATTGCCAATGTCTCAGAGCACCTGTCCTAGGCAGAATACTGCCCACCCCCAAGGTGTCTATGTCCTGGTCCTCAGAACCTGTGAATAAGTTGGTGTGGCAAAGGGAATTAAGGTTGCAGATGGAATTAAGGTTACTAATCAGCTGACCTAAGGAAAGGGAGATTATCCCGGATTACCTGGCTGGGCCCAGTATAATCACAAGGGTCTTTAAATTTTTTTTTTTTCAACGTTTATTTATTTTTGGGACAGAGAGAGACAGAGCATGAACGGGGGAGGGGCAGAGAGAGAGGGAGACACAGAATTGGAAACAGGCTCCAGGCTCTGAGCCATCAGCCCAGAGCCTGAAGCGGGGCTCGAACTCCCGGACCGCAAGATTGTGACCTGGCTGAAGTCGGATGCTTAACCAACTGCGCCACCCAGGCGCCCCCACAAGGGTCTTTAAAAGTAGACCAAGGCGGCAGAAGAAGAGTCAGTGTCAAAGTGATGTGATGTGAGGAAGAGTCACCTGCCCATCGCTGGCTTTGTTGATGAGTGGCCCTAGGAAGTTGCAAAAGACCAGGAAACATTATTTCCTCATGTCTCCAGAGGCAATGCAACCCCACTTTCGCCTTGATTTTAGCCCAGTGAGACCAGTGTCAGACTCGAGAATCCCAGAACTGTAGGATGACACGTTTGTGTTGTTCAAAGCCACTAAATTTGTGTGAACTTGTTATGGCAACAATAGGAATCTAATAATATACTACCTAAGGGGCAGAGCCAGGACTAAAAATGAAATCTAAAGTTTATCCTCTTTTCACCATGCATGATGACTTCTAAATGGTTTGATATTAAAAATAGAGCCAGAAAAAGAATTAAATTAAAAAAAAAAGAAAAAAAAAATAGAGCCAGAAAAATGCTACCCAACTTCCTAAGCTATTTTCTCTCTCTGCCTTTTCTTCCTTTTCTCTTATGCTCAGTTCATGTGCTTTCCACCCGCCGCCCCCCCACCATCTCCCTTTCCCTAAATTAACAGATTCTTGCTGTAAAAGAAATTGATTCTTCACTCCAAAGTAGGTCATTATAACAAAGGTTTTAAATCATTTGGTCTTCCCATTTGTGAAATATAGACTTCACTTTAATCTTCTGTGCATTACCAGCAGTAAAAAAAAGGGCCATAATTTGTGAAAAATGGGATTTTTTTCCCCCCACCATCAATCATTTGGGCAGATGTGTAAGTTTTTCACTCCTTTTTCACCCTCTGACTCATACCTGGAAGTCAGAGGACCTGAATTCATCCACACAGAGGACCCTCATTCTGGTTATACTTCCAGGACCAAATTTAGAAACTTAATGAAATATTTGGTCTCCGTTGCCAAACCGGCAGGACCCCCATTTCTTCTCCTATTTTTTCTTTCCACTTACAATTGTCTATCTTAGAGATCTTTGTATCTAAGAAACTCTCCTAAACTCTTAAAGCTACTGAGTTTGTTTTGAAAAACTCAAGCTAAGTTTGTTTTGTTGGGAAGGGGCTGGAATAGTTAGAATTTGTGTACTGGTGTAATTTTTGTGCCAAAAGCATGAGAGAAGCTCATAGTTTCTCTGCAATTGCTTCTTCACTTCAGAACATCATCTAAATAAATATAGGGGACCTATTCTAATGTAGGACATACATTACCTGGCACAATTATAAAGGTGGATAAGTCACTAAGTTGAAATCTAAGATCTTAGAGTCCAGTGACTAAAAAATAGGGCCTCTTTGCAATGATCAGATTGCACTGTAACATCTCTTTCCTTATCTAGCTTCCTGTCTGCACAGGAGGAGACCTAGTCTTTGTCCATACAGGGACCATGTTTTATGTTTTGCATGAATTCCTAGTTCCCAGCACAGGGTACTTGACGTACAACTTCATATAAACTTTGGAATTTGGCAGGCCTGGGTTCAAATTCTGGTTCTACTTCCTGCCTCCTGTGTGCCCTTTGTCTAGTTACTAGTCTCTCGCTTTTAAAAATTTTTTATTTTTTTTAATTAAAAAAAATTTTTTTTTTACTTTTAGAGAGTGAGCATGAGTGGGGGAGGGGCAGAGAGAGAGGGAGACAGAAGATCCGATGTGGGCTTTGCGCTGACAGAGAGCCCGACTCAGTGCTGGAACTCACAAACTGTGAGATCATGACCTGAGCTGAACTTGAACGTTTAACCAACTGAGCTATCCAGGCACCCCGTTACCAGTCTCTTGGATATGTATTTGGCTCCTCTGTAAATTGGGGTATGGTAATCCACACTGCTCCAAAGGTTCAATGAGATGGGTAATTTAAAGCACTTAGCAAAGTCATAGCATCGTCACAGCGAGTAGACAGTTTTTAAAACGTAGTGGTTAAAAACGTGGAGCCACATTGCCTAGATTGCATTCTAACTACCTCACTTACCAGGAAAGTTAATACTCTTTGTATGCCTCAGTTTCTTCATGTGTAAAGTGAGTATAATAATAGCAGTTACTTCAGAGGTTTGTTGTATGGATTAAATGAGTCAACACGCGTTCGGGAGCCTTGATCAATGACTTAACGATATAGCAAGTATGCATTGTACATTATTATTATCAACAATAAACAATAAGAGCTTCTACTCTTCCTCTGTCATCCATCCCATTTTATTTGATTAATTTGTTCTCCTTTTCAGACCTTACAATATGTGTAAGGGAAAAGTTAGTTGATTCTAAAGACGATTCCAAAATCCTTCTCTGCTGTTTAAAAGGTTGTAACTTACATGAACAAAGATCCAGAGCCCATCGTCCATACTCATATTTTCTTGGGGTCCAAAGGGAGAGAGACTGTAATTTTGAAAAACCATGGTCCACAGCTAATGGAAGTAAACATTCTCGTGGCAGGAAAAGTAATCTTTTCCTCTGCCCTGGATTAGACTCAATGTTTATAACAAACAGAACTGCTGTGGGCTTTACACTTTAACACAACAACAACAACATCTTTGTTTGAAAAAATATATATACATATGTTTGGTTTTCTAAATAACAGCATTGCAATATGGTGTGTCAGAAATTACAGCCGGCTCTTGGTTTTTTTTTCTTTCAATGAAAAGAAAAATTTTGCATAACCTAAAACTGCGTTCGTGTTGGAAACGATTGTCAGATTTTTTTTTTTTGAGAGCAAGAGCATGATAGAGAGGGAGAGGGAGAGAGAGGGAGAGGGAGAGAGAGAGAGAGAGATGAGTGAGGGAGGGATAGGGGGAGAAGAGAGAAAGAGAATCTTAAGCAGGTTTCACGCTCGGTGTGGAGCCAGATGTGGGGCTTGATCTCATGACCCTGGGCTCATGACCTGAGCTGAAATCAAGAGTCAGATGCCCAACCGACTGAGCCACACAGGTGCCCCATCACATAGAGTTTTAATTGTTGATTCCATCCTCCTTATGTCCCTCATGAAGTTGTATTTTCTTTGGGATGCTCTGAGCAGCCTCTTTGATTCGGTGCCACACTTGAGTTGGTAAAATAACGGCCAACTTCAAGTCCTCCACATCATTTAATGTAAGACTCAAAGTGAGGGTAACATCCCCCTTTCCTGTCAACTGCTTTTTTCCATCAAGATCGAGAGCAAGTGTGTTTGAAGGTTTAAAACAAAGCTATGTTTGAGTTTATCCAATCACAAAAAGCATCTGAAAAACGTCTGAGCTGGTGAAAAACACCCCCCTTTACATGCTCTGCTAACTCTGAAACGTCCGGATGGAATTTGAGCTCAGAACAAGCTTGAAGAATCACAGAACAAGTGGTAATTGTTTTCAGCAAGTCAGAAGTGCCTGAAATCCATGGACCCTTGACTGATGTAATGCCCTATTCCTCCAGAGCCCAGAGAACCAGTTTTTCACAGCGATTTCCCCCTTGACTCAGTTCTGCATCTGAACACTCCCAACTATGGGTAGAGGTGATTTAAGGAACATGGAGTGGAGGATAGTGAAGGCACTTCTTGAATGGGAGCAAGGTATAAAATCAGGCTGATGAAGTTCCGTGACTCCATTTGTGGTGGCTTCTCTAAGGGCCAAGGAAGGTTATGGTGATACGGTTTTTATACTTGAGCAGTGGTATGACATGGTGCCCGAGCTTATGGCCTGTGGTTTATAGAGCATTAGAGCAAGAAGGACTGCACAGACCACTGGAACAATCTTCATTCTACACTTAAGGACACCTGAAGTCCACAGAAATGTCAAGGTCACTCCTGCTGTGTTTACTGTTCATATGTGGTGTTCACAGTTGACCTCTGGCAGGGGCTCAAGGTTTCTCTTTTCTCCTCCTTCCTCTTTGCTTTACTGCTCTCTGAGGTGGGTCACAACCCAAGGAGGAAGAGACGGCAATGACGAGTTCCAGGCCACGAAATGTCCACATCTCTAGGGAAGGGGTTTCTTTTGCATTCCCCTCTCCTAAAAGTGTTTCTCTTCCTCTGGAAGCCTAGGGAATTGAGAGGGCCTCACATCTGTCTTCTCCCTTCTCTTCTTCCCCAAACCTTCCAGAAGTTGCTATCCAACCCAGAAGAGACCCGACATAATTGTTTATATCGGTTCCCTTCTGTGTGGTGGAAACCAGAGAACTCTTGTTTGTTGATTCTAGAAGGGTGTGTGTATGGGGGTGTGTAGAGGGGAATGGGCGTTGAGACCCTCCTCTCCTCAGCCAGGGCTGCGTCTGAAAGTTTTGGTTTTGGGGAAAGGAGGCACAGCAGGCCTTTGGTAAATAGTTTGGTTCCAGACCACCTAGGGCTCCGGAGGCTAGGCCACAATAGCTCTCTGTGGACTCCCCCCTGGTTTTGCAGACTTTCACTGTTGAGGCCTGAGCCTCAGTGCCAGGACAGACTGACCTCAGCTGCAGTTTTCTGCTAACTGCAGCCCAGCCGGCAATAAAATACTGCCTTGCTTTGTCCTTGGTGCATGTCTTTCTTCCTGTGACCTTGTGGAGAGGAGTGACTGATCAAGAGAAGGTGGCAATAGGATTGCAAGGGGCAGCTCCAAGCCTTTGTTCTGTCTTCTGATCCTGTCTCTGTTCCTCAGCATCCCATTTTGGCAAAACCTGTGCTAATCGTGCAGCTTAGTCCTTGTGAAGTATAACCCTAGCAAATCCATGCAACACACATTCTGTGTCAGGCACAATTTTGAAGGCTCTACATATAGTACCTCATTTAATCCTGCAACCCACCCTTGATACGTGCTCCAAATCACCTTTTGACAATTGGGGACATTGAGGCACAGAGAGGTTGAGTGATTTATTTGAAGTCCTACAGCTCAGAAGCGGAGGAAGTGGGATTCCAGTTCGTACAGTCTGACGCAGATCACACGCTGATGATCAGTATACGCCACCTGCATGGGCAATAAACCGGACTGAGGATATCGGCACAGGGTACCTCATCAATGCTCGTGATAGTGGGGATTTTGTATGTGTATTTGGTGGCCACAGGAGTTTAAGTGACAGTCCAGAAGAGGTATAGCAAATTTTTTAGGGAATGGGAATTTCTACCCACCAGCTGTGTTGTACCAGCGTCAGGTCACAGGCGGGGAGAGAGCAGATGGCTGTACTTGAGGTGCTCAGATGAGGACAATTGAACCTTGATTAACACAATGCAAGGAGGAGGGGAGAGAGCACGTTTCAGGACTCAGTAGCTGCTTATGTGCACCTACCCTCAGTTTAGTGGATGGAACACCTCGTAGTGAGAACAAAGGGATCTGGCCAATGACTGAACACGGAAAATTCATGATGAAGGAGGATTCTGGAGGAGATCCAAACTTGTGGCCTGTGGTAAACATAGAGTAGCTCTAGGCTCAGTTTGACTCTTCATCTCGTATTAGTTGCCAAAATTTAAAAGCCCGAGAATACACATAAACTATGTGTTTCCAGATTATTTTGCAAGATGGAAAGCTCTGGCAATGTTGGGTACCCATTTTCACCTGTCCACAATTGCCTTCACTGGGTGGTGGCTTGTTTCCCACTTTAGAGAAGGCGTTGAAGATCCATTTTCCACAGGCCCTACCATTTCTTAGTGTCAGTCAAGTGACCTGCCTGTCCCTGTCATCATTTGAGCAGGAACCTCCTGCGTCACTTCACAAATGCAGAAGTGGAGGGCTTAAGTAGTGGTTAACCAGAGCTAACGTGACTCATTTCTGAGTTGCTGTGTGAGCATCTTCCCAATCATCCAGACTCTTTTGATGCCCAATTCCTTATGTCATAAAATAGCTACATGTCTTTACAACTTGGGCCATCTGGGCTTTGGATGGTATGGCTAGTTGATTAACACTGAACCCCTGAGATTGGTTTAATAACAAGAGTGCCAGGGGCACCTGGGTGGCTCATTCGGTTAAATGTACGACTTCGGCTCAGGTCATGATCTCAGAGTTCATGGGTTCAAGCCCCGTGTCAGGCTCTGTGCTGACAGCCTGGAGCCTACTTCAGATTCTGTGCCTCCCTCCCTCCCTCCCTCCCTCTCTCCTCCCTCTCTGTCTCTCTCTCTGTCTCTCTGCCCCTCCCCTACTCACATTCTGTCTCTCTTAAAGATAAACAAACGTTAAAAAAAAAAAAAAAGAGTGCCAGACATCAAAGATTTCACCCCTCTTATTTCTCATGAAGTCTTTTTTGTTACTGTGGTAACAAATGACTTGAACCTTGAACCACAAGACTGGACAGCAAGGCAAGGCTACCTCCAGTGGGAAGGAGGGGACCTGCCCTCAAGAGCAGTGTTGGCGTGGTTACTGTCGCTGCTCGAAATGCCCTTCCCAAGAACATCCACCTTGGTGATGGGCTGGGTCCTTACCAGATAATTCCCAGGAAATGCTATGATTCTTTGGCTGAAATCCATCTGTCGTTATTCCTCAAGGCCCTTGCAAATTTATATTCCTTTTAGACTTTCCCGTGCTCATCCCCATGCCTAATCTGGAACCCTTCTCTTTGTGCTCTGATAACCTCTGCTACCAACGCTTGGAGTGGTGTCAGTAAACCCATGCTGTAAATGCACTGGTCTGTAGCAGAATCTGAATTTTTTAATCCCTGCTCAGATTTTTTTCACAAAGGCTCACAGATTTTTCCTTGGCTCACTTGCAAAAACATAAATTGTGTGTGTGTGTGTGTGTGTGAAAGTTTTTCACAGTCAGCCGGATCTGAGTTTGCGCTCTCCTCTGTCACTTTTATAGGCCTCAGGAAGGTTGTGTAACCTTTCTGACCCTGACTTAGAAAGAGAAGAAAGATGGAGCCTGTGAGATGGGAATGACTACTACCTTGTGCCACGGCTCTGATGAGTGAGTAAGGAATGTGAAGTATCTACCACAGTCTCTGGCGCCTCGATGGGTTCACAAATTTTAGTTCACTACATCTTTTATGACCCTTTTTGGGAGCTGATAGGGTCTAGTTGATTCAGGATCATGAGTGATTCTCTGGGAAATCACGAGAGTGGTTTCCCAGAGGGACAAAACACTTAGGACAAGTGTTGCTTCTGTGGTCGGAGGCAGGTCCTGGGGTGGAGGAATTCTAAGTATTGGGGAGCAGAGAACAAGATGGAATTTTTACTAGTAATAAAGGAAAGGAGCAGGAGGGGGGAAGCCCTTGCTTTCCTTTGTCTCTTCTCAGAAGGGCACCAACTTACTCTTCAGAGTGGACACTCAATAAAACGTTGTTGACTGACAGATGGTGGGATGTTATGGAAGGTTTGCCGGGCAGGGAATATAATATTAATATCCATGTAATGTTTTTATGTTTTAATTTTGGTGGAGGAAGCCTTGAAGCCTGGGGCAAAAGCTAGTATTTTCATTTGCTTCACCTGAAGTTATATTGGCAGGGGCCCTCGGGGTAAAGAAGACAAGGCTTAGGTTTGGGAATATGGGGAAGGATATGAGGAAGTTGTAATAAAATATATAAGTGCAAGAGCTTGCGGAATAAATACAAATGAATTTCGGTGAAAGAATAGAAGGATATGGCATAAAGATGTTTTGAGGGGGGAAAAAATACACCCGTAGGGTAGGCTTTGCTGAATTGGAGAGAGAATGTTAAAAAAGTAATGAAGAACTTTTAATATCCTGGAGCTCCCTAGGAGGGGCACACATATTGTTGTTTTACATTGATTGAGAGCCCACCACGGACAGTCTGCTGGCATTTGCTTGAAAACCTAATGTATGAAAATGTGGTTGTGGGAAAGGATAAACCTAACATGTGGAGGGGAAGGTGAATTTTGCTATGACCTGTGCGGGAAACAGATAAAGGGATGATTATTTGATTGGTGAGGTCTTAATAAAAATCATTTGTAAATCAGCCAAGCAACCGACAAACCCTATCATAATCATGACCTCATCGGAAGCAAACAGAAGGCAGAGTTCTCAGGAAAGGGATTTGCAGTTTTCAAGATAGGAAGAAAGACTTCTTGGTAGCATTAATATACACTGAGGATATCCACATCTTGTGTTCATCAGAAATTTGTCAGGAAGAGTCCCACTCAAGGTATAAACATACTCATTAAAAACCTATCTAGTGATTCTTTGCCACCATATGACCCCTGTTAAAATTCACTAATAGCTGTCTTTGAACAAAAAGGGCAAACTCTCATAACTGCCTACGACCAAACAACGACAACACTTGTCTTCAGTATCATCCCCTGATGATGACAGCCGTGACTTAAATAGGATACAGAAATGAAAACAAACCCACCAACCCTGGCACCATGAGCTGAAGGTTGGTTGATTTTAGCCACACCACGCTCAAAGTCACGAGAAATTAAACCATGAGGAATTGATAACAAAGATGGGCTAATGTGGGATTTTGAATCTGACCGTAGGAAGAGATTTCCTCTAGATTGACTGAGTTCAGCTCCTGCGTGTGGTGTTGGCAACCCTTCTGTAGCATCTCTGGGAGGAAGTCTGTTTCCTCAGCAGAATTGGGCTGGTCTGACTGTTACCTAGCTTTTTTTTTTTTTTTTTTTTTGCATCAATTTGAAGTCCACATTTCACTTCTATATATTCAAGAGTATTCTAGAATGAGTCCTCTTCATATATTTAGTTGAAAGCAACTTTTTTTTTTTAACTTGGAAACAAAACTGTTTTCTTCATGTATTTCTACTGTAACATGCACACTTCTTGTCACTCTTTGCTGCCTTGTATTAGTATCTGTCAGACTGGGCTTTGCCTGGTAAGAAGCAACCCCATACCAATTTCACTCAGAAATTTTGTTTCTTCTATGTAATTTGGCTACTTGAGTTGCCTTTTGAGGGCAAATCTATGTACCCAGGGTAGGCAGAAGAATAATTCTATGTTATGGAACAAAAGAACAATGTCCATGTTCAGTGGACATTAAACTATTTTCTTTTTCTCTTTTCCCTGGATTGACAGAGTTTGCTGGATATAGATTTTTACCTCCCTCTTTAGTAACACTATGAGTTTGTGTTTACATAGTGTGTTAGACTTTTCACATCTACCAGGGCTCTTGCCTCCGCTGTCCCCTCTCCCTGAAGGGTCCTTCCCCTGATATATTTGTGGCTGCTTCCCTCACATTTTCTAGTCCTTTATTCAGATGTCACCTGTGCAGTAAGGCCCTCCTCCAGCACTCCATCTAAAATTGTACAGTGAACAAACAGAAACCTTCAAAATAACTTCTGTTAAGCATTCACATTACTTGCCCCCATTTTAAGCACATACCACTAGCATACTCCATATTTGTATTTATACACCTTGCTTATTCTGTGTGTCCCCATTAGAATAAGAAGTTCCATGAGGAGCAGAGTCTTTTTATTCGTAGCTGTATTCTCAGTTCTTAGAACCATGCCTAACACATATACATCCTTCAAAATGTTGAGTGAAGCTTTGTAACTGACTGATATTCTTGGGGCAAGGAAGTTGGCAAGTGGTGGAAGGGTCCCTTTTCTGGTAGGTTCTTGTGTCTTGGGGCATATGAAGGGACAGGTTTGGTGGAAGCCTAGGTTCATTTCACTGGGATGTTTGGTCCTAGATAAGATTTGCATAATCCATTTATCCTGTGGCTGGAATGTTGATGGAGGCTCAGATATGGGCATTGATCCACCTCAACTGCTCCATGTGCCCCTGTCTCCCCTCTGTGGATCTCCTCTGTCACCCTTCTGCCACAGGGAAGCTTCCAGCATCTTCTCTGTTTCTTCAGGAGATGTCCAGGTTTGGATGTGTTATAAGTTACACTTTGCTGAAGGATTCTTGGTTATCTGAGTTGGAAACCAGTAAAATGATAACATTTTTGTAGACAAAGAGGTGCTGTGCTCGTGGTGCTTGTGCTGAGGATGCCCAGCTGATTAAACCTGGTAATCACAGGGTAGACCTTTGAAGCAGGAGTGAACATGGTGAGTATCCAGGCATCTTCAAAGGAGGCCATAGGAAATACAACATGGTGGACACTCTGCCCTACTTGGAAGAATGGAGGTAGATTTCATGGTGGCCATTATGGACTAAGGTACTCAAGTTGACACTTTGAGGAACAACTCTTCTATCACTAGGGCCATTTATTTGAGGGGTGAGGAATTTGAGGAAAAGGCAAAGGACAAGAGGCAGCACAATGTATTAGTTTGCTGGAGCTGCCATTACAAATTGCTACAAATTAGTTGGTTTCAAATAACAGAAATTTATCTTCTCACAGCTCTGAAGACTGGAAGTCTGTGGTCGAGGTGTCCGTTGGGTTGGTTCCTGTTCAGGGCTTTGAGGGATAATCTATCCCAGTCTCCTCATGTAGCTTCTGGGGATTGTTGGTGATCTTTGGTGTTCCTTGGCCTTCCTTGGCTTTTTCCTGGATCTCTGCTGCTTCCCATGGCATTCTCCCCATGTATATGTCTATGTCCAAATTCTCCTTTTTTATAAGGACACCAGTCCTATTAGATTAGGGGCTCACTCTATACCAGAATTTCTCTGGAACACACTTCAAGCCATTATACACAATTTTGGCACAGACCCATTGTGGGTATTTTATATATGTGTGAAAGGATTCTCGGTTCACCTTCAGCTTTCAGGCATAGAACACTCAGTACGCTGATTTATGCAATGCTCAATTATATAATCCATAGCCTCCTAAAGTACTGTGTATAGAAATTTGTTATTTATGCCTCTGTAAGCATTTACATAAAAACAATTCATTCTCAAATTATGCTGTTATCTTTCTTATCACAGTGCTGCATGGCTGTAACCTCTTGACCAAGCTCACGTGTCCTAAGTTAGGGAATCCTGCAAACTTTCCACATTGTAGGTATGTTTTGAAGATTAACTTTAAATTGGTGAACGCCTGTTTTTTTTTTTTTTTTTTACAGTCATTCACTTCCCCCCTTATTTATTCTTCATTTATATAGTCATTCAACAAACTTTTAATGAATCCTTATCAATAAGCAAAGACAAGCAAAGATTTCGTTCCTTAGAGCATCGGCTGGGTGGAGTGAGACATGTAAACGTTTAGTGATGTGCTGGACATTAAGGAAAAAATAGGCAAAGTCTTCAAGAGGAAGAACTGCTCCTAATTGCTCTGAAATCTTACTTTATCCTGATCTGGGGGAACTCACAAGTTTTTAAAGGAAGGTGTAGGTTCTGTTGCTATCAACAATCTCCTCCCTTCTGAGAATTCCAGCAAACCACAGAGTGAGAATTGGGGCTCTTGGTTCTAGACAATGACATGGAGCCTTCCACAGGAGCCTTTGAGCCATCCTGGGCAATTCTTTTTTTTTCTTTTAATTATTTTTAATGTTTATTTTTGAGAGAGAGAGATACAGAGTGTGAGTAGGGGAGGGGCAGAGAGAGAAGGAAACACAGAATCCGAAGCAGGCTCTGGGCTCTGAGCTGTCAGCATGGAGCCCGATGTGGGGCTCAAACCCATGAACCGTGAGATCATGACCTGAGCTGACGTCAGACACTTAACCGACTGAGCCAGCCAGGTGCCCCTATCCTGGGCAACCTTGACTGGAGACCTTGATTTTATACATCCAAAAAATTCCTACATTGAAGATACCATGACATCTAAGTGAAACATCATGATTTTAAATAATTTACATTTACCAGACTTAGACACAGTGCATCACGAGGCCTCATGAGGCCAGATTCATTTAGTGCAAAGGATGGCATTGTTCAGAGGTAGAATGCCAGGTCTTTACTCATCTTACTTTTTTTTTTTTTTTTTAATTTTTTTTTTCAACATTTATTTTTGGGACAGAGAGAGACAGAGCATGAACGGGGGAGGGGCAGAGAGAGAGGGAGACACAGAATCGGAAACAGGCTCCAGGCTCTGAGCCATCAGCCCAGAGCCCGACGCGGGGCTCGAACTCACGGAGCGCGAGATCGTGACCTGGCTGAAGTTGGACGCTTAACCGACTGCGCCACCCAGGTGCCCCTTACTTTTTTTTTTTTTAAATATATTTTTTAATATTTATTTTTAAGAGAGAGACAGTGTGAGCAGGGGAGGGGTAGAGAGAGAGGGAGACACAGAACTCAAAGCCAACTCTGGGCTCCAGGCTCCATGGTGTCAGCACAGAGCCCAAGGCAGGGCTCGAACCCATGAACTGAGCTGAAATCAGATGCTTAACTCACTGAGCCACCCAGGAACCCCTCATGTACTCTTATGAGGGGTGAATGAAAGAAGGGGTGTGGCTGCTCACAGGACAGTGCTGGGAGAGGTGGCAACAGGGGGCAGGCAGTTCTCGTTTTAAGTCATTTTTACACACGCTGATGCTCCCAGTTATGTTCGTGTCAAGTCATTACCATCAGTCGACCCCTTAATTAGCAGTTAATATTCTAGCAGGAGTAACTGATGAAGTGTGAGAGGTGAAGGAAGGACAAAGGGGTAGTGAGGGTTGTGGTGAGGCTGGGAAAAATGCCTTGAAGGAAGAGGGGAGTATAGATAGCCTGGGGAGGAGGAGGGGTCTTGATAGAGGATGCAGAAGGCACTGTTTTGGTTTTTCTTTTGTTTTGCTACTTGAAGTTTTTGTCATTTTATGGGTTGCTAACTTGATCTTCTCTTTTAGGAAGTGGAAAAGTAGGATTTCCTATAAATTTGAGGGTGATAATATAGCCTTCCCAATGAATGCTGGCTCCCCTGCCTATTTTATCAACAACAGGAAGTTCAGCCTTGCCCTCTGCTGTGAATTTGTGCAGGGGCTACGGGCGGGCGTTGGCTCAGTGGAAGGCATGGGAGTGAGGAATGTGGTCCTGTTGGGTCATTTGATGCTATCTTTCCCCAATATGAAACTGCCAGTCTACTCTTGCTATTGCTCAGGCTGCCACATGGTGTCATTGTTGGGGTTGAGTCCTGCACAGTGCCCAATTTGCTGGTCCATCCATCATGCCCTGGAGATGGTCTTTAAGGCTCTGTCTCATTCCTATATCTTACGACTACTGTGACGGAGGTTGTTGGCATATGGGTTATGGGTTGCGCTTTTTATTGGGTGAAAAGAAACAGAGATAGGGCTGAAGGGGTTAGGTAGGAATGTGGTTTCATTGCTAGTAAATTTGATAAGGAGACAACCCTAGGAGGAATAAATATTGACAACAGCAGAAACTGCCCATAAATTATCCATGGGGTCAGGTTGGATGTATCTTTGAATTACTCACTGGGATCATACAGGCAGTTTAGATACACACACACACACACACACACACACACACACACACACACACAAAAGCTCCTGTTGCTGTGTGCAGTTAGAATCCTCTCCCTATTTGTGGGGCTAAGCTTTGATCAGTGCAGGAGCAAATCAGGGAAGTTATCTGGGATATAAGGCCAATGGAGCCGGAAAAGCTAGTTACCCTATTACCTTGGTTTTGATGAGTTAAATGACCACTAAAATGTGACCTAAGTCCTAAAATGTCTCAGCTTTTGTTCATGTGATAACCTGAGGAAGGACACAGTGCCCTTAGAAGGGGCAAGCTATTTCACTGTGACACATATCTGCTTGTCCTCTATCCCATGAATCCACTGATCACACATACTTTTTCCTACTTGTGCTTCTTGTTCCTAGAAAAGGACCTAATAAAGACATTAAAGGAAATGTGTAAATGACTGATAAAACTTAGTGCCTTTCCTATTTTAGGCACCTCAACTTGAAGAGTGGCCGTCCTTTTACGGCAAATAATGTGATTAACTTTGGAATTTCAGGTAGACATTAAATCATTATGATATATTAACCTCCTGAAGGGAGCCCCGCTCAAGACTTGGGCCTTGTAACAATGTCTTCAATTTCTCTACGCTGAGATCCTACAACCTAATCTGCAGCCTCCCAACTGATAGCATGAAGATTGGCTGCAAGTCTCTGAAACAATTAAATATATTTTACCGCTTGGCACTTGTGTGTATATTATTTAGATCTCGCTCTCACTAAGTTTTCATTCTTTTCCAAATAGGATTCTCAGCATTTGAAACTACAAGTTAGGTGAGTAGAAATGGTTGAGTGGACAAGTTAACTTTATATATATCATTTTTAAACTCAGTCCTCCAGATAGAAGTATTCGTTTCAGGTATGAGCAAGCAAAAAAAAGTCATCAAATCTGTGTCACAAAAGGTTATGACCTCCTTTATGCAAAACTTCTTATTTTTAAAAGATATCATGCCTTTCTATGTCTTTGCTTATGGAAGTCCCCCTCCCCCCTTACAATAGTTATTTTAAATCAATAAATCTTTGGCCTATCAGTCCTCGGTCTTTTTTTGGTTTTATTTTCTCCTAACGGCCCATATCCCACTTATTTTAGGTATGCTTTTGTGCCTGAATTCTCTTTTAAATGCCTTGACTTGTAGGCATTGACCCTGAGGGAATCTCCTGATATGTTGTTCTCTGTTCCCTCCTATTGCCATCCAGCAGGGAGTTCACAAAAGGGCATAAAATGCTCTTCCCATGATGCATTGGTGACAATTCAGTTTCTAGGAGCTGGGAAATATCAATAAATAGACCGTGCTTCAGCCATCTCCCAGTGGAATTTTGAAAGCGTTATTATGACAATAGTACCGTAAGCAGGGCAGTGTATTGTTGCAGGGAAGTGCCAGCCCCGGAGAGTGAGGGCCCCGGTCAGGGCTGCAGGCTGGGTGTTGCGGGTTGCCTCAGGAAGAGCATCTTAGCTGTGGCTGAGTGTTGACCCAGCTCCAGATTCATCGCTGAGATCAGCTGTGCTCTGTGCACTGCTGAGAGTCACTTTGGCCTGTCTGAAGGAGGCAGCTGTTGTAAATTCTAAGTGCGGATCCAGGGGATAATTCTTGGCTTTCATCATGCTGTGAAGGCTTCAGCAATTAATTTCTTCAGTTCTTCTTGCAGCCAAGGGCTCTCCACATTATTCATCTCTTTGGGCAAAAGCCATTGGTGGCTTCTGAGTTATTTTCTCATTAGGTTTAGGGTGGGAATTACCTGACTGTGGATGGCTGGCACTTGTAGTTCATTTTGTGGGTGGATTATGACCGGGTAGGACCTCAGCAGTAACTGCATTTGTCTTAAGCTCCCAAGGCATAGAGTTCAGCATGGCATTTCCATTTGACACGAAGATAGCAGCTTGGCATTTTCAAATCCAGAGGCACAACTTCCTGATGGTTTCACCTCTGCGAGTGGCTGGTTTCCCTGTGTGCCCATGATAAAACACAAATAGTTTCACGAGAGGGCCAGACCTGGGCTTTTATTTCTGTTACTTTATAGGAAAACAAAAACAAAGTGAACAAGCCCCACCAAACACTAACATTTCCCGTTGGGAGATTTAACACTTGAACAAAAATGGAGTCTGAAAGAACCCTGGGTGTTTAGCAAGCCACAGGGGAGAGACTGTGGAGGGCAGAGGTTGGGATTTAGTCCCCAGGGGTCTGTCTCAAGTCTCAAGTGTTCAGAGACTTCAGAGGACAAAGATGGGGTCTCTGCAGGACCCTTCAGCATGGTCCCCCTGGTTATTTGTTTGTGGTTTTGTGTGTGGGGAGGACTGATAAATTCACTTCATGGCACAGAGCTGTGATTTAACTGTCGTATTTTCTCTGTTCAGCAACGTTCCCTCTTCTGTGTCTTTGCCAGGCCCATATTGCTTCCAGATCAGCAGGCAAAGAACACAGATACCGCTTAATGAGAGGGATGCTTGGAGCCCTTCACAGTCTCATAGAAACGAGTAGGTTGGGAGGTGGGAGAAGAGAGGAGTTGCATTCATTTGGTCAGAGTGTGGCCTGTTTCTCAGGAGACCAGCTGGAGTGTCTTGCAACCCCAAGGCATGGAAGCTGGGGCCCTTTCCTCCTCCCAGAGAGGTATAATGAAGGGATGCTGGCTTGATGGGGACACCATGAAGTGAGCCAAGTTGGTTTTGAGTGTTCTTTGTCTTCTCTGTGATTAGAAACTCACTTCATGGTATTTCTCCTGGTCTAAGCACAGTACATGGCAGAGCAGGCACTGAGTAAATATTCAGCGAACAAACAAATGAATAAACAACTGGGAATCCATCATTTTTGGTGCCCTCCTTTTGCAACGCAACTCACTCGGGTGTCCGTGTTTTTTTTTTTTTTTTTTTTTTTGCCTCCGTAGCAAAATTTCCCTGCCTGCTCTTCCACTGCTGAAGTGGTCGTCTCATTGGAATGTAATCTGAACAACTCCTTCTCTCTGAGGTATAATCGTAGCTAATGAATAATTTAATGTGCTACCCTCGAAGGGTTATGCACATTTTAACAGGTGACAGGTAACTGGAGACAGAGTAAATAATAAGAATAGATTCATAATAATGGTGGAATTTTAAGTTGATTGCAGGGCACTGTCTTGAGTCTGGAGGGGGACATTTCTGTGAACTCCCTCACGCCACATCACGTAGGGAAGTCCCACATCTTCTTTGCTATGATTTTGTTCCCAGATAGAATCATAGATGATCTGACCAAGGTTATTGATCCCCGAAGTGTCTGCGTCCCTCCAAAGGAGTGTCTTTACATCTCAGTGCAGAACAAGAATTGAGATCTTCCAAATTCTAGCCCGGTCTCAGGCTGTGTTGGGAGCCTAAGGGAGAAGAACACAGTATTGGGAAACATAGACAGGTTCACCGCATATTCAGATTTTTTTTTTTTCCAATCAAACAAAATGTGCATGGGCTCAATGTGTCTGGAAAATAACTTGCAGCTCCGTCAGCCTCTTTTTATGGAAGGCGTGTATTGAACGCAAAGTCATAACCATCAGATCTTCTTTGGTGGGAGGGAACGAAGGGGCTGGCTCCTTCTTGGCATTCCTTCTTGAGCCACTGGCTGATGAGACAACTTGGCCAAGTGCACTCAGCCAGTAGCCAGACCGCCTCCCGGTTCCTAGCTCCGCTCACCATTGTCCTGCACGCCACCGTTGTCCCAGTTCAAAAGCAGAGCTTAGTCTGAGTCAGTCTCTTCAGTAGGGCTGTGGGGAATGTGGGTGTCAGCAGCCTGATCTTGCAGAGACTCTGAACAATACCGGGTATTTCGTAGCAGGTATGTGCTGAGTGTTCTTCTCTCACTGTCTGCATTTGGGGCATTCAGCATATAATCCTACAATTAGTTCATTAAAAAAAATAAAAACGACTTGCAGGTCACCTTTAAAACAAAGGGAGAAGCAATTTTGAATTTAGCCATTTTTCATTTTTGACACTTAGCACCACCTCAAGCTCTGCAGTTACAAATAATGCTGGTGGGGAATGGACCCTCTCTGTACATCTGAGGAGCGAAGGGCTATACATTATGAATTGAACAAGGATAAAGGAATTGGTTGTGTAGCGCAAGATATTTTGGGTGCATTAATCAGCTCATCTCTGCTAGAGTGAGAATCATTTTAAAAAATGGGTTTTGAACAGAATGCAAACAATTTGCACGATTCAAGCCTGCTTGATATACGATGGATGTATGAGGGCCAGGGGAAGATGTGAAATCACGAGGAGGAAGGCCTTGAGGAAGGCCCTGAGTTCCTCAGGGTAAAATAAGGCAAAGGAAAGAAACAGAGCTTGGAAGAGGCACCAAGATGGCATGCAGTCCTGCTTATATTTCCGCAGTGCTTGGTGCATTGATTCATTTACTCATTTTGCAGGCAGCCATTAGGTGCCAGCCACGTGTCAGCCCTGACCCCACCAACCCATATTCTAGGGGAGAAGACAGACACCTACTCAGAGTTCCAACAGGACTTGCTATAATGGGAGTGCACACAAGGAAGCACTATCAGTTAGGAACGTTTTCCTGTACAAATGACAGGAAATACTGTTAACAGTGGCTTAGAGTTTGATATTTCTCACATAACCAGAAGTCTAGAAGTAGGCAGCTGCTGTGTGGGTTTACCACCTCAGTGACACAAGGGCTGGTATCTCTGTGATTATCCTGGGCTCTCCCTCAGGGTTTCAAGATGGCAACCATAGCTCTTTTGGGGGGGCGGGGGTAAAGAGATGCCAGTGGTGGTTAGCTTGTTCATCATTGGAAACTCTTTCTATAAGCCCCGAGGTAGACTTCTATTGATTTCTCATAGGCCCAGACTGTGTCATATGCCCCCCCCCCCCCCCCGCCACCCTGCCCACCTCTTACTAGCTGCAAGGGGAACAGAGAAAATGAGAACATAGTTTTTCTACATCTGTCTTCTAAGCCTTGCTCTCTACACTAAGAGCTGACAGATAAGACATCAACAGCTTCCTTACTTCTGGGTTTAGTGAATGGGCAGCACAAGACAGAAGAAGGGAAGGATGAGGTCTTACTTGGGATATCTATGCCCTTGACTTTGACCTTGTGGGGCTGCAGTAGGCAGGCTACATTTTGAAGCTACTGTCAGGCCGACCTTTCCTTGACTGGTAATGGCCAGCTCCCTTATCCTTTCAGGTTTAGAGGTGCCCTACTATTGCCAGTACCTCCCCCCATTCCCTCCCCAAGCATGTACTACAGTATTCAGTTGGCTCTCGGGGAGCCTGGGTGGCTCAGTCGTTTGAACGTCCGACTTTGGCTCAGGTCATGATCTCACGGTTTGTGAGTTTGAGCCCCGTGTCGAGCTCTGTGCTGACAGCTCAGAGCCTGGAGCTTGCTTCCGATTCTGTGTCTCCCTCTCTCTCTGCCCCTCCCCCACTCACAGCCTGTCTCTCTCTCCTTCAAAAGTAAATAAACATTAAAAAAAAATTTTTTTTTTTAAATATTCAGTTGGCTCTTTTTATTGCCTCTCCTTTGTAAATAGTCCCTTTTCAAATTACCTAATTGGAATGTGTCATCTCTTACCTGTGTGCCCCCTGATATAATAGTAGGGGTTGGGAATGCTTCTTTAGCCAACAGCATTATCTGTCAGAAGGACATAATGCTCTGGATGGGCAGGTAGGGAAGGGCGAAAAGGGTGCCAGAGAGAGTTCACAGAGGAGCTGAGGTAAATTTCAGTGAACGGGTAGGATTTCATCAGGTAGAGGAGGGGTGGGAGATGGAGGGAATAGAGGATGTAGAACCTTCTAGCAAGAGTAATTGACATGTACAAAGAAACTATGGAAATGTGAGGGAGCATGGGGATAGTTGAGCAATAGTTGTGGACAGCACAGAGAGGACTCTGAAATGTGGAATGGAGGAGCGTGTGTCATGGAAGCCAGCCGGCCAAGGTGTTGGGAGTTTTATCCTGGGGGAGATGGGGTGCTCTTAAATAATATGAAGGAGAATGCGGCTTAAATGGTGTTTTACCAAAAACATTTTGGTAGCAACATGGAGGATTATTAGAGTGGGTTGAGAAAACATCTGGGAGAGGCTTAGGAAGTTTCCACAAATTTTCTTCATGACATAATAAAATCCTGAATGAAGGAGAGCCGTCCCTCATGACCTTCCCCTCAAATTAAACCCTCCCCTCAGAACAGTTACTACACAGCCCTGTTATATTCTGCATCACAGAGTATTATGGTATTCTAATATTATATTATTATAATAGAGTACTATAGTTCACTACATTATTGACTTTTCCACTTATCTCTACAACTCCATGGGGACAGGGACCATGTCTCAAATTATCTTTGTATTCCCAGTGCATAGCATGGGGCCTGGCACACAATAAGCATCCAATAATTGTCTGTTGAATTGAATGTGGGAAGTGGGATTTTCATCTATTGGTACAGACCTACTTTACATGCAAAGTGGTTACCTGTGATGAGTCTAGTATGGCTTGATTCTCATATCCGACAGCTACTCTCTTTCTGATGGAAAGGCAGAAGGGAAAAAAAGGAGGAAGGGAGGGAGGGAAAAGGTAAGCACTATGGAAGGAAGGAGGCATGGGCAAAGTCTGCTTTTCTGAATGATGTGGATGAGAACAGAGAGGCAGTGATGGGGCACTGAACAAGCCGGTACATAGACCTTTACCGCACATGACACCAAAAAGTCTGAAGCCAAAAGGAACAGAAGCCAAATTCTCCTTTGTTTCGTGCAGTGGAAGGGGGAGAAATAGACCAGGTAACAACAATGTGTGTCTTGATTGTTTGCACAATGGCTAAGTTATTCTTGCACGGGCTCAGGATTGCTGCCTGGGAGAAGTCCTTTCCGAAACCACAAGGCTGCACCTGATTCAGAGCCATGCCCAGAGATCACCTGCAATCTGCAATAAGAGCTGCCCCCTTCAGTGATCTGGCAGGGGATGCAGGGCCCTCCTCTGACCCATTACCTCGATGATGTTGAAAAGTAAAACTGGATAAGATGCATCCCTTGGCAGAAGTGGGTAGAGGAGGAAATAAAATAAGAAATCTTGGTGATTTGAAGATAGTTCTTGAGAATTATGAAAAATGTAGCCACAGATGAGAAAGAAACTCAAAATGTCAATAAAAATGTAACTAACTTGAGAATATACTAGAAAAAGTGTCAGAGAACAGGTAAGCCTATCTTTAAATCATGTCTTTAAGACCTGTAAAGTTGTGTTGGCCGGGATAGGGTCTTAAGACCTCAAAAGAAAATCTTTCAATAGTTTCAAGCATCTATTCTAAGCCAGGTGATTGCCATATATATCACCTCTTTTAAAATCTTACAAAGCTCAGAAGTAGATGTTCCTTATCTTACAGATGAGGAAACTGAGGCTTAGGAAGCTTGAGTAACCTGCCCACTGCATCACAGAATGTGACGGAACCTAGGATTTGACCTCAGTTTGTCTGATGTCAGTGACTGTGAACTTCAACCAAGATGCTGTTCTTGCGATACTTGTATCAGCTTTTCTGTATTTTCTCCCTTGACCCATATTCTGTTTTTCAGGATTGTTCCAGATGTTTGATTCTGTGAGGGGTTAATTCTCACTCCCAATGAAGGTTTTGGTTGTGAAATTGTATACAGGGTCTTAATCCTTTCTTGCAGAAGAAGATGGAGATCATTATGGCTCTTGGGTTAACCTTTGAAGTAACCATGGATTTTCTTTCTCTCAGGCTTTCTCTGTAGGCTAGATGATTTACTGTGTATTTGTCCTAAGAAGTATATGTTTTAGAAATAGTGTGTGGCCATTGTCACTGGCTTATGCTTGTATTCACCTTATTTTGCTCTTCACTGAAAGCAGGTGACTCATCTCGGACGCGTTGTACTCTGAGTGTTAGCAGAAGCCCCAGTAGGTCGTGGTAAGTGCATCTGCTCCTTGCTCTTTATCAGGAGTGAACTTGGAGCCTTGAGAAGCCGACATGTGCTCATTAGCAGTCAGACAGGAGTTTCTTATTTCTTTTGGGTGCTGAAATGGGGAATTTTTTGCTGATGTTAATCTGGTGTGCACCATCTCAGGGAGGCGGCCGCCATGGCTGGCAGTGCTAAGCCCTTCCGTGTGTGACCAAAAGCTCCTTGGGAGAACAGCATCCCTGGCTAGGGAGGAAACAAATTCTTTCTTTTTTAATTTTTAAAAAATTTAAAAAAATGTTTATTTGTTTTTGAGAGAGAGAGCATGAGCAGGGGAGAGGCAGAGAGAGAGGGAGACACAGAATCTGAAGCAGACTCCAGGCTCTGAGCTGTTAACACAGAGCCCAATGCAGGGCTCAAACCCACTAACTGTGAGATCATGACCTGAGCCAAAGTTGGATGCTCAACCGACTGAGCCACCCAGGCGCCCCAGGGAGGCAACAATTTCTCTGTTTGACATGAGTAGCTCTTTCTCCCGGTGCTTTGGTCATGGGCAGTTTTGCATCTCTTGGTGGAGGTAATGCCTTACATACCACGCTCCTTTGCCTGCCCTTTGGCAATATGCTCTTTTGTCCTCAAGGGCCCTCTGCCACATTGTCTTCAGTCTGAGATCTGAGTTATAAGGTGGAATTCAGGTTGTCAGCAACTCTAAACCTAAGGCCTGGGGAATTTCTTTAGAAGGCTGGGAGTAGTCTTTGCGGTATTAATTTCATCAGGCGACCCATTCCTTAGTACTTGGTACATTATTTGGTTATGGGCTCATTTTCTTTCCTGTTATTTATCTACAACCCTGGATCTGGCGTAGGGGTAACTAGGGTGTAGCAAGAAGTGGGTACGTATTTGCTGAATAAATGGCCCCACCGGACAAGCCATTCTCCTTCCCTTCTTTTGCTTCCTCATTTGTTGAAAACGGTTGCTGACCACAGGTTGTGTCAGCAAGACTCTGGGGACAGATGTTTGCTGGGCGGTCGGGCACTGCAAAGGGCCAGCAAGTGGAATCGGCTGTGTGCAGACTGGGACTGTACATGAGAACTGAGCAGCAGGGGAAACCGAGAGCCATGAAGGCTACATGCCCATCTTCTTTCATCTTCACACCCAAACTCCCAAGACTTTCAGGAGGATCATGGATTTCCCATAGTCTAGAAAATGGGGGGGCACCTGGGTGGTTCAGTTGGTGGTGCATCTACCTTCGGCTCAGGTCATGATCTTGCGGTTCGTGGGTTCGAGCCCCGCATCGGGCTCTGTGCTGACAGCTCGGAGCCTGGAGCCTGCTTCCGATTCTGTGTCTCTCTCTCTCTCTCTGCCCCTCCCCTGATCATACTCTCTCTCTCTCTCTCCTTCAAAAATAAACATTAAAAAAAAAAAAAAAGAAAATGGGGATTTAACCAATCCTGCTGAAACCTTAATAAGGTGATCCTGAAAGCTCAAGCAAATTCAGACAGCTGGCATTTGGTTTGCAACTAATCTCAGAGAATGAAGCATTGTTTTGACTCCAAAAGCATTTCCCTTCTGCAAGCCCTAGGTTTGTGTTGTTCTTGTTGTTGTTGTTGTTATTGTTTTGGTTTCTTTTGGTTTGGTGGAGAGGAAAAGAAAGTCATACAAGTACTAAGATAGTGTACAACTTGCTGAACCCAAAAGAAACCAAACAGCCACATGGTGGCTTAAAGAATTGGAAAACGGAAGCTAAATACATAGAGGGAATACCCACTGGTGCAAGTTCGAGTTTAGCAAAACAGTGGCCCTAAGGGGGAAAACACTTCCCTAATTATTCTAAGCCTTTATGAGTGAACCACTATTCACATCAGGGGGCCTGTTACTTCACCCTCATTCTCCTTTATTCCCTTGCTTCCTGGTCCTGGATTAAATTCGAATTGATAAAATGTCTTTGCTGGCCACATTACTGTGGTAAACAAGGAACTGTCTGCAGTCAGGATACACTCTTAGTCTTTTAGAAAAACAAGCAGGAAAGATGATGAAAACTGTTTGGAAACCAAAGGGGGAAAAGAAAGGAAGAAATAAAAGTAATAAGAATGTATTCCTGCAGGCCATCTGTGAACTAGAAGGGGAAAACCCCCAAAGACCCCCGGTTTTGATTCATACCTTCAGAGAGGTTTCCTTAATGACTGCTCTTTTGTGTTGCCTAAGCAATGCTCATTTATCAGTCTGTGGTTTAATCCAAACCTAGCAGGATAAAAATTCAAGGAGGGTGAAGGTTAAATGACAGACAGCCCGACTTTGAAACTCCAGAGTTGATAAATGTCTACAGAACTTGACTGAAAGGCTAAGAGGGAAAATTCTCTCTCTTCGGAGCTATGGGAAACAAAGTGGTGCTTGGCTGGGAGGGTGTGAATGGAGGGTGACTCTGATTCAGATGCCAGGAGCACCTTTTATTCTAACACTATGTTTAATTGCTGGGTAAGTCAGAGGGAAATTCTGAACTGTCTCTTCTATGTATCAGTGCTGATAAATTTGTGGCAGTAAGCGTATTGTAGCTCAAAGCTAAGGGACTGGTCACGGAGATAGAGGTTTTGATAAAATAGTAAGTCATCTCTAGCACTATTGCCTTGCCAGCCTCCTCCTTCTCACCTGGACCCTCTTTCTCTCTGACTCCCAGGATGCTGGATGGATCTTATCACTTCCTCCTCCTCCTTTCTCCAATGTGTTTAGTTTCTTCTCTCCATAGTGCCTTTCTCTACATACTATGATAACTGGCGTGTAGTAGGTGCTCAAAGAACATTTGCACTTCTGTATTTGAAGCCATTCTTATCAAACTGGGTTGACTCTGGTATATGGTACATTGATGGCGGACACAGCCCTTCCCTGCCTGCAAAGCATGATGTAGTGGTTAAGGGCTCCATTCTGGAATCAAACTCAAAGTGTTCTCTAATACGTTACTTGACTCTCTTGGCTGTGTTTCCTCCATTTATAATAGTGCCTACCTCATGGGGTCATTATGAAGATTAACTGAGTTTCTATTTTTAAAAGTGCTTAGAAGAAAAAAAATGATTTTTCTGGGAGAAATGGCATGTGTGGATAAAGCTGTTCAGTACGGCAAAAGAATCAAAATCTGTAAATTCCTTAAAAGGTAAAAGTTGTAAGTCTCTATAAAAAAGAGAAAAATGAAGGATTTGGCAGGAGTGACAACCCTCTTCTCAACCCTTTATGTCATCTTTTCTAGAATAAAGTCAATCTCAAAAAATACACTAAAACCATACTAAAAGCTAAGTAGCATTTCATATTCAAAGATTATGTCCAAAAAAGGATTTCTGCAGGGTCTAACACATCACCTATGCATGGTGACTGCTTTCTTAGCAAGGCATGTATAAGGCAGGTGACCTTCTGCTTGTAAATGAGTGAATGGTGGTAAAGATAAATCATGGGGAGGTATTTATGATCAGTTCCTTTTTAGAGTCACTACTGACATTTCATTTTTATCTGATTCATGGGTTGACTTCTGGTTTGGCTCATGTTATTCCAGTGGATTCTTTCATTTTTTCCCTCTCCTTATTAAAAAGTATCTTGCACGTCAATTAAGCGACTGACTTTGGCTCAGGTCATGATTTCGTCGTTTGTGAGTTCGAGCCCCGTGTCGGAGCTCTGTGCTGGCAGCTCAGAGCCTGGAGCCTGCTTCAAGTTCTGTGTCTCCCTCTTTCTCTACCCTTCCCCTTCTCATGCTCTCGCTCTCTTTCTCAAAAATAAGTAAACATTAAAAAAAAAGTATCTTGCCCAAGGAAAAGACTAGATCTTGAATCGGGAAGATCTTGATACTTGTTTGGCATCCAAAGCATGGAAAACAGGCTTTTTGTTGCTAACATGTTCCCCTTTTTATTGAGTTAGATAATTGTTTGGGCCCGTTACTACTTCATGTCCCACAGTGGAAACTTGAATGACAAATCCTTTGGGTGAGGACCACATGTGCCTAAGGGTGAGCAAGATGGCTGTGGTAATAGTTGGTGGAGTGGTCACTGGGGAGAAAGAGTTGGTGGGTTGACTCTGGCATGTGTGTCTCTCCAGATTCTTAGGGCCAACACTCTGCCGTGGGTTGGGCCGCCTTCACAGCATTGTCCTGTCCCCCAAGAGAGGCTCTGCGGAAACTTGTTGATTCTGAGCACTGATTTGTCCCAAGAGAGATCAAGGCATGCATCCCCACTTACTCCTTTCTCATGTCATCCTCAAAGACCAGAGCCCCCTGAGGACTTTATCTGTTCAGGGTGGGGAGCACCCTACTGAACACCGACAGGGAGGTAGCTATGCTCTGTATCCTGTCACTCTGCCCTCAGTGTCTTCCCCAGCACAGACTTGCCAATTTCCAGGCAATTAAGGGCGTCCTTTGAAGATGTCCTATTTTCCTTCCACTGTGTCATGAGAGTCCATTCCTGTAAGTAATTTGTCAGGAACAAAATTTCCCAGGACGATTTTCCAATATTCTCTCTTCATTTCCTTCAGAAGCTTTATGTGGCTGTGCTGTATTCACTTCAGAGTTTTAGTATTTAGCTTCTTTAGAGACAGAAACAAATATTATGATAATGACAGCAGCCAATGAACAAATGGTAATAACAGCAGAGACCTAAATACAAAAATTAATTAACAAGAAACAGGCAACAGGCCCAGCTGTCTTGAGCAATTTTGAAGGCATAACTGGAAATGTGGAAGATGTTCAAAGGAAGACTTAAGTGGAGGAGAAAACATGTGCCATTAACATGTACCCTGCAGATGTGAGCTTTGCCAGCAGAATTCCCTCTTCTTACCGTAAAGCTGAGGTTGGTGTTACAAGATCACATCAATTATGTCAAATTAAAAAATGCCACGTGACCCGAGAGCTAGAGGAAGAAATTCCACTGGTAAAGGCACTGGGGATAATTTTATTAGCTTCTTCTCAGCATCATGTGATGCATTGTTCTGCTGTCCACTTGTGAGACTAAACCTATTTATGCTTTTGTGTAACACAAAAGCATAAATAGGTTATATTGAGACTTTTTTTTATTTGCAGCGAAACTCCCTTTGCCTTACAAATAAGAAATAACAAAGCATCTATAATTCAGCAGAAACCCTTTATAACTAGTATGACGACATCAATTGTCCAAACTGGGTCACTTTGGAGAATGAAAGAGGATGTTATTAATAATTATGCTGGGACAATAGACAGGAACCAAAACTGTCCCAGGCAAATCGGGACATATGATTGTCCAAATTATAAGCCTAGAGCACAGAGGCTAGATTTGTATCAGTCTTAAGATAACTAAAAGGTTATCAGATTTCTCTTTTATATCTTGCTGTATTTTGGGAGAGATGATTTATAAGGAGAGCCATTTTGACTGTATTTTGCTATATTTAATTCCTTAATAATGAGTAGCTAATGGTATATTTCTCTCCATTATGAAAGTTTCCTTCATTCTTCATCATTTTTTTAACCCTCTGGTGTCTGCACATTTGATTTTACTTTCATGCAACAATTTGTCCTCCTAATGGAGATGACTGGGATATTAGAGTGATTTCCAACACGATTTTGGATGAAGTCTGAGAGTTTCGCTGCAACGGGCCCAGGGCTTGAACTTAGACCTTCTGGAATAATATTCTTAGTCTTCCAAGAATTATAGCTGCTGATTTCTGTAGAGGTGAAACCTATAGGGCTCTGTTCTGTCCGACCATCCGTGCAGTTGTTCACTGATGAATGGGGTCAGGAAATCTCTCTCTTGGGCTCCTCAGAGAAGTGCATTATGGTCACAAGGATTTGGCTTCTCTTTCACCTCGCTCTGAATGCCAAATCCAAACCATCAGCACATGACGACCTTCAGCAGTTCAGGAAAATATCATTTGGTTAGGCTGAGACCCAATCTGGGCAATTCATTTAATGAAGAAGTAGAAATCTTCCCTCGATGCTGAATGGGCTCAGTTTGACCTCTCTATCTTGAACTTTAGTCTCTTTCATTATTTTGAATGAAGAGAGTGTGGTTGACTGCACACAATTGCTGACCATCTTACAAATTGAGAGACATCTGGCCTCCGAAAAATCAGTAGGACTGCTCAGGATGACAGATAATTATCTGTTGGCTACTCTTGTCCCAGAGCAATTTGATAGTGCTGACTTTTTTGAACACCTGGAAATACTTCTCTTCTAAACTCCCACCTCAGCTAACCCTGAGCTCTGTGCTGTACCTTGGAGACTTCCCCGGCTTCATCTCCGAGGGCCACTTTTTCAAAGAAGCTGTCCTCTTGGCTAGGGGGAGGAAATTCTATGACTTTCTCTTTAGACTTCCTGACAGCTGAAAACAGTAAGGAAACATTCAAACTTAGACATAAATAATTCACTGATTTTCCTTGAGTTTCATAACCAATATTAGCTTCCTTCACTTTCCTGTCATTACTCCCATGTCCTTTACTGGGAGGAATAACCTTCCCCTTGTACCTGCCGTGAATTTGGTCCAGTAGTATATTGGGGCAGTGGCAAGGAGAAATTGATGATAACTTCACTGATACAACCTTTTGTGCCCCCCAAGATGCTTATAAGATTTCTCCTATTTTCAAACTCCGTATCACAGAGTGTGATTTTTTTTTTCCTATTTTTACAAATTTTAATGTTTTATTATAGTGTGTTGTTGGGGCCACTTTTACCCCCAAAGAGAAAGCATGGTTGTAATAAAGAGGGTCTGACACGCTTTTTATGAAAGCACTTCTCTGCTAGGGCTCGGCCTCAGCTCTTACATCTCTGCAAGTTTCTTCTTTTGTGGCATTAATGACACAGGTAACCAAGTATATTCCCTCTCCCCTCTTGAATTGCCTTTTATAGTTACCTGATTAGTGAAATATAAATAATTATGAAAATGTGGGCATGGGAACGAAGAGGAAGAAAAGGATCTGCCTCCATTTCATCAACCTGCAATGAACTCCTTCCTTTTATAGATTATCTGTCAACTCAAAAAATCATTTAAAAATTCTGCATGACTCAGTGAGAAAGATTATGAACTAATTCTTTTAAAGGAAGCTACACTTTTCTTGGAAGGGGAAACTAGTTCTATGTTATCTTCTCTTTGATCGAAGTCAGAGCTGCCTAACTTTTCTTTGTCCTTTTCTTTTGCTTTCCCCCCTCTCTTTTTTCCCCTTTGTCTTTCTTTCCTTCTTGCTTCTTGCGATTCCTAATGGCCTGCTCTACGCCAGGAGTACTAAGTACAGAGCAGACCAGGATCAGGGGTGTGGAGAGGAGGGTGAGGAAGCCACAGATCCATGATTAATCGGCTATTAGGAGAATGAATGAAAACAACAAGGCATGTGCGGCAGATGTGACCAGAGGAGCCATGCCAGGTACTGATGGGGGCTAGATCCAGGAATGGATGGGAAAAGGAGGGTAAACTTTGCCTTGGACGGGGACAGTTTTCAACGAGAAGGTGACTTTGCAGCTGGATTTTGCTCCATGAGTAGAAGCTACCAAGGGTTAAGAGAGTTTAGAAGAGGGAGATGTTACGTTCAACTGATACAGCAAGAGAAAGTGCTCCCGAGTTAGAAGGACTTACATTTCAGAAGAGGCGATGTCATGTGCTGAGGGAATCCTGAGAGGAAGGAAGAACAGGGGCAAATGTGCAGAGCCTGGAGAGTACATGGACTGTCGTCAGGGGTGAGGGGGACACTAACAGTCATTATAAATTATTGCTAATAATTAATTAATAATTATTAATAATAATTAAACCTGCTATCATTATGCAGGTTTCAAATAAGAGGGAACGGAGACTTACAGAAGCCAAGTGATTCACCCAAAGTCATGTAGCTACTAAATGGCAGAGTCAGGACACAAATTTAGACCTGCCTGATGCCAAAGGTAGTCTTCCCTTCATATACCAGTACAGTGGAGGTGGGGACCTGGAAAAGGAAGGGCCGGCCTTGACAGATCGTTTATTGCATCAGGTGAGGGGCCTGTCCCAAGTCACAGTGGCACAGAGCCGCATGAACTCCCCATTTATAAAGAAACTCAGAGCTAGTGGAATATTCCCTTTGCAGCCTCATCTCTCTGGCTTGTGTGCTCTACCTCTAACTTTATTTGGCAGACTTGAAGCAAGGAGGCGAGGGAGGGTTTTCTGAGGCTATTTGGATGCTGTATTAGGGGATTGTGTCAGAGATGACTAAGTTATGTTGGGATGAAAAATGACCTCCAAACAGCTGTTCTGTAAGACAAAAAAAAAGTATACACAAATCACTAGTGCCATGTGTCCAATGGGGTTGGAGGAGTGATTTCATACAGTTGTTATTCAAGGGCTCAGGTGGAAAGAGGTACCACTATTATCTTCTGATACTGAGTTCTCAACACCGTGTGTTAAGGTTTGCCTCAGCTGGGCAAGAGGGTGCTGGAGGGTTGAACGCTGGCAAGTACCTGCTCTGGTCTGGAAATGACATACGTTATTTCTGCTTACGCATTAAAAAAAATTTTTAATTATTCATTTATTTGTTTTTGAGAAAGAGAGCACAAGCGGGGGAGGGGCAGAGAGAGAGGGAGACACAGAATCTGAAGCAGGCTCCAGGCTCTGAGCTATCTGCACGGAGCCCGATGCGGGGCTCGAACCCACGAACTGCGAGGTCATGACCTGAGCTGAAGTCAGAGGCTAAACCGACTGAGCCACCCAGGCGCCCCATTTCTGCTTAACCTTGCTGTTTATGTCTAGTCAGATGGCTGCACTTAACTCTCAAGGGCAGAAGAATAATAATCCTCCATGTGGATACAAGAACAAGATACTGGAGTGTATGAGTCGTGTTTACCACAGGGGTGTAGACATGCCAACACATTTGTACCACCTTCAAGACTGAGGGATGATAAAACATCAATTCTAGATGGCCCAAGAATAATCCCTTTACCTTTTCCTATTTACGGGTCTTGCATTCTCTAATACAGTGGCCATTAGCCACATGAAGCTGTTTAAATACTTAAGTTCTACTAGCTACATTTCAAGTTTTCAATAGCTAGTAGTTCCCCTAATGGAAAGTGCAGATATATAGAACATTTCCATTATTACAGAAAATTCTATTGGATATTGCTGTCTAGACTAAGGATCAACCAAAATTTTCTCTAAGAGGGCAAATAGCAAATATTTTGGCTTTTGCAGGACATCCAGTCTCTATTGCAACTACTCAACTTTGCTCTTATAGTGTGAAAGCAGCCATAGACAGTATATAAGCAAATAAACATAATTGCATTCTAATAAAACTTTATGCGCAAAAACAGGCAGCAGGCAAGATTTGGTCCATGGGCCATTTATTTTCTAACCTTGCCTCAACCGATTGCCTCTTTTTACATGACCATCCACTGGGTGTGTTAAAAAAAAAAACAAAAACAAAAAAACCCCCAAAACCCAAACATTAGAACTTCTATTTATATTTACATTAAAAATGAAATCCATTAATCTTGTATCATTTATCTAAATTGGCATTGGCTCCTTCTTTGTTGGCCTATTTGTTGTATGCTAACACGTCCTGTACATTCGACAGGAGTTTTGTGTTTTTTCTTTTTTTAAAAAATTTTACTTATTTTGAGAGAGAGCGCGCGCGTGCACACGAGAGCGAGTGGGGGAGGGGCAGAGAGAGAGAGGGAGACAGGAATCCCAAGCAGGCTCCACGCTCAGCAGGGAACCCTACACAGGGCTCGATCTCAAGAACTGTGAGATCATGACCTGAGCTGAAATCAAGAGCTGGATGCTTAACCAACTGAGTCACCTAGGTGCCTCTAGACAGGAGTTTTATACCTGGGGGCATATACTGTGCTGCTCACATTTTTCTTAATACATTGCGAAATAATGCAGCCTTCATCGTCTAGTTTTGTAATTTTATGAATGATATTACCTGATTTTAAATAAACTACGTGTCACAAAATGAGCAAGTGGTTTATAAATATTTCCGCAGAGGAATCACTGGGGATTAGGCTATTGTTTCTTGTCTCACACTACATCCCATGCGACAGGGTTGGGTGGCTGCAAACCGCATTTCTGCTTTGGCAGTTTGCTCCCCGTTAGATTCTGCCGGCCCGAAAAGGGGCAGGAGGAGGGAGCAAGAACTTGCTCCTTCCTATGTGTCAGCCGACTTTGCTACTGTCACCCCAGTGGGTTCCAGTAGTAATTGGCTCCAATTCCCAGCTTCTTTTCAAACTCTCCAACCACTGTCACCATGCCTCCCAGGTGTGGCCACGCCAGCGTGGCAGGGCCCCGTCCTCAGAGGTCTGTGTCCTACCCCAGGGGCCTGTCCTCCAAGTACCTGAGGAATCAGCCCTGCGCCCCCTCAGAGGTCTGGGTCCTAGGCCTGACAGCATCCCCTGCACTTCTAGGTCTGTTAACCCCACCTTCTTCCCTTTGATCCCTGGACCCAGCTGTGGAAGCTGCTTCCTGAAGTTATTATCTCTGTGACCACAGTGTTTCTTCTTCCCTTTTCAGTCTTTTAATACCTCTTGAGTCAATTCCCTTTTTTAAATTCTCTGCTAAAATAACCATGGTGGTTTATTTGTTGCTTGGACCCTAACTTACAGAGATACCATGGATTAAACTTCATCATAGTGCAAACATATACTGTCGAGAAAATGGGGGTGTTGACAACATGCAGTAAAATGATGACATAGGTGAGTAATAAGCAAAAACAGGGATTATTAAAAAATGGATTTGAGTCCCAAATGTCCATCGACTGACGAATAGATAAAGAAGATGTGGTAAATATGTATATATAATATATATTTATACATACAATGGAATATTGCTTGGTGATTAAAAAAAAATGAAATCTTGCCATTTGTAACAACGTGGATGGAACCAGAGTATATTATGCTAAGCGAAATAAGTCAGAGAAAGACAGATAGATGAATTTGCTAATATATGAAATTTAAGAAACGAAACAGATGAACATAGGGGAAGGGAAGCAAAAATAAGATAAAAACAGAGAGGGAGGCAAACCATAAGAGACTCTTAAAATACAGAGAACAAACTGAGGGTTGCTAGTGAGGTGTTGGGTGGGGGGATGGGCTAAAGGGGTAAGGGGCATTAAGGAGGACACTTGTTTGGATGAGCACTGGGTACTATATGTAAGTGATGAATCACTAAATTCTATTCCTGAAATCATTATTACACTATATATTAAATAACTTGGATTTAAGTTAAAAAAAAAATAAAAATTGGATTTTCATTCACTACTGTTAATGATGAATCTAACCACAAATTTATATTGGGCTTTGAGATATGAACTAACGATAATAAGACAAAGCAATTAACACACAATTAAAAATAAAGCAATTGAGGGACACCTGGGTGGCTCAGTTGGTTAAGCGTCCAACTTCGGCTCCAGTCATAATCTCATGGTTTGTGAGTATAAGCCCGGAATCAGTCTCTCTGCTGACAGCTCAGAGCCTGAAGCCTGCTTTGGATTCTGTGTCTCCCTCTCTTTGCCCCTTCCCCTCTCACACTCTGTCTCTGTCTCTTGAAAAATGAATAAACATTAAAAAAATAAAAAAAATAAAAATAAAGCAATCAAAACATGAAGAAAACCCTGTAGCGTTTTCAATAATATTTTATTTGAGCTATTCGGTCTTTTACTGAAATTTACTAAACTTCATTTTAAACATTTAGAAACATCATTTGAGTTTTAAAGAATAGCTTTCTGAATGCAGGTATTTTTCTTCTTGGTTCAATGCTGTACCCTCAGATCCGAGAAGAGCATGTAGCATGTAGTAGACACTCAATGTATGTGTTAAATTAATGAATAAATATTAATTAATAGTTTAAAACAAAGATGCCACAAATTGGGAAACACCTTATTCTTGTAGTTACAGTAAAAATGGCTAATGTTGTATATGGTAAACAATAAACTAATATGCCAGCCAAGGGGCGCCTGGGTGGCTCAGTCGGTTAAGCGTCCGACTTCAGCTCAGGTCACGATCTCACGGTCCGTGAGGTTGAGCCCCCGTCGGGCTCTGGGCTGATGGCCCAGAGCCTGGAGCCTGCTTCTGATTCTGTGTCTCCCTCTCTCTCTGCCCCTCCCCCGTTCATGCTCTGTCTCTCTCTGTCTCAAAAATAAATAAACGTTAAAAAAAAATTAATAATACGCCAGCCAATACTATTAGAAAGCCCAGAGAAAACACTGGTCAGCATCTGAGGAAACAAGTATTAGGATAAATGTGGAACGTTTGCTATATGGCTGCCTCAGAGTAAAGATAGCTTTATCATGTCTCAGTTTACAGTATTTATTAGGTTCACTTTCAGTGTGAAAAAACAAAACTACTTTGTGATCCATAAAAAAGAATACAGTCAATAAGATATTTTGTATAGATTGACTTCTTTAGAACAATTATTTTCTGGAAAACTCGTAAGTGTAGCTGTTTTGACCGGAATTGAAAAAGTAGGATTTTGGGGGTAAAATCCAGAGGAAGAACCACAAATGAAATTCATTCTCTGTAACGTTGATGGGCAGAAACATTATAGAAGAAGTTGAAGATCGATATGACCAAAATGCTACATGATGTCATTGATGTGGTTTTTTCTTTCTTAAATAAGGGTTTTAAACATTGCATCTTCATGGTGTTTATAACGAGAGGGAGGGTGACCATGAAAATAATCACATGGAAGTTTATTTTTGATCCTGTGGAAAATTGCCTGAGAGAGAGGAGGTAAAGTAAAAGATGAATTATACTTTATTCTTTTACAAATGTGCAAGTGTTCCAAATTTGCTGACCTTTCATAGGATAACAAGTAGCTCTCTTTAGTACATTATTTAGAAGGTATTTTTAAAATACACCCTCTTAATCAGCCCTTTCAGCAGAAAGGTGATATTTTAATAGTGAATGAGAAAGTAAATGCTTTTCAAAAGATACTCATGGGAGAGTATCTTGAAAAATGGCATCTAGAAAGGTTATAATTGTTAATTGATTTTGTTCCTGAAAATGGTCTAAATAGTCTATTCGAATATTTAAAATTGGAACAAAAATTTTCTGACTCGGTGTATAGTATCACACATGTTCAAACAGTTTTTTAAAAATCCTTATTTATGAGAGAGAGAGAGAGAGAGAGAGAGAGAATATGAATGGGGGAGGGGCAGAGAGAGAAGACAGAGGATCCAAAGCAGCTCTGTGTTGACAGCTGAGATCTTGATGGTGGGCTCGAACTCACAAATGGGGAGATCATGACCTGAGCTGAAATCAGATGCTTAACCGACTGAGCCATCCAGGCGCCCCTCAAAGCAATTTTTTGAAAAAGAGAATGCAACACTTTCCAATTACTTTGTAGAAATAAATGATTGAATTCAGTGAGGATAATAATTTGCTAGCTAAATGTTCATACTAATATTTGCCTAATTAGAGGATGAGATTAGAAAACATTTCAGATTTTAGTAAGTATAAGGAGTTTTTCCATTTGGATCTACATACCTTGCTGAGGTTTGTTTTTTAATAAGTAAAGCAGCTAAATATTGAAAGAAAACTTTGAAAATCAGATATTCCAATTGTATCTTAAAGTGTTAAACTTGGATTTTCATAGATAATGAAGGACTTAATCTCACTAAAAACATTTATGTTATATGTTAGTGGGATTAAACATAATTTTGTATCATTAAAAATAAAATTTTAGTAAAATATTAAAACACTAATTTATATTAGGCCTTAATAATTGAACATGTTGTAACTTCTAGGGGAAACCCTGAGATATTAGAATAAGAACATAAACTTAAGCTGAGGGGAAAATATGGAAAAATATATACATAATCAACTTGAAGACTAGGAGAGCAGGAGGATTATAAGGAGGAATAAGTAGAAAGCAAATAGTAAGTAGAGTTAAACTCCAACTTGTCAACGATTATATTAAATGTAAATAGATGAAATACTCTTGTGTTGACTGTATAAAAAAAAGAAATATATTACTTTATAAGAGATAGACCTAAGATATAAGGATAAAGGAAGAATGGCACAAAAGTGGAACAATTAGAAATTTTATGCAAATTTTATATGCACAGTATTATATGTCTTTGATTTCTATATATCTCTATATCATCTATTTACTTATCTACCTGCCAAAGACAAATCCTTAAACACAGGAAATTTTAACACATTTCTCTCAGTAACTGAGAGCAGAAAGTCATTAATTGAGATATAGAATATTTGAATAATATATATAACAAATATGACCACACACATACACACATATGTACACACACATGTTCCTATACCTTCAAATGACAGGATATACATTTTATTCAAGTGCATATGGATCACTCACAGGGTTATAAATCAGATCTCAACAAATTTCAAAGTATTTCTAACATTTACTTTCTATAGTTGGTTTATACTAGAAATCACTGAAAGATAACTAGAAAAATCTCCATATGTTAAACACTTCTAAATTATCTGTGTATCAAAGAGGAAATCACAATGAAAACTAGAAAATATCTTAAACTGAATAACAAAAATGACATTAGAACTAGTGGAATATAGCTAAATGTAGAGAATGTATTGTCTTAAATGCCTATATTAGAAAAGAGCAATGGCTAAAATTTGGAATATTCTTTCAAGAAGTCAGCAAAATAATAGAAAATTAAATTAAAAGTTACTGAGTGGAGAAAATAACAAAGGTAAATTCATAAATGTCATAAATAAATGACATATAAAAGGAGTATACCATGGAAAAGAACCACAAGGCCAAACCCTTTTTTTTTTTTTGAGACTAATAAAATTTATAAGTAACTGCAAAAAGGCAGAAGGTCAGTAGTAGGAAAGAAAATGGTGCATCACTATACAATTTAATGCCGTGAACTTGAAAATTGTGATGTAGTGGAGAGGGTCATTAAAAAAAAAAAAAAAAACTACTAAAACTGACACTAGAGGAACTAGAAAGCTCAGCACAGTCCTTTCTTTATAAAACATGGAAGACCTAAATAAATAAAGGAATATGTTGTTTTCAGGAATTAGAGGAACATCAGTCTCTCTAAAGTTGATCTGTAGATTCAAGATTATATTTGTTAAAATCCAGCATATTTTTCTTTTTTTCTTTTTTTTTTTTTTTCCAATGTTTATTTTTATTTTTGGGACAGAGAGAGACAGAGCATGAACGGGGGAGGGGCAGAGAGAGAGGGAGACACAGAATCGGAAACAGGCTCCAGGCTCCGAGCCACCAGCCCAGAGCCCGATGCGGGGCTCGAACTCGCGGACCGCGAGATCGTGACCTGGCTGAAGTCGGACGCTTAACCGACTGCGCCACCCAGGCGCCCCTATTTTTCTTTTTTAATGTGTGCCTTTGTGGAAGTCAAGAACTTGATTCTAAAATATTTATGGAAATGCAAAGGATCAAGAAGAGCAGGGACAATCAGGTAGATATGGACTTTACTAAATACGATGACTTATTATATAGAGGAATAATAATCAAGATGATGTAGTATTGGCACACAGATATATAAATATGCCAATGGATTAGAATAGAGTCCTGAATGAAACCCATGAGTAAATGTGGACATAATTTGTTGCACCATTTTTACTCAGAGTCTGTGTGGAAAGGACAATTTGTTTTAAATAAATGGTGCTGTGTCAATTGTGTATCCACACAAAAAACAGAAAACTTCTACCTCATACCACCACTGAAATCAATCCAGGCGTATAGTAGGTATAAATGGTAAAATAATAACGTAACTTAGGAAAATGACTTCATGATCTGGGAGTAGGCAAAGACATTTAAAGAGGATATGAAAAAACATTTACTATATAAAGTAAATGGTTACTAAATCTGTCCATAACAATTTGAAGAATTTCTGTGAATAAAAAAAAAAAAAATCTCTGTTTATAGACTGAAAAAAACACAAGCCACAATCTGGGAGGAGATTTTTGGAACATATGACCAAAAAGGGCTTGTATGATAAATTCCTTCAAACCAATAAGAAAATACAGCTCACTGGCAAAATGGGCAGGAAACATGTAGCAGCCTTTGCAAAGGATACTCAAATGGGCGATAAAGATATGGAAAGGGACTGAATCTAAATAATTAGGAAAAGGTAATGATAAAATATTTTAAATATTATCATTTAAAAATCACCATTCCTGAGAAAGACTAAATTTACAGACTAACACTAACAAGAATTAGAATATAGAGGAGCTAGAATTCTTATAAAAGTAGGAGTAGAGGCTAGTCAACTACTCAACTACTTTGGAAACTGTTTATTAATATCTACTTGCATAGAGCTACCCAATTACTTAGTAATTTCACTCCTAGGAATATATTCAACAAAAATGCATACATATATTCATTATATATATATATATATATACATATATATATATATATATATATATATATGTATATATATATGTATATATATATATATGAATACATATATATTTTGCTGTATGTGACATGGATTAATCACACACAGACTTAAGGTCTAGCAAAGGAGCTAGGCTTAAAAAATATGTATTATGTGTTCAAAAACATTTAAGACTAATCTATGGCATTAAATGTCAGAATATTTGTTGCCGGTGATAAGCAGTGAAGATATAGGCTTTGAAAGGACACCAGCAGGGCTTCTAGGGGGCAGATATTATTCTATTTGTTGACCAGGCTGGTAGTTATAAGGATATGTCCAGCTTTTGATAATTAATAAAACTTTATACTTATGACTTGAGCATTCTTCTCTATGTATATTACTCTTTAAAATGTTTATTTCAATAGAAAAGAGGGAGTATTAGACATTATGGTAAACATATGAATTATTTTCTATCCTCATCCTCTCCAAACAGTCCTCTCTAGTCCAGTGTGTATTTGGTTCTTGGAAAAATACTCTGTATCAGTGGTGGTGGAGGAGGAGGACCTCTGTGGCTTGATGGAGCCATCAGTTCTGGAGGTAGATGTACGGGGAGACACCTGGAGCATTTGCAGAAGGCAGTACAGTTTTACTTGTGGGGCTGGTCTTTGAGAAGCTGCACAGGGTTTAGGTTGTTGCCTAGAGACATGATACGAGATCCTAGGGCTTTCTGGTTACATGAGTGGTATGCTAGAGCCAGCTCCTACTAGATGACAGGCTAATAGCTACGTGTTCACAGATTGATTTTATTTTTATTACCTAAATTTTAGGTTTTTCCAGCTTTAAGATATATAACGCTACATAAGTTTAAGGTTTACAATGTGAAGATTTGATATATGTATATTTTGCAGAATTATTGCCATAGTATGGTTAATTAAGACATCCATCACTTCACATAGTGACTGTTTGTGTTTGGTAAAAACTTTTAAGTTTTACTTTCTTGTAAACATTCAAGTATACAACACGTATTGATTTTTGTGTTTTGACTTTATATCTTTCAACTTTACCGAATTAGTTTATTAGTGATAGCAGTTTTGTGGTGGAGTTTTTGGGGTTTTCTATCCATAAGATCATGTCATTTGCAAACACAGTTTTTTTTTCTTTTTTGACCTGGATACCTTTTACTTATTTTCCTTGACTGATTGCTCTGGTGAGGACTTCGAATACTATGTCAAATAGGAGTGGTGACAGCAGGCGTCCTTGTCTTGTTCTGATCTTAGAGGAAAAGATTTCAACCTTTCATTTTATTGTTGAGTATGATGTTAACTGTGGGCTTATCATATATGGACTTTATTATGTTGAGGTATGTTTTTCTATATCCAATTTGTTGTGATTTTTTTTTTAATTTGTACCTCTTCCTTCACCTGTTTCACCCTCTTACCACCCTCTCCCTTCTGGCAATCACCAGTTTGTTCTCTGTATTTATGAGTCTGTTTCTGTTTGTTGTTGTTTGTTTTGTTTTTTTAGATTTTACATAAAAGTGAAATCACCTGGTATTTCTTTTTCATCCTTTATCATGAAAGGATATTGAATTAAAAAAAAATGTTTTTTCTGCATCTAGTGAGATGATCATATGATTTTCATCTTTCATTCTATTAGTGTGATGTATCCATGTATTGATTTGCATATGTTGAGCCATCCTTGTATCCCTAGGATGAATCCCACTTGTTTATGTTGTATATTCCTTTTAATGTGCTGTTGAATTCAGTTTGCTTGTCTTTTCTTGAGAATTATTACATCTATATTCATCAGTGATATTGGCTTGTAGTTTTCTTTCCTCATAGTGTTCTCATCTGGATTTGGCATCAGGGTAATGCTGACCTTGTTAAATAAGTTTGAGAATATTCCCTCCTATTCAATTTTTAAGAAGAGTTTGAGAAGAATTGGCTTTATTCTTGAAATATTTTATAGAATTCACCAGTGAAGTCATCTGGTCCTGGGCTTTTCTTTGTTGGTAGTTTTTTGATTACTGGTGAAATCTGCTTACTCCTTATTGGTATGTTCAGATTTTCTATTTTTACTTCTTCATGATTCAGTTCTGGTGAATTGTATGTTGGTATAAATTGTTTACAGTATTCTCTTATGAATCCTTTGTATTTCTGTAGTATCTTTTGTAATGTCTCCTCTCTTGGATTTATTTGAGTCCTCTTCATTTCTTTCTTTGTTAGTCTAGCTAAATATTTGTCATTTGTCAATTTTATTCATCTTTTAAGGTGAGCAACTCTTTTGTTATTATTTTCTACTGTTTTCCTACTTTCTCTTTCATTTATTTTTGTTGTAATCTTTATTATTTCCTTCCTTCTCCTAACTGGGTCTGCATTTAAATGGAGCTGCTGGGTAGGCTTTCTGGTTGAGCAGGGCTGAGGGTTACGTTCCTTGGCAGGGTGGTGACATTGGTTGAATTCCTTGAAACGATGGGGCTGCAGGCCCCAAATTGCTTTGCAGTTTCTCCTGGTTGGGTGAGGTCTTAGGCTGTCCTCCTCAATTTGCTGGTGCAATGGGTGGATTCTGTGTTTAGGTGGAATTATAGGCTAGGTTTCATGGTTGGAAAGGGCCTCAGGCTTTGCTCTGCAATCAGGTGGGGCTGTAGTCTAGGCTTTGCAATCAGGTAGACTGTGGGGCTAGCTGTACTCTGCTGTTGGGTGATGTCATTGGATGTGGCTTTCTGGCTGGGTCCTCTAGTTGTACCTCATAATTGGGTGGGGCTAGAGACTGGGCTCCCTTGTCACATGCGGCAGCAGTTCAATCTGTGATTGAACTATGGATGTCATGGCTGGGCTCTCTGCCCAGACAAGGCCACAGGTTGTGTTCTTTGATTGGCAGGGCTGTATGTTAGGCTTCACTGACAGTTGGGATTGTAGGCTGTATTCTTCAGATGGGCGACACTGAGGCTACACTGTTTAGGCTGCTTGTTTATTTGGGGACAGAGGCTATGCTCAATAATTAGGTAGGACTGATGGCTTGGATCTCTGCCAGGGTGGCCCTAAGGATGTGCTCTATAGCTACAGGTCAGTTGTGGCCATGTTTCCCGTAGGGGTGGAACTGGAGACTTGGGTCAGCAGTCGAGTGGGATTGGGAATTTGCTCCGCTGCTTGGGAAGAATGTAGGATGTGTTTCATGGCTGTTGGGCATTTATGATCATGCTACCTGGGGGTGTGGGATTGAAGACCATGCTCTACAGTTGGGTAGGATTACGAATTTTCTCCTCTGTCCAGACAGGGCTGTAGAATGGACTTGACAACTAGTATGGTCCTTTGGCTGAGGATCCAAACCAGGCAGAACTGCCAACTGAGCTCCCTAGCCAGATGGGACCCCTGGCTTGGCTTTGCAGAAGGTCAGAGCTAGTGGCAGGGATTTTTGCTCGAGTGCTACTGTAAGTAGGGATGTGGTCTGTCAAGATCTGAGTCCCAGTTAGGGGCGCCTGGGTGGCGCAGTCGGTTAAGCGTCCGACTTCAGCCAGGTCACGATCTCGCGGTCCGTGAGTTCGAGCCCCGCGTCGGGCTCTGGGCTGATGGCTCAGAGCCTGGAGCCTGTTTCCGATTCTGTGTCTCCCTCTCTCTCTGCCCCTCGCCCGTTCATGCTCTGTCTCTCTCTGTCCCAAAAATAAATAAACGTTGGAAAAAAAAATTTAAAAAAAAAAGATCTGAGTCCCAGTTATAGTAGGCTTCACCGCCCCCTCCTCTGTCTCTATCTGATCCCAAGTGCTTGAGCTCCTCATATGCCCCCATTGATCCCTGTGAGGTGAGACCTGAGTGAGCTTTTTGTGAAGTGTCCTGCAACACTGGAGAAGTTGTATGTCCCCCCTTGAATTTGCTTTTTCCCACTGGAGAAACTATAGGCCCAGGAGGCCCAATCCTTGTGGCACTGTGCTGGTCTGGGGGAGGGAAAGAGGCCATTCAGTCAAGTGGTAGTTTCTCCCCCTTTTCCCCTCTAATGTGGTACTTCTCAGTTTCTGTTGTCCAGGGCAGGTACTTTAGCCTCACTCATGGATTCTGGAATTTTCATAGTAGGGTCTCGCATTTCCTCCACCCTTGTGGAGATTGACAGGAAACACCAAAAACTCTGAGGAGTCTTTCAGTGAGAAGAGAGTTTAGCTTCATATTAGCACAGTGCTCACATTTTGAGCACTGACCCTTTTTTCTCTCTGTAAATATTGATTTTAAAGTTTGGAAAATGCTTTAGGGATTGATTAACCAGGCTCATTTGAATGCTGGATCTTTTATAACCAGGTCCCATGGCTTCGAATATAGTCTATTCTTCACTTTGATCTTCTAAGAGGCATCTTTTTGTGTAAGTGCTCAAACTCTTGTTTTCTTACATAGAAGTAAATATGTAATTATGGGTGGCAAGTAAATCAGTCCAGTGAGTGGATTCATTGGAACGACTTAGATTCTCCTTGGGTATTCTGTTGACAACATCATATATTTGGCTTGTTCTAGGGGTTCCAATGCTCTGGACCCTGAATCTTCTCGCTGTAAACCAGTTCTCTTCCAGTATATTTTAGACTTGTGATAAGGAGTGGAACATCTCTATGAAGGAGCAATTTCTTGGTTTCCAATAACATCACCCTGTGACTTTCATCAACGTGGAGACATTTCAACATTTTCTCAAGGGTCATGTGGGGAAATATTATGGAAGTTATGTTCACTGATTATTTTGTGACATACCTGGAAATGTCTTTCAATCTTTACCTTCTATAAATATTTAGCAAATACTGGAGTATCTTGAGGGCATTTTTCTTAACATGTATTACTCTCATGTAATGTGAATCCTCAAGATAGAATAGATCATAAACAAGTGATCTGATCCTAACCCAGACAATACCCTCAACTCTGATCTCCACTTGAATAATTCATGTGACAGAGGACTGAGGAAGACAGTCTATTTAATAAAGTATCTAATTGTTAGAAAGTTTTCGTTTATATTGATTCATAATTCATCTCCCTGTAACTTCCACCCAGTAGTTTTATGGCTGGCATCTGGGGCTGCCTGAGAAGACATTTCATTCCTCTTTTCCTTGGGAGTTATGTAGGATTTGCGAAGGCCACTCTCCAATTCTCTTTAGTGTCTTCTCTTTTTCAGCCCAATGACCTCAAATGTCCTTTGTATTTTGTCCAGTGACTTCTTGCCAAACTGTAGAGCTTGTCTGCATGAATTTTTTTGTTTGTTATCATTAGTCTTGATTTGCCTCTCAGGACAAAATTAAGTATATCTGGGAAGATGCAGTTGGGGCACTATAGAAAGATCTTCTTTATTGAGACACTGAAAGTCTTCTGTAAGGTTATATTGAACCACTGGGCTCACAGCTAAGATCTCTAGTATTTCATTTTATACCATAGCTGCTCATTGAGACACATCTTCTCCATCCTATCCTTAGGATGGTATTCATTTCTTTCTGCTAAGATTTGGTGCACCATCCTTGTCCATTGCTCTGCTTTGAGAATTTGCCCCTTTCATCCAACTTAGTGGGGTTTTTTTTTTTTTTTGTTTTATTTTGTTTCATCTATAAAATAGATCACTATAGAATACCAATTTAGAAGATATTAATATCTTCTAAAAATTATTCATGTTTATTTTGATAGAGAGAGAGAGAGAGAGGAACGCACATGTGAGTGGGGCAGAGGGAGGGAGCGAGGGAGAGAGAGAATCCCAAGCATGCTCTGCACTGACAGCAGGGCTTGGTCTCATGAACCGTGAGATCATGACCTGAACTGAAATCGAGAGTTTGATGCTTCACCGACTCAGTCACCCAGGCACCCCATGATATTAATATCTTTGATTGATCAAATGATTAATGAAAACATTAAATCTGAAATTTTATAATGGTATTTTTTTCTTTTACACTAATTGAAAGTATGACAATATGGTCACATAGAGCTTTTCAGTGTGTCAATGGTTTTTTTTAATGTGTCAGTGGTTTTTATTCTGTTTTATGAGATTCTATACGAATTGTGTTAATAATTCTAATGGTGTATGTATCTTGGACTGTTAATAACTATTCAATGTAATACCTCAAAGTGCTAATCACTCATTAGGCTTTAGAAGTTCAATATTGAACTTCTAAAAATGAAATGAGAATGAGTACGTCTAATATTTATTAACAAGGATGTCAAGAAGCATAATTGTTTGGAATCCAACTTTTTAAAATAAAGGCATGCTGAGTGAAATTTATAGTGTCCTTACCAGGCTGTTAATCTTTTTTGGTAAAATGTAAATTTGAAAACCATCTTGATGGCCTTCATGATAAGTTTTTCATTTATAATTCCTTAAGTTTATCAAATAATTTAGGTGGAGAGGGTTTGGTGAAAGACTGAATGATAAGTATGCTTATAGTTTGGATCAGATGGATGGTGAGAAAAATAGCATGTTATTATGGCTTTCACTTTTATTGTCTTCAAAATAGAAAAGTTTTTCGCATATGAGGCACAAGAAGAGGACTGACAGCAAACTGTTTAATATACCTTAGCTCATTTTTTAGATTTTTTTTAATGTTTATTTTTTAGACAGCATGAGCAGGGGAGGGGCAGAGAGGAGAACAGAAGATTTGAAATGGACTCTGAGCTGACAGCAGTGAGCCTGATGGGGGGCTTGAACTCATGAATCATGAGATCCTGACCTGAGCCGAAGTTGAACTCTCAACCATCCACTTCGTCCACCTAGGTGCCCCAACTCTAGCTCATGTTTTAAAACATAAGATCTTCTCAAGTTTTAGGATGGAGGTTAAGTTGTTGTATACTAGTAATAAGTGAATCAGATCACGTTGCTTCCCTGCTTAAATCCTCCAATGACTTCTCATAAACAAGAAATAGAAGATTGACTTGGAAGGAGCTGATAGGATCTGCCCTTGCTTTCTTCTCTGACTTTGTTGTCTCCCCTCTGCCACAACCACACTGCTTTCTTTCCTTCAAACACAATGGGTCCATTTGCCCAAAGACTTTGCACCAGCTGCCATTAACGATCTCCCTGTAGACTCTAGAGTCTAGAGTTTTCAGTGACCTTTTTCTTCTCACGTTTCAGGTGTTGGCTCAAAAACCACCTCCTCAGAGAAGCACTTCCTGACTACTTTATCAAAATAACTCTTCTTTCCTCCTCAGTTGCTCTTTATCATACTACTTATTTTCCTCAAGTCTCTTAGCATTGCTGGTAGCCATCTTGTTTTATTTATTTATTAACCAAAGACTACAAAATTCCATGTGGGTGGGGAGTTTGCCTTAGTGATTGCCATAGTCCTTATGCCTGGCACATAATAGACAAACAACAGATCTTTGTTAAATACATTGGTCAGTTCTCAGTTATGTGGAATTAGTGTCTACTCCTTGCTGTTTTTCTGGTTCCTTTTAGTTAGAGCAACAATAAAATGGAGAAAAGTCAGAAATAAAACAAATGTGGGCATAATCAATAAGTTTACAGAAACAAATCCTGGCTCTCAGATGATGATCTTTTCGCCTATTTTAAGAGAAACTAGGTCCATTAGACAGGAGTTTCCTCAATATTCCATCTCTGGGCTTGCAAATTAATACCTGCAACTTTCCTCTAAAAGTTCAAAAAAGTGCTGCTAATTCTCTTTGAGGGTAATTCTACCACATGCGTTCCAACTTTTTCTGGGATCTTGGCCCATTGAATATCCCTCCTGTCTCTTGTTTCTGCAACCACATCCTCTCTGTTTGCTCTTTTTCACCAACATGTCAACATACTCAAGACACCTCCATCTTTTAGAACACATTCTTTTAAATTTCTCTTCCATTTCCCCTATCTTTTTACATCCCATCTGTTGCCACACTATTTGGAATTGTTGTCTACACTTCTTTCTCTGCTTCATCTATTCACTTTCCTACCTACTGATGTCTAGTTTCTGACCAAGGCCACCAAGAGCCTCCTTGTTGCTAAGTGCATTGATGCTTCTCAATCTTTATCTTTCTTGATCTCTTGACAGCATTATCTATATCTTTAATCTGGAAATATTTTCTTATATTCATCTCCATAAAATTACAGTCTCCTAGTTTTCCTCTGATGTCTATGGCTACCCTGGGTCCTTTATTGCATCTAACTCTAAAATGTTGATATGTCATGGAGAATCTGTTCTGCACTGTAATCTTTGCTTATTCTGTGTACACTCCCCAGATGATCTGATTCACTCTCAAAATTTTACTTCCAACTAAATATTGCTGATTCCCAAATCCAAACTTATATCTTACGTGCTGATATCTTCTATCAATTTATATTCCTGTTGACCTACTTGACCTATCTGTTTAGATTTTTCATAAGCAGCTCAACATGTAAAACAATGGATTGGTCATCTTCCTTAGCAAACCAGAATTGGTTTTTATGTTTTCTTAGTGAGTGGGACCACTTAACCATCCAAACTCAAGTCTGCAAGTTATTGATGATTTCTTTTTTTTTTTTTTTTTTCAGTTTATTTATTGTGAGAAAAAGAGCCTGTGTACGTGCGTGAGCAGAGTGCAGGGAGAGAAGGAGAGGAAGGATCCCATGCAGGCTCTGTGCTGTTAATGTCGAGTCCAAAGTGGGGCTTGATCTCAGGAACTCAGCTGAAATCCAGGGCTTAACTCACTCTGCCACCCAGGTGCCCCGGGAAGCCACCTTTGATTTCTTACCTTGTGCCCTCAACATCTACTCATTCTCCCTGTCCTGTTGAGTCTAACTTCCCAACTTCTCAGAAGCCCATCTACCATCTTTATTTCCATTCCTGCCATCCCAAGTGAAGCCATTATATTCTCTGGAATGGGATTACTGAAACATCAGTTTACCACTCTTCCTATTTCTAGTCTAAAGCCTCCAATATATTCTGCTTATTGATTTCAGGGTAATCTTTCTAAAACATTTTACTTTTAAAAGGCTGTTGGAGCACCTGCATGGCTCAGTCAGTTAAACGTCCAACTCTTGATCTCAGCTCCAGTCTTGATCTCAGCTCCGGTCTTGATCTCAGCTCCGGTCTTGATCTCAGCTCCGGTCTTGATCTCAGCTCTGGTCTTGATCTCAGCTCCGGTCTTGATCTCAGGGTCCTGAGTCCCCACCCTGCATTAGGCTCTGCTCTAGGTGTGGAGTATACTCCTTTTAATGGTTTCATTTGGTCTCAGCATGTTTATGAATTCCTGAATGATCTTACTCTTCACTATCTTCTCTCTTGTAATTCTATCTTATATTTTATATTCCAGCCAGTCAAAGTTTCTTCTGGCTTCTGGAACGTACTGTGCACTACCTCTCCTTTTTCCCGTACACCTTTTCTTAGGGTAGCAACATCTCCTGGGCTTAGCTTAGCATTTCTACTGGGAATTGGTATATATTCTATAATGTAGGTTGCGAGCAAGAGAAATGGACATTGGCTTATATACTAATAAGGAATTGTTTGGAAGGGCACAGAAACAAATGAACAGCTAAAAACTTAGGACCTTGGAGGGACAGGAATGAAGGCAACTCCAGGAATTTAAGTGATAGGGGCCAGTGTATTGTCTCTTGAAGATTCTACCAATGGAAAAATTCCAGCTATTTTTGATCTGTGACACTCTACTCAGGATTAATATTTCTGGGAGAAAATATCTGATGGTTGGTCTAGCTTGGGTCACAGATCCACTCCATAAGCAGAGGGCTGCCTTCAGAAATTAATGGGAGACTCCCTTAACCACAGGGAAACAGAGTTCTCCAAAAGGAAATTAGGTGCTAGCACTCAAAATGAGGGAAAAGAATGCTGGGCAGGCAAAAACAGTAGATGACCACTGTAGCAGTGATTCCTCATCCCTCAAATTTTAAGTTGGTGTCCTTTGCCCCCCACTCTCAACATTGCCACCTGTTTTTCCCTTTTTCTAAGTTCTCTGCGGGCTTCTCACTTGTTCGTTCTCCTAGTGGGTGATTGGTTTTGTTAACACAGTGACTGACGCTTAGCAGGTAATCTGTAATCATTCATTTAATATAGGATGGAAAGAGTAGACAGATTTAAGTAGATGTATGAAACATGCTCTGACGTGGCCTTTGTGGCTAGTTGGTTTGTGTTAGATAATTTTAAAACATGAAATTGGAAGTTTTGGAAAGACCATCAATGCCAAGTAAATACCAATCCATATGAACATAATATTGTGTAGAATCTAACTTCTTGAGGGTAGAGGAAGCATTCCTTTTTATAGCTCATGGAATGCTTAGTACAAAATTTGCACTAAGAATTCTCTGAATAGGCATTTATTGAATTAAGTCTTTTCATGAACATTTCTTTTGTATCTGTTGTAGTAACATGTTAATCTTGAGTATACCCTAATGTTTTTCTTCTTTTTCCCCCTCTTTGTGTGTATGTGCTGCTTCAGTTTTTAATACCACTAATGGCTTTGAAATGGGACATTGACTCAGAATTAGTGACAATCAAGTGTTAATGGTCCTTGCCTCTGTGGCCTATCAGCAACTCATCTTAGGTGATCATTAGTTCCCAGAAAATAAGCTGGATCAGGCTTTTCCAAGATGTGGCCATTTAGAAAAGATTCCTAATTGTCATTGGAACCTCTCACTCATCTTTCATTGCTTTTTCTATTTTTACATCGTCTTGGCTTGTGCTTTTGACTGAGGGGGAGATCTGTGCCAGTTACAGTGGGTAGTTAATGAAGGGAATAAAACAAAAGGAAGAGAAATAGAATAAAATATTCAAACTGAATTCACATACACCATAATAAAATCATGGGCCCTAATTGCCATAAACGACCTTAGAGATTATCTAATTAAACCCCCTCATTTCTCGTTTTATAAATGAGGAAATTGAGACCCAGGGAGGCTGAGTGACTTTCCCAAGGTCTGTAAAAGAAAAAACAAGCTGAATGCTAATGACCATTCACTTCTCTAAGCATTTCTGAAGACTTTGTTATTGTGCCTCAACCACAGACTCATCTTGTTGACTAAGTTTGCAAGAAAGCGTGGCAGTGAGTGAAAGCAGTCAAAATTTCCATACAAAAATCATCGGTACATTTTCAACTTGTTGTTCTGTGATGATCTGGAGATTGTTGTCTTCAACAGACAGTGGTAAATAAAGAAAAAAACAGCAGAACGGACCAAAAATGGGAAATGACATCACTGGGATCAGCCAATATGCATTTTCTCCTGGAAAGTATTCTGTGAACCTAATTATGATGCATCCAACCAGGGCTTAGCAGAGAATCAGTTATAGAGATGCTAAATTCCTTCTTGGAGAGGCAGGTAATCCTTAATCTGTTTGCCTTGCATCGATTTTGTAAGGTACTGTTTCTAGATCTGTTTGTTCTCAGTTTCTGCTTCAGGAATGATCCTTCCTCTTCCCCTGCTCTGTTCTGTGTCAGAGAGGGTGGACCACTTCTGGGCTGCATTTTCCAACGTCCCTTGTTGACTGGGTCTCCGCGACCTGTCGCCTAGCAATTTGTGAACATCAACTGTTCAATGTTCAGAATCCTGCAAATTGATTAACACTAGTTAACATGATCATTAACCATGAAGTTATCAAATCTTACAGTTAAATAAGTTTAAGAGCAAAGGTAATGCATATCCACCAAACTTATTATTTCACATGATTTTATTACTTTTTGACTGTTCCTTCTCTCGAAGTTCTCTGGGAGACACAATGATGCTAGCAGTTGTGCTTCTTTTCCCAACTTTGCATTCAGTGACTGCACAAGTGACCCAAGATTGGCCAGGTGAGAGTATTTACACCATGGACAGCGGCAAATGGCACAAACCAGGGTATTTTTTTGAGAGTCTGCAGTTAACTTGCTGTTTTTTTCAGCTGCATTTGGTTAATGGGAGGCACCCACGGGATTTTAAAGGCAGGGGAGAGAAAAGTCAGGGTTTTTCATCTCTCTTTCTGTGGCCTCCTGGAGTTGTACCTCTTCTGGAGGATGCTGGCAGTTTCCTGCTGGTGCTCATCTGTGGGTTGCTTCATTGTCCACTGTTTGCCATTGAGTTTCTCAGCAGTTCTATGCTCCGCATGGAATTTCTTTGGCTTGAAATACTTGAATGGCTTCCTTTTTCCTGATCACATCTCGTCAGATACAGCAAATTTATTTAAACAGGTGTCTTCTGTTTTCAGTAGCATTTTTATGTCAGAGCTTAATAATTTAGAATAATATACAGCATTAGACATGGGAGCGTCTCTCTTCATTCAGGTGAAGGACTAAAGACCCAGAAGGAATAAATAATTTGTCCAAGGACTCATGGGAAGTTGGTGAAAGGCAATACATGCTTCCCTAGCATATGCTGAGATCTGTGAGCCACACATTAGTATTTTTAACTAGAGCTGATATAAATGTATTGGAATTGCTAAATACCTCCTGTACTTTTTTGAGAAATGATTTTCTCCCCCACTCAAATAAAATAAGCCAACATCAACTTTTGACTTGATAGCTCACATGTTGCCGTTATTTAGTTATTGTTATTGTTATTGTTTTGTTTGTTTTTGTTTTTATGATGCCATGGTGGCTAAATGATGCCCAGAATCGGAAATTTGGTAAAATCTGTATGATTTTAAAATACTGAATTGATTTCCAAAAACTGAATTGACAGCCAGCAAGGTGTTTTGCTGTCTTATGGAAATAGCCAATTGGTTCTCTATTTATGAAGGTCCATTAATTTATTTCATATATTGGCCTAAATCCACACACTTCTATGGGACACACAGGGAGGAAGATGCCAGGGAAGGACCATCTCCCCCACTGTCTTTATGGATTTGAATAATATAAAGAAAATTGATTTTATTTAGGGAATGGCTGAATGGTTTTATATTCATCTTCTAAGGAAGCCCTGATTTTCAAATTCTGATGAATTGGCTTAGATTATAAACACTGTTCATGGAACTTTATATCTTGTAGGTCTCTTAGTGCTCTACTGTTAAAATATGAAAGAAAGGGTACTGATTAAATTTTCCTACACAGATACATTTACATTAATGCATGATGATTAATTATAAGTTAATGCGCTCATTCACAAAAATATTTGAAGGTGGCATGATAAGGCTGAATGGATAACCCGGCACAGCCCCTTATTAACATGATCAAAAGCCAGATGTGAGGCGGTGTGACACGTTTTCTGGTGGCGTGCTGGCAAGCCAAACTGGCTTTTTCCAAAGTGTCATACTCACCTTGGGCCACAAGATGCCGCTCGTTAATCCGTTATGATTTAGGTCTTTTGTTACAAGCCAGAGTGACATTTCCTTTTATTTTACATGCTTTCCAATTACATATTAAAACTCATAGTGGGTGGGTTGGGGGAGGAGGATACCCCTACCCTGAAGGCACTTTGTAACCTGTGTGTGGGAAATCAATGAATAATTTCTTTAAGATACACAAATTCAGGCTGAGAATTCAGACACTGTAGAATTACTGCACCCCTCAGTTTCTGTGCTTGTGTGTGTAAATGTCTACACCCACCCTGCCATCCACCCAACCTTTTCTGTTTAGTCACCAGCACCACCTGCCCCTGAATGAAATAATTTCCTGCTGGCCCCTGCTAGCAACACACAAAACAACCTATTTATGTAGTTATTCAAAATGTCAAAGGATTATCTTAAAACGAAAACACAGAATCAGTTTTCTGTGTTTCAGGCAGCAATTAAGTAGTCACAACATGGCAGTCCATAGATGAATGCTCTGGAAATTATCATTTGCAAAGGTAATCACTGGAAGAAGATAATTTTATTTCCTAAGTCCTTGTTTTAAGCCTGGAAACAAAATCATGGCATGCAGATTCTGTTTGATAAAGATGGCTGTGGTCCTTGGCTTTCACATCAAATTTGTCTTGATTTTAAGTTACGCTTTTTATATTTTGAAATAAGATGAAAGTAAAGCTTTTTTGATTATGTGCGTGTGTATTTATGTACATATACGTGTGTGTATACGTATATATGTATACACACACACATTAATGACTAGTATCTAAAAAAGACTTACGACCATAAGACAAGGGTGGCCACATGATCAAGAAACATTCTCTGGGAACTAGAAGGGTCAGATTTACACAAGGAGCAGCTATATAATGAAATCTCCTCCTTAAACATCTCATCATAAGGTTATCTTGCCCTTCTCTGGTATTAATGTGGCAATGATAGAGACGATTTGGCCTCTAGAGGAAAGCGACTGCTTATGGTGACATGATTTGAGGGATGTCAAGAAATAATCCTTCAAATATTGAGTCCTTAGCAGTCACTTTCATTTTAGTATGAGTTGTTTTTCAGATACTTTGGTCTCAGTTGGCTGAGTATAGGGTTTTAGGAAGTAGAGATTGATGATCAAGAAAAACAAACAATTGTGGTTTATATACACAATGGAGTACTACGTGGCAATGAGAAAGAATGAAATATGGCCCTTTGTAGCAACATGGATGGAACTGGAGAGTGTGATGCTAAGTGAAATAAGCCATACAGAGAAAGACAGATACCATATGTTTTCACTCTTATGTGGATCCTGAGAAACTTAACAGGAACCCATGAGGGAGGGGAAGGAAAAAAAAAAGAGAGGTTAGAGTGGGAGAGAGCCAAAGCATAAGAGACTCTTAAAAACTGAGAATAAACTGAGGGCTGATGGGGGGTGGGAGGGAGGGGAGGGTGGGTGATTGGTATCGAAGAGGGCATCTTTTGGGATGAGCACTGGGTGTTGTATGGAAACCAATCTGACAATAAATTTCATATATTAAAAAAAAAAAAACGGAGGGGGAGAAGAGCAAAAATAGGTGGCAGAAAGGGGATGAGAATGATCTAGAAGTGGAAATGAGAAAGTGCTCTAAGAAAAGCCCTACCTGCTGCATTGTTTTTCCTGCAGTTCATCCTTAAGGCTGAATCAACTTGATGGTGAGAGCATCTAGTTAAGGCAATAAAAAATGAACACAGAAGCTTGTGGTCTGCTGAGTCCTATAGCCGTTTGCATTGTATATCAGCTTTCCCATTTTATATCATTTTATATTAAGAATACCCGGTTCATTATATCACTGGCAGATGCATCACATTCCTGTCTTCATTCTCCTTCATTTGTTCTTTCTTGAAAATCATCCATTCAACAACTAATCATCTTGTACTTACCATACACAAGGTACTGGTGAGATACAGCAGATAGGAGATGAAAATCTCACAGTTGTTGAATATACAAGGAGAAACTCATTACAATTGTGATGCAGAAAAACTCATTTTTTTCCCCTTAAAAATATCCTAACCCATGTAGAGGGAGTGTTAAGTTTGGTTTTAATTGGGCATAAGGCTTTATTTGTTATAAAGATGTTACAGTAAAAACAACAACAACAACAACAACAACAACAACAACAACAACAACAAAACCCAACTTCTTTAAACCAGTGGTTTCCAAACATTCGTGTGCACGGGATCACCCGAGAATTTTGTTAAAATGAAGATTCTTATTCAGTAGGTCTAGTGTCACACGTGAAATGGTGTATTTCTAACAAGTTCTTGGGTGAAGTTGCTGGTCTGGGGGCCACACATGGGGTGAGAAGGCTTTAGCTGGACTTACTGTGGGGTGACTGGATACCCACAAAGAGAGCTGTTTCTTACGGTGAAATGAGTCTCTTCAACATCAAAGAGGAAGGAGACAAAAGGCGTTAAGATAAGCCTCTATAGAATAGGACAGGAGGATCTCTTTATGATGATTCCTTGACTGTCACCTGCCTCTTTGCAGGTTTTCAGGATCAGATAGACGTACAGCACACCGGGATACAGGTTTTCTCCTACGAGAGACACAAATCATTGACTGCATCACTGTTTTGAAACATCCCACCCAAAATGGCTTTTATGTTCCAAGAAGAGGGAGAAGGAGAAGAAGAAGAAGGCAACGCTTTTGAAGGGAAAAAATAGTTTTCCGATAACCCCCATTAACTACAGGGGTCATTGTGGGCACAATGAACGGAATTAGAAATCTGCTAAAAGCTGCAGTATATGGTACGCGGTGACTGACAAGCCTTTCGCTGAGTAGTTACAAATGGGACTAATGGTTTAAACTTGTTAGTCATTGTCAGAGGCTCTGATCCTTGAGTCAGCCATGGAAGCTATGGCAGAAATCGATAAGGCACCACTTTCTGCAGTGAACTGCTAGACCATATAGATTGCCTGGAGGGAAATGCGGAGCTCCCTCCCAGGCTGCCAGATGAAAGCAGGCAGCTAAATCTGCGGGAAGATTGACCACACTGCTCGGGGCAATTAGGCCTTTCACCACTTTGAACGATGATTATAAATGGGGGAGAGGCTTGGGAGAGTGAAGGGGAAGACAGCTAGGCATGACAAACTGGAGGCCGGAAGCCATTTTGGGGAGCCTCGTCAGTTTCATGGTCACTGAGGGCATTTTTTTCCCCCTTTCCCTTGTTCAGATTGTTATACGATGAATGTTCTGGGGCTGCTGCTTTCTTTCCTTTTTTTTTTTTTTTCTTTTATTTTTCTTTAGAAGCTGGAGAGGGGAGGACAGGCAGTGAGAACAACACTTGGTTGATGATAAACTGTAAACTACAGCTGAACTCCATTAATCCGTCCAATCCCCAAAGCCTGGGGCCTGAGAGCATGTCGGAGGATGGCTTCCTGTTGGACACATTTCAAAACAATCACATCCCATTGTTCAGTGCCTTTTTGGGTAGAGCCCTGTGAGGGTGCCAAAGTCATCAGCGAAAGAAAGTGCATGTTCACGCAACAATTACAGACAAGCTGCAGATTATCAGCAGGCTGCAAGGGGCGAGGTGCTGGGGCCCATTTGGCAGAGGAGCTCTGTATCTGATGCACGCAAAGCTGCACCCAGCATTAATACTATGAGCGGCCAAGTGCTCTATGGCTGCCCAGGCTGCAGGAAGCCAGATGTGCAAGAGAAAAGCAACTATGGGAGATGTGCAAGGCTTTGCCCTGGTTCCCTGCCTAAAGGCAGGACAGCTCAGCCTTATACTGAAGTGTTTGGCCTCTTTCTCCTTCATCAACCTGGCATTGCTGCTCAAATTTCAATGGGGGACCCATCTCCTTTCCATTCGTCTTGTTGTTGAATCCCATTCCCTTTCTAGTATTGGCTTCATGATTGATTTGTTTGAGTTGTTTTCTCCTTCTAACTAGGCCCTGGCTCCCATTTTACTGTTGACTTTAAGGTATACTGTAAACCGTGTTCTGCTAAGTATTGTTTAACTGTCAAATGGTTGGGGAGGCAAGATGTTGTGGGAATAATCTCCAGTTGCTACTCTGTGGGAGGGCTGTCTTTCAGAGGTTCTTGGACCATTTCATCACTGTGGTAAATCCAGCCCTTGGTGGGGAGTGTTGAAAAGTTCTCTTTTTGAAGTTTGCTGGGCTTCTGGCAGCTGGGAAAAGGTTTTCCTCTGAAAGATGTGTAGGTCAAGAATTGAAATCCCGATCGTCATGAGAGGAGACTATTTGGAGGGTGTAAATGCTGCAGGTCCTTAATGGAGGTGATCTCTTCTGTGGGAGGGCTGTTCAGGAGATTTTTTGTTGTCATTTTCTGTTGCATGGAAAGGGCTTGCTTGAGCTCTAAAGGGCTAGATAACCGGGCATTTCTTTGCTCATCCTTAATTCGCCAAACATCAATGGGACATTAGTCCTATGCCAGAGAGCGTAGCCTGGGTGGCTCCCAGGCAGACAGGAAAGTTCACGTTGCTTACCTACCTGCGATCCCATAAGGATGGACCAGCCACTCATGAATACAAAGGGGAATTATAACTACTACCCACACCTTAATCATAATCATAAGTGAAATAAAATGAAGCAATTTGTTTGATTTGGAAGATTCTTTTATACAGTAAGTTGAATATGACCTTCCCCAACCTCCTTTATGGCATAAAAAGAGAATTATTTTTGCAAATCCAGTACATTTAAAAGAAGATATTAACTCTTTTAAGCAGCAGGGAATTATCAGTTGTTTTAAAAAAAAAAAAAAAGACTTAATCAGATGACTGTTAGGTTATGGAAAAATTTACAGAATTCAGAAAACCTTAGTCTTAGGAAGATCTTTGCTTTAATAATAGTTCTTTTAGCTATGGTTCTTCTTAAGTTCTAATTCTACTGAGGATGACAGGGTGGTATTCTAGAGTACTAGGCTGGAAGGTGGGAGATGTGAATTTTAGTTCTGATTCTACCTCTCGCCATTGTGGTAGGCACATGTGTCCATCTCTTTGCCCTTCTTTCTTCACTTGTAAAATGGAGAATTTAATCAATCCTAAGGTCCTGTGGTTGGCAGAATAGTGGCCCCCCAAAGAGTCTACATCTTAATCCCAGGAACCTGTGCATATGTTGTAAGGGACTTCACAGCTGTGATTAAATTAAGGTTCTCAAACTAGGGAGATGATTCTGGATTATCTGGGTGAGCCCAATATAATTACAAGGGTCTTTAGAAGCTGGAAAAAGGAGGCAAGAGAGTCAGAGGAGGAGAATGGAAGCAAGTTCTGGAGGTATGCAATGTGAGGACTCAACTTGCTATTGGTGGTTTTGGAGATGGATGGAGGAATATGGGCAGCCTTGGGAAGATGGAAAAAGCAAGGAGGTGACTTCTCCTTTAGAGTTTCCAGAAGAAATGCAGTTCTGCAGATGTCTTGCTTTTAGCCCAATGACACTGATTTTTGGATTCTGACCTCCAGAGCTGTAAGACAATGATTTTACATTGGTTTAAAGCTGCTGAATATTTGGTAATTTGTTACAGCAGCAATAGGAAACTAATATAGATCCCTTTCAGCAATAACCTTCATGAAACTCTGAACATGTAGCATATGGAGGGTCATTGGAAAATCCCGAAACAGGTAGTAATATGCAAAAAAGATGGCTACTCACATTGATTTGAGGGTTGACTGAAAATACAGCATATAGTATCAAAAACCAGTAAGGAAGGAAATTAGGATACTAGAGCCCATGAAAAAAGAGAAGGATGGAAAAGATCTTTGTGGAGGAGGAAGTATACTTTGACATTTGCATAAAGTTGGGTCATTTTAAACAGCTCTAGGTATTTTTTTCTTTTCCTTTGATTGGCAGAGTGGAGAATGTTAATAGCCATGGCTTTAGAAGAAATGGAGTTTTAGAATTAAATGGGACCATTGAGATTGATCTCCTTGTAATGAATGTCAGAACGCATTCTTAACCTCCCTGAAAAATGCTAGAATATTGCTAGTGGGGCAGCTATTGCCACTTCATGGGGCAGACCCTTCTGTTGTTGGACAACCCTAATTCTTAAGAAACTTTTCTTATACAAAACCAATTCTATCTTCCCCTAATGCCCACCTTTTGATCTTGGATTCTTTATGTGAATTTTCAATGTTCAGATCTCAAGATGAACACATCTGTTAGTGAAGGGGATGTGGGTGTGGGCTTTGGGGCAAAGTTCACACCAGAGAGAGAGGGGTCAAAATCCCAAATCATGTGCATGTAGGCATAGGCATTCAGGGGTGTGTGTGTGTGTGTGTGTGTGTCTTTAGAAGTACTAAAAAGACAACTATGAACTATTTTACAAGCATTTTTACTGCTATTCCTAGTAACACCAACAGTGCTAGCTCATAGTAGGCACTTAATATTAGCTAGCTCAACGAATACATGAATGACAATGAAGGACACCAGTAGTAAGTAAATTAGCAATTATGAAAAAAAAAACCAACTTGAATAATCAGTTCAGATTCATTAAATGGGGAACAAGACAGACTTTGAATATAAGGAAAGCTTTTGCTTTCTTTTTCCTCCCTGATTTCAAAGACTGCAAGCAGCACCCTGTTAATATCTTCAAAGAGACTTCCTGCTTTCCACTGGCACTGTAGGTGATAAGCAGGAGTCCAGGCATGCTTTTTATTTTTAAGGAAACCTGTGAGGTCACTGGGAAACCAGGAGATCATTGCCTCTCACCGAAGAGTAAGCCGCACTTTTTCCTCCCAGGCAAATCTAATGAAATCACGTGGGTAGCTGTAACCTCTCGGTAACACAGGATGTGGAGGTTACGTTGGGCCTTGAACAATTAATCAGTGTTATGGCAGAGCAGCTCGAATATGGAAATTCTAAAGGTCCCACATGTTGATAAATGGCCAATTTATGCTAAGATCCATCAAGTGTGTTGAGGCATTTGGAGTTATCACTGCACAATCATGACATGGTCATTATCAGACCGCAAATCGTCCAAAGAAATGACATGCCTCAGGAAGCAAGATTTGCGGGCAGAGCCTGCCTCTTTCTAAACTCAGTGTGAGGTCGGCTTGCTGTAAACGGAGCCATACAGCATGTAGATTAGCTCATGTGTGGCAGCTGCATGGCGGAAAGCAATTATAACACAGAGGCAACTCCACGCGCAGGAACTAGCACCTCCTGAAATATGATCACCTCCGCTTCACTACCGAGGGAGATGCCAAACTGAAATACACACACAGCCATAATGGAAGAGACCTGAATATATTATAGCAGGGAGGGGAAGAACTGGGGTAGAAGTTGGCAGAGGCTGTTGCTGAAAACTCCTTGTGCTCCTCTGAACTCTGAAATGGGATTCCTCTAGTGATACCACAGTCCACTATTTCCTTTGTTTTACCTGGAGAACCTTACAGTGAGGGCATTATGGTTTTCTTTGTTGACTGTACTCGATGTGACCATTGCTTCCTTCCCATTGTCATATCCTCTTCCTAGAGGACGCTTATCTCAGAAGTGAGTGGGCACTGGGGCAGGAGGACAGGCCCAGTGGATTGTGTGATTGTTCAACACTGGACCCAGGCTGGACCAAGCTGACTCTGTCTCCCACAGTTCAAAGCCTTGTTCAGTATTAGGACATAAGGGTGGTGTCAAGCCGGGCCTGGGGTGGTCCTTGCTGCCATGTGCTCAGGGAAGCAGGAGCAGCTAGTCCGCTGAGTGAGAAGCAGCCCAGTAGATCCATCAACATGTGACACAGAAACAGCCTGGTCTAGAAGAGATGATTCAGTCAGCTTTTGACATCCCATTTCTTAGTCTCTCGTGAGGCCCTGCGATAATTTCTTCTCTTAGTTTCTCTCAGATATTCGCATATTCTTTCACAAATGCTCCTTTTATTCTACTTTCTGTTTCTGTGGCTTTGATTAAATGACACCTGCCCCCAAATTTGAGCACTTACCAGGTACCAGGATTTGTTTTGGTGATTTAGATGCATCAGCTTATTCAATGTTCTCACCAACATTCACAGGTAGATGTGGTTATTTCATTTTTTTTTTTTTTATGAAGAATAGGCTTAGAAAGGTTAGATAATATCTCCAAAGTCACACAGTTGATAAGTGGGGGAAGTGGTGATTTCTATTGAAGTTACATTTGCATTGAAATTGATTTTACATTTTCTGTGAAATCATTAAACCACCTACTATATAGTAAATGATTTATGCTATAATTTGAGAACAGAATCTATGTTGAATTACTGAATCAACTTGGGAATATGACTAGAAACCAAATCATCTTTATTTAAAAAGCTAACATTACCTATGTTTACTTGAGGGTTGAAAACTTGCACAAGCCTGAAGGAAAATAGGCTATGTATAAGGATTTTTCAGGGGAGAGGGAAGGAGGAAAAGTTTTGAAGTGTTACCTAGACTTTTTATAGCCTATTCCTATTTGTAGCTTGCTGATGTATCAACTCTGTGATGCTGAAAAGGGTGAAAGAGGCCATTGGATGTTTCGCAAATCACTCATCTTAGGATCTTAGATGGAGAAGATAACCAGAGATAATTAGATTAACATTATTTTACCTAAATCAAAGGGTTCTGATAGTCCTCTTCCCTGGTTTCATCTTTCTTTTCAGAATAAGGAGATAGACATGTTCCTTAATTTGTAACATTGAGGATCTTTGTCCTCTTTAATTTTTATTTTGCCCTTCCCTCTGACTTTAGCTTTCCTTACCATGAAGACATTCATGAATGTGGATTCCGTGTCTTATGACCGTTACTACCCTTCATGTGTTCAATATTCCAGGCAAATGAATCATTGGGAGCTCTTCATTCATATGTGTGCTTGATCTGCCCTGTTTGGTGCTTCCTGCCTTTCAACCATGTCATTCTCCATTCTAAACAAATAGTAGAATGTCTTTTAAGACTCAGTTGAGTGTTACTCCTTTAGAATGAAACTTTCATTGACTACCACAGATTTCAAGCAACATGATCCTCATTTGAACACCCATAATATTCTAACTATACCACTGTAAGGATCCATAATAATAAAACCTAGGTATTACAGTAATTTCTGTCCATGCCTTCTCATTTCTGTCACTTCCCATTCTGAATCAATAGTCCCTGTCCTTCAAGACTCAGTTGAGCGTTACTCCTTTAGAATGAAACTTTCATTGATTACCACAGATTGCAAGCAACATGATCCTCATTTGAACACCCGTAATATTCTAACTATCCACTGTAAGGATCCCTAACGATAAAAACCTAGAATTATAGTAATTTCTGCCCATGCCTTGTCATTCCTGCACTGTAAGCCACTTGAAGGCAGGGTGAATTTTAATCTGTTTATTCTCCCTACCACAGAGCACCTTTCATGAAGTAAGTATTCAATAAATAGCTGTTGAATAAATAAATAAATAAATAAATAAATAAATAAATAAACAAACAAACAGACAAATCCTTTAGGTGGGTTAATTTTAATGTTGCTCTGGTATTTGTATTTCTTCTCTCCTGAAATGCTAAGATACAGCGTTCACATTTGTCACACCGTGTACACTTTAGTTTTATCCCAATACGTGTTTTTTAATATTCGTTGAGGGAGCGTAAACAGTGAATTGCCTACTCTTCAATATTACCTGTTTTTTAATTGTGTACAAGCAGCTTTGGTCAAACAGGCTCTATAGGCTGGGGTTGCTGGCTGCTATATTGATGTGATATGTGGAGTGTATTAGACAAGGTGCTTAGCTCTCATTAATAGGAAACCCTGGCTGAATTGGCTTAAACAAAAGGGCAAATTACTAATATACTTTACAAGAAGTCTAGAGGGGGCGGGTAGCTCCCTGATCAGTTAAATTTGCGTCAGTTCCATCAAAGACCTAGATTCTTACTCTTAGATTGTTGCTTTTGTTCTCATAATAGCTAAAATCTTCATGATTTTTGTTGTTCTAGGAATCATATACAGGCACCATAATATTCAATGGGAAAAGAGAACAGGTATTTCTCTGAGTACTTCTGTCAGCAGTAAAGTCTGTTGTGGAAGCTCTGTAGCAATCTCCTCCTTGTTTCTTATTAGCTGGATTTCAGTTACATGACTATCCCTACACCACTTTTGGTAAAGGCATTGGGATTGCCATAATTGGATTAGACTTTGAGGATTTACTTCTGATTTTGAAATAGGATCACCATCAGGTTTGGAGGGTGTGTAGCTCAATGAAATTAGGCTTCTATTGTCAAAGACAAAATGTGTAATGGCTTTTGAAAGGTAACACCAGCATTTGCCATATAAAGAATGAAAATATTCCTTTATATGTATATGGTTGGGGAGATGTGAGCAGTTTTGCCTGCCTACCCAGGGGACATCTGGAGAAATTTATAGTGGTCACAACTTGGGAATTGGGAAGAGGCTGCTTCTGGCTTCTGGTGCATCTTAGAATGCTCAGCACAGCCCATCCCCTACCCTCCAGTAAAGAATTATCTGGCCCTAAATGTCAGTAGTGCTGAGGTTGAGAATCTTTGGCATGGATATACTTGCTCTCTGGGGCTGACACACTGTCTAAAAATCCTACTATTTATTTTTAGCAGCCCTTGAGACAGGACGACTGTTGATATACAGTCTTTTACTTTGGAGGAATAATATACCAATAAATTATCATCCCATTAAAACCATAGTAAAACTATTTCCTCAGATTACCTGGTTGGCCATTTAGCAGGACCACAGGGAAGTGAATGTGACAGGAAGTGAATTCTGACAATGAGACTGAAGTCCAAGAAAGAATGACTCCAGGAGACCAACCTGTGGCAGGTACAACCACTATATCCTTTACTGAGCGCAGTACAAAAAAATGACCAAGGTCAGGAAAAGGGGGAGCAGTGCTACTTATTTGTGTGCCTATTACTGTAGCAGGCACTGCCATAGGAAATTTAGAGTACATGCAATAATTTTCCAGATGAGAAAATGGAGTTTCAGTGATGTTAAGAGAATGGTTCAAAAATATTTTTAAAATGTTGTCTTCAAATTTCACATGACGAGAATAATTTTCTCTCTACAGATTTTTTTTCCCCATTTCTGCATAAGTGAGGAAGGTTAGTTGACCTTATTGCTTGATAGGAATGTGAAATGTAACACGGAATTTTGAGACTGCTTACGTCCCTAAACAATATTTGCCATGCTTACTTTCCATTGTTTTACTTTCTTGTATTATCTGAAATTACAGCTGATTCTGTGGATCAATCTCCCAGATGATTAGAATATCATTTTCTTTCAAAACTGCAGCCATCCATTACTTATTTTGTATTTCATACAGCTTCTAGCACAATGGGCTGCACATATAGATGTAATGAACATTTCTTATTATTTTTTGGTTGTCCAGCTTCGAATTCCCCTTTGTATCATGGGAGAATCCACCATCGTCTTCAAATGTAGAACTCTCTCTCCCACCAGGAATGCTGACAGATTCATACTCTCCCTTTCCCTGCCCTCTGGTCACCAGGGCAAAGGGTATATGACCTAAGCATCACAAATGTGATGCTTTACTATTGGATGTTGTACTATAGATGTTGTGGAAGCCAAGGATTCCAGATGGCGTCGTTGTAAGATGGAAGCTGGAAGATGTAGAGGTCCTTAAGGCACTGGTTGGAGAAGAGCTTTCTGAGAGAATTTCACACTCCACACTGACCAGGTGACCTGTCAAGCCAGTAAGATTTCAGGAATTTTTTGTTACTACAATATAGCCGAGTCTATTCAGACTAATGACTAACAAAAAAAGGACTAATAAAAGTGCTTGAAAGAGAAGTGAAATAGGGTATTGAAGAGTAATGAACAACAGTTTTATAGTCCAACAGGACTATTTGGGACTCCAGTCCTACCACTTACTAATTAATGACTTTCAACATTAGTTGAAGGGAACCTAGACAGAAGTACACAACGTTTTTTCATATGCAAGGAAGAAAGGGGATATATGGATCCGGGGACACTTGAGTGAGATAAATCCTATTTAAGTCTAAGCTCTTTTGGTTCTCAAACAAACTAATCTCTTGTGCACCTGGATAATGCAAGCTTTTTTTTTAAAAAAAGGCCTTACTCATATTTTCATGAGCTGAACTGTCATGCTTCAAGTCTGGCAGCAGGAGGTAACGATTCCACAGTTCGTAGGATGATCTTGAGCCTTTTCTTTTCCCATCTATCACTCCCCTGCACTTGCTGCAGAACCCTCAGGTGGCTGCCCAGTTGGTTATTCAGATTTAAGCGTTATTGACTGTTGCCCCCTCATTTTGCATTCTAAAAGCATCACGATGGAAATCCAGTGTTAGATGACTTGAAACTAGCATTACACAGACATTATTCTTTTGTGCCAAAGAGCTTACTCTAATATAATGTCCAATCTTCCCACAATTATCACATTTCTTTTCCCTGCTGAGCACTCTCATGCATTTTTGCCAAGTGGTTACAGAACCACAGTGGAAACAGTTATGGTCTCTTGGTGGTCAGATTTGCAAATTCATCCCAAATCCGTTGCATAACCCATATACGTGCTTCGCGTAGGCAGAAAGCCTACTGTTATGCCAAAAAGGTAAGTGCGTTATTCTGCGATGCCCTCTTTGCCCTTAGTCGTACTGCAATGGGATTGTGGTACACTGGACTTGAACTCCCAACAGCTCCAGTTGCTGCCTGCTGCCTCAATGAATTTTATATTAGCAGGCAAACAAAACACTCCACCAAGTGAAAGGAATTCATAATGCCAAGGCTTCCTAGGATCAGAATGTGCTGTGTGTCTTCCAAAGAAGGATTGTGGCTATCAGCTTGCGATAACTAATCTAGATAAATCGCCCCTTTACAACACATCTGGCTTCAAGTTGTTTAAATTAGCGGAGTTCAGCCGTAGAACAACAGCTGAATTGGAGCCTACAAATTCATATGCTTCCTACACATGCATAAATGCTAAATGATGAGCTTGGTAATGATCGGGAACCCCTTATTTCTGAGAGACTGGTAAGTCTACAGTGTTTCTTTGCTGCATATTAATTAGGATAGTGTAATAAAGCTTCAGAAGTAGTCTTCCAAGCAACATAGTTTGAATTAATGTTTATGAAAGCTCTTTATTAACCTGAAAATGCACTTCAAAGGTAATATGGGAAAAGCTTTTCCCCTCTTAATTGGCGTTTCAGTAAGTATCACGGATCTTTCCATTTTATACCTATTCTCGTTATAATGACAGCCAAAGATTTTGGTTGTCCAGCTTCCAATTCTTTGCATTGGGAGAGAGCACACCATGGTGTTGAGATGTAGAACTCTGCCTTCAAGAAAGCTGAAAGACCCATATGCCCCCTTTCCCTGTCCTCTGGTCACCAAGGCAAGGGGTATGTGACCTAAGCATCGCCAATGTGAGGCTTTCCTCTTGTATGTCGTACCACAGGATCACAGTAACAACTTAACAGTATGTTTGCCATTATCATCTTCTGTGTCCAATTTGTTGATGGGCTTATATCCTTCAGGGGGCCTTTCTGGTAGACTCAGAGTTTAGAATTGGAAGGATCTTCAAGGTTCTCTACTCCAACCATCTGCAAAATAGAAAATTGAGGCCTCGTTTAATACAAGTAACAGTAGCACTATGATGTGTCATGCAGTATTGCTCTGTACTGAATCAGAACACGAGTGGCCAAGTGTTGGTGATTTAACCTCTGAATTTCTCAGGTCGCTCCAGTAGCATTGTGTTTATTTTTGAGTGCAACACATTAAGAGAGACATTGGAAAGATAAACTGATTCATGGTAACACACGCATGAGAGTAACAGATCTTTAAATCACACCAAAAAAAAATTATGGATGGAACAGTTGTCCAAAGGAAGATTCGGGAGAAACTTGACAACTGTCTTTAAATAAAGGAAGAGAGGTCATGTGGAGGCTTAGTCAGCAGGAGTTAAAGGATATCTGAGAAGCTTCTGGGATTATGTGTAGAGTTCATGTGTATGGGAGCATTGATACTTTGGAGTGAAGTGGGTCCATAGAATTAATCCAATTCTCAAAGACTAAAGATCAATGTGCTATACTTAGTCTGTTGGATAAAGAGAACAGAACAACAACCAACAGCTCTAAGTTGCAAGGAGGCATAATCTGGCTATATCAGGAATGATTAAAAATTTGAGTTGTCTCCATATGGACTGGTCTGCCTCCAGGTGGAGTAAATTTCTCATCACTTGATATTTCTAAGCCCCAGACTATATCAAGAATGGTTTAGAGAAGATTGATGCATCAGAGCAGGGTTGAATTAAACTGCTTCTATGATTCACACCCATTCTGAATTTTAGGGATCCTATAACTCACAGAAATCAAACAATGCTTACAGGCCGTGAACTTAATTTGTGGTGTGGATCCCAGGTATCTGTATTTTTTTCTCACTGTCTTCCTGTTAAGGATTTCTCCTGGCTTAAAGTAAGCATATTTAGATAAAGATCCTCAAAAACAAAACAAAACAAAACCAAAACAACCCACCAAAACAACAACAACAACACACACACAAACCACTCAGGTGCTCAAGGGATTCTCTAATTACATCTTTCTAATGGATATTTTAAATTTTTAATTAGTATATCTTATATGAAAACTCTGAATATATGAGGGTACTAAATTAGGAGACCTCATAGATTTTTCTTTGAAGACCTCATTCTTCATGAAGTATAAGAACTCTATTTGGCTGAGAAAATGCATTTTCAATTTATCTGGTTTTTGTATAACTTATTGAAAAATTAGAAAGTCTTAATAAAATGATCATTAGCTTTATTACAGTATGTTTACGGTTATATATTGTATTTTATACATAAATATTAGTGTTAATATGTGCTAGACGTAGCACCTTTTATTATCTCACTTTATTTTTACTGTTTTCAGTGATGAGAGCTTTATTATTACTGCTATTTTGCAAATACATAAATTAAAAGCTATAGAGGTCACTTGCCCAGTAAGTGGCATTAGGATTCGAACTCAGATCTGAGTGGTTCCAGAATCCATATCTTAATCATTCAGCCTTTCCGCTTTCCACACTTACTGAGAGGTGAAGCTGGTGCGATAGGGAGACGATTCCACGAAGGCTGAGGCGTGAAAAAGTTTCAACCAAGTGGCTTGGTGCCTTTGAAATGAGCTGGCCTCATGGGGCCGAACCACATTTCCCAGAACTCCCTTCCCGCGTCTGTCCAGGTACGATAGGCCGTAGGAGACAACCTTGTCAGAGGCTGGGGGAGGAAGCGAAGCCGCAGCAGCCATGTTACCGGACAGGTGCCGCCTCTTTTCCTGCTCACGTGTTGGTGGCCCACGGTGACCAAGCTCGCATGTCCGCGCTGCCCTGGAGATCCTCATCCGGCTCCTAGGCCTCGTGTGGTGTTGAGCTTCATGTCAAAGCCTCCCCTATCATTCCGGCATCTGCAGGACGCTCATCCCAGCAAGGTCAGAGTCAGTAAGAACTTACCAGGGCTTCGGATCATACCTCTGGGGTCCCGGCTTATCCTTGATCTCCCCCACTTTATGTGTTCCCTCTCGAATAGTCTTTCGTGCAGATGTCTCACTTCAAAAGTACTCGTGAGGGCCGTGGCCTTGCTTAACTAACCAGCCCCCACAAGTGCGTGAGTCAAAGCCCCCTGGCAAAGTACATGTACACTCGGCCCAGCCTACTTCTGTCAGTCAGTCAGGGTTCAGTCTTTTCTCATACTTACTACTGTTCCTCTGATTGAACCCTGAGCAACTGATGCAAGTGTATTGGGAAATGACCTTGATTTGTGGGTTGAACTGGCACGTTTCCTCTCTTCTATTGTTACGGGCCTTGTTTCTGGACCCTGGAAGCATTCAGTGCAACCTGTGGAACAGTAAATTGGTCTCTCTGCTTTTCTGCCCCAAGAGAAAAGAAATAGGGATTTAACAGAGAGAGGGAAGACAGTGCAGACAGAAATGAATACTACTTCCAAACCACAAGAGGTAGCCTAGAGACGGCAGAGCTGGGCTGCCAGGTTCAGGTCCTGGTTCTTCTGCAACTTCTGTGCTGTGTGATGATGGGCAAGTTATTTACCCTCTCTGGGCCTGTCTCCTCATGTGCTGAGCGGAGTATTATTAGCATCTACCTTTTGCGCATCTGAGGATTGAATGAGTTAACATTTAAGAAGTACTTAAAGTGTAAGCTTTATATTAGCATTTTCTTGTTGTTGTATTGTTACTATGGGAGAGGGAAGTGGTCTATCCTTGTCTAGGAGTGTTTCACCCAACCTCTTAGGGACTGAAAACCCATGCTAGTGGCCCACCATAGACTTTCTTTAGCCCTTTCCTATCTCATCTTACCACCTGTGGCTCTAAGACTGTCTTACCTGCCTTTAAATTGTTTTGGGGGGTGGGTGGGTCAAGAAAGGAAACAAGTGCTTAAGGAAGACAGCAGAGGTAGAGGGCGGGGGTGGGGAAGGAAGGGACAAGGAAGAAGGTAAAGAAAAAGAGTTTCAGTTGACTTCTTTCCCAACCTCAAGGCTTGTCATAAGCTAAAGAGAATAGGGGGCATGACACGCTAGAAAAAAGTGGTCTTGACTGAAGGAGAATCATGTCATGGGCAGGCCCTCACAATAAGCACCATCCAGGTAGACTTTACAGATTCTAAATAATTGTACGTGCTCTGCCTTAAGGCATACTGAGAAGGAGGTAGAGGGGGGTGAATAAGAAGTACTCTTCTTACCTTCCAGTTGAGCTTCATCATTCTCCTTTAAGAAAGAAGTATCCCCCCCCCCCCCCCCCCCCACACACACACACACAAACATTCTAGTACGTTTTTCTCTGGCCTCGCCTGGAACAGCTCACCTTTTCTGGCTCTACAAGATAGGAGAAACCTTTTGAATGCAGCTGCTTGTTTGGGCTGATAGGGAACCCTGAGCAGACATTTATTCATTCCTTTTAGACGATAGATCGCTCCTTCCCTTCCCTCTGGAGTTAGCTCTTGCCAGAGTGGCTGCTGTCTGGCAACCAGGCATTGTAGAATGGTCAAGTTTCAAATGTCACCACGCAAATGGCGGTTCCAAGGACTGAAGTCAACGATTGAAATGCCAGCCCTTAAATGTCCCCCAAATACATGTTTTCCCAACTAGTGACTTGCCACGGAAATAAACACCAATTATGCAAAAGTACCTCCTCCCCCGCATTTCCATTTCCCTCTCAGTGTTCTGCAAAGCATTACACGGAGTACTTTGTGACAAAAGGATGTCTCAGTGTGGCCCACTTAGTATGTTGAAGCATAGAAATGAAAGATGGTAGGGCACATATGTCATAGAACCACTAAATGACAGAATCATCACTGGCCTAGTTTTCTGAGTCACTGTGACAGACACAAGGGGATTGCTTTTAAAGCTCCTGATGACACATCAAGAAAAGAGAAGAGGATGTCTCTGCTTTAGAAAAGAGATTGAAAGAATATTTTTTTTCTGGCTTGGAAATAAGTTTTGAATTCAGACTTTTTTTTTTTTTTTTTTTAAAGAAGGTGAAAAATTTTAAAGAAAACGAAAGGCAAACGACGGGGTACTTACCTGAAAAGCCCCGACAGCGGCACCTTACCCAGTAGCCTGTGAATGCCCCAGAAGAGAGAATGGTGTGCACTTTGTGCTATTTAGGGTCCTTGGGATGGCATCCCTTACTGCAGGGGAAATTTCACCACAGAGCAATGAGCCGAAGAAAAATTACTATTTAACGATTACAGGCTGCTACAATTCAGTCTCCTTGCCGTGAACAGCAAGTGAGTCAAGCAAACTAATGCAGTAGGTTGAACTTGTTTTCTCTTGAGGAGCCCCAGGAGAAGTTCCGTAGTGACTTTTTGCTCACACACCCCAGTTCTTCTTCTCTGGCTTGTGTAGCTGCTCGTCCATCCCTGGATCCAGATGGGATCAGGAGAAATGAGAGAATGAGCTCTCAAGAAGAACCGGGCCACTGGGGTGCCTGGGTGGCTCAGTCGGTTGAGCGTCCGGCGTTATCTCAGGTTGTGATCTCACGGTTCATGAGTTCGAGCCCCGTGTCTGGCTCTGTGCTGACAGCTCAGAGCCCGGAGCCTGCTTCAGATTCTGTGTCCCCCTCTCTCTCCTCCCCACCCCTGCCTGTGCTCTGTCTCTCTCTGTCTTTCAAAAATGAATAAACATTAAAAAAAAAAAAATCAGGGGCGCCTGGGTGGCGCAGTCGGTTAAGCGTCCGACTTCAGCCAGGTCACGATCTCGCGGTCCGTGAGTTCGAGCCCCGCGTCAGGCTCTGGGCTGACGGCTCAGAGCCTGGAGCCTGTTCCCGATTCTGTGTCTCCCTCTCTCTCTGCCCCTCCCCCGTTCATGCTCTGTCTCTCTCTGTCCCAAAAATAAATAAAAACGTTAAAAAAAAAAAAAATCAAGCCAGCTTTTTTGATGATTCTGTGAGAGCTGAGTAAGCTTCTGGAGGATCTCTGATGTCTCATATCTGTCCCTGGGAGCAAGCTGGTAGTTCCAGTTGTAGTAAGCGTGTACCAACTCCCAAATGAAAGGAAAATAAAAACCTCGTCATAATTCAGACTCTTTTATCAAAGCACGCAAATCAACAACAACAAAATAAATCCATACTATATGCCCTGAGTCATTGTATTGGTAAAGGTCCCTAGAATAATCCCCTTTGGGGGCTGTTGCTTTATATCAGAGCTTTTTTTCTTTAGTTACTAGACTGTCTACTAAATTAGTTGAAGCCTGTAGACCTTAAATGAAAAGTAGGCTGATTAAATGCAACAGTTTGAGTTTTGCTGCCATACGAAGTCGGCAGTTTTAGGAACTAAAAATACAGGACTCCCGTTACATTTGAATTCCAGATAAACCGTGAATAACTTTTTTAGTATAAGTATGTCCCAAATATTGTGTGGGTCACATTTATACCAAAAAATGCTTACTATTCAACTGAAATTCTTAAAGATATTTGCTCATCTGAAATTCACTTTTAACTGGGAGTCCAGTATTTTACGTGGTAACCCTAGAGCTAGAGTAAGATTGTAATGGACTCTTAGATAAACATTTTCATGGGATTGGATGGAGGTGTATGTAGGATGTGTTTACCTGTGCCTGGGGAACCTGGTTTCTGAATACCGGGCTGTTCTTGTTAAGAAGGATTCTTCTCATTTTGCTGGTAACAGAACTGTCAGTGGCCATCGCTCCAGGGCAGCCCGAGGCTTGGGGTGCCACCGTTGCCCCCTTAGGAGATCTGCTGGTGAGGACCTCTTTCTCCCCCAGGCTCTACGGAGACCTGCAGATAGCTGGAACTATGCTGCGTCTCCTCCCATCAGTGTGCCGTGTGTTCTGCTGGTAGTGATGAGACTGAGAATGTTTCAACCTCTTTTTGGTTAGGAATCATGTTCTCTTTCCCCACGGGGACAAGGAAAAAAAGGAAGCTTTGTCGGACTTACCTTTGGGCACACTTACAGTCCGTGTTTTCTGTGTAAGGCTGTCTAACTTCGCAACTGGAGACAGGATCCTTAATATCTCTGATCTACTAAGTCAAAGAAAACAGCTAAATCAAGCTAGATGGACATTTTCTTCTTCTTTTCTTTTCTTTTTATTTTTTTCAATATATGAAATTTATTGTCAAATTGGTTTCCATACAACACCCAGTGCTCATCCCAAAAGGTGCCCTCCTCAATACCCATCACCCACCCTCCCCTCCCCCCCACGCCCCATCAACCCTCAGTTTGTTCTCAGTTTTTAAGTCTCTTAAGCTTTGGCTCTCTCCCACTCTAACCTCACTTTTTTTTTTTCCTTCCCCTCCCCCATGGGTTCCTGTTAAGTTTCTCAGGATCCACATAAGAGTGAAAACATATGGTATCTGTCTTTCTCTGTATGGCTTATTTCACTTAGCATAACACTCTCCAGTTAGATGGACATTTTCTATAAGGCCCCTTCCCATTTGTTCTTATTGGTTGAGTCCAGTGTGGGCTGCATAGGGGGTATATGGATGTCCAAATAAATATTTGGGAAGTGACCAAGAGAGGGGAAAATGCTTGGTGGAGAGACAAACACAAATGCCAGGAGAGTTCTCATCTCTCTTGGTACACATGAGGCACTGAAGATCACAGAGTAGGGAATGATGGATTGTTCCTGGTCAAGTCACAGAAGAATTTATAGAGGCAGGAGGACTTTGTTGGAGCTGGACCCTGAAATCTGAAAAGGAGTTTTCTAGGTGGAGAAGGAGGACCGGGGAGAAGGGTGGAGGCAGCTGCATGTGGAGTGAAGACGGGGCACATTGGTTCAGGGACAGTGGCCGAAGTTCATGTGGGTGGGTATGCACGTGGAGATGGTGGTAGATGAAGTTGAAATGGCATACCTGTATTTGGATCCTAAGGACCATGAATAGGTTGTTAAGAAAATTAAATCTCCTCTAGTAAGGAATAAGGAGCACACCACAGTTCTTGTCCCTCCATGAAGATGTCACAAATCCATACCATCAGGTCAGTCAGTGTTGTGGCCAGAAATCACAGCGTGGGTGAGACTTGATGTGGTGGTGGCAGCCAATCAGCCATTTCACCTACTGTTGGCTGTCATTGATTGAGCATCCCAAGGAAGGCACAAGCAAACCCATCCTGAGAAAAGGGAAAGGTTTTTCCCCAAAACTAATATTGTAGGTTTCTTCAGCCATATCTTCATTTACTCCCTGGAGCATTTCTAGATTGATTTCTGTGTCCATGTACAGAGATCCTGTTAGGAATTTCCCTTGGAATTCAGTGAAGGAGATGTTAATCTCTAACTTTGTGGCCTTTGTAGATGTCTTGGATCTTAGGGAATGAAGGAAGGGTTGGTAGAAGAGAGAACTTGAGGTGTTTGTTTCATTCATTCATTCATTCATTATTTATGCATTTATTACATTGGGGGTGGGGAGAAATCTTTAACTCTATCAAGTGGAGGAAACCAGACATACTACAAGGTACTTCTACCCTTTGCTTTTAGAAGATTGACCAGTTTGGAGTTCTGGGAAACCCATACTACAGCAAGTTACTTAGAGGGTGGGTGTTCCAGTTACCATCTATGTATGTAATAAATGAGAACTGGATACTGGAAAAGCAATTCTGTATAGTCTCAGCCTGGAGGGTGGGGTGGAGGGTGACGGGGTAGCAATAGCCGTAAATAAGAATTGTGCTTGCTTCAGAGTCTCTCCTGCAGCCCGGGTGTCTTTGTTCCCCTGGAAGCTAATCATCTCTGGGAAACTAAGGCAGCCTGTTGCACTTGGTTGTCATTCCTCTGAACTTTGTTCTTCAGATCTTGATGGATATTTGCTAGCCTTATGCTTGAAGCTTTCTTGTAAGCTATTCCAGCTGGCTGTCAGCCTGTCCAGGCTCTGAGAGCTCATTTTGGGACCTTCCTCTTTCCCTTTTCTGTCTTTCATAATAGGTGCTTTCTGAAATCTTTCCTTTGTTCCACTCTGAAAATACATTTTGGTTTCTACCTATTTTCAAAAATGTTTATTTATTATTGAGAGAGAGAGAGAATGAGTAAGGGAGGGGCAGAAAGAGAGAGAGAGAGAGAGAGAGAGAGAGAGAGAGAGAGAGAGAATCTGAAGCAGGCTCCAGGCTCTGAGCTGTCAGCACAGAGCCTGATGCAGGGCTTGAACTCACGAACTGTGAGATCATGACCTGAGTTGAAGTCAGATGCTTAACTGACTGAGCCACCCGGGTGCCCCTCTCTCTAACTCTTCATCTTCTTACTTCTTGATCTGCTTTTCTTCCTCCCACCTGATCTCTCAATATTCTCATCACCTTCTTATCCTGTCTTATTTTTTTGTTCTTTTTGCCTTCCCACTTTCAGCACTCACTCCCAATATGGCAGAGATCCTTATTCCCTTCAGGGATCACATGACATATTTTTGTGTTAATGACAACTCTTTCTGTTCTTGGATAGGCTCCTTATCTTCCCCTTTGGCTTTTAAACTACAGAGAACCCCAGCCTGTCAGTTTATCTTTTGGTTTCCTGGGGGCAGGGTGGGATGGGGACATAACCTCCTTTGTTATGGAGGTATAGAGCACTGGCCTGGAGTCCCTTACCATCTCTGGCACTCCCTGCTTGGTCTGCATAAGCTGTCATAATGCAGGACATGCCAGCTGTTTCCCTTCTGTCTTCTGGACTCATACCCCCCCTTCCACCCTTGGGACTGGGAGTCTGCAAGCTACATTTTCCTGGTTCTCTTGCCAGCTGGCTTCTTGTTGGCCTCTGCCAGTGGGAGGCACTGGTGAAGGTCAACAGATGGGGAGAAGAAAGAAGACGTGGCTTCAGCCTCACTCAATGTGGTGGTTTCTAGGGTTGTCAGCTCTAGGAACAGCTCTGTTTCAGTGTTTGCAGCCTTAGCTGAGGAGATCCATCTTCTGTGGATCTAACAGTGGCACTCCCACCAGTAGCAAGAGTCCAGACTTACAGGCTTCATTCAACTTTTCACCATTAGTAACATCAGGACTTCACCCATCTTCCTTTTTGCAAATCCAGGCTCGTCTCCCTTTGCTTTTAGCAGCCTTTCATCACCTTTTAAACAATTTTCTGGGACACCTGGGTGACTCAGTCACTTGTGTCTGACTTTGGCTCAGGTTATGATGTTGGACTTTGTGAGTTCAAGCCCTGCATTGGGCTCTGTGCTGACAGCTCAGAGCCTGAAGCCTGCTTCAGATTGTGTCTCCTTCTCTCTGTGCCCCTCCCCTGCTCACACTTTGTTTCTCTCTCTCTCTCAAAAGTAAGCAAACATTAAAAAAATAAAAATAATTTCCCTAAATTAAATACCCTTTGTTTGAAATACCTAAAATAGCGTCTGTTTACCTGACTGATTATACAAAACTACAACATGGCAAACCAAAAGCAAAAACAGTGCAGCTTTTTTGCTTTGTTTATGGTAGGTTTCATCATCAACTGAAAGAAACTTTTATTAAAACCCTTCTCTCAAAGTTCCTACTTTGGGAAAACTTTATAGGTGTCAAAAACATAAAATCAACATCATGTTGGGTGTGGAAGACCAAATGCCTTGGATGGGGGTCAAGAATAAATCATACAACAAAAATCTAAGAGGGTAGAGAACAAGAACTGATACAGAGCAAAGATCACGATACTTAAAGTAAAAATTCCTGTGTTCAAAGTCAGCCTTCTTTATTTACTAACCCTATAATGATTGCCAAATCTTGTAATCTCTTTGAACCTCCATTGCCTCACTTAAAAAATGATGACAACAGCATCCATTCTAACTCATAAAGTTATAGTGAAGGCCAACTGAGAAATGTATGTGGAAGTGTTAGGCAAACTTGATATTGTTCCAAGGGACGTTACTATGGGAAATATTTTTAAAGCCTGGGTTCTGGTTGATGCCCATCTGGTTGATGATTTTATAAACAGTCATACACTTATAGGTACTTAAGTGTTTGAGAGCTCAGTGCATGAAGTGAGTATTTTTTCACTGAAGTATAATTGAATACAACATCATATTAGTTCAGGTGTACATCATAATGATTCAACATTTGTATGCATTGTGAAATGATCACCACATCAAATCTATTTACCATGTCACCATGCAAAGTTAATTTTTTTTTTTTCTTGTAATGGGAACTTTAGGATTTACATTCTTGGCAGCTTTCACATTTGCAATACAGTGTTATTGACTATAGTCCCCATGCTGTACATTATACCCACCCCCCCCATGACTTATTTTATAACTGGAAGTTTGTACCTCTTAATCTCCTTCACCCATATCACTCCCTCCCCTCTGGCAACCACCTGTCTGTTCTCTGTATCTATGAGTTAGTTTTGTTTTCTTTGTTCATTTGTGTTGTTTTTTTGAAGTCATATGTTTGTCTCTTAAAATTTATTCTACTTAGGATAATACTCTTAAGGTTGATCTACGCTGTCACAAATGGCAAGATGTAATTCATTTTTTTTTTTTATATCTGAGCAGCATTCTATTTATATACACCACATTTTTATCCACTGATTGAAATTTAGATTATTTCCATATCTTGGCTTATGTAAATCATGCTGCAGTGAACACAGTGGTACATATATCTTTTTAATTAAGTGTTTTTGTTTTCTCCAGATTAATACCCAGAAGCAGAATTGCTGGATTGTATGGTAGTTCTATTTTCAGTTTTTTTGCAGAACCTCCTTATTGTTTTCCATAGTGGCTGCATTAATTTATATTTCCACCAACAGTACACAAGGGTTCCCTTTTCTCCACATCCTTGCCAGTGTTTGTTATTTTCTTGTCTTTTGATAAGAGCCATTCTGACAGATGTGAGGTGATAGCTCATTGTGGTTTTGATTTGCATTTCCCTCACTTTTAGTGATGTTGAGCATCTTTTCATGGGCATTTCATGTTGACGATGTCCTTTTTGGAAAAACGTCTATTAAGATCTTCCTTTCTTGTTGTTTTATGAGTTCTTTATATATTTTGGATATTAAGCCCTTGCCAGATACGATTGCAAATATCTCCACTCATTCGGTAGGTTGTCTTTTTATTTTGTTGATGGTTTCCTTTGCTCTACAGAAGCTTTTTACTTTGATGTAGTCTCATCTGTATATTTTTGTTTTTGTTGCCATTGGTTCTGGAATCAGATTCAAAAAGATATTGCTAAGCCTAATGTCAAGGAGCTTACTGCCTTTCTTATAGGAATTTCATGGTTTCTAGTTTTATATTTAAGTCTTGAATGCATTTTGAGTACCATGTAAGATAGTGGTCCAATTTCATTCCTTGGCATGTGGCTGTCCAGTTTTCCCAACACCATTTATTGAAGAGACTGAACTCTCCTCATTCTTTTTTCTTGTTTCCCTTGTCATAAATTAATTGATCATATCTGTGTGATTTTATATCTGGATTTTCTATTCTGTTCTATTGAACAAATACCATGAAACAGATATCATAAATTAATTGATCATATCTGTGTGGTTTTCTATCTGCATTTTCTATTTTGTTCTGTTGATCTGTGTATCTTTTTTCATGCCAATACCATACTGTTTTGATCACCATAGCTTTGTAGTGTAATTTGAAATCAGTGTGATGTGTTTAGTTGCCTTCTTTGTTCTCAGGATTGATTTAGCTATTCTGGGTCTTTTGTGGTTTTATACAAATTTTAGGATTGTTCCATTTCTGTGAAAAATACCATTGGAATTTTGATAGGGATTGCTTTAAATCTGTGGATTGCTTTGGATAATATGGACATTTTAATAATCTTCTAATCCATGAACATGGAATATCTTTCTACTTGTGTCATGTTCAATTTCTTTCATCAGTGACTTACAGTTTCTAATGTACAGGTCTTTACTAACTTTGTTAAATTTATTGTTATATTTTTTCTTTTTGGTGCATTTCTAAATGGGATGGTTTTCTTAATTTCTCTTACAGTTCATTATTAGTGCATAAAAACGCAACAGATTTTTGTATGTTGATTTTGTGTGCTGCAACTTTACTGAATATTTTTATTCTAACACTTTTTTTGTGGGTTCTTTAGGGTTTTCTATATATAAAATTCACATAGTTCATAAATAGTGACAGTTTTATTTCTTTGTTTCTAATTTGGATGCCTTTTTTTCCCTTTTCCTTGCCTCCTTGCTCTGGCTAGAATTTCCAATACTACGTTGAACAAAACTGGCATGAGTGGGCATCCTTGTTTCTGATCATAAGGAAAAGTTTTCAGCTTTTAGTTGAGTATGACAGCTGTGGGCTTGTCCTATATACTCTTAATTATGTTGAGGTATGTTCCCTCTCTACCCACTTGGTTGAGAATTTTTATCATAAATTGATATTTAATTTTGTTAAATGCTTTCTCTGCATCTATTTAGATGATCATATGATTTTTTTTATGCTTCATTTTGTTAATGTGGTGTATCATTTTGGTTGATTTGCAGATGTTAAACCATCATTGCATTCCTAGAATAAGTCCCACCTGATCATATTGTATGATCCTTTTAAATATGTTTTTTTTTTAAATTTTTTAAATGTTTATTTCTGAGAGAGAGAAAGACACAGCATGAGTGGGGGAGGGGTACAGAGAGAGGGAGACACAGAATCAGAAGCAGGTTCCAGGCTCTGAGCTGTCAGCACAGAGCCTGATGCAGGGCTCGAACTCATAAACCATGAGATCATGACCTGAGCTGGAGTCGGTTGCTCAACCAACTGAGCCACCCACGCACCCCATTGTATGATCCTTTTAATGTAGTGTTGAATTTGGTTCACTCATATTTTGTTGAGGGCTTTTGCATTTATGTTGCTTAGGAATATTGGCCTGCAGTCTGTGTGTGTATGTGTGTCTGTGCGCACACACATGGTTTTATCTGGTTTTGGAATCAGGGTTTTGTTGGCCTCATAAAATGAACTTGAAAGTGTTATTTCCTTTTACATTTTTTAGAATAGTTTGAAGAGGTTGGGTACTAAATATTTGAATATTTGGTAGAATTCACCAATGAAAGCATATGGTCCTGGACTTTGTTGAGAGTTTTTTGGTTACTGATTCAATCTCCCTTAGTAATAATAGTTTTATTAAGATTTTGTGTTCCTTCATGATTCACTGCTGGAAGATTGTATGTTTCTAGGAATTTATACGTTTCTTCTAGGTCATCCAATTTGTTGATCTATTATTATAGTAGTCTCTTAAGGTTTTTTGTATTTCTTTGGTATCAGTTGTAATTTCTCTTAAATTTGTGGTTTTATTTGAGCTCTTTCTCTTTTTTTCTTAGTCTAGCTAAAGGTTTGTTGATTTTGTTCACCTCTTCAATGAATGAGCTCTTTCATTGGTCTTTTCTATTGTTAGTTTCTGTTTGTGCTCTGATAGTTATTATTCCCTTTCTTCTATTAATTGTGGGCTTTGCTGATTCTTTCTCTAGTTCCTTTAGGTGTAAAGTTAAATTGTGTGTTTGAGATTTTTCTTGGTTCTTGAGGTAGGCCCATATTGCTGGGAACTTGTCTCTTAGGACTGCTTTTGCTGCATCTCATAGATTTTTGGTATGTGATATTTCCATTTTCATTTGTCTCGGTATTTTTTTTATTTCTTCTGTCTTTTTTCATTGACCCATTCATTCAATGGCATGTTGTTTAAACTCCACATATTTATAATTTTTCCCTTTTCTTCTAGTGATGGATTCCTAGCTTTATACTGTTGTGGTTGGGAAAGATGCTTGGTATGGTTTTAGTCTCCTTAAATTTATTGAGACTTGTTTTGTGGCCTCCCGTGTCCTCTGTCCTGGAGAATGTTCCATGTGCACTTGAGAAGAATGTATGTTCTGCTTTCGGATGGAATATTCTGTAGATCTATCAAGTCCATGTGGTCTAACGTGTCATGTAAGGGTTGATGTTTCATTATTTTCTATCTGGATGATCTATCCACTGAAGTAAGTGGGGTATTTAAATCCCTTACTCTTAATGTATCATTGTCAGTTTTTCCCTTTAGTTCTGTTAGTATTTACTGAATATATTTATATGCTCTTATGTTGGGTGGATAAAAAATGTTTACAAATGTTACATCTTCTTGCTGGGTTGACCCCTTTATCATTATGTAATGTCTACTTTGTCTTTTATTACAGTTTTCATTAAAAAGTTTTTTTTTTTTTTTGAGAGAGAAAGCATGAGTTGGGGAAGGGCAGAGGGAGGGGGAGTGAGAATCATAAGCATACTTCACGCCCAGCACAGAGCCTGATGAGGGGTTCAATCTCATGACTGTGAGATCATGACCTGAGATGAAATCAAGAGCATTGTACTAAACTGACTGAGCCACAGAGGTGCCTTGTCAATATTCATTCTAAAGTATTTTTTGTCTGATACCGGTACAGCTACCTCAGCTTTCTTTGATTTCCATTGCATGAAACATCTTTTTCTACCCCTTCACTTTCACTTTTGTATGTTGTTACATCTGAAGTGAGTCTCTTGTAGGCAACGTGTGGATGGGTCTTTTTTTTTTTTGGTTTTAAATCCATTCAGCTGCTGTATGTTATTTGATTGGAGAATTTAGTTCATTTACTTTGAAAGTAAGTATTGGTAGGTATGTACTTATTTCTACTTTGTTGTTTTTTTGGTCTGTTTTATATTTCCCCTCTTTTTCTCTTGGTTTCTTCTCTTGTGATTTGATGAGTTTCTATAGTGTTATGCTTAGATTCCTTTCTCCTTGTGTTTTTAGTATCTGCTATGGTTTTTTCCTTTGTGATTACCATGAGGCTCATTTCTAACAGTCTGTATATATAAGAATGTATTTTAAGTTGATAGTGAGTTTGAAAACATTCTAAAACTCCAGAATGTTTATATCCTATTCTCCACGTTTTATGTTTTTGATACCATATTCTACATCTTATTTTGTGTCCCTTAACTAATTATTATAGTTATGTTTATTTATACTACCTTTGTCTTTACATTTTCATGTTAACTTTATAAGTAGTTAATCTACTACCTCTACTATATATTTACCTTTACTAGTGAGATTTTTACTTCAATTTTTTTTCTTGTTACTAATTAGTGCCCTTTCTTTTCAGCTTAAACAAGTTCCTTTAACACTTCTTGTAAGGTTGGTTTAATATTGATGATCTCCTTCAGCTTTTGTTTGCATGGAAAACTATTTACCTCTTTCAATTCTGAATGATAACCTTGCTGGGTAGAATATTCTTGTTTGCAAGTTTTTTTCTTTCAGTACTTTGAGTATATCAAAGTAAACCCTTTTGGCATGCAAAATTTCTGCTGAGAAATCTGTTGATGGTCCTATAGGGTTTCCGTTGTTCATAACAATTTGTTTTTCTCTTGCCACCGCCCCCCCCCCCTTTTTTTTTTGAGAGAGAGAGAGAGAGAGTGAGAGCACGCATGAGGGAGTGGCAAAGGGAGAGGGAAAGCAAGAATCCTAAGCAGGCTCCATGCTCAGCATGGACCCTGACTTGAGGCTTGATCTCATGACTGTGAGATCATGACCTAGGCTGAAGTCAAGAGTAGTTTGCTGAACTGACTGAGCCACCTGGGCACCCCTCTCTTGCCACTTTTAAGGTTCTCTCCTTATCCTTAACTTTTGACATTTTGATTATTATGTATCTTAGTGTGGGTCTCTTTGGGTTCCTCTTCTTTGGAAGTCTCCCTGTTTCCTGAATATGGGTGTCAGTTTCCTAAGCCAGATTAGGGAAGTTTTCAGCTATTATTTCTTCAAATAAATTTTCTGCCTCTGTCTCTCTCTCTTCTTCTGGGGGCCGTATGGTGCAAATATTATTTCTCTTGATGTTGTCTCATAGATAGATCTCTTAAGCTGTCTTCACTTTTTTAAGATTATTTTTTCTTTTTGTTGCTCTGTTTGGGTTTGTTCCACTGCATTGTCTTCCATGTTACTGATTTGTCTTTTGCTTCATCTAGTCTGCTGTTAAACGCCTCTAATGTATTTTTCAGTTCAGTTTTGTATTTTTCAATTATGTGATTTTTGGGGGGTACTTTCTTATTTTTTTTTGGTCTGTTGAAGTTTCTGATGTGTTCATCCATCTTTTCCCCAAGTTTGGAAAGCATCTTTAAGACCATTACTTTGAATTCTTTATCATAATTTATATTATAAATTATCACTGTTTCATTAAGGCTTGTTTCTAGGGTTCTATCTTGTTCTTTTATTTAGAACAGATTCCTTTCTCCTCATTTTGTTTGTCTCTCTATGTGTGTTTCTATGCATTTTATTTATCAGGTAGGCTGTTTCTCCCAGTCTTGCAGGCATGTGTACGAGATGAACCTTATTGTTTAACCTTGCCCTGGCTCTTGAACTTTGTGGTTGTCTAAGCAAGCTGTTTTTTTTTCTTTTTTTTTTTTTTTTTTGTCTGTCTTAGTTATTGAGGATGTGCCAAGACTTGTGAGTGTTCCAGAAAGCAGGATCTCAGCACCTAGTTTCAGACTAATTGGAAATTAGACCCTCAGGCAGTAGCTTTTAAGGTATGCAAATGAAGGGGCGCCCGTGGGGCGGTGGGGGGGGGGTTCAGTTGGTGGTTAAGCATCCCACTCTTGGTTTGGGTTCAGGTCATGATCTCAAGGTTTTGTGAGTTCGAGCCCTGCATTGGGCTCTGTGCTGACAGCATGGAGCCTGCTTGGGATTCCCTGTCTCCCGCTGTCTCTGCCCCTCCCCACTCACACTGTCTCTGTGTCTCTCAAAAATAAATAAACTTAAAAAAACTGGTATGTAAATGTATACAGTCCCTTAGGACTGCAACTGTAGACCCTGCTGGTCTCCAGACAAAGTGATCAAGGGGTGTTCCCTTCATGAGAGATGCAAAACTGGGGGCTTTAGATGAGTGTGTGAGCTCTTTTCTGGGAGATCCTGGTGAGCTGTAGCGAGGCCAGGTGAGGCTCAAAGGTGGTGTACCCAGCCTCCGTTCCCCAAGAGCACTTCCATCACCTCCAGATGTGTGGCAGTCTTGAAGCCTGCCCCTTTGCCTAAGCTCCAGGTTGAGTAGATAAGCCTTATTCACAGTAAGACTAGGAGTGTATTTCAGTCTGGTGTCTGTGCAGTACCCTGGGGATGGTAGTCTGCCAAGAACTGTTTTTTTCAATTGTTTCAGGCACATGGGGCCCAGAAATGCAATCCCCCTTGGCTACCTGAGCCAGATGCTCAAGGCGTGTTCCCTGTGTGCACTATGTGGGGGTGGGCTTTGGCAGGGCCTGGTAGAGTGGTGCATGGGGGCAGGGTGCTTGCCTGACCAGCTTGATGGGGCTGTGGTGGAGCTGTGTGTGTGTGTGGTGGGGGGGGGGGGGTGGAAAAATGATTGATTCTTAACTAAGATCAAGGCATCAAATAATTTGATACTGCTCTCATTTGGATAAATTGGCTAGAAATAACTCATCCTTTTGGGAACACAGGTTTTTTTTTTTTTTTTTTTTAAATCTCTAACTGGGAACCAGAATGCTGACCTGCCTTCTGAATATGTTGTATGTATTAATTAACTGCATATGATTGAATAGCATCCTCAAGACGAGCATGTAAATGCCAAGTGTTCTCACTGATAATAAAGCAGATACTTTCTTGATGGGGTTGTCATGAGGATTAATAATTTAATTGCGGCAGAGTGCTCTGATATTCTTAGATGAAAAGTACCATATAACTTTGAAGAGGAATATTATCAAATAGCTTCTGCTTTGGTTCCTGAAAGAGCAAGGCAAAATAAGGCAATGCTGATCTGCAGGTGCCTATCTAAATTTTTCTCTCTCCTTTTAGAACAGCAGGAGTTTAGAAATGGGGTTCATCAATGAGGCCTGTAACAGAGTATTTAGGAATTTCCAATTCTTGTTCTCTAGTAGGCTCATAGTGTTATTTCAGGATGATTTCTTCAAAGTCGTCAACAAATATTATAACTGGGAATTAACCAGTGCAAACACTTTTCTTTTGATGGGAGCAAAATGCGAGTGCCCATGTGACTTTGTCATTTCCTGTACTCCAGCCACACTGGCTTCCTTGCTTTTCTTTCTATTTGCTAAGCTTTTTTATAAATTTTATTTAATGTTTTTTCTATTTTTGAGAGAGAGGGAGCAAGAGAGTGAGTACAAGTGGGGGAGGGGCAGAGAGAGGGAGACATAATCCGAAGCAAGCTCCAGGCTCTGAGCTGTCAGCACAGAGCCTGACGCAGGGCTTGAACTCATGAACTATAAGATCATGACCTGAGCCAAAGTTAGAAACTGAACAGACTGAGCCACCCATGCACCCCTTGCTGAGCTATTTTAATTTGGCTTCTGACTTTTGCATTGTTATATGTAGCTTTTCGGAGGGCTGAGCATGGTCACTTTTGTCCTTCCAAATCTCAGATCATGCCCCCTCCTCAAAGAGGCCACCCTCTCAGGACTCCCTCTTGTCTCTAGATCCATTCGTTTCTGTCATACCGACTTTTCTGATTGTCATTAGTACTTACTGGTGTGAATCGTGTATCTTTTTAATGACCTGTTTCAGGATGTACTGTTTCCCTCCAGGAAAACATTAAATGTGTGGAGGTAGATTTTATTTATTTATTCTCTGCTCCTTGCCAGTGTCTAGCACATAACGATTGTTCAGTGGAGTTTGTTGAATGAATTTTTTTGGTCTTGAACAAAATTATCCAACAGGTCATCAGTAAATTAGGTTAGCTTTGAACTGTGTATAATAGACGCTTGGAGTGAAAAACTGTAATTTCCTCTTAGCAAATTTCTATAAAATCATGAATATCAAAATAGACCTAAGAGTAAAAGATGATACAGAATCCAATAATGCAAGGCTTAAAATCCCTAGCCCAACCTAAAGGGTTACATTATTGACATTTTCTTTTCTCTGTGCTTGATTTTGTGATTCTATACTTTGGGACTTTTAGTCATTGAGAAATGCAAAATCAGAGGTCTGCAAACTAAGGCCTGTATCCAACTGCCTGGGTTTGTGAATAAAGTCTTATTGGAACACAGTCATGTTTATTCTTCCTGTATTTTCTATATCTGTTTTTATACAAGGGCAGAGCTGAGCCAGCAAAGGCCAAAATACCTTTCCAGAAAAGTGCTCACCCTTTTCTTAGAGTATTGTTTTTCCACCTCTTTTTCTTTTATTAAAGTATATTTGACATATAATGTGTAAATTAAAAGGTACGTGTTAATTTGATACATTTATATATTATGTGATTACCATTGCAGTGATAACTTTACCAACTCTTTGAGAGCTGGAAAAATTGCAAGAACTTTGAAGTATGTACATTGATCTAAGGAATTGTTAGTGGCAGGTTCTGTTCTACAGAATTTTGTGCTGTAATCTTCTACTCTTTTAAGAACAAGGAGGTAAACAAACATAGGGGGAAAAAATAGCAAGCCAGAAAAACCTCCTTAAAATATCCTCAGGCAAAACTTGGAGAGTTTCATTCCAAAAGGAGCTTTGTTGGAATGAATGAAATGCTGATATTGTTTGTGCTTTCATGCCAACTCTTATTTATAGGAAGGAGGCTATTTTGTCGGCATGCAGATTGGAGTCTCCTGTTTCAGACTGCAGAATTTGAAGGAGAGAGAAGGGGAAAGATTGGCTCGCTTTTAACCACAAAGCGAGTTGTTAATTATAAGAAGAATGATTGTCATCGTGTGTCTACTGTGTAAGCCATGGATTGTGTCAGGTGCCTCCAAGCTTAATGTTTTATTCTTGCAGCGACCTCCACGGCAGAAGCTGGTAGCTCTGTTTTACACATAACTGCTTCAGGGCTCAGAGGACTGCAGTAACTTGCTCAGGGTCCCCTAGGTGATCAGAGGTGGCCTAGAATTAGAATTCATGTCTATTTGCTCTTCCCTGGGAGCACAGCAGTTAGAAAAGTAGGGACTGCACTTTAAATACAGGAAAGGCATGTTGTACACTTTACTGTACTTCAGATGTACACGATTTTATTTGTCGGTGATGCTTCAGTAAAGCTGGAGGAAATGTACGCATACATACTCGCTGGAAAGGCACATCTCCTCCAAGGAAAATGTTAATCCTCACATCCTGCCCTTGTGAGTGAGCCCAGGCTGGGCGCTTCTCAGTACAGTGCAGGGGTCAGCAGGCCACTGACTGAGCTGCTTTTACGGGAAGCACCTTTGCCTGTTGACTCCCAGATCTTTCCTTGGGGAGGAGCGGGGTGTGCTGCTTTGACAGAAGTGGGGAAAAAACCAGAAGAAAGTGCTCTCTCCAGCACTTACCTGTTAATTTGAAATGCCGTCAGTGAAGTCGGCTACCTGCAAGGTTTTAAAGTGAAACACTTTCCTTTGCATTTCCTTTGCAAAGACAGCTTTTGAGAAAAAGTCTCCTTTTAAACATTCCATGGCTTTGGTCAAAGAGCCGGGAACCTGGTATTAAAGATTACAGCGCTGTCAGAAGCTTCCGCCAATGAGAGTGCTCCTGTCATTCACACTGGGGCTTGCTCAATATTTCTCCTGTTCCTTGCTTGCACCCTGACAGCTCCTAAGTCTCAGGGGATGAGGGGATCTTTCTTTACCTTTTTATTTCATCTCTAAAGTGTGTATATTTATGGGGAGACTATGTTGTGGGGGTAGGGGATGGGGGGAAGTTTGGCTGAGAATAGGGTTCAAGGCGGAACGATTTTTGTGCCTTTTTCGTTACTCTTGACAAAATTTTAAATAAAAATGTTGGCCATTTGTTCAGCCTTTCCCCTCCCTAGCTAATATTTAAAAGCATTCAATTAAGATTTTCTAATGTGTCCAATGAGTTAAACTGTCCTATGATATTAGAAAAATATTACGTATATAAATAAAATACGTCAGAGCATTAAAAAGCTATTACACACACTGAACATAAAATGGCAGAATAATGATGGATCCCGCCATGCAGGAAACATATTCAAAAATATTATCTTCCTGGTAATGAAATGCCATCCGTTTCATTTTAAGCTAAATACGTTAGACATATCAGTGGAGTCTGTGCTGACACAGCAGTGAGTTGAAATTGAAAATCTGAAATTATATATATGATTGGACACAGTGTTAAAGTAATTTATAGGAAAAACCACGAATGTGCTGGGTCTGCACCTTCTGGTGAACTCATTTTATAGAATCAGATAGAGGAAAACTCTACCATTTCTAATGTGCAGTTAGAATGGCAGCCCGCCAGGGCCCCAATATATTCAGTATGAAAAGGGAGAAGAAAGGCAGACAGAGACAGAGGGTGGGCAGGGATGGGGGTACAGGAGCAGCCAGGGAAGGGGGGTGATGGGCTGGGGGGGGGAAGAGCCAGGGGAAGAAGCAGGACCTCGGAGGCTTGCTTCAAATTACAGCAATTCTGCATAAGCCATCAGGAAAATGGCGTTCGCTTTCATTGCTCTGACCTAATGGCACATAGCAGCTAGGGGAGCTGTATTAGCTATCAGGGCAAGTGGGAGATAACAGGAGCACCTGTGCAGGGACAGGTTCCAGCGAGGCTGTGGCTGGGCGCTCTGTGACACCGCTTGCCGAGGTGATAGTCAAGCCCCCGGTGGAGATGATCTGACCCTGAAAGTTCAGGGGAATCCAGAGTGCCGACAGGAAAGGAGGTGATGGATGCCACTCACAGACCCACTTGAATCGCCTGTTAGTCTCGCAGCTCTCTCTCCCTCTCTCTCTGACCCACTTTCTTCTTTATTTTTTTCAACATCGTGTGTGTTTGGCCACAAAGTGCAGTGGGAAGTGGGGTAAGCTGGAGATGAGGAGAAAAACAAGACTGTGCTTTTGTGTGGAGATGTGTGACGAATTGGTACCCTGATGTGCTTTTCGTCTTTCATTTATATCCATAATCCTGCTTGAAATGTGGATTATTTATTCATACAGGGCTGGTCTCCTCCTGGAACACCAGGGAGCCGCTGCTGTGCATTTTCATTTGGTGGCCGCACTGGCTGAGGCAGAGGTGGTATGGTTCCTCCAGAAGTGTCCTTTCTAAACCTTCTCTCGTTTTCAGAGAGAAGAAAGAAAGGTTTGAACATAAAAGAGAGAAAGAAAGAAGGACGGATGTTTTTCATCCTACAGCAGACCGCAAGCTGTAAAGCAGGAAGTGCAGAATGGAGGCAGTGAGTGTTGATGGCCTTGAGTGATAAAGTGCCACCACACCCTCCGGTTATGTTACTGTCCCCTGGCGCCAAATAGCCCGGGGATTTTCGAAGTGTGACATAACTAGAAGAGTAAAAAAAAAAAAAAAAAGATCAAGAATGTATGTGGAATTTTTCTTCCCATGCACTCATGGTGTTTCCTATTTACTTTCATAACACTGGTTGCCGGTCATTGGGGATTTACACCGCGGCAGACATTGGGCTCGTAGGTATGATCTGACAGCCTCATGACCTAGAGGCTGTTGTGCCTCCCATTTTGGTTTATGGAGGTCAGGGGACCTTCTGCAAGGATACAGGGACAGTGAGTGCCCCAGATTACAAACTCTCAACTCCTCATAGTCTTTGTGAGGCAAACATCTTCAGCCCAGTTTCATGCCAGTCATTACGGATGAATGGAGAGGTTAAATGACTGGCATCACGGCAGCCTTTCCTGAACCTTTTCTGAATCTTCCAGCTAGCTCGGCTGGCTCCTCTAGTGCCCTGTGCCTTCCTTGGTAGCATGTAGCACAGGTTGTAATTTGTATTTCTGTGTGCTTAGTAATTGTCTGCCTTGGACACTAAGTTCATGAATACAGTAGCCGTGTTGCTGCCATGTCTCTAGGACTTAGGACAGTGACTGGCACTCAGCAGGTACTCCTTCAGTGTTGATTACATGAATGGATGGATGGATGGATGGATGGGTAGTTGTATTTTCATTGATAATCCATAATAGACCTGGGGCTGGAAAGTTACAGGTCATCCTCTAGACTACTTGTCATTTTTCAGTTGCACCTGTGGTTTTAGTTGTTCTTTCCAAAAAAAACCAATCCACATTGATAAAATCAGAGCATTTAGAGATTGCAGCAAGTCCAGTGGGATACCAAGTCTACCATTCTCCCTAGTACTAAATGACTCTTAGCCTTTAGGTTTCTGCTCGGATACATCCTGAGATGATATGCTCAGTGTATCACATGACAACCTGGTCCTTGCTTTATAGCGGTGGTTTGTAATGGCATTTTGTAGAGAGAATCAAATCTATTCCTGGAAGTGTCATCATATTGGTCTTTGCTTCTCTAGAGCTCCACACAGCAGGCCTTTTTACACCTACGAAGACAGGCCTTTAGATGTGTGAAGATAGCTATCATGTTTTACACTTGCTTCTCTTTTGCAGGCTACCTCTACCCAGTTCTTTCAGCCTTGCCTTGTGTGTTTCTGGGCTTACACCATCCTGGTCATCTTGGATGATCAGTGTGTCCTTTACAATACTTAACACAACTAAAATCTTGGACACCGTGTTTCAGATGTGATTGAATTTTTCTGTGATTATTGCTTTCTAGTATTCGAACATCCTAATGTGAGGCAGTCTGATATTGAGGAAGATTTCATAGCAGCCAGACCAGAGTGTTGACCCTTGTTAAATTGATGGCCAGGTAAAACTTGTCCAGTTCATTCATTCACTCGGCAAATATTTCTTGAGCCAGTACCATACACTAGCCAACGGGCAGACCCTGGGAATGTGAATGAGGCATGATTCTGGTGCGAGCTGAGGACCTGCCGATCCATTGGATGAGACATAGAAGTTAATAATTATTACATTGTTTAACCATAAGATGCATGTATTTTTTAAGCATTTTTTACTTTTTGGAGAGAGAGCATGAGCAGGGAAGAGGGGCAGAAGGGGAAAGAGAGAATCCTGAGCAGCCTCCACACTTAGGAGTCCAACGTGGGGCTCGATCCCATGATTCTGGGATCATGACCTGAGACGAAATCAAGAGTCAGACACTCAACCAACTGAACAACCCAGGAGCCCCATAAGATGCCTGTTTTCAATTGTTTCATCACTTTGATTTTATATACTATTTATAAGTGATTGGTGTTTTTAAAAACGTGGTTTTGTAATTGAGGAAATATGGCAGTTGCAGTATTATAAACATAAGTCTAATAGTATGTGTGAGGTCACATTCTGATACAAGGGATTGATGATCATCTTTGTTTGGGATGCACAAAGCTTCACGGAAGAGAAGACCAGTGTTTTCAGGCCTTGATGGATGAGCCATGGTTTGCCACTCTTGTGGTGACAAGAGAGCAGAATAAGAGGGGAATGTGACTGCCAAGTGAGGCAGAGAAACTGGGCAGTCCTTTCTTGTGTGAGCAGCAGGAGGAAGACTGGGCCTCACTGTTGAGAAAGACTTCCCCCACAAGAAAGATGATCATGAATGTCATAAAGAAGCATATCTAATTGCTGTAAAAGTTCACAAGTGAAAAAAGACGGAAGCTACTTGGAATTGTAAGAGGAGACATCTGGAAAGATATCATGAATTTGCATCAAGAGCAGCATTTGCAGTGTTACCTGCAAAGGAGGGTAGGATTTCAGAGGAGATGGGAGGAGTGTGTTCCAGCGAGAAGCAGCAGCATGAGCAAAGACCTAGAGGTGGGAGAGACCGGAAAAAGTGTGAACAATTGCAAGCAGTTTAGTTTGAATGGGGCTTGGCATTTGGACAGAGAAGTGAGAGGTGGTAACTCAGAACACATGGGAAAGACCTGAGTTTCCACAGTCTCTACCAAATGTGAGTGTGTGACAGTCCAGCATGCTTGGGCTCAGATACTTCGAGTTCCATCTGGAATGCATGGTGTGACGCATAGGCTGATCTTGGTGTTGGTTCAGTCTTGGTGTTGCTTTGCTTTAAATAGATGCAGATGCGATTATTGATGGTTCCCTTTACCAGAAGTCGAGGAACTGAGAGAAGGGTGGAGATGGGGGAAGCACATCATCAGGAATTTTGACTTGAGCTCCATCCATTAGGTTCTTGCCTTGTGTCATTTCTCATCAGAAGGCTTCTGTAGAGGGCCTTACTTCTGGCATGTCTTTGTTTCCATGGTTCCCAATTTCAGCACAATTTCCCCCCTGCTGGGTAGATACAGTTTACTCAACTCTGTCCCTACAATTTCCTTTGTAAAGTGTGGAACCTTTCATTTAGTGGTCAGATTTAATTGTGTTGGCTTTGTTCAAACATTCCATCCTGTCAAATTCTCTTGGGATCTTGAAACTTTCATTCAGCACATCACTTCTCTCTCCCAACGTTATGCTCTTGAAAGTTTTATACCTGTGTTTTTCATCTTTATCCAAATCAGGGATAGCAAGTTTCAAAAACGACAGAATCAAGGAATGAACTCTCTAGCACTGAGCTAGAGATGTGGCTGGGGCTTGACCCTGTCAGGGAGTGTGTTTGAGTGTTCTCATCCATCACAAAGTTACAATCACAGGGTCCTTCTAAAATGTTTTGCTGACGTCAAGACAAACAGTATTCATGACAAGCTTCTAAACACCTTTGAGATTCTATCAAAAAGGAAGTGGGGTTCATGTGGCTTAGAGATATGACTGAAAATTCTTCTGCAAGATAGAGAAATTCTCTCTGATCTAGCTTCTCACGCTGCCATCCGTATGAATTCCTTTCTGTGAAGTCTCAACAGTCTCATTTACCCATTCTCTATAGCTGAGCTTTGATGAAATGTGCCCCCTGGCTCTTGGCTGTCTAGAAAGTCATCCAACATTGCAGGAAACAGAAGGGAAGTTCCTGCCTGGGAAGGCAGAATCTAATTTCCATTTTAGCTCTGCTTTTCCTTAAGTAACTAATACCAATTCTCCATGTGCTATGAACTAAATTGTATCCTCATCACCCTGAAAGTCATATATTGAAGCCTTCACTCTCACTGTGACTGTATTTGGAGATCGGTCTTTTGAGAAGATAATTTAAAGTTAAATAAGGTTGTATGGATGGAGCCCTAGTCCAATAGTACTGGTGTCTTTATAAGAAGAGGAAGAGATGCCAGAGAAAAAAACTCATTCTATGCACACAGAATAGAGACCGCATGAGGACACAGTAAGAAGTCTACCATCTGCAAGCCAATGAGAGAGGCCCCAGGAGAAACTAAACCTGTTGACGCCTTTATATTAGAGTTTTAGACTACAGCACTGTGAAAAAGTAAATGTCTATTTCAGTCACCCAGTCTGTGGCATTTTGTTGTGATAACCCTAGCCAACTAGGACACATATTACTATTTAATGTGAAACACAACCCCCCCTCCCCCAAACTAGTCTTGCTTTAAAAGCCACTTCTGGGGTTGCACCTGGGTGGCTCAGTCTGACTCTTGGTTTCAGCTCAGGTCATGATCTAACAGTTCTCTGAAACTTAACACCCCATTTCTCTGAATCAAAGTATCCCCAAATTGGGGGTACATGGGTGGCTTAGTTGGTTAAGCATCCGATTTCAGCTCAGGTCATGATCTCATGGTTCATGGGTTTGAGCCCCACATCGGGCTCTGTGCTGACAGCTCAGAACCGGGAGCCTGCTTTAGATTCTGTGTCTCCCCCTCTCTCTGCCCCTTTCCTGCTTGCACTCTCTCTCTCTCAAAAATAAAAATAAATAAACAAACAAACATCAAAGTATCCCCAGATATGAAGTATGCATGTGAGGGTGCACAAATGCAGAAGCATTATATATGAACAATTTTAAGGTTGTCTTTTTCAGATTTTAATGTATTTGCACTAAAAATGTCTTAAATAGTGTATACTCTTCATATGGCAACATTTCTCCCCTAAAAGTGGTTTTTAAGTGTTTGTTTTGAGAGAGACAGAGACAGAGACAGGGAAGGGCAGAGACAGAGGGAGAGAGAGTATCCAAAGCAGGCTCCACACTGTCAGCACAGAGCCCGATGCAGGGCTTGAACCCACAAACTGTGAGATCATGACCTGAGCTAAAGTTGGATGCTCAACCAAATGAGCCACCCAGGTGTTCCCACCCCCACCCCCAAACGTGTTTTTGTCTGGAGTTTGTTTTTTAGAGAACACTGTTGCTTTACTGTAGGGGTCTCCTTGGATCTCTGTGGTTACTCTCTAATTGTGGGCTTCTAGTTGTCTTTGTCTTTTTTAGCTGTCTCTCATCAAGGGAAAGATGTGGGGTTAGGTGGTGTAATTTTCCACTACTGCCTTAACAGGTTTTCACAAACTTAGAAGCTTTAGACAATGCCCATTTATTCCCACACAGTTGAGCTACCTCACAGCGTGGCCTAAGTGGGCCCCTTGCTTAGAGTCTCACAAGGCTAAACTTGTTTTTTGGAAGCTCTGAGAACGAGTCTGTTTCCAAGCTTACTCAAGTCGCTGGCTGAGTTCAGTGTCCCGTGGCTGTAGCATTGAGGTGCTGGTTTCCTTGCTGACTGTCAACCAGGGACTGGCCTCTCCATCAGAGGCTCCTTGGTTTCCAGGTGGCTTCCGTTGCTGGAGAGCAATGGTCGATCAGGTCTCTCTCATTCTATAAATCGAATTTCCTTTTCTGTGACTAGCTGGAGAATATTTTTGGCTTTTAAGGTCTCACTTGATTAGATTGAACACACATGGATAATCCAGGATACTCTCCTTAAATTCTGTTACCTGATTACATTGGCAATGTCTTGTTTGCTATGTAAAGTAACATATTAACAGGTTCCAGGATTTAGGGCATGGACCTTTTTGGGTGCCATTATTCTTCCTTCAATGATGGGTTTCTAACTTTTAATTTTTCCCAAATTTACTCTTTACTCAGAGTCTATAGTATGTTTTCAAAATCCTTTAAGGTCATGTAGCTGGATGGGAGACAGTCGTTCATTTAACAAATATGCACTGGACCCCTATGATGTGTCAGACATTGTGCTACACCAGTAAATTGTGGGGGAAAAAGAGTACCTGTCCTTTGGGGACTTTAATTCTAGTAGGAGGGGACAGATTAAAAAAAAAAAAGTAAACAGGGATTATAATTATCTTGAGTACTTTGAAAGAGAAAAAGAAAAAAAAGTATCAGAGAGACCCACAGAGAGCACTTTAAGGTAATATAAAGTTGTCTTTGGGGAGGTGACTTTTCAGCTAAGATGAAAAATAGGAGATGGGCACCTGGGTGGCTCAGTTGGTTAAGTGACTGACTCTTGGTTTCAGCCCAGGTCATGATCTCATGGATGAGAGTTTGAGCCCCACGTTGGGCTTTGTGCTGACAGCGTGGAGCCTGCTTGGGATTCTCTCCCTCTCCCTCTGTCTCTGCCCCTCACTTTCTCTCTCTCTCAAATTAAATAAGGTTTAAAAAAAAGTAGGAGAAGGAGCTAGTCCCGCTGAAGTAGGGACCAGGGTGTGTTAGGAAGAGGGAAGGGCATTTGCAAATCATACACGCTTCACTTGTATTCAGTCACTTAATCCTTTCAACAATTGTATGTATTGGGCACTGTTATTCATCCCATTTTTCAAAGAAGACGCTGAAAGATTTGGGTCCAGTTATTTGGGAAGTCATCCCAGGAAGTACTATAAGGGAATGAGACAAGGAAGTGAAGAAGACAACTACTACGTTAGTGAGCAGATGATTGCTGTGGGCAGCCACACCTCCCAGACAGGCTAACTCAGTTGGTTTAGGTGGATTCTAAGCATTACAACAAACAAACAAACAAACAAACTTGTGTATGATAAAACTTAACTTTTATTTGTTTAAGCCACAAAAAGTCAGGTGATTTTGCTGTTTGAACCTGAACACATTTCGAGCTGATACAATTCTGTGTATACGTGAGCACACAAATTAGCAATTAGTAATGTTGAATAAATAGGCAACAGAGGGATGTGCCCACCTTTTGCTAAGACCATCCTGTCAATGCCCTTTGCTCTCCAGGCCTGCGTCTTACCCTTCCAGTCTGTGCCCCATGCAGGCCCCAGAGTGATCGTTTTTTAACACACAGACCTGACTCTGTCTGTGCTCTATTTGCGGGGAGCTCCCTTGATTTTTATCACTGGGATACTCCCTCCTTACGTGGTCAACTCCTGCTCATCATCAAGTTCTATTTTTAGTGGCACTTCCTTGGTGAAGCCTTTTCTAAGACTGCATCATATAACAGAAGTCTGAGCTTCTCCTGGGCTCCAAAACTTGGAACCTGGAAAAAAATGAATCAGTCATTAAAAAAATTTTTTTTAATGTTTATTTTTGAGAGAGAGAGCGAGAAGGGGAGAGGCAGAGATAGAGGGAGACACAGAATCTGAAGAAGGCTCCAGGCTCTGAGCTGTCAGCACAGAGCCTGACGTGGAGCTTGAACCCACACAAACTGTGAGCCCAAGTCAGACGCTTCACTGACTGAGCCACTTGGGTGCCCCACATCATTAATTTTTAAAGGTGGCCAGGTGATTCTGACAGGTAGCCACAACTAATAACCAATGTGTTCAAAGGACAGAGGGAGATGATTAGCAGAGGGAAGGAGGAGTCCATGCAGTATCACATCCCATGGTAGAGTAAGAAAAAGGAGGAGATCAAGGTGAAGGTGAGGCAGAACCCATTAAAGGCAACATCCTAACAGGAAGAGGAAAAGCAAAGGGTAAAGAGAGTTTCTTTTCTGAGTATGATTGTGATGCTTCTCAAAAGATCCTGGGAAATGATGACCACTGGAGCAACAAAGAAGACCATGTTTCTGAGAGGGAAAGGAAGAATGAATTAGGCAAGCGCAATGTCTAGGTGAGACATGAAACATAAAAAGAAAAACATTAAAACGGGTTGTTTCTGGGTGAAAGTTTGCTTAACTGAGGATTGAGGGTTGAATAACATGAATTAGTAGTTTGGAATTAAAAAAAAAACTTAGGACCAATTTAGGAATAATTGTGAAGGGAATGGCACACACTATGGCTGGAATCCTCTAGTGACTCTGCCAGGCAGAGACCATCACTGCTTGTTGACTGTCCACGTGCTCCTGATTTCCCTGTCCTCTTGTGTCAGCTCCTTTATGAGAACCCCCTAGCTCTGTCTTTTCCTATCTGGCATTGAGATAGCGGAACCTCCTCATGTCTAAACCCCTGTGCGACCTTGTAGAGCTGACTTCCATCCCCAACATACCACGAGTGAGAAATAAACACTTGTTGCATTAAACCACTGAGGTTTAAGGGTTAACTTGTTAATACAACTCAGCTTATCGTGAACAACCCAATTTGGTGTAAGAGGAAAGAACAATCATGTTGGAAGAGGACAATATGGTTTGATGAAATGGGATTGAATCGAACGACTTCTCCAAATAAGATCTTGGCAAAAATCAAATAATTTTAGTACTGGAACACAGTTGTTAAAAGGAATTATGATAAAAGAGACTGAGCACTTTAGCAGGGTTTTTGAACACCCGTTTTGATCTCCCTGCAAAGAGGATGGAGATATTAAATTCTGTCCTGTAGTAATTCATGTGTGTGCTGTAAACTCAAGCATTTGTAGGATCCTTGAAACAATCACTGAATACATTCAGTGGGTGCTTACTGTGTGTAGATCAATGAAGTGGGCACTATGGGAAGATGTAAAAACATTATGAAGTATAAATTATCCCTAACCTTGAGTATTTTTCAGTGCAGAAGGGCAGAACTGACACTAGCAAATGGCATTAGGTTGTAGGAGGTGGAGGGGATGTAACTGGGAAAGCTTATTCAATGTGAGTTTTAATGTCTGATTTCAAATGTCTAAAGGCATAAAAGCTCAGAGGAAAATGGCACACCTGAAGAAGGGTTGGAATTAAGAATAAACAACATTGGGGACTTTTAAAAAGCTTTACAAGTCAAGGCCTATAGTCTATAAATTTTATGTAAACCATTGTTTTCCAGGATCCCATTTGGGAACAAAATTTGTCACTGGGTTTTTAAGATGGAAAGAAAATACATATATTCTTTATCAAGTGAATACAAACTCAATACTAAGGAAAATATACTAAATCTAATTCAGTGTGTGAAAGTGGAATTCATATGTTGAAGCAATGTCTTCTCTGGAAGTTATAATGGAATTATAAATTACTTGATAATGTTTATTTCCCCCATTTTGGTTTGTATTTTTGGGTCGGCACAGATACAATTTTCAAAATTAATTGATTTCAGTATAATTGATTTCTTTTCCATACCACTGTAAAGCTTAAGAAACACTGTTTTACTCCTCTACCCAAAATGTGACCATAAAATGGGGAGATGGTAATGCAGCGATTCTAAATTAACCCTTATCCTGCTGAGGGCCATAAAGTAAAGCACCCCTTGATTCCTAACAGCACTTGTTTTGCAGGATTCCTTTTACTAGGTGGTTAGGACAAAGACTAGATTATTAAAAGTGTACATCTTTAGTGGTAGCAATATATTATATTTAATTTTATTATTTCTTTAAGAGTATGTCTAGATTCTGCTGTTGTTTTTAAGAGACTTCAAATGTAGTGTTGGTCAAGAGTATTCCTTAAAACTTAACAGTTGGAGCATGTATTTGTTAGTAGTGTCAGCTAATTAAACCTCCAAAATAAACATGTAAAGATGAAATGTATGAAAGTCATAACCCTCATTTTAGGAGTGCCTGGATGGTTCAGTTGGTTAAGCGTCTGACTGTTGATTTGGACTCAGGTCATGATCTCACAGGTTGTGGGACTGAGCCATATGTAGGACTCAGCGCTGACAACGTGGGGCCTCCTTGGGATTCTCTCTCTCCCTCTCTTTCTGCCCCTCTCCTGCTCGTGCTAACTCTCTCTCTCTCTCTCTCAAAATAAATAAATAAACTTAAAAAAAGAACCCTCATTGTAATTGCTGTATTGTATTTTATTTTATGAAGCTACCATCATTTACACAAAGTATAAAATCTTTCAAAGTATAAAAGCCAGTATATAAAGAATTTACCACAACTATCTCTTCTAAAATATACATATGTTTGTGTGTATGTTGATTTTTACATATCATGCACATATTCACAGGCTTACAAACGCATACAGAAATAGAAACACACCAAAATATTAATAGTAGTTATTTGGTGGAGGGAAGGGAACTGTCATATATATATATATATACGTATATATATATATATATACGTATATATATATATATATATATACACACATACATATATATGTATATATGTATATATATATATGTATATATATATATATATACACACACACTTTATTTTCTCTATGCTTCAGAATTTTACAGTCTCTAATGAACAGGAATACTTTTTAAAAAGTTTATTATTCCCTCTGTATTTTTTTGTAAATATATAAAACATCAAAGACAGCTTTTAAAAGTAGAAATCCATAATCTGATCACCATAATGCCATTACTGTAATTTTTATAATACTTCTTCCATTTACTGTTGGGCTGCATATATATTGGACAGAAGTGTCATAAAATTGCATCTGTAAATTTTTGAATAAGTTATATATTCATACAATACAAAATTCAAAAGAAAAGCTTTATAATAAAAAATATAATTTTTTTACATAATTGGTATATTCTATATCTTAATATAGGGCTGCCTCATTCTTTTTTCTTTTGATGTTTTTTAAAGTTTATTTATTTTTATTTATTTATTTTTTATTTTTTTAAATTTTTTTTTTTTCAATGTTTTATTTTATTTTTGGGACAGAGAGAGACAGAGCATGAACGGGGGAGGGGCAGAGAGAGAGGGAGACACAGAATCGGAAACAGGCTCCAGGCTCGGAGCCATCAGCCCAGAGCCTGACGCGGGGCTCGAACTCACGGACCGCGAGATCGTGACCTGGCTGAAGTCGGACGCTTAACCGACTGCGCCACCCAGGCGCCCCGAAAATTTATTTATTTTTAAGAGACACAGTGTGAGTGGGAGAGGGGCAGAGAGAGAGTCACACACATACAGAATCTGAAGCAGGCTTCAGGCTCTGAACTGTCAGTACAGAGCCCGATGTGGGGCTCCAACCCACGGACTGAAAGATCATGACCTGAGCTGAAGTCGGTTGCTTAACCAACTGAGCCACCTACGTGCCCCTCCCTCATTCTTTTTATTGGCAGCATTGTATTATCATATTCCCTCTTGATCAGTATTTGGGTTGTTTCTAAATTTTGTTAATACTACAGTGAATATTATAGTATATATGTTATTTTCCATTCTTGTGACTATAGCCGAAGTAAAATTTCTTAGATATGGAATCTCTGGGTCTCAGTATGTATTGTTAAAATTCTGGTAGATAAAGCAAAATTGTACTCCATAGGGGCAGTGTCATGGAGGCTGTGCTATCTTATAAAGAATGTGTGAAGGATTCATTTTCCCCATACTCCTATGAAACTTTGTATTATCAAACTGATCCATCAGTTTCAGGAGGTTAAAGGTTATACCTATTTCTTATGTGCACTTATATGATTTTGTGTATATGTTTTCGTGTGCATTTATGTTATTAGGAATGGAGTTTAATATCTTCTCATACTTTTTTTTTTAAGTTGATTATTTTGAGAAACAATGCTGCATGAGTGAGGGAAGGGCAGAGAGGGAGGGACAGAGAGAATTCCAAGTAGGCTCTGGATTGTCAGCACAGAGCCCAACATGAAGCTTGATCTCACAAACTCTGAGATCATGACCTGAGTCAAAATCAAGAGTTAGATGCTTAACCGACTGAGCCACCCAGGCGCCCTGCTACTCATACTTTTACATGGTGTTTTTATTCCCTTTTTGTGAGAACTATTGTTTGTCACATTTTCCCCATTTTTTTTTTTAATTGGGTTGCCTTTAACTTTCTGGTTTTAGGAACATTTTAGGCACATCTATATATCCCTTTTACCATTTTATTTTTGTTTACTTTAATTATTTTTTTAGTAGGCTTCACACCTAGCAGAGAACCCAGTGTGGGGCTTAAACTCACGACCCTGAGATCAAGAGTCTGACACTTAACCAACTGAGCCACCCAGGCACCCTACCCCCCCTTTTACCATTTGGAAAATGACTTTTTGCCCACTGTTTAGAAATGTTCTCTTTTATATTTCCTAATATATCAATATTACTTTTTAACGTCTTTTAGGTTTTGTATCAGACTTAAAAAGATCTCTTCCAGGGGTGCCTGGGTATCTCAGTTAAGTCACTGATTCTCAATTTTAGTTCAGGTCATGATCTCACAGTTTTGTGAGTTCCAACCCCATGATGGGCTCTGAGCTGACAGTGTGGATCTCCCTTGGGATTCGCTCTCTTTCCCTCTCTCTTTCTCTGCCCTACCCCCACACTCGCTTGTTTTCTCTCTTTCGTTCTCTGTTTCAAAATAAATAAATAAACTTAAAAATAAGATCTCTTCCAATTCTGAGATTAAACAAATATTTAATGTTTTTTTTTTTTTTTAATTTTTTTTTTTTTTCTCGACGTTTATTTATTTTTGGGACAGAGAGAGACAGAGCATGAACGGGCGAGGGGCAGAGAGAGAGGGAGACACAGAATCGGAAACAGGCTCCAGGCTCCGAGCCATCAGCCCAGAGCCCGACGCTGGGCTCGAACTCACGGACCGCGAGATCGTGACCTGGCTGAAGTCGGACGCTTAACCGACTGCGCCACCCAGGCGCCCCAAATATTTAATGTTTTTATTTAATTTTCTTTATTTGTAATGTTGACTGTCCTGGAATTTATTTTGGGGTAAGGCATGAGGAGAAGGTCTAACTTTTTTTTTTTCCAGCTGGCTAATTAATTATCAAGTATTGTTGAGTAATAACCTTTCCCCTATTGATTTATAATTCTATCTTTGTCATGTAAAATTTTACCATAAGAAAAAAATGAGATAAAACTTTGAGAAAATACAAAGTAAACTTTTTTTAATCCCTAGAAGAATAACTCTAAGAATTAAATGTAAGTTAATTTTTAAAACAAGGTACAGCATTTTTAAGGTAAAGCGAATTGATAAACAATTTTAAACTGAATAGAAATTATCATCAAGGAACATTTTATCTGCCGTTTTTGAAGTGCTGGTCTGATGATTAGTTAGCTACCCAGAGATCAGTTAGGGAGCTTAAAAATAGGGTGAGGGAATTCTAGTGTCTAGGGTAGGCTTCAGGCACTTGCAGATTTTCAAACTGTCCCTAGATAATTTTGATAGTACAGACAGATTTAGAAACCTTTGGTTCACATAGTCACAGAATCTTATTGATTCTATTTCTGTTAGGCCAACCATATATATATATATATGTTTATATATATATATATATGTTTTATATATATATATGTTTTTTATATATATATATATGTTTTATATATATATATATATATATATATATATATATATATATATATATATATATATATATATATATATATATAAGTCCAGGACTTTCTTTAGGAAAAAGTATCAAATTCATATAATTTACAACTCCAGTATGCATATATGTCTAGTGTCCGTTCCTCAAAAGCACAAGACTTGACCAATTCTTCTGTCTTCTGAAAAGCATAGTTGGCAGTATGCCTTAGCAGGTGTTTTTATTCCCTCTTGTCTTACGCTCTGTGTTCATGTTGACTGGGCTGGGCTTATGTCCAGCCCTCTTTAACAACCCGTTTTTCCTCTTCAACCCCTTTCTTGGGCAGTAGCCCAGAGAAAAATCCTGCTCAGCTTCTCCCTTTCCCCCCAAGAACCTAAAGAAGAATACGTATTAAACCAGGAAATAATTTTTACTATAAAAGTTTATTAATTATATATGTCCCCCATGTTTGAAATAATTGAGTCAATCAGCAAGCACCTTTTAATATGTAATAATTTCATATTTCTACTGGAGGAAACAAATTTTTATATCAAAACTAGATATGTAACCTAATGAGAATTTCTTCCAGTGTGTTAAGAGGAGGCTTTTTATAAGATCACTGTAGCTGATCTGTCCACCCTTATGTACAAGTCAACACATCCACCTCACATCTTTGGTCTTCCACTTGTCCTTTATTCTTCCATTTCCAAAGAATGTCAGGCTTGCATTCCTTTGTGCCTTTGAATTTGCTCTTCTTCCTGCCTAATATACTATTTTTAGCCCCCACTTTGATCATAATGAAATAACTATCTGAAAATGGTAATTCTGTAGTCATATGGGTTAAACCTATGCTTTTCCATACTACCAAACTAATAAATTAACTAAGAATTAGTTAGAATTAGAATTCCTTACCTTAGAATGCCAGGAAGAAATGGATGTTATATTTTCCCATAAACCAGGCTACAAGAAAAAATATTTCTACTTAAGGTGAACTTACCCTAAAAATATTTAAGAACATTCCATCATGAGTTAGGGTGAGTAGACAAAAAATGTTTCGCAGCTCAAATTTTGAGATAAAATAATGTGAAGCTATATAATTAGTATGTTTTAGATGGCTAACAAAGAAGAAAGACCAGGAAACATAAGAAAAAAAACAAGCAAAATGATGCTAAGGCAGGTTTGAGGAAAAAAATAATATTGAACTTCTAGAAATGAAAAAAAAATTGGAAAATTTGAAATTAAAATTCATTTCACAGGTTAAATATCCAATTAGACCCAACTGAAGAGAAAAATGTAAACTAGAAGACAGCTATAAGAAAAATACCCAGGGTTTAGAACAGCGAGTGTAAGAGAGAGGTGAGAGAGATGAGGATAGAATTATAGACACTATGTTCTCTTAATAAATTTGAGAAGAATGAATGAACTTGAGAAGACACTAGACTGGAGGAAAAAGTGGTTATTATTATTTTTTTACTTAATTTACTTAATTTCTAAAGGGCCAACTGCTCAGTGGTAGCATTTTTTAAGTTGCTGTAGATACTAATTAACTGTTACTATTGGACATGGGAGTATTGAGAGGCTTCCCAGGGAACCTTGGGGTTATAGACATAGATCCCAGATCCAATTGTGTGGAGGCAATCAGGTTTTCCTTTGATTATTAGAATTAGTCATCACCAACAGTACAGAAACCCCATTCTTTGAAGGCCTGCTTTTTGAGACCATTCTTTTTTTTTTCTTTTTTTAATGATAAAAGTTTGTATATATTCTGCTCTTACTATGTGCCAGGCAATATGTGATATTCTTTTAACCTTTTTTTATTTAAAAAAGAATTTTTAAATTCCAATATATTTAACATAGAGTATGAGTTTCACATGTACAATATAGTGAGTCAACAATTCCATACATCACCCAGTACTCATTGTGACAAGTGAACTCCTTAATCCCCATCACCTTTTTTACCCATTCCCCACCGACTTCCCCTCTGGTAACCATCAGTTTGCTCTCTGTGGTTAAGAGTCTGTTTCTTGGTGTGTATTTCTCTCTCCCCCCCTCCCTCTCTCTCCCTTTTTTCTTTTGCTCATTTGTTTTGTTTCTTAAATTCCACATGAGTGAAATCATATGGGATTTGTCTTTCTCTTACTTAATTTGCTTAGCATTATACTCTCTAGTTCCATCCATGGTTGAATCATATTCCATTGTATATATTTACCACATCTTCTTTATTCATCAATTGATGGACACTTGGGCTGCTTCTATATCTTGGTTATTGTAAATAATGCTACTAAAATATAGGGGTGAATCTATCCCTTTGAATTAGTATTTTTTTTTTATTTTTTAGGTAAATACCCATTTGTGCAATCACTGGATTGTACAGTAATTCTATATTTAATGTTTTGAGGAATTTCCATATTGTTTTCCAGAGTGGCTGCACCAGTTTACATTCACACCAATAATGCAAGAGGGTTCCTTTTTCTCCACATCCTCGCCAACACTTGTTGCTTCTTGTGTTGTTGATTTTACCCATTATGACAAGTGTGAGGTGATATCTCATTGTGGTTTTGACTTGCATTTCCCTGATGATGAGTGAGATGGAGCATCTTTTCATGTGTCTGTTGGCCATCTGGATGTCTTCTTTGGAGAAGTGTCTGTTCATGTCTTCTGTCCACATTTAATTGGATCATTTGTTTTTTGGGTGTTGAGTTGTATAAATTCTCTATTTATTTTGGATACTAGGCAAAACAGTATGAGAGCAGAAATAAATGGTATGGAAACTAAAAAAACCAATAGAACAGATCATTGAAACCAGGAACTGGTTCTTTGGACAGATCAACAAAATAGATAAACCTCTAGCCAGACTCGTAAAAAAAAAAACAAAGGCCCCAATAAACAAAATAATAAATGAAAGGGGAGAAATAACAACCAACAGCACAGAAATACAAACAGTTGTAAGAGAATAATTTATTATGAAATCTATATGCCAACAAATTAGACAACCTAGAAGAAATGGAAAAATTCCTAGACATATAACCTACCAAAACTGAAGTGGGAAGAAATAAAAAAATTTTGAACAGACTGTTTACCAGCAAAGAGATTAAATCAGTAATCAAAAAACTGCCAACAAACAAAAAGTCTAGGACCAGATGGCTTCACAGGCTAATTCTACCAAACACCAAAAGAAGAGTTAATACTTATTCTTCTCAAACTATTCAAAAAAAAAAAATAAGAAAACTTCTAAATTCATTCTATGAGGTCAGTATCACTTTGGTACCAAAACCAGCTAAAGACATCACAAAAAAAAGAGAACTACAGGCCAATATCTCTGATGAACATAGATGAAAAAAATCCTTAGCAAAGTGTTGGCAAACCGAATCCAACAGTACATTAAGAAAATCATTCACCACAATCAATTGGCATTTATTCGTGGGATGCAGGTATGGTTCAGTATTTGCAAGTCAATCAACATTTTACCTCCCCTCAGTAAGAGAAAGGATAAAAACCATATGATTTTTTCAGTAGATGCAGATAAAGCATTTGACAGAGTACAATATCCATTTATGATAAAAGCCCTCAACAAAGTAGGTTTAGAGGGAACATACCTCAACATAATAAATGCCATATATGAAAAACCTACAGTGAACTTCATACTGAGGGAGGAAAACTGAAAGCTTTCCCACTAGGGTCAGGAGCAAGACAAGGATATCCTCTCTCACCACTTTTATTCATCGTAGTACGGGAAGTCCTAGCCACAGCAATTAGAAAGCAAAATGAAATAAAAGGCATCAGAATCAGTAAGGAAGAAGTAGAATTTTACTATTTGCAGATGACCTAATATTGTCATCAGTAGGATGACAGTAGGATTTTGAGGATACAAAATCAATGTCCAGAAATCTGTTACATTACTATACACTAATAATGAAGCAGCAAAAGAGAAATTAAGAAAACAATCCCATTTACAATTGCCCCCAAATAATAAGATACCTGGAAATAAGCCTAATCAAAGAAAGAGGTGTTAGTCCTGTACCATGAAAACTGATGAAAGAAATTGAAGTTAACGCAAAGAAATGGAGACATTTCATGCTCATGGATTGGAAGAACAAATACTGTTAAAATGTTTAAACTAGCCAAAACAATCTACAGATTTAATGCAATTTCTATCAAAATACCAACATCATTTTTCACAGAACTAGAACAAACCTAAAATATGTATGGAATCACAAGACTCTGAATAGCCAAAGCAATTGTGAAAAAGAAAAGCAAAGCTGGAGGTATCACAATTCCTGACTCAAAGTTATATTACAAAGCCATAGTAATTAAAACAGCATGGTACTGTCACAAAAGTAGGCATATAGATCAGTGGAACAATAGAAAACCCATAAATAAACCCACACTTCTATGATCAATTAATCTTCAACAAAGCAGGAAAAGAATATCCAATGGGAAAAAGACTCTCCTCAATGAATGCTGTTGGGAAACTGGTCAGCTACATTCAAAAAATGAAACTGGATCACTTTCTTATACTATACAAAAAAATAAATTCAAAATGGTTTAAAGACCTAGATATGAGACCTGAAACCGTAAAAATCCTAGAAGAGAGCAAAGGCAGAAATGCCTAACATCTGCCTGCACAACATTTCTAGATATGTTTCCTAAGACAAGGGAAATAAAAGCAAAAATAAACTATTGGGACTATATCAAAATAAAAAGCTTCTGCATAGTGAAAGTAACAATCAAGGAAACTAAAAGGCAACCTATGGAATGGGAGAAGTTATTTGCAAATGACACATGTGATAAAGGGTTAGCATCTGAGACCATTTTTGTTAAAAATAATTTTCTTAACGTTTATTCAGTTTTGAGAGACAGGGTGAGAAGGGGAGGGGCAAAGAGAGGGGAGACACAGAATCCAAAGCAGGCTCTGAGCTGTCAGCGCAGAGCCCGACTTGGGGCTTAAACTCATGAACCGCAAGATCATGACCTGAGCCAAAGTCGGCCACTTACCTGACTGAGCCACCCAGGCGCTCCTAAGACCATTTTTGATACTAAGTATTCCACTTAGTAGTAATTGTGGAAGAAAGAAAAGGAAAATATGATTATTCAACACAAAGCACAGAAGCACAAAACGTATGGAAAAGTATGATAAAATGAAAGCACAAAGTGATTAAAATACATCTAAAGGAGCAGAAATAGAAATGTATGAATTTTGCCCATTTGGAGACTTTGAGATTGAGAAAGAACAAACCCTACCTATATGTTGCCTCAAAGAGAAACACCTAAAATGTAATGACACAGGTTGCATGTAAAGAAAATGAAATAATTTGTCAGACTAATGTGGACTAGAAGAAAACTGGTGTAGCTATATTTGTCATACTTAGTAGAGAATCATTACATAATCATTACACAATGATAAAGGGAACGATTGTCAGGAAATTATAACAATTCAGATCCTCTCTAAGTACTTAAAATCATAGCCTCTGTATATAAAGTAAAACTTGGTAGAATTTATGAAGTTAGACAAAATGTTAAGTCATACAAAAATTTAATGTACTACTCTCTGTGACTGATAAAGCACACAGAAATTAATAATGGATGGAGCAAAAAATTAACCAAATGGACATATACAGATTTTTTAAAAAATTAGATAAATATGTAATGTAAATTTATTACAATAAAGAGTAAAGCAGGTGAATATTAAAAAACACATGGAAGAAAGAGAAGAAAGTTAGAAGAGCAGTACAACATCCAAATAATAGGGGTTCTGAAAGGAGATCAACATTGTCAACAAAAAGATTTAGCAATATTTCCAAACTAAAAGACATGAGTTTAAAAGTACAAGAGAGATGCGTTAGTATAATAGGTAAAAAGAGATCTACACTAACACCTATCACTGTGAAAATTTGGATTCCTGGGGCCAGACTGATCATCAAGGTTCCAGAAAGAAAAAAATAAACAGAAAAACCAAGGTCACATACAAAGTATCAGAAATCACAAGGATTTCTTATTTCTCAACCTCACCACTAGAAGAGGAAAAACAATGGAGTAGTGTTTCAACATTCTGAGGAAAAATAATTTCCTTCCCATAATTCTGTTTAGCCGTATTATTTTATCTCCACCTATTCTTTCTCTGGAATCTACCAGAGGATATATTTCATAAAAAGAGGAATAAGCCAAAGAATGAAGCATGGGATACTAGATTTTGGAGATCCCTCACAGGAGAAATGCAAAGGGAATATCTGGGGTAATGGCAAAGATAGATTCTAAGCTAAGCTATGTATCAGGCAGGCCGGACAACCATCCATGCTGGAGCAGGTCAAAGGACCTGGGAGAGACTTCTTCAGGAAGATAAAATTGATACAATACCTGATATATCTGATCATCTTCAAATGAGTTTTAGACAGTTGGTGAAGAGTTCGGGGTTGGTTGCAAACTTGTAGAAAACTTAGCAGATGAAAACAAGACAGTATGTGCTAAGAATATAAAGTTTGCAGAGGAAAAATAGTCATAGCTTACTACATTGAGCTGTGAATAGTATTTGTATAGTTTTAATAATGTAAACGCAGAATATTTACCTAAGTAAAATAAGTATTTATTAGCATGGTAGAGGGAAGGGAAGTATATCTCTGTGGAAGGAGTTGGGAGGGAAAGACAGTAGAAAGATGATAAAAATTAAAGCTCTGGAAAAATAAGAAGTAACAATGTGCAAGCATTTTATTTAGAAGTATAGAAATAGGGGCCCCTGGGTGGCTCAGTCGGTTAAGCGTCTGACTTTGGCCCAGGTCATGATCCCGTGCTTTGTGGGTATGAGCCCCCGTCAGGCTCTCTGCTGACAGCTGGGAGCCCGGAGCCTGCTTTGGATTCTGTGTCTGTCTCTCTCTCATCCTCCCCTGCTTGCCCTCTCTCTCTCTGTCTCCCCTAAATAAATAAGCATCAAATTTTTTTTTTCTTAGGAATAGAGAATAAGCACTGAAAGAATCCATTACAAGACATAAAATGCATTGCCTTTGTGGATGAGGACATGGTGAGGGCAGAGGTCTGCTGTGTTTCACAACAGATAAATAGAATAATTTGACTCTTTAAAATATATTCAGCTATAACTGATAAATACAAAAACTACCTTAGAAAATCAGTGTAATTTATCTCATTAACAGCTTAAAGGAGAAAAACCATATAATCAAACAATAAATACAAGACACACATTTAATTCAGCATTTACCTGTGACAACCTCTCTTAGTTAACTTTCTTAACCTGGTAAATGGTAATTTAAAAAAATATAGGAAATATTATGTTTAATGGTGACATGGCAAAATCAATGTTAATATTTTCAAAGATGGGTAGGAGACAGGGATCTCCACTGTCAGCAGCTCTCTTTGGTATAGCATTGGAGATTCTAACTGGCATGATAACACCACAAAGCATGGGAATAAAAGGAAAACACGTGCATCATTATTTGGAAACGATAATAGTGCCTATCTAGAAAAACTTACAGGAATAGAACTAATTCAATGTACATATTTGAACTAATCAGGGAATTCAGCAAGATTGCTGGATATAATATCCATGTACAAACCACATTAACATTTCTATACAAAAGGAACAGTTAGGGGTACCTGGGTGGCTCATTTGGGTGAGTGTCTGGCTCTTGATCTCAGGTCAGGTCATGACCCTCAGGGTCATGGGTTCGAGCTCCTCATTGGACTCCATGCTGGTATTGCAGAGCCTGCTTGGGATTCTCTCTCCTCCGTCTCTCTCTGCCCTTCCCCTGCTCACTCATGCTCTCTGTCAAATTGAAGAAATAAGTTTAAAACACACAACAAAAAGAACAGTTAGAAAATTCAATTAAAATGTCATTAAGAATAGTAACGTAGGGGGCGCCTGGGTGGCGCAGTCGGTTAAGCGTCCGACTTCAGCCAGGTCACGATCTCGCGGTCCGTGAGTTCGAGCCCCGCGTCGGGCTCTGGGCTGATGGCTCAGAGCCTGGAGCCTGTTTCTGATTCTGTGTCTCCCTCTCTCTCTGCCCCTCCCCCGTTCATGCTCTGTCTCTCTCTGTCCCAAAAAAATAAATAAACGTTAAAAAAAAAAATTAAAAAAAAAAAAAAAGAATAGCAACGTATTTTAAGGACCTAGGAACAAATGCCCAAAAAGTTACCAAAGACATTTATGGACAAGCTTTTTAAACTTTATTAAACATCATAAAAAGAGACCTAAATAAATGGACAGGTGTGCCCTGTTACTGAATGGATGACTTGATGTTACAGTAATAGCAACTGTTATCTATAATTTCTATTCAAGAGCTATAAAAATTCTGTATATTTCTTTTCATAGAATTAAAGCTAATTTAAAATTTTACTTAACAGAATCAAGAGAAGAGCCATGGCATTTTTGAATAAGAGAAAGGAATATTTAACAAATTAAGACCTATTATAAACCTACAGTGGTTGAAAGTGTATGGTATTGGCACAAATGGTATTCAGTGGAATATAATAGCTCAAACAGGATCATGCACATATATGTACATATGGTGAAGGAGACATTGCAAATCCTTGAGTCCAGCTACTTGATAAGTAGGGCTGAGTCAACCACCTATCCGCGTGGAATTCATTAAAATAGATCCCTACCTCATATCATGCACAAAAGTGAATTCCAGATGGACTAAAGACCAAAAATATGTAAAGCAAAATTTATAGAAGTTAAGAGAAATAGCTTTATGACTTCTAGGGAAGGCAAAGATTTCTTCAGATGAAAAATCAAAAGCTACAAAAAACATGAATTTAACTATGTTGAAATAAATATCTTTTAATCAAAAGAAGCTACAAACAAATTCAGAAGATAAGAGACCTACCAGGAAAAGGCATTGGCAGTGTGTACAACTGACAAAAATTTAGTATCTGGAGTGTAGAAAGAATTTCTACACATAACTTGTTAGAAAAACAGGCAAAAAAAAAAAAAAAGAACAGGAACACAGAGAATAGGAACCCCAAAAAGCTAATACTTTTACAAAAGTATGTGCGACTCCTTTAATGTGGGAAATACAAAATAACAGGCTATGAAATGCAGTTCCACCCCCTTGCTTTTGTAAGAAATGACAGTCTCTCTGCACCATTTATTGGTCTGGTTGTAGGCAAACGTGAGTCAATTCCTTGCAGGTGGCAGTGAAATTGCCATAACCACCATGGTAGCAGTTTGGCAATACCTGGAAAGTCATACTTGCAGATATATATCCTAAAGGAGTGGTTCTCAAAGAGTAGTCCACAGACCACCAGTTTCAGCTTCATCTGGGAACTTGTTAAAAATTCCCTATTTCAGGCGCTGCTCCAGACCTACTGAATCTGGGTGGGCTAGTTGAAGGAGCTCTCCAGGTGATTCTGATCATGTTAAAGAAAGAACCATTGCCCTGGCGTAAATTCTTCATGTATACTTATGAGGAGACATTTAGATTTTTATGCACTGTTTTATGCATTGTTAGATTTTTATGCATTAGATTTTTAAGCATTGTTTGGAATATGGAAAAAAGTTGGGAAAATGTTTATATTTTATTCTGTTCACCTAACAGAATATGATAGAGCAATTAAATTAAAGAACTAGTTCTTAAATGTTTTGACATGGATAATTCTCACATGCAATGAGAGTGAAATATCCATGTGGGGAACATACATGTAGAACGGTGGTTCTCAGCTGAGGTGATTTTGCTCACCAGGAGACACCTGGAGGCATTTCTGGTTGCCAAAACAAAGAGGTACGCTGCTAACATCTACTGGATGCAAGCCAGGTATGCAGCGACTTTCCACCATGAGTAGGATGGCTCTCAAGAAAGAATTATTTGGCCTGTGGTAGTCTCTGTAATGGTTCCCAAAGAGGTCCATGTCCTAATTTCCAGAACCTGTGAGTGTTACCTTCTGTGGCAAAAGGAATTTAGCAGGTGTCATTAAGTGAAGGATGTTAAAATGGGGGAGTTATCCTGGATGGTCTTGTTGGACCTGAAGTGTAATTACAAGGGCCTATCTAGAAAGGCAGGGAGAAGGTCAAAGATGAAGAAGGCAATGTGATAATCGAAATGGGGAGAAAAGGCTACATGATGCAAGGCCACAAGTTAAGGAATGAAGACATCTTTATTCATTCATTCATTTATCTTTTAAGTTTATTAATTTTGAGAGAGACAGAGACAGCATGAGTAGATGGGCAGAGAGAGAGGGAGAGAGAGAATCCCAAGCAGGCTCCTTGCTGCCAGCATGGAGCCCAGTGCAGGGCTTGAACCCACAAATCCGTGCGACCATGACCTGAGCTGAAACCAAGAGTCAGGCACTTAATCAACTGAGCCACCCAGGTGCCCTGAAGACATCTTTAGAATTTGGAAGAGGCAAGGAAATGAATTCTCTCTCAGGCCCTGCTGATAGATGGATTTAAGCCTTGTAAGACTCCTTTCTAACCTCTGACCTCTGGAACTATAAGAGAATGCATTTGTGCTGTTTCAAGCCATTGAGTTTTGGGCCAATTGTTACAGCAGCAGTAGGAAACTAATACACCATCAAAAATGTCAGTAGAGCCAATGTGGGGAATTCCTGGTACAGAATGCCATTTCGAGAAGTTAAAAGTTATACAAAGCCATACTACATATTTTTAGTAAATTCCTATTTACTCAATATTGAAAATAATGCATGGGAGTGGTAAGCATCAACTTCCAGGTTGCAGTAGACTTTCACGGGGTAGAAGGAGAGGAAGGTGGAGAGGACGTAGTTGAGATTTAGCTATGTCTGTAAAGAAAGAAGAAAGAAACGTGTAATGTACGGAGCAAGATGTTAAAATGTATAAACTCTGGTTGGTGGGTGTGCTTCTTTTTTTTTTTTTATTTTTTTTTTTCAACGTTTATTTATTTTTGGGACAGAGAGAGACAGAGCATGAACGGGGGAGGGGCAGAGAGAGAGGGGGACACAGAATCGGAAACAGGCTCCAGGCTGCGAGCCATCAGCCCAGAGCCTGACGCGGGGCTCGAACTCACGGACCGCGAGATCGTGACCTGGCTGAAGTCGGACGCTGAACCGACTGCGCCACCCAGGCGCCCCTGTTTTTTTTTTTTTTTTTTTTTTTTAATAATTTCTATACAATTTAAAATTAGAAACAATTTTTTAACAATGTTGAATTGCTATCATCTTAGCTTTTGTTAGCCTCCCCGTAGCTAAGATCAATGATAAAACTTGTCTAGAGTGGGGGCTGCACCCTAGAGAAAGATCACAGGATGTCAGTAGGTGCTAAATTGTACGTTCTATTACCTTTGTGGCCTGTTCACAGTTGTTCATGTCAGCAGAGCTTGTCCTGTGGTACATACTGAAAGAAACCCTTTCTTGGCAGTCTTTCTCCTGACAAGAATGGAATCTTTACTTCTCAGATATACTCCTTCTTTCCAAATCTCTTTTCTACTTCAGGACCCAAGAGATGTTGTATAGTCCATTCTTCCCCTAAAAGTCTACACCTGGCAGAATCTCTGAAGGAGGCTCCTCTCCCTGTGTGTCCCAGGAACCTGTCTGTGTTCATGCTTCCTTATTTTTGAAGTCCCCTGGGCCAGGGTCAGGATAAGGCCTGGCTTCGTGGATCATATTATTATTGTTTTTTAAAATTTGTTATTTATTTTTTTAATGCTTATTTTTGAGGGAGCAAGAGAGAGACAGAGACGGAGGCAGAGTGCAAGCAGGGGAGGGGCAGAGAGAGAGGGAGATACAGAATGTGAAGCAGGCTGCAGGCTCTGAGCCTTTAGCACAGAGCCCGATGCGGGGCTCGAACCCACAAACTGCATGATCACTACCTGAGCTCAAGTCGGATGCTTAACTGACTGAGCCACCCAGGCACCCTTATTCTTGTTTTCCCAAGTGGTAGGGGTCTACTTTGTCTTGAAGATGCTCTATCTCCATGATGTTGTGATTTATAATAAGAAATCTATATTTGGTCTTTGTTCCCATTTCTGGCACAGAGCTCCAGAAACCATTGGAATTTCCTAAGTGATGAGAGTAGTCAAAGTTCTTTCATTATGTTCATGAGGTGACTTCTGGAAAGCAATGAAGAATGGTGGCTGGTCACCAGAGAAATATGACCGGAACTTTCAGTACCACCCTTCTCACCTCTGGGCAGGGTAGAGGGGTCAGAGATTGAGTTCAATCAACAATGGCCAGTGGCTTAATCAGTCTTGCTTATGTAATGGAATCTCCATAAAAACCCAAAAGGACAGTGTTCAGAAAACTTTTGGGTAGGTGAACACATGGATATTTGGAGACAGTGGCAGAGTCTGCAGAGAGCATGGAAACTCTCCCCACATCTTACCCTATGTACCTCTTCATTTAGCTGTCGATTCATATCCTTCATAAACCCTTTTAATAAATGATTGTCCCGAGTTCTGTGAGGCACTCTAGTAGACTGATTGAACCCAAGGAGGGAGTTGTGGGAACCTCTGATTTAGAGCCTGTTGGTCACAAGCACAGGTAACAGTCTGGACTTGCAATTGGCATCTGAAGTAGAGGGCAGTCTTGTGGGACTGAGCCCTTAACCTGTGGAGTCTGATGTTCTCTTTGAGTAGGTAGTGTCAGAATTAAGTTGAATTGTAGGACACCCAGCTGATGTTCACAAATTGCTTGGTGGTATGAGGAGAAACCGACATGTTGGAATTGTGTTCAGAATGATTAACTCCTGAGGACAGGTTTTATAATTGACTCTTAGGAGCCTCTTGTCTCACGTATTTTAATAATTATCTGTGAAGGCAGGCAAAATTACATACCATTTCAATCCCTCTAAGGGTTAATTCCCAGTTAGATTGAAAGTTTTGTTCTGAAGTTTTAGTGGCTATGTCTTCCAAACCTGAACACAAATTCATTCCATTTGCATCGCAGTCTCTATAAGGTAAAAATGAATGGTCATGGTTTCACAGGGACTTCTGATATTTTGGAGTTTGTGCTTAATCTACATACCTCAAAAGAATTTTTACTTTTGTAAACCCTTTCACTATTGTAAGGTATTATTCATTATTGAAAAATCATGCCAGTTACCAGTCAATAACTTCCTCTGTTTCTTTTCACATGATTACTTGTATTTTGGTTATTCACTTTCAATGGAGCATATAAGAGAATTGATTTTTTTGGACACATTTGCATGTATTTATATACCAGCAGATGAAGCATGGTCGGATTTTCAACCAGCTGGTTTTTCAAAGTATTTTTCCAGACAAAATCTCAACTTCAACATGGTGCAAATTATTAGAACCCCGTGGGGATATTTGGTGCTTCTCTGAGATTTTGGAGAGATCCCAAGAAGAAATCTGTAGCTCTGAGTTCCAAAATTCCCGTGGCTTAATCCTTCAGGAATAATAAAGGTAAAGAAGGTAACTTAATCAGCAAGCTGTGCTTCACTCCATACAAATGATTCCCATTTCTATTCTGTCTCATCTTAGAAAATAAATACTTTCCTGCAGAAACTGAGAATGAATCAGAATGACTTATAGATTCCTGCAGAAGTCCACTACAGATAAATTCATTCAGATGTCGCTCCAGGTTTAAGTTTGCTGGAAACTATTAGCAGAATTATTGGAAAGGATTTTACTAATAGTACTTCCAGTTGAAGTGTTGGGAGAAAGTTGAATTATACCGGAAAGGGCCCTTACAGCTCACGAATAACAAAGTAGAGTTATTTTACCTTGGGCCAAGGGACACCGGAGAGATAGTTACACACACATAAACAAATCGAAAGTCCTAATCCTGGCTCACAAGATGCTCAGCGGTATGTCCCAGATCCCTATATCACTGCTTGATGAAGGTGAACCCAATCTTACTTACATTTGGAATGTGGCATGTCAGAAGACCACAGTGTTTAGGCAGAAGCTCCTGATCAAAGGATTTTGCTTAACTTGGACAATCTCTTCTCTGACATTATTTTCTCTTATATATAATTGGGCTTAGTGATTTTTAAATTTTCTTCCATTCTGTTCTCCAGTCAATTGTGTTTTCTCAGTTATGAGCCCAAAGATGACTTCTGAGCTAAATCCTGGATGGAAAAAGCACTTAGTAAGCTCCTAAACTTTACAGACCAGCCTTTAGGAGGATGACTAAAGGAGGCAATATAGCTATTAACCTTTTGGACACTCTTATCACATTCCTAGGGTTTTAGTTGCAGGTTCATCTTTCACATGGTGGGGTCTCTTGGTTTTGGTGAGCTCAGTTTCTTTATCTCTAATGGGGATAATAGTACATGCTTCATAGTTGCTATGAGGATTAAATGAGATCATCTTAGAAAACCCTTAGCCGTATGCATTTTCCACAGAGAATATGTACCATGCATGTAGCACTCAGGGTTTGATCAAAGAAATAGAACTTTGGAAATGCCAAGAATGTGGGATTTATCAAAGAGGATTGACATAAGATTTCTGAATGGCTCCTGCTTCTGTATCTGATGTTGGCTTTGAAGTCACAGGGAAAAATTCTTAACCCCATAACATACTTCCTCTCAGCTCACAGGAAAGTTCTAGCACAACTAGTTGATGGAGTGGATTCTTTGAAAATTTTAACAGAGGTTCCCATAGATATTGCCTACAGTTTATGGTAAGCTATGGGGCAAGTTCTCAAAAAAGAAGAGCAGATTTTAAATTATTATTGATCTCACGATCAATTGTTGATCGTTCTGTTATGTTGATCGTTATGCTATTATTTGTGTAGGTTGGTCAATTAATGTTGCCTCAAGCATGGAAAAGAAACAATGAGTTTGCATCTTATTTATTAAAATGCTTCCTTCCATCGGAGACATTTGAACCACAGGATAATTTGGGTTGTCATAAAAACAATAAATTTATATCTGTACCACACATTTTGGTGAATTGAGAGGAAGAATGAAAATGTGTGCCCTCATTGAAATGCCACACAGATATGTCAATGTTCCTTGAGGAATTGCAAGTGTTTCTCCATGATGAGACTAGACCTGCAAAATGCAAGTGGATCTGAAAACTGCCACGCTGTGGTTTTAAAATGAAGCCCCAAACTTGGTTATTACTAAAGAATTTTAGCTCATTGGTTCTCCTTTCAGATATGAGGTTGAGTATGTAATGTATGCCAAAGGGATGTTTCAAAATCTATATGTGGCATATAGATTCATAAACTTAGCAGATGCTTTAGAAACTGCAAATTAGGACCTCTGGTTCAAGACCATGTGGATTTCTAGAAATTCTTCTATGCTTCCTGCTTTAGAAACCAAAAGGAAAAGAACATATGTGAAATCTAAGGGAACATCAGAATAAATATTTATAGTCTGGAAATATGCACTTCAATTTGTCACTCAAACGACATTAATTCCAACTGCTGTAAATGGCAAATACCTGAGATCTTTTCATTGGTTAGTGTTGTGGGCTTCGCTTATGAGGTGCGGCTTTGGTGCCCTTCGCACTGAACAAATTCAAGATGGAAAGAAAGCGAAATCCAGAGTCAGAAACTCTTCATTCTGTAGTGAGAGACTATGACACTTTGTCTAGGCAATGACGGTGAAATAGAAAAGGATAAACGAGTGAGAGGAAGAAAAGGCTGTGCTAATGAGTCATAAAAATCATCCAGGAGCAGCCCAATGGGTGGTACTTGTTTAAATTATGCAAGGACCTTTTATCCTGTGGAGTTTATTGTTGGACTAATAATGTTAATTTAGCAGAAAAGTTGATTTGTACGTTGCAGCCGTGTGTTGCGGTGGTAGGGCACATGGAATTCTCGGTGACACTGGACTTTGGTTCAGATTCTGGCTGTGTGTCTGCTGCCTGTCCATCCCTGAGGAAGTAGGTTAGGCTACTCATCTGGAAGTGGCTAATGGCAGGGTTGGGTTGATGAAATCAAATAATCACTTAAACCTCTCAATACAGTGCTTAGCACATATTAAATGCTCATGATAATGATGAATTTAATTACTTCCTTTTAGTCAAGTATTACCTGAAAAATGTGTGTGTGTGTGAAATTATGTAAAGCCAGACTCCATAAAATGCCCTGCTTTCAAGAATATTACAATTACCTGGATACTGAGTTCTTGATATAGTTTGTCTGTCATGATTTTAATTCCATACTCAGGACTCAATCTCTTTTGTCAGTTTCTCTGCACATAGGCCATTCTCCTCTGTTTTAAATGATCCAGGGAACATCCCCAGTAGGTGGGGGGAGGGTATGAGAGGATACAGGGGTGATTCTGGAAGGCTTGCCTCCTTTATAGGAAGAGCTGAGCATCCACTGCAAGTGTCTTGAGTCAGAACGTTCAGGATGACTTGGAGGTTAGGAGGATGCGAGATATAGGAGATTCTGAGAAATAAAACCTCACTGCTTTTATTCCAGTCTCATGGTCCCAGTGAATCCTGTGAGTCGTGAGCCAAGAGGACTTCTTACTATGAAGCTTCTCCTCTCATAAACGTACTCACAGGGGAAGTTTGCAAAAGCAGAGCCAGGATTGTAATCAACAAGAGTTATAATAATTATGGAAGTTGTTAGCCTGAAGTTCGTTCGTTCTTTCTTTCTTTCTTTCTTTCTTTCTTTCTTTCTTTCTTTCTTTCTTTCTTTTCCTTCCTTCCTTCCTTCCTTCCTTCCTTCCTTCCTTCCTTCCTAGCATAAATTTCCCTACAAAGGGAATTTTATTGAGGGCACTAGTTTATTTCACACTTAAAAGACCAACTGCAACCAGATGAAGTGAACGTAACCTCAAGATTTTATTGTCTTCATAATGTAACAAAATATGAAGCTTAGAACTGGATCACTTGCTTGTTTCTCTTCTTATCTCCTCCCAGTTCAGAATGCTTGCATCTCTTAATAGCCAGCATTCTCTTAGATCTGCAGTTGGGCTCAACACATTCAGGCCTCAGCACAATCTTCTTTGTGGTTTTAGCCTTTTTCCAGAAAATTGGCTTAGTTTGCCTACCAGAGCCACTCTGCTTCCTGTCATAATGCCGCTTTCCCTGGACATAAAGAGAATCTTTGCCTTTCTTGTACTGTGTCACTGTGTGGGGTTGGTGTTTGCCACACTTCTTGCAGAAAGTCTGGCGGGTTTTAGGAACGGTCACCATGGCTGTGAGAAGGGTATCAGCACAGAAAGCTCCCTTTCTTTCTTTCTTTCTTTCTTTCTTTCTTTCTTTCTTTCTTTCTTTCTTTCTTTCTTCTTTCCCTCTCACATGTCTAACCATTGGTCTCCTATTCTTTTACTTTCAAGTTAACACATCACCATTGAATTAAAATGCAGCAATTATTCATGATCATTCAGTGCATTTCGTTTTTCTTTAAAGCCTGTCTATGCCTGATATTACAACTTTTGATAGCAAGGCAGTTAAATGAAAAAGACAATCTTCTGTATCAAGATTTAGACTAAGGCAACTTACATTCCTAATGGTGTAAGCACTTTTGTCTGGTACTAGTAGAATGGATACATATGAGGGCTGTTAATTTAGCTCTAATGTGAGCTGCATGGGAAACGCTATAGGGGTTCTATTTAGTTTGTAGTAAACAACTTCGGAATCAATGTGTTTTCTTTACTGAAGACTTGCTTAGTGCATTGGAAAAAAATTCTATTAGTTTGCCTCATTTGGTAGTCACCACGCATCCTGACGTTTGAGCCAGTGGCCCCCATTAAGGCCGGCATGACTGTTTGTAGCAAAATGAACCAAGCCATCTGAATTCAACCTCAGTGTCATCATTCAAGCAAGCCAGACAGAGCCATGATTTAGGATTTTCCCAACATTTTATGGCAATTTGTTTCATTTGCCACAGGCCCGTAATGATGCAAATTGCCATAAAGTGGGATAATCAGGCAGTGGAAGTGTCATAAAACTGCAGGAGAAACAAATTTCCATCTTGGAACTTTGCATGCCGATGAATGTGGGGAAGAGTAAATGTGGACCTGGCTTTGCTGGTGTTATCTGGTTGCCAAGCTCTGTGCCAAGCAGAAATGATTCCATTTTGTCAATTTGTATTCATTTTGAGGCCAAAGAATGGGAGCAAAAGAGGACCTGAAAATGAAAGGAAGCCCCCGGCCAAAGTCTCTCCTCAGGTGTCTGGGCTGCGAGCTGGCAAGGGGTGATCCAGGGGAGAGGAGGCCAAATGTGTGCCATTAGATAGATGGAGGATAAATTAAAGGGCTGTCACAGATTGGAGTGTTTTGGCCTTCTGAAATGTCATGGTACTTCTCCTGCTATGTTTTTGGGATCCCTGCCCTGCCTTGAACAGCCCTGCCTCTCTTCTGCCATGAACAGCCAGTGCCACGGTGGGAACCAACAGGCTGGAAATGGAATTGTTAGACCAAAGCTCTTCAGGCCGTGCTGAGACCTGGGACGTGGTTGAAATGAAAGAGTCCACTCTCACATATTCATTGCTTACCCTTGGAAGTGAAAATTTTGTTTTTTTTTGGTTTTTATGTTTTTAAATGCCTGAGAAACAGACTCCCTTTGTCTCTCTGCCTTTTTAATTTTCATTTGTTCTTCTCCTGGCCACATTCCTACCCTCTAGATCATTTACTTTACATGGTTCAGGTATCACGAGTCATGCCTTGAAAGATCACACAGCCTGAAATTTCCAGGTCTCACTCCACAGCTGATAATGGGATTGTTCTGTCTTTACCCTTTGTTTGTATGTTGTCCATTTTGTTCGCTGTTTTGCAAGATTGCATTAATGGCACTGGTTTGAAAGCGCCCCAAGGACACATTCCGTAGCCTCACTCCTGCTAACTGAACTGGTTTTGACAGATATCTTAATAACATTTTAGCTCATTGCCAAGCTGCTAGGGGTAAGAGCTACATTCATTTCTCATTTCTTCCTTTTTTAAAAAATGAAATATATCCCAGGAAGAACTTCTCTAAAGTTCTCTTCTGATTTTATTCTGTAAACTCAGTTTCTCATGGACTCCCCAATGAACAACTCCGCTTCCTGATTTTGACACTGTTGTGTCCTCAAAGTGACACAGTAAGGAGGAGGATGAAAAAGTGGTATCTTTCTGGCTCTCCCAATGGTGATATTTTATCTATGGCTTTCACATATCATCATTTTCATGTTCTTATGTTTCCTATTTAATTTAGTTTGTATTCTGTGATGTTCTTTTTAATGTGTTTAGAATATGAAAGATCCTGTTTTTATTTTATTTTTTATTTATTTATTTATTTATTTTAAATTTTTTTTTCAACGTTTTTTATTTATTTTTGGGACAGAGAGAGACAGAGCATGAACGGGGGAGGGTCAGAGAGAGAGGGAGACACAGAATCAGAAACAGGCTCCAGGCTCCGAGCCATCAGCCCAGAGCCTGATGCGGGGCTCGAACTCACGGACCGCGAGATCGTGACCTGGCTGAAGTCGGACGCTTAACCGACTGCGCCACCCAGGCGCCCCGATCCTGTTTTTAAACATTGCAACTGCCTGGTCTCAGATAATCGTAGCTGGTGTTGATTACAAACACTTACTGAGCATGCACCACTGTGGTATTCCTTTACCTGCATGACTTCATTTTCAAAAACAAACCCATGAGGTGTTGTCCTTTCAAAATATTGTTTCATTTTAAGTGACAAAATGTGAACAGGATCATGTAGAGTGTTGAGTAGACTGATTTTCTTTCAAGCGCAGGGTCAGCTCTGCTGGGCTCTACTTTGTAAAGATGTCTTGCAGGGTACACGGTCACACTTGATAATTGTGCATCTAAGTACAAGGTGGAAATTGCAGTTTAGAAATTGGAAAAGGCCTGAACAGATGAAAATTACATGATTTTTGGATACTTGGAAAAATTAATTCCTTGGAAATGCATGTGGTATTGGTGAAATGACTGAACTTGATGTGGGAGTAGGGTTTCTCTTGAATGATCTGGTCTGTGGTCTCCACTAAAGTTAAAGTGCAAAGAATTAACATTTGCTTCTGGTGCCTCTTTAAACTTCCTTCAAAGCCCTCTTCTTCCATGATGTTCTTGTCTTCTAAAAGTTTCCATGACTGTCTGGGTGTCTGCTGGTTTTATTTCTCCAGGGCTTACTTCAAGTCTAGCAGGACCTCCCTCCTGTTCTGTTCATAAACATTTCCTTTCAAAAGATTCTTGTTTTTTTTTCCTTCAGTTTTAGGCAACAAAATGTGAACAGGAATATGTAGACTATTGAGTGGATTGACTCCCTTTCTAGCAGAGGACAAGTCCCCTTGGGTTCTTTTTTCTACAAATGGTGTCAACCAGCTTGAGCCCATTTTCCACTCTTATTTTCATCTTAATGGATAAGAAAGAATAAATAGAAGATATAAGGGGAAAGACAATGGCAAGGAATATTTTCTTGGGGAGGTTAGTGGTCAGGGATAGCAAAGCATAGCAGTGTGTGTTTTGGTACGTGTTTATCATTGCAACCTCCACCAATTTTCATGGGATAAATACTCCCAAAGGAGCCTTTTCCAGGCTGTCCACATGATGTTACTGAATGTAGAGTTGGGAAGAGATGCTCAGACTTCCTAGAACATGCCGATTCTAGCATACCTCTTTGCACCAGCTGGCCAAGCAAGAACTCCAGTTGAGGACTGGGAGCGAAGTTGACAGTGGCTGGCAAGGTCCTTTGGACAGGGCCAAATGGTAGGGCCTATGGTATTTGTTCTGGAAGAACATAACTTGAAGGGCCTATGGTATTTGTTCTGGAAGAACATAACTTTATTCAAATCACAAAGCCATTAAAAATGATGTAGTTAGTGAAAATTGTCAAAACCTCTAAGAACAACTTAGGACTAAGTGGTTGAATTTCTATAAAGAGTCTTGAATATTTTAGGGGATAAGATTAATTTTATAAATGTTATGGATTCTTGAGCAGGTGATTTTTGTATTTTTGATTTAACAAAAGGTTATTTATTCGTGGAAAAAAAAATAAGGCAGCAAGAAAATACCAAGTCTGTAACAGAGGCACAGCTTGCAGTGGATATTGTTATGTTAATAAATGAAATAAATACGGAGCTGTGCTGCAGCCCAATGCCAATTCCCCCCCCCCATTTCTATCAAATAGAATGAACTTTATATCTAAAAGGGCTGAACAAATGTTTGTGAGAGGGCATTGGTGTCTAGATTAGTTGCAACTTGGGGTGCCTGGGTGGCTCAGTCGGTTAAGCGTCCGACTTCGGCTCAGGTCATGGTCTCACGGTTTGTGAGTTCGAGCCCCGTGTCGGCTCTGTGCTGACAGCTCAGAGCCTGGAGCCTGCTTCAGATTCTGTGTCTCCCTCTCTCTCTGCCCCTCCTCTGCTCATGCTCTGTCTCTCTGTCAAAAATAAATAAACATTAAAAAAATAAAAATAAATATATTAGTTGCAACTTGCTTTTTGTCCCACTATATATTAAGGCCAAGATAAGTACACTCAAGTCACTTATGTGGCTGGCACAAAATATTCATTAACAGTGGAAGAGTTAGGGACGCCTGGGTAGCTCAGTCAGTTGAGTGTCTGACTCTTGATTTCAGCACAATCCTAGGATTGTGGGGTTAAGCCTCACGTCAGGTTCTGCACTGAGTGTGGAGCCTGCTTAAGATTTTCTCTCTCTCTCTGCCTCTACCCCCAAGTCAAGTTAGAAACGGAATTAAAAGAAAAAAAAAACAATGAGAATTTCAAAAGATCTAGATCTGGAATGATGGGGTGAATCTAATAAGACCACACTTACTAGGTGAAAATGTTAAGCCTCTACTGACCCAAAGGTCAGTAGTCGAACAGCCCAAATATGAGTGATTTCAGGTAATTGTAAACTTGATATAAATCCCCACCTTCTGTATTATGTAGATGCTGCAAATAAAATATAACACAAGGGCACACACTTTACTTGGAGAACATTGTACTATCTGGAGGAAGGGAGATCATTATTTCACTGTACTTTTCATCTATTCGTTTATCTCATTCACCATACTCACCCATTCATTCACTCATTCATTGACTCAATTAATAATTTGAGGATTTATAAAACCAGATAAGTGATGGATACAGAGTCATAAGATAGGCACTGCAATGCCCACATGGAGCTTATATATGGTCAGTTATTGTTCAGACTATGTATAAAGTACAATGGTTGGTCTTGGATATGACACTAAAGGAGTTGATAAGAAAGTAAAATCTTCCCACAGGCTGGTAGTAAGATCAGTCTGGAATACATTGTCAGTCATGGTAAGGAAGGGCTGAAGTAACCAGAGGAGAGCAGAGTTTAAGACCATGCCCCGGCTTTCTACAAATATCTGAATAATCATCAAAGAGCTCATGTGTTCCATATGGGAAGGGAAAAAGAAATGAGTAGTTATATCTAGATGAGTTGGGAGAGGAAGAGGGAAGGTTTAGCCAAATATGTAATTCTTAATCTGAGACTTGAAGGATGAATGGGGCATCATCATCATCATCATTATCATCAGAAAGGGCATTTCCTCAAGTGGAAGGAGCACTGTGTGCAAGTGCTCAAAGCCACACAATGGGAAGATCTTTGGTAACTGCATGTGTTTTTGCGTGTTTGTAGTACAGAGAATAGGAGTTGGAGGGGAGAGTTGAAGGGGCGTGGCCAAAGATGAATGTGGAGAGAAAGTCTTGGGTCAGATCCAGGAAGTCTTTTATGCCAGGGAGTTTAAATTCTATTTGAAGTCACTAGGGGAGGTGGGGGTGGGTGGGAATCAAAGAATTATAGGCAGGGGAGTGACATACTTAGATTTATGTTTCAGAAAGATCACACTGGTGGCAGTGTGGAGGAAGGATTTGGGGGAGGGTAAGTTTCCTGACTCAAAGGGAAGGAGGAGTTTCTGACATAAATGACCCTAGGACTGTATTTTTAGGTTGAGTTTATCTCAGAGAGTCTGAAATGCATTGTCTTTGTAGCTGTGATTCTTTTACACTGAGCTGGGTTGAGGGTCAAAAAAAGGTGCCTTTTCTTTCTGTACTCAGAACGCAGAGTGTATAGTTTTCTCTTGGTGTGTCTGGTTCATCTTATCTCCTTCCTTCCTGCCTCCCTCCCTCCCTCCCTCCTTCCCTCCCTCAAAGATGTATTGAATATCTCATAGGTGACAGCCCTGTTCTTGGTCATGGAGACATAGCAGATATACAGATAAGTTATTGAGGGTTGGGAAGGGGGAGGAATAGAGACAAACAATAAACAAGAAAACACATGAAAGGTAATTTCAGGTGGTCTTCAGTGCTGCGAAGTTACAACAGAGTAACTTGATTGGCAGTGGCTTGGGTAGGGATAGGTTTGTCAGGTGGGTTAGTCCAAGCAGTCTTTCTTAGGAAGTGATACTTGAATTGATACCTGAATGAGGATGAGGCAGTCATCTTTAGATCAAAGGGAGGCTCTCCAAAGAGGAATAACCCACAGGATCAGAATTATTTTGTTATATTCAAGGAAATTTTCGTGCTATATGGAATGAAGACAGTCAATGAGGGGGAGGGTAGTACTAGACAAGGTCAGAAAGGGAGGTAAAAGGCAAGCAAAATACAGTCATAGGATTCATAGGCCTTGGTATATAAGGTTGGGGTTCCATCTCATCTGTATTGTAAAGAAATCACTCTGGCTGCTTCTAGTGGCAGGTGGATTGGAGTGAGGCAGGAAAAATAGCAGAGAAACCAAATGAAAGTTATTGTAGATGTCCAGGTGAAAAAAAATATGGCCTCTACTATGGTGGTGGCAATGGTGATGGAGAAAAGTTGGTGGGTTCTGGGGATCAAGCCAAGAGAACTTACTGATGGATTAGATATGGGGAGTGAGACACAAGAGAAATCAGGAATGAGCCCTTGATCTTGTGCTTCGCCAGTCTTCCAGTTTGGGGGAGATAGGAGAGGCTGAGGGAGGAAAATAATTGGATGGGAAAACCAAAAGTTCTCTTTTTTCTGTGTCAGCTTTGATATCCTTGTCAGGCTTTAAGTAAAGATGTTAAGGAGATGGTTAGATACCTGAGACTGAAACTTAGTGAGGTGAGGTCAAAGCTGGAGATAGGAATTCAAGGGTTACTGGTATTAAATTCATGATGGTATGATTAGCAGCTCACAAGGTGTTCACTTGGTCAAGTGATGGTGGTCTCTCCTAACTCACTACACCAGCACACTTAATATTTGGTAGATACTTAATAACTGTTTACTTATTGCCCTGAACTATACTAGACTGTTCCAGAGTATTAAAGATAAGTACATTGGGGCGCCTGTATGGTTCATCCAACCTTGGATTTTGGCTCAGGTCATGATCTCACAGTTGTTGAACTGAGCTCCACTTCAGGCTCAGAGCTGAGCATGGAGTCTGCTTGGGATTCTCTCTCTCTTTCCCTCTTCCCCTCCCCCACCAGTGTGCGTGCGTACGCTCTCTCAAAAAAAAAAAAAAAAAGAAATAAAAGATAAGTGCATTATTTCCAAGTATTTTGGCTGCTGCCTACCAAAAATGTATCTTTGTCTTTATGGTTAAAGTCTGGGAGGACATACAGAAGACTCTTCTCCATTTTGTGTTTGTTGAACATGTCCTCTTGGGCACGTGGAAAGAAGTTTACAAGAGTGTTTCTTCTCCATCTCCTCCCTTCTGTATTTAGAACTCATTGGCTTCTAAAGAGAATTCAAGCATTGGGTCTCTAGTCTTATTGGATGATTTTAATGATATTCCAAACTGAAATTTTAAGCCATAAAAAATTGCTCTTTATAACAAAATATCCTCAGTATTCACATCTAAATCTACATCACAATGGGAGTTAGTATCCCCAGAACTGCAATCACTTGGACTTGGATCCTGATATTAGTGTTCTTTTCCTTCCAACTGTTCTAGACTTTTTTGTTTCTGCCTCAATAAAATACTACCTACAGTTTAAAATACTGCTTAACATTTGTGCAGTAATCTGAATGTAAGTTTTCATTCTTAAAAATAAGATCACAAGTAGTTTAAGGCATGAGAAATGAATATTTTCTTTGAACAGCAATTCAAGTCATCTATTAATTACTAGAAAGATTCTGGGTGCCAACTTTTACTGATTTTTCTTATTGTTGGCACTCTCTGTAAAGACAGACTGATGATATACTCTTGGTTCTCTTTCCTCTTTTATTTTCAAATCTTTATTCCATTTCACGAATGCTTTTGAAATCCAAGTAATTGAAGAGCTTGACAAGATTTGGAAGGGACAAGAGTCTGGTCGTGATGATACAGCTGGTCCCAGGGGAAGGTGAAAACACTACTCTTAGTTGTCTTAACATTTATTTCTATTATGGAGCCTTTCTCCTGGCTCTGCAGACCAAATTCCAGCCGAGGTTTGTACTGAAGACAGCATGATATAGACTCTCACGGATGGGGCTGAGAAATATTCTTTAAAAATGCATTCTGTTCATTTCCCGGGAAAGATATGAAGGCATATTTTCAAATTACCTAATCATTAATGTTAGGATGAAAGTTACTGATTCTGTAAAGTTTTATAATAACAATCTAGGTTTTATTTTAAATTAATGTCACAGGTACATTAGATAAAAATGTTCAGTTCATTTGTTTATATGTTAATTATATCTATTTCACAACATGTAATACACACTTTTTACATCATGTATAATGCATTTTAATTTATTCACTGTGTTGCAATTGAGTTATCTCTACGGATTTCCTAATTTATGTTATAAAAAACCTTTGCAAAAAGATAAATTCTTTGTTCCTACTGATCTTTAAAACAGATTTATGGCTTTCAAATAATAGCCTCAGAAGTTAAAATTTTAATATCATTTTAATGTATTCTCTAAACACTACTTCAACATTAAATCTTGCTTTTAACTCTTGTATTATCCTATTTTTCATTATACTTTACCAGCATGAGCATCCGATATGTCCTTATTCTCTCTTTAGAGGATTATATATTAAAGTTGGAAGACCTTCAAAGTTCATTTCATAAATGGGACAATTGAGGCTGAAGAGAGCTTCTCTCTGTATCCACATAGTCCTATCATACTGATCTCATCCTTATAGAGAGTGACATTTTCAACATCACCTTCCTTAGAAGTAATAGACAAAATCCAAAGAAACTGGTTGAGTTTGCAAACATATATTCAACCCCCAAATTCCCATGAAATGAGCATTCACCCAAAATGAGTAATAAATTACCTAATGGGACATGACCCAGTAAAGGGAAAGCTGAGAACGTGACCAACTGAATTTTGGGATATAAGCTGTGGTGTCCTTGACTAATGCATTTGCCTTTCTTGTGTCAACTAAAATTCCCACTGTTCGTTTCTAGTAGTGTGGCCTTCACAAAGAGGGCATGGCCAGAAAATTTGTTTAAATACAGAATGTAGCCCAGGAAATGGGAAGAAAGGGTGGTTTCAATAATGTGGCTCAGAGAGTATGACAGATTTTATGAGTTCTGAGCATTGGGGAAAATTTTTTTCTCATTGTTCTCAGACTTCACTACTCCTCAAATTAAAAAGCCAACAGCAGTTTGGAAAGAGACTCACAGTAGTGGAAGAAAGAGTGGGTGGCAGACGTGCCAGATCAGGAGAGGTGTCTCAGTAGCAATGTTTTGCAGAGTGAACATCTACGTTTCCCGCATGTACACAGGTCTGTGCACTGTGTAGCAGAACCACGGATGGCTCCAGTGGTAGAAATGTACTTGTTGGAGCCTCGGTCTTTAAAGTCTTTGAGAAATGGCAGAATGCCAGATGGAGATTTTTTTTTTTTTTTGCCACTGGTATTCAAATCTTTGATGTAGGAAAATGACATTACAATGGAGATTGCTTAGGGGAAGACAGGTGGACAGGTGTATCTCACCTGCCACTTGCAGTTACGGTTTTAGTGCTTAGAAGGAACATATCTCGTAAATAGCCCCTCATTATCGTAAGGTCTTGTCAGACGCGTTTCTTTCTGATGATGACATGTGTCACACTGGTTCTAGGAAGAAGTATGACGCAGAAGATAATTTGTTATTGAAGACCCAGCTGTCTATTAAATCTTTTTTCCTTCTGCCTCAAGTTTGCTTCCCAAACCTGTTCTCAGCAAAGGAATTGTACCCTCACAGCAGCTTACGGTGTCAAAATCAGACAATGGCTACAACGGTTAGCCTTCTTAGGATATTTGCATTTTATCAGAAATTGAAATCTTGAACCAAGGAAATGAATGCCTGAGGTGCAATTTTCAAGCAGTTAATGAGCTAACTAATAAGGATTTTTTTTTAGTAGCAAGAGGACTTTCTTGTTACCTTAAAATTATGCCAATTAAAAAATAAAACCAAACAAATGAAATAATCCATGAGCATTTGATGGATAAAATTTATCTTCATTTTTATTTTAATTTCAAACATTTCAACAGTATTTCCACTTCCAGAAATTATATCTATGTGAGCTTCAGAAATATAAAAATGTAATTATTGTGCTATAAATGTGCATTTTTTGAGTTTTTGTTAAATTGAGATATAATTGATGTATTAGCTTCAGGTCTATAACATGATTCAGTATTTGTATATATTATGAAATAATAACCACACCCAATAAGTCCAGCTAACATTTGTCATTTTCTTGTGTTAAGAACTTTTAAAACTACTTAGCAACTTTCAGTATTTTTAAAGTTTAATTGAAATGATCTTTGTACTTCCTCTACCTGATCCTGGATTTGAATACATGTTGTATAATTTGAAATATCTTTGGAACTCTAGACTCAGGACGAGGGGATCAGTGGGTAAATTAAACCTTGGTCTAATGCTCTCACTGACGTGATGTGTATGTTTTAGAAGTCCTATATAGACTTGATGTGTATGTTTTGGAAGTTATATATATAAATATATAAAACAGTACAGTTTGTGAGGATATCCCAACTAGGTGATAGCCTTGAGAGGGAAGAAACAGATTATAGTTACAGGGGTTCATCAGTGAGCCAGGACTAAGTAGAGAAGAAGCATTGGTGGATGTGATCAATGATAAAGAAGAGAGAGAACTTGGACTCTAATCGGCAGAAGTTTCAAGTGTGGTTCTCTCATTTATTAGCTGTGACAGGGGCGCCTGGGTGGTGCAGTCGGTTAAGCATCCGACTTCAGCCAGGTCACGATCTCGCGCTCCGTGAGTTCGAGCCCCGCGTCAGGCTCTGGGCAGATGGCTCAGAGCCTGGAGCCTGTTTCCGATTCTGTGTCTCCCTCTCTCTCTGCCCCTCCCCTGTTCATGCTCTGTCTCTCTCTGTCCCAAAAATAAATAAAAAAAAAAAGTTGAAAAAAAAATTTATTAGCTGTGACAGTTTGTGTAATAAGTTTATCCTCTCTGAAGATTAGTCTTTTCAGAATATGTAGTATATGTAGGTGAAATAACATACTGCATAAATTGGGAGTCATGGTCTAATGTAAGCAGAACATCAAGTTCAGTATCTAAGATGACACAGAAATGAAATAGGAAAGAGAGAACTTCAGAATTCAGATTTTCAGGCTTGAATTAGGATGATTTTTATTGCTTTCGAATTGTGACCGTAGATTAAGGTTTTTTTCTTTGAATTGGAAGCCAAATGTATTATGAGTAAAGCAGCAATGATAATACCTGCCAGATACAGTTACATCTCCTAACACGGAGACCAACACCAGATACACCTTATGAGCCCGCCCTAATTCCCTAAGGTACTGTCACCTCACAGACCTTCAGTTATATGGCCAAGGACTCTGCTTGGATCCGTGCTGCTCAGCTTACTGGAGCTGACGAGTTGTCACTGAGCAGCCAAATATGCTCCATATTTTTGACTTTTTTTTGCTACTTCAGGACTCCACTGAGACCCCCATAAGAATGCATGGGATGTGGAATGATGCCACCCAGAAACATGGGGCGGTTTATTCTTTATGGCACATATTTTCATCAGTGTGCATCAGGGGATGGGGAGAACATGGAAGATAAACCCTCACCAACTCCACCACCATGTCTGTTTATCCACATATCCTATCTGAAGAAATCCCATAGGGCTGAACTAAACTCACCTGGAGAGATGTATGGTTGATTCCTGGCCCATCATGATGCCATGACCAGTGTAATAATGCAATAGCTTGCCTCCCTTTTCATCCTTCTCTATCTTTTTAAACTTATCCCTCATTTTCCCTACGCTAGAACTGCACCTCTCGAAAGTATCAACAAAAAATTCTTAAGATTCTTTTGCCTAGAGAAGCCAGACTAAGATGATGCTTAGCACTTAGAAGTTGTTCATTAAATATCAATTTTCCTTTCTTCCTTTTTAAAAAACATTAAAAATTTTTTTTAAAGTCAGCTCTTTGCCCACCTTGGGGCTTGAACTCACAATCCTCACATCAAGAGTTTCATGCTCTACTGAATGAACCATCCAGGAACCCCTGCCTCCTTTCTTCCATTTCTATTAATTTTATTTGACTTTGCTCAGTTTAAGGCTGAACTTTGACTTTGGTGTCTTAGTTGCCTCCATTCCTTGTCTTATCTTCCTGAACTCATATTCTATCTCAGGTACTGATTTTTCATGTTTGTTTTTCATTTGAGCCTGAAAAGCAATCTATCCCTTTGATGTTTGGTTTCTAGAAATCTTGAGTTGGTCTAAATAGACCCTGATAGAATGCTCCTATGTAGGCTCTTAGCTTAGAACTCTCCATGTACAGGGAGTTCATGATTCATTTTACTTGTATGAGATTTATTGATTCCTGAACTTTGCTAGGACAGCCATTTCGATTTGAGAACAGCATATACATCTGTATTTAGACTTTAGTGAGTCTTCCTATGGTTTTTTAATGATAGAGTCATTGTTCTAGAGAATAGAAGAATTTGGGGTCATGCAAACTCTAGATTATTTTCATGTGAGAAGGTGTCAATATGAGGAATGAGAGGGTTTCCTGCAGATTAGAATTCTATCTCCTATAGTTAGAGACTTATGGCAACCCCTTTTTAGTAGATCTCATGCTTAGTTCTCAATAGATAAAGGTAGATTTTGGATACCCAACCTCAGACCCATCTTGGGAAGCATAGATACTTCCTGTTTCCAGACCTGGTAGGTGACCAGAGTGCCTTTTCATCTCTGTTAGATCTGTGAGGACTGGGATAGTTCGTGCAGACTTCATGGAGGAGTTGAGGCTTGGATTTCACCATGAAGACTGGTTGATTTTCTATAAACCCATGTTTCTGGGTTTTCTCACAGCATACACTGCTTTGTTTCTTCATCCCAACCAGTCAAAAATCCTAATGGTTAAAGATCCATTTCAAATATCACTTTCTCTATGTAACTCTTCCTCATTTTCCTGTCTGAAAGTACTTGCAACCTCCTTTGGGTTTCCACATGCTCTGTTTATGTCTCTTTTTAGAAAAAAAAATTTTTTTCCTTAACATCCATTTATTTTTGACAGAGAGACAGAGACAGAGCGTGAGTGGGGGAGGGGCAGAGGGAGAGGGAGACACAGAATCTGGAACGGGCTCCAGGCTCTGAACTGTCAGCTTAGAGTCTGACAGGGGGCTCGAACTCACAGACAGATCATGACTTGAGCTGAAGTCGGACGCTCAACCGACTGAGCCACCCAGGCGCCCCTGTTTATGTCTGTTTATATACAGTCTTGTGTTATTGGCACACTTGTTTTTTTGTACATGAACAACTCCTTGAGGGCAGGGGTGGAATCTTATGTATCTTTGTATCATGTCTTAGCACAGCATTTAGCACATAAGGTATTTCAAAATAGCTGTTGTATTGAATTTTCTCTGTCCTTCATCTCAGACATCTTGAATATTTAGTTTGTGCCAAGAACTATGTTAAACATTACGTAATTCAAATCAGTTCTCCTAACTTGGACCCAGCAAAGATCACTAAGAGAATGTCTTCTGAATTATAGTCTTTAGAAGAGACCAATATTCAGAACTGGGAGTTTTACAAAGAGCGTTTCAGTTGGGGATCACTGATTGGTTTGAACAGATCTACATGACTCTTTTCCCCTCAAGATCACTTTCCCCCTTTTGCCTTTGAGTCTTTCTCTGCCGCTGTCTTTGAATTTTCTCTGATTTAAAATCCTCCCAGCTTTCTCCCACTTTCCAAATGACTTAGGCTTTAACCCCGTTAAGTGTTGTAATTTGTGGGAATTTAAGGTGGCTACAGACATGCGGTGTTCTGCTCTGTTTCCCATTTTATTTTCTGTGGAGGGAATACTCCTTCTGAGAATTGTTTTAGAACAGTTATTAGTTGGTAGGTAAAATGATGCTGTTCAAATTCAGTATGAAAGGCCACCCAGTTTTTAGAGTAAAGCTTTCTGTAGAGATGGAAGTATTCTACATCTGTCTTGTCCAATGCGGTTGCCACTAGCTACTTGTGGCTAATTGAGCCCTTGCAATATGGCTTGTGTGACTGAGAAACTGAGTTGTAAGTTTTATTTGATTTTAATTAAAATGTAAATAGCCCTGTGTGGTTAGAAGCTGCTGTACTGGTCATTGTAGGTATAGACCAATGACAGTTATTGTCTCACATTTTTCTATGAATACATAAAAATGCCCTTAGATAAGTACTTTTGGATAAATACTACCAGTATTTTGGTACTTTTGGATAAGTACTTTGGATGAATACTACCTGTATTACATTATCTCCCCTTTTGCAGATTCACCATGCGCACAAATGTGATAAAGGCTCTAAGAAATCTTCCTTCAAAAACAAAATCTGCTTATATTAGTTTAACCCAGAATTGTCTGCTCTCAGGTGACCGTGGAATCCAATCTCCCCCTCCTCCAGCAGTAATTTTTTTTTTTAACGTTTATTTATTTTTGAGACAGAGAGAGACAGAGCATGAACGGGGAGGGGCAGAGAGAGAGGGAGACACAGAATCTGAAACAGGCTCCAGGCTCTGAGCGGTCAGCACAGAGCCCGACGCGGGGCTCGAACTCACGGACCGCGAGATCATGACCTGAGCCGAAGTCGGACGCTTAACCGACCAAGCCACCCAGGCACCCCCACCAGTAATTCTTATAAACAACTTGTGGCCTCATTCTGCAGAACTCTTGGAAAAAGTCTCCTTCAGACCATTTCCCTATCAAAAGCTTGTGTTGTGTGTTTAGCCAGGCTTGTTCCCTCTTCTATTTTGTGGAAACAGAAGGGTGACTTAGGTAAGCATAACGGTAGCTTTCTCTAACCTTTACACAATCTGTTCTGAGGAGATGGGGCGTTTATATTTGCCCCATAGGCACGAAGCCACGGAGACTCTGAAATGATGCTTTATGGAGGGACAGTATGTTTTCTAGATATAGCTGTGGCTGAGCCTGGCTCACATTTAGTCCTTGGAACCATGATATGTCCCCAGTTTGACCTAAGCCACAGGTAGGCCTCCTTTTTGTGGGCCTTAGACAATCATCTGTCCCCCACTGGAGTCGCTGTTGTCATGGGTTTATCCCACCAACAATAATACAGGAAGGAGTATGATAACGTTCAGTTGTCTTTTCCTCTTACTCGTAATAGACCAGCTAGTGATGCTTCAGATGAAATTGGTCTGAAGGCTGAGAGCAGGTCCATTATTGGGAGCATTTGCTTTAAATTATGAAATTCAGGAAGGCTTGTGGCAGAGAGGCGGCCAGTTCTTCCGCAAAAGGCGCTCGCTTGTCTGTTTCTTGCATTCTGTTAAATATTTCTTATTTCCTCAGAATACACCACAAGGACCATTTGACTGTCCCCTCTGGCTTCTGCATCTTGCTTCCAGCATGAACAGACAGGTAATAACCGTTCAGCAGGGCCATTACCTCTTCTAAAGACTATTATCAAAATGGTCATTATACATAATGGAGATTATTACAGGCAGCCTGAGAGATTTTTTAGATACATCTCTCCAGTAATAGGTGGCCTTTTTTAGCCTTATATATCTGTGGGGATAATACCAGGGCACAGAATACATGACAAATGATGATTTTTAGCAAAACTCTGTCAGCTTTTAATGCATTAATTGGATTGTGGATTTAAATTGTATTTATGCAGAAACTCTTAAATTTTACTCTTGGCAAATACACGGCATGGCAGGAACATTTCAAGAATAGACGTTAAAATACATAGAATGTATCGTCCATGTTTATACTATGCAATCACATATGCAAGGATACTGGCAGTAATGAATCCTTTGAGAACAAAGTCTTTTATAATGAAGTGGCTGGTCTGTAGTCAGCCAATCAATAAGTATTTATAGACCTTGGGCTTCCTGCCAGGCCCTGGAAATATGGCAGTTAGAATACACAGAGGGAAGCTTAGACACTTAGAGTCTAGAAGTCTGTTTTTTTTTTTTTTTAAGTCAAATCTCAACATTTTAGTCCCATGAAGATAAAACCTCCTTATATATCTTCCTTTTGTCCCCAACTATTTGAAGGTTAATAGGTCCTGTTCCAGGTAAAATGTGAATTTTGCTGTGTGATACACAGTTGGTTGCTTACCAAATGGCCTTTCTCCCCTTAGAACAATGACTTTATTATTGTTTGGTTGGTAAGGTACAGCCAGTCAAGTATAATGAGATGTTAATATGGGCTTCTTGGCATTTCAGGAATGACTCATGACCCAAGAACAAAAAAAAGTAGTTGCCTAGTAATAGGTCATTCCAAAGAGCGATGGTGGTGGTATTGGGTCACTGATGCCTGATTTGCAAAAGAGGTATCAAAAAACCCAGTTTTGTAAACCCTCACCCAGCATCCTTTTTGGAGTGTAAACAGTTTGAGGTTAAAGTGAGCAGGGAGAGTAATTTTTGGAGAAAGTTGTTGGAGAGCTGTGGCATTTTGCTTTCTCACAGTGGGACTTACCCCTCACTTGATAAGTGAGAGGGTTTTGAAAAGAGCACAGAGATCTTGTCATTGGTACTTGTCATTGGGGTTGATAGAGCAGAAGGAACTAGTACTTGACCTTTCCTGAGAAAGGCCAGGGACTTTGGTTAGCAAGTTACTCTCATAGCCAGGCAAGGAAAGGTGGCTTCGTGGAATGTGTGGTACTAACAGATTTTATGGTGCCAGTGATAAATGAGTGTTTTGTCTGGGCCAGATAGGGTCATTGAGGAGAAAGAGCTGAGCTGTTCTGGAAGGAACCTACTGAGTCCCCTTTTTCCAAGAGGGTCATCTGGAGGGGCACTAAGAACTCTTCTTAGAGCTGATGAGGGACAGTTGTTATGGCCTGATGCAGGAGACATTGCATTTATGGGTACCTCAAAGATGTCCCAGCTTTAGGAATTTCTTTTGCAGCACATTTTACTCATCTGCTCTGTATCTTATGGTTGAAATCGTCTTGTTTGATACGTTGGTAAAATAATATCCTGCCAGTTTCCTCTCTCTGGGCCTGCCTTGCTGAAGATGTTAGTCCCTACTTTGGATGTCCTGTAGGGTTGGCTGCACTCCCAAACCTCCAGTAAAGAGAGAGGAATCTACAGTTGGTCATTATTTTTTGCCCACATGTTTTTTTTTTTTTTTCTGTTTACCCCCCCCCCCCCCCCCCGTTTCTCACCTCCCACATACTCTGTGACAATAGCAAGATTTTCCTTCTGTTAACCTGTGTGTAACCACCCTAAATCACTTTCAATCAGCATAGTTGACTCCATCTTTGATTCCAAAGTTAAGCACCTGTCTCCAAACTGGCCAGTTGGCATAGTCACATGTGTTTAACACAGTGATTAGTTCTGAGATGTGATCTAAGGTGATCTGAGGAATTTTGCTGGGACTATTTAGAAGAGGTATTTTCTTTTTACTAGGATTGCTAAGCAGGTAAGATGTAAAGGAGGGGTACTGATGGTTTACTTGCTTCTTGTAAGCTTACCTCAGCAGAAAGCATAGCCAAGAGTCGGCCAGAAAGATTTGTGGTGACCCCATTTGAGCATCTGTATCCAAACATGTCTGAAATTATAACCATTCTACTTATAAGAAAAGAGTAAATTGCCCCCCCCCCAACCATTTTGTATTGGATTTTGTCATTTAGAACAAATAAAGATCTAACTGAGGAGTATTTATATTATGGTTAAGCTGCTCCGATCAGGGGTTAAAAAAATTATTTCCCTCCCTACTTTCTAAGAAGAGAAAGTTTTAAACGTATGGAATGAAGAAATAGTAGCAAATTGATTTCCGTATGTTCTCCACCCAGATTTTAACAATTAACTCTATCTTTGCTGTGTATTTTAGACGTTATGACATATTATTCTCGATATTTCAACACATCTAAAAATAAAGAATTCTCCTGTATAAACACGATACCATTATCCCACTTAAGAAAATTGCCTGTAATTTGCTTTATTCTACTATTCAGTCCATATTTAAACTTCACTCTTTTTTTCCTAGTATGTCTTTTGTAGATGATTTTAACAGAATGAGTTTCCAATGAAGGTTCACACATTGATTTTGATTATTAAATCTCCTTAGAACTGTTTCCCATCATGTTATTGTTTCATGACATAGACCTTATAAGGAGTCCAGGCCAGTAGTACGAAGAAATGGCCTTCATTTTGAATTTGTCGGATTGTTTCCATATGATCTCATTTAAGTCACGAAATGCTAGTAAGTTGGAAGGTGTAACTGTACCCTGTGAACTACTAGTAAATCAGACGTTATGTCTAGAAGCTTGATTATGTCCAAGTTAGTGTTTTATATATATTTTTTTAAGAACACTTAGAGATAAATAACAAGTGTTGGAAAGCAGGGAACTCTTGTGTACTGGTGATGGGAATGTAAATTGGTGCAGCCACTATGGAGAACAGGATGGGAGTTTCTCAAAAAATTAGAAATAGAAAACCATATGATCCATCAATCTGACTTCTAGGAATTTACCCAAAGGAAATGAAATCACTGTCTCAAAAATATATCTGTACCCCCGTGTTCATCACAACACTATTTACAGTAGCAAAGATGAAGAAACGACTCAAGTGTCCATTGACAGAGGAATGGATAAGGAAACTGTGATGTATATTAGGGAAATATTATTCAGCCAAAAAAGAAAAAAGAGGAGAATTCTTGCCATTTGTAACAATAGGTAAGGACCTTGAGGGCGTTGTGCTAAGTGAAATAAGTCAGAAAAAGAAAAGTATTATATGATAACACTTATCTTTGGAATCTTAAAAAACTAAACTCACAGAGAGCACATTGGTGTTTTCCAGAGGAGGTAGGGGGCAAAATAGGTGAAGGTGGTCAAAGGTAAAAACTTGTAGTTAAAAGATAAATAAGTTTTGGGGCGCCTGGGTGGCTCAGTCGGTTGAGCGTCCGACTTCAGCTCAGGTCACGATCTCACGGTCCGTGAGTTCGAGCCCTGCGTCGGGCTCTGGGCTGATGGCTCAGAGCCTGGAGCCTGCTTCCGATTCTGTGTCTCCCTCTCTCTCTGCCCCTCCCCCATTCATGCTCTGTCTCTCTCTGTCTCAAAAATAAATAAACGTAAAAAAAAAAAAAAAGTCTTGGGGACGTTATGTGCAGCATGGTGACAATACTTAACAATACTGTGTTGTGTATGGAAGTTTCTAAGGGAGTAGATTTTAAAAGTTCTCATCACAGGGCAAGTTCTCACCCAGGTGGGTGGCTCAGTTGGTTAAGCATCCAATTCTTAGGCTCAGGTCATGAGCTCACGGTTTGTGGGTTCGAGCCATGTGTTGGGCTCTGCACTGACATTATGGAGCCTGCTTAGGATTCTCTCTCTCCCTCTCTCTGCCCCTCCACTGCTCATGCTCCCTCTTTATCTCAAAATAAATAAATAAATCTTTAAAAAAAAAAGTTCTCATCACAAGAAAAAATAAAGTACATGTGGTGATGGATGTTAACTTATTGCAATCATTTTGCGATATATACATATACCAAATCATTATGTTGTACACCCAAAACTAATACATGTTATATGTCAATTATATCTTAATTGAAAAACTGCCCTACAATTTCATAGGGATGTGATATTATAGGTGATATCGTAACATGTTGTTCCCATTGCTCACATAGGTCAGGTTGCTTAAAATTAGGGATGCTGAGCTTGACTGTTTTGCTTGAGATGGTGATTCTTATCTCATTATATAGGTACATTTTTTTTCGTATCCTTTATCCTTAATAAGTAATCTATGTTGTTGTGAGGTCATACTTTAGCATCATGAAAATCCTGAAATACTTCCACATTTGTTTTCCTTTTTCTGTAAAGAAGAGTTTTGCTTTCTTCTCTCCCTACCTCCATTTGAAATTTTTCCTCCCCTCTCCTTTTTTCTTTTTCTCTTTCTCTCTCCTTGCTCTCTTTCCTTCCTTCTTTCCTTGCTTTTTTCTTCTTTCCTTCTCTCTCTTGTGTTCCTTTCCCCACTTTAGAGTTGGTATGGTGTTGACGGATTTGTTTGGTTTTGTTTTTATAAGAATGTCTTTATTTTTATCTCTTTGAAGGATATCTTCAATGGGTTTTGAGTTCCAGGCAGGCAGTTCTTTCTCTCAACTTTGAACATACTATTCCGTTACCTTCTGACTTGTATCGTTTCCGTTGAGAAGTCAGCTGACAGTCTTACTGTTGCTTCTTTGAATGTAAAGTACCTTTTATTTTTGACTACTTTTAAGATCCTTTTGTTTCCTTTATATTTAAATTGTTTTACTATCATGCACATAGGTCTAGTTTTTCTTGTATTCTATGGCATGACAAGAATTATAGATGTCTCTACTGAGAATTATTGAAATCTCACTACATCACTCTGTTTTAACTCCTCTAGCTTTACCAGTTTACTTATTTTGCTACCGGTTTATGTATTATTGTCACTTTCTAATTGAAAAACAATACAAGCCCACAGAAAAATCTTACAGTTATATATTATAATATTGTAGAGACCATCTTTTTTTTTTTATTTTATTTTATTTTTAAAAAAAAATTTTTTTTTTCAACGTTTATTTATTTTTGGGACAGAGAGAGACAGAGCATGAATGGGGGAGGGGCAGAGAGAGAGGGAGACACAGAATCAGAAACAGGCTCCAGGCTCCGAGCCATCAGCCCAGAGCCCGACGCGGGGCTCGAACTCACGGAGCGCGAGATCATGACCTGGCTGAAGTCGAACGCTCAACCGACTGCGCCAGCCAGGCGCCCCAAGACCATCTTGTAATTGTAGGTTGCAGCTAGTCCTCAAGAACAAACTAGAGCAAGGAACTTAAATCGTAGGTGAGAATTTCTTACCATCTTTTTTTCCCCCATACAGCTGTTAGTTTTTATATTCCTTTTCATACTTCTTTGGTTCCCCTTTTACTGCAGACTTGAATCTATCTATGCATACGTAGCAGAAAAAAAGTGCTTAGAGTTTCTAAGTTTATGCCTTCTCCAATCAAGAAACCAAACAGACCATGTCTATAATGTACACCTAATTCCTTCCCTGAGAAGAATTTCGTTGTCCCAGTGGCAAGAAGGGCAAAGCAGATCCATCCAATTGGCCCAAGCCAGGCTGGGTATTTTTAAGGTCATGGCTTCTGAGAGGCCAATGTTGTAATCATATGTGTTGAGGGGGAGAATTTGGATAGACAAGTCAGTAAGTGTTGGCTACATCTTCCCATTGTCTGTGGAAGCCGGTCCCTATGCTGCTTTACTTTGTAGAAGACGAGCTTTCCAGAATGTAAAAACGTCTTGTATGTAGACCAGCTAGGAGTCATCTTAAATATTAACAGATTTTAGAAACTTTTTGCCAGCTGTAGGGTCCTGATATCCATAAAACAATCTTTTGGAAAGCTAACCTTAAGCTGTACTTCCCCCTACTCAAGCTCTTGCCCTAGGCCGTATCATTCTCTCTCAACATTTTTGTTTTTTAAACTATGCTCTGCTCTTCCCTAGGTGCAAGATCTCTGTGTGTATGTTTGATGAGTACTGTCACATTTTACAGTGTTTTATGTGATGTTAAATAACTTTTATACCATCTTCCTTTTATCTGATATTGCAGAAAGCAGCCCTCTGGTTCTTTAGTTGTTTTGCTTTTGGAGTAACTGGAAAAAAAGCATATCACAGGAATGAATCTTCTTTATTAAGAAAGGAATAATCCTCCATAGATTTGATATCTCAGAGCAATGTATTTAGCATCATTTGTATGAAAATGAAGTATATGCTTAAAGCCCAACAACTGCTTAGATGTTCTTAAAGTAAAAAGCTTTAATTTACTTCAGGATCTGAAAATATCAGCATAGACCTCATTTAAAAGTATGTTTGACCTTTTTTTTCTTTTGCTTCTTGTGCTTTCACTGTATACCCTTAATGTATGTGTGTATGTATACATGTGCACACACCACATTTTAGTAATTCTGACGTCTAAAGGAAAACCCTTTCCCTCACATTTAAGGGAATATGCAGTTTTGTTCTCAGATAAGAAGCCAACAATAGTAACAACATTAACAATAGCACTGAATGATTCTTTGAAAAGATTTTCCTGTTCCTTATTCCTAACACTGAGAAAGTCCTTAGGAAGCCATCGTTAGTTTTTGCTAAGAGAACCACCTAAGTGTTTGAGACCAGGCTTTAAACAATCTTGTGAGCTCATCACATTTCAAGAACATTGGTATGCAGGGGATACAGTTGTTGTAATTGGAAAAGAGGATCGTCATCGTTCAGCTTTGTCTATGGATTGTGATATAGTTAACAGCATCCAGGAGAAGCTATGTTACTGAACAGCCAGGTGATAACAAACTATTCCCTAAAGAGTCTGTTCTGGTATATGATTTTCAGTTATAATAATGTGTGCTGGCATGTTCTGATGAACTTGGTGAGGCATGTTCAAGTGGCCCAGTCTTGTTGGCTTCCTAACAGCTCCTCAGAGTTGCTGAGGGGCTGGCCTGGTTTTGTTTTCCAGGCTCCCTGAGTACTACTCATCAAGGCAGCATTCACCAAGCATTATGAGTGGTACATTGCTCCTCTGAGCAGGTTAGAAAACAAGATGCCTGGATCCAGGCCCTTCCGTATGTACTTCTGCTCTGATAGCCTTCAAGCCCATTACAACATAGGGCATAGGTGGTGGGTATGGCCTCATTTCAGAGGAGAGCTGCTGGTGACATGACATACTCTAGTCTGTATGCATTCTGTTTCAGTGTAATCCTTTAAGAAGATTAGGTTTTTTTGGTGTGTTTTTCATTAAGCACTTTGTAACATAGGTCCCTCATCAAAGAGAACGTAGCGGATGTATAAGTTTCCTAGAGCTGCCTTGGCATGTTCTACTAATTTGGTAGCTTAAGATACCAGAAATGCATTCTTTCACAGTTCTGGAGCTAGAAGTCCAAAATCAAGGTGTCAGCAGGTTTGCTCCTTTTGGAGTCTCTGAGAAAGAACATGTTCCATGTCTGTCTCCTACCTACTGGTGTTGGCTGGTAATTCTTGACATCCCTTGGCATGTAGCTGCATCACTCCAATCTCTGCCTCTATCATCCCATGACTTTTCTATATATCTCTCTGTGTGTCTCTCTTCTAAAGACATCAGTGATTGAGTTTATTGCCCATCTTAATCTAGTATGTCCTCATCTTAACATACCTTACTTATATCTGCAAAGACTCTATTTCCAAATAAGGTCAACATTCACAGGTACTGGGGGTTAGGACTTGAACATACCTTTTTGGGGGGCACAGTTTAACCCATTATAGTTGTTTCTTCTGTGCAACCCTGTTTAACTCACATGACTTCTTTTGTCCCCCATTTCATTACTAAAATCTAAGTTCTGCTTTGTCAGGGCTTTCTTTAGTATAATTGATCATTGACTAGAACTTTTAAAAATGTTGTCACCAATTAACAAGAACCATCGTGCTTAATAAGACCCAACAATACTAATTCCAAAATATACACAAGGTAGCTAGAGTAGGGAAAAACCATCTAAGACCATGCTTAATGGGTAACATTGATACTTCCATTGGACAATGTTCTCAGCCATTTAATATATTGAAACTTAATTCAAGAAACAAGTCTTTGATCCCTGCTGAGGGCAAACAACGGTATTAAGATCTGGGGATAATTAAACAGATAAGATGTACATTTGATTTCAACCTTTATTGTTCAGTATTGTTCAGTATTGGTGATACTGAACAATAAGTGACTGATTATTTTTAAATTATTTTAAAATAGATGTATAATATCATGTATAATATTGTTCAGTATTGTTCAGTATTGGTGATACTGAACAATAAGTGACTGATTATTTTTGAATTATTTTCAAATAGATGTATAATATCATGACCCAGATTCATGGAACCATTTTCTAATCCAGTCCCTCTAAGAAAAAATTATCTTGGTGGCCACTCTGATCATATAGTTGAGGTTCTGAGACATCTCTGTTCTAAGCTTAGTTTGGAAACATTCAGTGTGGAGCAGAGTTTTCACTTCTTTCTTTCGCAGATATCTGGGTCTGTCTGTCATGTTTCAGAATTACCTTCCTCCATCACTTTGATAATTCCTTTCATTTTAGTTGGGACACCAGAATCCCAGCCCAGTGTGTTTTGAATTCCCATAGAAAAATGCTAGTCTGATAAAGAGGAGAGAGCCCTTCTGTCCCTCACATCCTTGTGTACTTGACTTTTAGCTTCTCTGCTCAGCGCTTTTATATACTTTTTTTTTTAACGATATGGCTAGTGTCTTATCACTAAACCTGACTGATCAGTCTGTTACTGTGGGAATAAAGTGTGTGTGTGTGTGTGTGTGTGTGTGTGTGTGTGTGTGTGTGTGTCTGTCATTGGGGTGGAGGGAGATTGGAATCCCTTACTTTAAAATCCACATTATTGACCACATAGTATTTCATTCATGAATAGGCATGGTTTAAATGATCATTATCATATCGATGGGCCCAAATACTGTTTCCAATTTTCCCCATTTGAAAACTTCTTTTTACTCTCATACATTGTAATAAGATTCATTCATTCCAGGTGATTTTTGACCTTCATATAGTTATCTTTGCTGTTCCTTCTCCCTAGAATTCTCTTTCTTCTGTTCTTCATATGGCTGTTATGGCTGTCATGAGAATGAGTTTCCCATGTCTTCTACCTGTAGTGTGACTGACTGAAGGCCCCTTGATGGTTGTTGTGCTTAGAAATCTATCAATGACTTTGCATCAAGGACTTACCTCCCAGGGCTGCTCGCCTGGGTGCAGTGGTTGAGTGTTGTGAAGATTGCGTGTTGTGAGAATGTTTGGGGAGCCTTATTCCTAGGAGACATGGGGCTTTGTTGTCTGGTGACTTTGACCCCAGAAGTCCATGGCTGCTTTGCCAAATCTTTGTTATATTGCACAGCAGCCCAGGACTCTTGAAACAACTTTCTCTCCCTCGTTCCTTTACATGGGGTCAGACTTGCGTGATGGCCTAATGACAATGTCAGGCTTCCACTTCTCCCTCCTTCCAACAGAGGAATTTTCTCAGATAAAATCTTTACACCTTTGATCCCATCTTGAAATCTGCTTCTTAGGGGACCTGGACTAATGCCGCTGGCTCTGTGTTCCTTACTGTTTGGTCAGATGTCCATTTGTACATGGCCTTCACTACTGTAGTCGCTTTCCTGGTTAATATTTAGCACACCAGCCCACTGTTTTATTTCCTTTATAGCAGTGGTTATGATGCCTAAATGCTTGTTTGTTTATTTGGTTACTAATTACCTATTTCCTCTATTGGAATGTAGTTCTCCCTCGGGCAGGGACATGATCAGCCCCAGCATTTAACTGTATTCCTGGCACATCGTCTATGCTTAACAGATACTGTTGAATTAATGGATGGATTCTGATAGATTTCTAACAAGGGGTTGAGAGTTTTGAGGAAGAAATGTATTAGTGGTAATTAGGGAAGCTGGCATGGTTTGGAGGAGGGCAAGACTAAACTAGATACTATTAGGCAGTTGAAGATACTATATGGATCCTGGTCTCATGAGGGTAATGAGGTAAAAGAGATGATACATTGACTTATGTCCCTAATTCTCTGGGATAGCTCCATTTCTGTCCTGTCAACCATCTAAGGGAACTCACCCTTGTCAGGGTATGTGTTCTGAAAAACGACGGCCAAAGTGACGAAGAAGGGTGTCAGTATAGTGTCAAAGGCAAGCTTTGTTTTTTTTTTTTTTTTTAACGTTTATTTTTATTTTTGGGACAGAGAGAGACAGAGCATGAACGGGGGAGGGGCAGAGAGAGAGGGAGACACAGAATCGGAAACAGGCTCCAGGCTCCGAGCCATCAGCCCAGAGCCCGACGCGGGGCTCGAACTCACGGACCGCGAGATCGTGACCTGGCTGAAGTCGGACGCTTAACCGACTGCGCCACCCAGGCGCCCCAAGCTTTGTTTTAATTTAACATGGCGCTTCAGTCTGGCCCGCCTGTTTTCCCTCCCTCATGATGTGGGGCAAAGGGTTGGACCTTCCTTTGCTTTAGTGACCAGGGCAGACCCCGAATTAGGGTCAGGGGGCAAGAAAAGCTGTACATTCTCTTCAGTGACTGTTTTAGTGGTGGTAGTATGTGCTATGTTCAAAATTCTCTAGCCTAATTTTAGCCAGAGGACTATTTCCGTCATTGAGAATTTTCCTTCTCATTTTGAACAGTAACCCTCTATCCAACAAGAGAATTTGGCATTTTGGCCTAAGACAAGGTAGAATTTAGATGTGAGGGTGGTGACTAATTAGTCCTGGAATCAAATTCTCCTGTCTGGCCATATCGGAGAATATAGGACAATTGGCAGAAAAATAAAAAACGACTCCTGAATGCTCAGAAGTTGTGCCGGTCTTGAGGAAAGTTGACCTAACCTTAATGGAAAATTTTCTTCTTGTTGGGATCTGAGGCTCAGATTTGTGGCTCTCAGGATAGGTGAATTTGTGTGCTGTGAATAACCAATAATGGATTCCATTTTTGTCTCAGATTCTTCCAGACTGATATTATTCTCTTCAGGCAGATTCTTAAAGGTAATAAGCCTATTAGCTACCCTATCTTTTGGGCAAAAATTTCCACTTTAATGTGTATTGCACGCATGTATTCATGCACATGTGGGTACCAATGCACACAAATTATTACATCTGCTCCTGTTTGATATATCTATTTAACTCAAGCCTGTAAAATGTAATGAAAATGCAACCAAGATCCATATATATATGGAGAAATATATATTAAGACCAAGATACACAAGCCAGAGAAAGACCTGGACCCAGAGGGAGAATCGTGCTATTAGCTGAGCAATGCAATCAGAGAGAAAGTATCCCTTTGCATGGGGTCCAGATTAGAATGGTCAAAGCTTCAGAGAAGGAGGCATTAGCCTGCCTTGACATTAAGGGTAGAGACAGAAGGAGAGGAGCCCCGCCAGGTATTTGTGAAGTAAAAGTTCCCCTTTCTTTTAAAACACAATAGCTTGTGTAATTTTGTCACATGCATCTGTTGCTCTCCCCTCTTAACTCTGTGCGGAAGTGCTCACCCGAGCATTCACGGGAGCAGTTCTCCCTCCCACCCCTGACACCTGCCACGGAAAATGCTGCATTATTCATCGGGGAGCTAATGGCAGGTGATGAGATCTTTTCACGCTACATCCCTCTCAGTAGGTGTTTATCACTCTGTTCACCAGCAGCCCTGCTATTACTGAGGGGCCAGAAGAACCCTACACACTTGCTTGCAAGGTAATGGGAAACGTGCTCAGCTTTCTGGGCTCACAAGTGCAGATGAAGGTTATCACCAGGGCAGCTGCGAAGCCCAGGGCGGGAGGAAGGTGGTCACTCTAAGCGAACAGCTTAATTTTGGAAATCCATACAAATCATGTCAGAGCCATGATAATCCATCTTCTTTAGCTCCCAGCCTTTCAGCAGTGACTGCGCTGTAATAATTCCCCCCGATTCACCTGTGATCTCTATAAATAACCGGAGTGAGGGAGGAAAGGAGGGGAGGAAAGAGATGAGTTTAGCTTAGTGTCTGATGAGCATGCCAGCGAGGAATTTATCTCTGTCTAGTAAGCAAGCTGCGGTCTTCTCCAAGAGTGGGCGGGGTGTGGCAACGCACAGGAAGCTGGCAGGGGGACAGTCCTGCGACCCCAGCTCAGTGCTCTAGTGTCATTCGAAACCAGCTTGACAAGAGAGGTAGTGGTTCTACTGATTTATCTGAAAGCTGTGACAAAAAAATTATGGAGCAAGACCATGTCAGCATGTGGGAGAAATAAAGGAGGGGAGGCTATTTTATCTTCTGGTCCTTAATTCCGTGGGGAGCACATGTTATCAGAGATTCCTTTGCCACACCACATTTGCCATTGTAACCGTCAAGTGATTCTAACTTTTTTATTCGCTTTTTTTCTGGTGGAGTTTTTGTTGTTGTTGTTAGGGATAGCAGGACTTGGGGGTTACTGTTTTGGGTTACAGGAATGTTAAGTGAAAGAATCTAGGTAGGAAAAGTCACTATGGTCAAGACAGCCTGGTAGGGAGGCAGTCAAATTTTTGTTTGCCCTGCTCATGGTAGCTGATTTCACAGTTCTTCCTGATGGGTGCTGCTTCTCAATCCAGGGTCTCCCATTGGTTTCTCTCTTTCGCCTCATAGGCAGTGTGGTGTAGTGCAGGACAGAGGGTTTTGGATTTAAGGTGGGAAAGATGTGGGTTTTAATCAGCTCTTTAGTAGCTGTGGGAATTTAAACTTTTTGAGCCTTTTATTACTTGTATAATGGATATATAATTCCAAGTCTAGGTTTACTTTGAAAACTAAATAATAACCATTTATTTATTTTTTTTTTTTTAATTTTTTTTTTTTCAACGTTTATTTATTTTGGGGACAGAGAGAGACAGAGCATGAACGGGGGAGGGGCAGAGAGAGAGGGAGACACAGAATCAGAAACAGGCTCCAGGCTCTGAGCCATCAGCCCAGAGCCTGACGCGGGGCTCGAACTCCCGGACCGTGAGATCGTGACCTGGCTGAAGTCGGACGCTTAACCGACTGCGCCACCCAGGCGCCCCGAATAATAACCATTTAATAAGTCCTTAGCAATGATTAACTCCTTCCATTCTTTTGAACTTAAGGTGAATTTATTGTTCCTTTCACATGGCCAAAGAAAATTTCTTTAGATAAGTTGACAAGTCTTCTTCCATGAGGGAAGCAAGTTCAGACACTCTAATAAATGTTTCAGATTGGCCCTTGGTCAGTGGGTTAATGGTTAAGTAAACTGATACACATCCATGCCATGGAATATTATTCAGCAATAAGAAAGAGCCAAGTATTGATACACACAACATGGATGTCTCTGCAAGGGAATTATGCTGAGTGAAAAAAGCTAATCCCAAAAGGTTATACACTTGGCCTTTGAAGAAGATACTGATTAGGTAGCAGGGAAGGCACTCAAGCGAATGGGCACTGGCATCAGACCAACGTGGTTACGAATTCTGGATTCTGCTTCTTCCCAGTTGTCTGATCTTGGATAAGCCTCTTATCCTTTGTGAGCCTTAGTGTTCTCATGTGCATTTGGGGCATAAAAACACCCATCTTGTATGGGCTGCTCTGGTCATTACGTGAGAAAGTATATGTAAATATTATTAATTGAGTGACACTATGAGAACAATCACGAACACTTAATTTATGCCAAATACCCCATTCCTTAAAGACATTAAGTGAGGATTAGATAGTAACTTCCTGAGTTGGCTGAATGTGTCTGAAAATAGTACTCTTCACGGAAATGGTCATGATGTCAACATCCACACTTGAAAGAAACTTCAATAAAACTTCAGAATGGCCTATCAGTGAATTATGGAAAGGGCTCCTTAATTGCTTTCTGTATTAGTATGTTCAAATGAATATCTGGCCCTAGGGGCGTGAATAAATCTTTAGTATTATGTGTCATCAATTATGCCGTGGTTTGTAACAGTTCTAGGACCACCTGCATATTTACATGCTTGAGCAAGTGCTTACAGATGAAACAGAAGAGTGAATATTATAGGCTGTAATCATTCATTCACAATTTCTGATGGTGAACTATCCTTCTTCCATTTCCTGTTGGTCTAGGTACTTACTTTTTTCTGCCTACTGTGCTAGAAGTTAATTACGGGAGTCTAAGCTCCAAAGCCCAGTTCTATCAAATTTATATGTTAGCATTATAAAGTACAGCATTTATAGTATAAAAAAAAAATGCCCCACTGTTTCAAAGCTAGTGTGACCACAGCAGCATGTGTACTCGCAGAGACGTGGAGAAGAGTGTAGGAAAAGCTAGTGCTGTGGTGCTGTATGGACAAATGTGTGGTCGGATCAACTCTGAATGCAGGGCATCGAGCATGTGTGAGATGGAAGGCCAGCCAGGTAGAGCAGGGTGTGTGAAGACAGGTGTGGATCTGATTTTGTTCCTGACGCTTTCATTAACAGTTAATCTGTGTATTTTTGGTCAAGTCACATGATCTCTGAGCCTCTGACTTCCTACCAGTAAAGTGTCGAGGGTGTGGGATTCTGGAATCAACAGAAACTGGGTTTAAATCCTTGTTCTTTTGAGCCTCAGTTGCCTCAGATGTAAAATGGGGTAGTAGGATTTATTGCAGAAGAGTTTATGAGGTCTAAATGAGGTAATACATTTAAATACCCAAAACTTCTGCACTTCTAATAATGCCCATCAAATGTAAGCTACTATTTTAAGTGTCTGATTGAATCAGAGAGAAAAAAAAAATCCCTGGATCAATACTATGGAGAAGGTTGTTTCTGTGCCCCTAATTCATTTTTTCCTCTCACCATGTACGCAGAATAAGGACTCCCTAAAATGTTCCGAAATTCCTAGAACCTGTAAATATGTTACAAGGAAAAGGACTTTGCAGTTGTAATGAAGGGTATAGACTTTAAGAGAAGACGATCCTGGATTATTCCCATGGGCACAGCCTAATTACATGAGCTTTTAAAAGCAGAGAACTTTCTCTGACTGGAAGCTGGAAAGTTTCTAAGCATCAGAAGGGTTAGACATGCCATTGCTGGCTCTGAGAGCAAGGCCCATGTGCAAGAACTGTAGAGATGCCTTCAAGAGCTGAGGGCAGCCCCAGAGGATAGGACCTCAGTACTAAAACCATAAGAAATTGAATGAGTTGGAAAGCAGATTGTTATCAGAACCCCTCGGTAAGAGCCCAGCCAGCTGACATCTTGATTTCTGCCTTGTGACATCTGGATTAGAGAAACCCATTGAGCCAGCTCAAACTTATGACCTAAAGAACAGTGAGATAATAAATTTATGTTGTTTTTAGTCACTCTGTTTGTGGTTATTTGTTATGGTTGTGATAGAAAACTAACACATTATTTGACCCTTCACATCTCTTTCCAGACTTGTTAGAAGTTAGCTGCAATTTCAAGGATGTTTCACAAGGATAACATTACCCAGAGTGGAAAGGTATCTATGAAGAGATTTATGTATTACAGATAGGGGAAGCTTATCAGCAGGGTTATGGGCAAAATTATATATATGTAAAATTTATTTATAAAAATTTATAAAGACTTATATATCTCTCTCTATATGATTATATATAATGAGATGAGATTTGGGAAATTTAAAAACTGAAAGCAACATTTATGACTATTTCCTTGTTTTTTTTTTTTTTAAATTTTTTTTTTTTTCAACGTTTATTTATTTTTGGGACAGAGAGAGACAGAGCATGAACGGGGGAGGGGCATAGAGAGAGGGAGACACAGAATCGGAAACAGGCTCCAGGCTCTGAGCCATCAGCCCAGAGCCTGACGCGGGGCTCGAACTCACGGACCGCGAGATCGTGACCTGGCTGAAGTCGGACGCTTAACCGACTGCGCCACCCAGGCGCCCCGACTATTTCCTTGTTTTAGATGAAGAAACTAAAAGTCAGAAGTGGCCAGTGGACTTGCCCAAGGTCAAATTTCCAACTACTTGTCCTAGGCTAGACTAGCCTACCAAATTCTTGTGATGTCCTCTCTTCACTCTACATGGTATTCACACCTAATGGATCCCAGTCACATGGTGGGGCATAGAATGGCAAAGTGCTGAGGGGGAGGTGATCAGGAATGTAAATGGTGTTTTTCTATTCAATGAGGAATCTCAAAGACGAGCTTCTTTAAAAATGTTTTACCTGTTAGCATAATACCCTCCCCTTCCGTCCATGTATTTGCAAATGGCGAGATTTCATTCTTTTTGATTGCCAAGTAATACTCCCTTGTATATATATACTACATCTTCTTTATCCATTCATCTGTCGATGATGACTTTAAGAGACAAAACAGATGAACATGAGGGAAGGGAAACAAAAATAATATAAAAACACGGAGGGGGACAAAACAGAAGAGACTCATAAATATGGAGACCAAACAGGGTTACTGGAGGGGTTGTGGGAGGGGGGATGAGCTAAATCGGCAAGGGGCATTAAGGAATCTACTCCTGAAATCATTGTTTCACCATACACTAATTTGGATGTAAAAAATAAAACAATCATAGCCAACAACAACAAAAAGTTTTACCTGTGAGTAAGCATAAGGCTTCATTCACCCTCCATGTTTGGCTTATGCATCTAGAATCCTCACCTGGTTTTATCTCTCAAGTGCTCTTTTTTATGTGTAAGCTAGCATGGTCATAGGTAGATGGAAGTCATTGAACAGCACATGAGGGATTAGGTTAGGTGACTGCTAAGATAGTTTCCTGTCCTAGAATTGTTCAAAGCACTCAAGGTAGTGATTTATGTCTGCTTAGAAGGATGCCATCCAGACCTTGACCAGTGTTGAAAACAATTTCCCAGCTAGCAATGTGAAGAGATTATTCCATAAGTCGGCCATGTTTATGGTATATTGTCCATGAAATCACCAAGCAGACATGTCACTGCATCATAGAACCTTCACCCAGGTTCATATACGTAAGGTGCTATTGCCTTACAAGGCATTTATGAGATGTATGATAGCAGTGGACAATAGAAGAGCTATTTTTCTCTTTGTAATGCTGAAAGTATGGCTTTCTTTTTGGATCCTATTAAAATCCCAGTAGATGTGTATATACTATGACAGTGAGTGTGATTTTTTTTTTCTTCTGTTGCTCCAGAATTGGTGATGAAGGCTCAGAGTTGACACCAAAAACTGGGGTTAGACACCTGTCCAGAGCTTACTAAGAAGAGGCACAATCTGCCCTTCTTATTCAATGATCTCCCCACCCCAAGTTGATAAAAATAGGACTAGACTGGTATGTGTTAGTTTGCTGTTGCTACCCCAACAAAGTACCATCGATTGGGTGGTTTGCACAACAATTTATTTTCTTACAGTTCTGGAGGCTACAAGTCCCAGACCAAGGTGTTGGAAGGACTGGTTTCTTCTAAGGTATCTTACTGATTTGTAGATGGCTTTCTTCTTCCTATGTCTTCACATTGCTTTTACCCTGTGCCTGTCTATGTCCAAACGTACTCTTATAAAGACACCAATCATGTTGGATTAGGGCCCTCTAGTGCCCTCATTTTAACCAAATTGCCTTTTTAAGGACCCTGTATCTAAGTATGGTTACATTCCAACTTTCTGCTGCTCTTAGCTGAAAAGAAAACCACAATTGTTAGCATGGCTGCACATTAACAACAAGAGAGGTTGAAGGTCAGTTATATCCTTGGCCTGCCCAGGTGACATCTAGGCCAAACAAGCGGATATCCCACCCAGCGAAGAATCTGAAGTAAACATTGCTCCTGAGGCTGCTCAAGAACTGTGCCTGTATTATCTTTGTTAATGGTTCTCATCCAAGGTGGATTGGCCCTTTAGGGGATACTTAGCAATTTTATTTGCAACAACTAGGAAGAGAGTTCTCCTTCATATAGTGAATAGAGGTCAGGGGTGTTGCTAGACATCCTACAATGCACAGGGCATCCCACACACAAAAGAATTATCCAGGTCAATATGTATGTAGAGTTGCTCTTGAGAATCCTGGTCAGCATGGAGGCCATAACATTGGCACTTGCTTCCATAACAGCATAGGCCACCACCATTACATAGAACCAGACTAAATGCAAGGGAGACCAGTGGTGTCTCCTCATGACTGACAGATGGCCAGTTACACAGGAGTGTCTCCGCCTTTTTTTATTTCTCCTCCTTAGACTCAACTGCAAGGATCAAGATGGAGGGGAGGAGAGGCAAAGAAATGACACAGAAGTATGCCATATTCTCCCATTCTGTAATTCAACGGCATAGTGGGGAAGGAAGAGTATACAAGCAGATCATGCCTTCCTCTTCACATTAGGCTTTTTGAGCCACTGAGCTAGTCTGTGATACAAGAAGTGGTTAGCTTTTGAATGGATATGAGCTTGAAATGTTGACTGGGATTGATTGATTGATTGATTTGATTTTTGGACTAGGTTTTTAGAAAGTGCCTGGAAACCTACAGGGTTTGCCTAAAAGGTCCTTAAGTAATGGGTTGGGGAAGCTTAACACTATTCAACTTGAAAATGGTGATGAAATAAAACCATTCCTTGGTTGAACCCCTAATGGCTTGAAACTCCTTTAATAGGAGTAAACATATAGTGTAAACATGGTACGTACCTGTCTTTAGGCTGGCACTCATGCCCTTTAAGAGCTTGCCTTGTAATGCTGCCAATGGATGATGCATTCCATAGAGGGGAACCAGGTGTTTGCTCAGCTCAATGTTCTAAGACTTAGGAGTCCTAAAGGAGGTAATGATTTTCTGGTAGAAGTGCAGTATCTTACTTATTCATCTGGCTGCATGAAATTGAGTGAGAACATCTAGGTTCAAACCACAATTTAGCTACTGAGCTTAAGGTGTGATCTTTACTTAGTTACATAACTTCTGTTTTGAGTCCAGTTTCTCCATCTACAAGGTGGACAAATATGGTTTAGAATGTTATTTGTAAGGCTTGCTTAAGGTTTACTGGGGCTTGGGGGTTTAACTTCTTATTCTTTATTTAGCAAAAGTTTTCATAGCTGTAACGCAATGGTAGCTACTATTTACAGAGCACTTTTCTCCTTGATTTTATTTATATAAATTTCAAAACCAAGCAGAACTAGTATATGGTGATAAAACTTCAGCATGTTGTTTACCTTTGGCTGGGTGGGGTCATGAAGAGGTGGCTTCCGGAATGCTGGTGATTTTTTGTTTTCTTATCTGGATGGTGGTTACAGTAATTTTCAGGTTTTCAGTTTGAAAAAGTTTCTTTTTTTTTCATTTGAAGTATAGTTGACATACAATATTAGTTTCAAGTGTACAGCATAGTGATTCGACAATTACACACTTATGAACTGCTCATGAGTGTAGGTAGCATCCATGATCGTACAAAGTTGTCGTGATATTATTGGCTGTATTCCCTGTGCTGTACTTTTGATCCCAGTAACTTATTTGTCTTATAACTGGAGGTTTGTACTTCTTAATCTCCATCTATTTCTAAAACGTGCCATACTTTTTCTGAGTATTGTTGAGCACCAGATAGGAAATGTAGTCTTAATTTAACTTACAGCAAGAGACTCGTAAAATGTTTTTGAGGAAAAAATAAGTTTAAGTGATTTTCATAGGAAAGATGGTGACTACCATTGTTTTTGAGGTCATTTGACAGATTACTTTAGAAGAAATTATAAAATCTGAAATTGTTTTTCTGTCGCCTTCTCTTCCTGCTCCTTTGGGCTCTTCTCCAAAGTGACATAATTGTCACCCATGGGACCCTAGTGCTTTGCCTGTCCTCTCTGGTGCTACAGTAGGGCAGTCATTTGAGGAGCGATGAATCACTAAAATTGGAGTCTTAACCTATGATCTCACTGTGAGGATGAGGAACATTGTAGACAGAATCTCAAAAGATGGGTATCTGATGGCAGAAGGGGAGATCTCTTGTCCCATTTCAGTCTCAGGTAAGGTCTTTTTTGGGCACCGCTGCGCCCTCTGCTGGGGGCCCATTAGAACTCCCAGAAAAGCCCTCATGGTGGAAAGTTACCTTTTAGAAAACAGTAGGTACTTTCTTCAGGTGGAATGATCAAGCAGGAAAGAAAATCCCTCCTAACTCTCTGGAGAGTCAGGAATTTAGTGTCAGGAGGGGAAGATGGAACAACATGAGGGCTCTGCATTGTTAAGTAGTCGTCCTTCTTCTTTTGTTGTATCCCTGAACGCAATATTTACAAAGGGAATGGGGAATGTTTGGTAACTATGCTTACAGGTGGGCGGTACATCACAGTTTTTCTCAGATTGATCAAGATTCACATTGCATGCCTTTTATGTGCAAGGAATTGGGGTACAAAATTATTAAAACATAGTTCTTAGCTTCAGGATCTTATCCTCTGGAAAAAACACACGTGTTTGACAAATAGACATGCTTACTGGTTTGGGTAGTTGGTGATGAACATGTTATAAATAAAAGGATGGTGAATAGCTTGAAAAAATTATGGTATGTTATTTATAGTCCCGTTTATGTAAAATATTAGTGTATATATTCATGATCCCACTTAACATAAAGAATTAAAATATTAAAAATACTTTCAAATGTTACAAAAAAATCTAAAAGTCATATATTGATTTTTTATAATTTATTAATTGTATGATTTAAGGACATGTTTTTTTTTCTTTTGTTAAAGTTTATTTATTTTGAGAGAGAAGGAGGGAGGGAGGAAGGGAGGGAGGGAGAGAGACAGAGAGAGAATCGCAAGCAGACTCCATGCTGTCAGTGTGGAGCCCAGGGTGGGGCTTGAACTCACAAACCATGAGGTCATGACCTGAGTCAAAATTAACCCAGCTTAACTGACTGAACCACCCAGGCACCTCTTACAGACATATTTTAAAATTTGATTTTGAAGAATAAAACTTTTTTTTTTGTATTTTTAAGATGTGCTAGTTGCAAAAAAAAAAAGACAGAAATAAAAAGAAATAATATGTAAAGATGTAAAGAAGCCAGTGAAACACTGCGAGCAATCCATTTTCTGAATGTAAAAACATGAATGAGCTGGCCTATATCCTTTGAGGCTTTTTCTTGAGCATACATACAGCCATATCAACATATCTGAGATGATGCTGTGCTTTTTCATTTCAGATCTCCCTTTGTCCATGTTAATATATTTTATTTATATTGTTTTAAAAGAAACAAAGGGTATAATTGTTTATTATCTGGCTTTCTGAAGGTATAATTGACTTAAAAATTGTACATGTTGAAGGTGTACAACATGATCTGGTATACGTGTTGTTTACTTTGGCTTTTGTAAGCAGAGAGGGGTCTGACATGAAAAGTCTAAGTTTTTCTGCTTATTCTTCCTCAACCTTGGTTTCATTCCTCCAAAGCAACCACTTTTATACACTGCTCTTTTTAGTTCCCCTCGTGATTAGTGTTGTAATATATATACCTGCAATCCCTTGTCTTCCTTCTCTTGCCCTCCCACTTCTCAATTTCTGGCAGCTCTCCTTTTAATTTACATAGTCACAGTGAAACATTTACCTTCCTTTCTGAAACCATAATTATTATGGGCTTTGTCTTTAGCTTTTACTGAAGGCTGGAAACCAATAAATATTATTTGTTTTAATGGCCATGTATATATTATTCACCGTAAATTCAAATAAAGGTGTTGGATTGCATTTCCTTCTTTTTATGTCCAGTGTTAAGACAAAAATGCCATTTGAAAAAGAATGTTCCTAGTGTCAAAGCCAAATGGATTCACTTTTATTACATTTTTGCCATATTTTAGCATGACTCATATTTAAACAATGGCTTTTTCTAGTAGCTCTTCTGTTTTTCCTGTTTTTTTTTTTAAATTGGCTTTTTATAAATGAACCTATCCTTTATTTACTGAATTTTTGTTTTTGCCTAATAATTGTCAAATTAATAGTAGTTTTTAACCATATTCTCAAAATTACTCAGCCTCATTTTTACGATACACAATACTTCCTTCTCCTTCTAGACACATCAGATCCCTGCTGTGCCTGGGCTGGTCACTCTTTTAAAAAAAAAAATTAATGTTTGCTTATTTTTGAGACAGAGAGCCAGCAGGGGAGGGGCAGAGAGAGAGGGGGCACAGAATCCAAAGCAGGCTCCAGACTCTGAGCTGTCAGCACAGAGCCCGATGCAGGGCTCAAACTCACAAACCACAAGGTCATGACCTGAGCCAAAGTCAGAAGCTCAACCGACTGAGCCACCTAGGTATCCCCAGGGCTGGTCACTCTTGTAATCTGCTTACAGCATCAACAGTTGTTAAGCCTTGAGTATGTCTTGCACTTTTGGGGTAGCTTCTCTTGTTTTGGAATCCTATGTCTCCTCTGTTTTGGTTTCAACTTCATTTTGTGTCTACAGTACCTGTTCAAATGTCAGACTTACAAATAGTGCTTGATCTATCAGCATTCTGTGTCTGTGCACATCCCAACATACCTTTATGTTATCATAATTTTTCCTTGGTATTTTGTATGGCTATAGAATATCAGAATCAGAATCTTGTAGAACTTTGAATATGTCTTTAACTTTTCACATGCAGGGTTGCTGATGAGAAAGAAGTCTGATACCAGCCTGATCCTAGATGTACTTACTTGTTTTCTAGATGAACTATAGTGTGGCCCTTGCTTCTGGAATCTGTTTGAAAGCAAGAGCACATGCCCTGGACACAGATAATGGTGTGTGAATCAGGCCCAGAGGAGTGAAATGGGGGATCTGGGAGAGACGCAATTTGGAGGTAGGATCTGCGGGACTCAGTGGGTCTCCTTTTGAAGCTTGGCTTCACTTCTCAATTTTTCTGAAAAGCCTAGCTGGAGATTTTCATTCTTCAGGCAGTCATGGTCAGTGGGAATTAATGAGTGCCCACCATTTACTGAAGTGTGGCACAGCTGAACTGAGGGGTATAAAATATCCAGCCTGTGTTTTAAGGACTCTAGATCCTTCAGAGGTAAAATACAATCGATGCAAGCCTTTGTCTTTCACTAGCAGTTTATATTTTGAATTCTGTTGTGTTTGTTTTCATCACTGAGGAGCCAGAAGGTAACCACAAGTTGCAGTTTAAGTTGGTATTATTATTGTTTTTATATCGTTATTATTATGAAATGGATGTCCGCCTTTGTGGGTGACATGACACATGTACTATTGTGAATTGTAAATTGTGGTTTTGGAAACACTATATGGTAAGCCACATTGGCAAGATGAGTTATATAAAAAGGGCTGGACATATTTTGGAGTACATCTCTGCTTATCCAGGCGAATCTTGAAGAGTCTCTCGTCTATACCAGGCCTGGATATATCCTTGTTGAATTGCAACTTTTCCTCAGGGCCTAGAGATAGAGCTTTAGAGGTGCAGATAGGTGTAGGTTGACATACAAGAGGCAAAATGGAGCACAAGAATGGTTCAAGTGTTCGAGAGATGACATAGGAGTAACAATTTCTTCACTATTAAAATCTTGATGTGGAGATTTGTGACGTGAATAAATCAGTCTACTGAGAAGGCAGATAAAAGCTCTCTCTTTTGTGTAACTAGAAAAATAATAGCCCCTATCCAGGAGGACATTTTGAGGATGTCTCCTACTGACACCATGATTCTGCCATGTTCTAAAATATTTATTAAAAGAGATTAGAATCATCAATAATTGTTACTTGATGGGGTTTGTGGAAATATGCTCTTGCAAGCTCTGAGAACCATGTGGTTCTCTTCAGAACAAATAATGAAGGTCAAAAGCACCATTGACGCTTACTTTGCCACAGTGCATTAAAAATAATATTCTTTGTCTGAAAGCTGCTGAATCTGATACACCACTTTGAATCCTTCTAGTGCATTAGCGGGGTATGACATATGATGGTGGCTCTATGTGTGGACGACCTTTGTGCTTAGAATTAGGGGATAGCAGTAGGCAGAGTAATTTCAGTTACCACATCCCAGAATTATAGAGCTATAGAAGGCTGTTGGAATCACAAAGCTGAGATAAACTCGTCATGTACAAGAGGAATTTTTATCGGAAAAGTACCTCTTTTTCGTAGTTCTTTGTAGTGAGATAGGGTCTATGGTGGGGGAGATAGGCAAGGGACAGGAAGAAAACCATGGTGCAGTGCCTTTCTGCTTCCCTGGACAAAGCACTCAACTCACCTGGTGTTTTTTTTTTCTTTCTTTTTTTTTATTATTGGTCAAGTAGCTTAGGTTGGACAAATCACCATCCTGTTGGATTTTTAATTTTATTATTTTATCTAAAATTAATTTTATATGCTCATTATTCCATGTACAGTTGTATTTTTCTCCTTCTTTTCAATCTCCTCTTTGCTTGTCTCCTCTTTCTTTCTCTTAGTTCTTTCGTAGTTATTTGGTCATTCATTAGTTCAGTAAGCACCCATGGAAGACATTCTCTACGTAAAAGCACTGTGTTATGGTGGGTACAAAAATGGATAACAAATGGTTCTAATCCTAAAGGACCTCAGGTTGAGAAGTCCTTAGTTAGCTAGGTTGAGAAGAAAATATCTAGCTGTTACGTTTGTGCTTTGAGTTATTTCGATGCTTTGGGAGTAGAGCTCTTCTTTTGTGTGTATAGATTCCCCTGGTATATGCCGCAGAAATACACAGGTAAATGTGAAGAAGTTAACTGTGTGGGCCTGGTGTTCATATTGCAGACTCTGGTCCCTCCATCCTTGATTCCTCCTTACCTTTCATTTCCATCTGTGGTAAAAACTAAGATACCTCTGTGACACCTCCAGCTCTTTTGGAAAACCCGTACTTGAAGGCTGTTGTTACAAATCCCTCTTTTGCCATTTTCCTCCCATATTCATTGGATTCATTACTATGATTATTTAAAGGGGGCACCTAGGGGGCACCTGAGTGGTTCAGTGGGTTAAACCTCTGACTCTTGATTTCGGCTCGGGTCATGATCTCACAGTTCATGGATTCGAGCCCCATGTCAGGCTCCGTTCTGAAGGGTGGAGCCTGCTTGGGATTTTCTCTCTGTCCCTCCCCCACGTGTGTGCTCTCTTTCTCTCTCTCTCTCAAAATAAGTAGACTTCAAAAAAAATAAAGGGAGCGGCTAGGCTCAATTCACAAACTGAGAGAAATTCAGTTTCTAGAGAATTCGGCTAGAGAATTTCAATTTTGACTTTTGCAACATTTCTTTGTTATTCTCTTAAAAAGTGCAAGATGGATACTTTCCCTCAATGCTTCCTGGATCTCTCCTATTGAAAAAAGACATCCATTTCTGACACTTCAAAAAAAGTATCTTGGTGGCAAGAGACTCTCCGTTTCCTGCTCCTGGATCCTTCTAGGCACTCTTTGTGGCAAAGCTTCCTCAGAGCTGCAGGGCAAATCCCCAAAGCCCTGGCTCAGTGGGTTCCGAGTGGGCCTCCCTGGCATTCAGCAGAGTGACTGATGACAGCACTGTTCATCATGCCAAGCTCTCTCCAGAGCACAGGCAGGAAGGCCCCTCATGTTCGCTTCAGAACCACAGAATCTTCATGCAGATCTATTCTGACGCAAGTGCGACAGCAAAATAATTTTCCAAATGTTTTACGACCCCAGGCACCTCTAAAATAGCTTCACTTGTCACTTCCGTAGCCTCAAATCAGAATTAGACTAATATCGAGGGGGCTGGCAACGGCACATTAGCCTGTCAAGCAGGAAGATCTGAACTTACGGGGAGTGTAACATGGTCTGCAGATAGAAACTGTAGAGGAAAGTGCATTTGGCTATGTGACGTGCGCTGCTAGTTTAATACGGACTGAGGATTTGGAGAGGATTGGGAAGGGGTCTGAATCTGACAGTCCTGATTTGCATAACGCTTTACAGTGTGTAATATATTCCCATATACGCTTTCTCTTTTTATTCTCATCACAGACTTTTAAGTGAGGTGGGGGTAGGGTGTTGTCTCCACATTAGAGAAACAGCCTCTGACAAGTTCAAGACCTGCTTCAGGCCCAGGTGGAACTGTTTGTGTCCAGCGTGGTGGCAGCTTTCACTCACCATTGCCTCCTGAATACCTAACACATTGCCTGGTGTATAGTTGGCACTTAAAGAGTCGCTAAATAACTTACATAGTGGCTAAGCTGGAACTTAAATCTAGGACGCTTCTATCTTGAGGTGAAGTGTTGATTGCCTTCCTAAGGGGAAAAAAGTAATTCAGAATCCTAGCATTGCTGTGGACATGACCTTTAAAACTTGGCTCCAGAGCAGTAGGGGGCCTGATTGCTAACCTGGGCTGGGAGAGCTGGGTATGCGAGGTATGGCAGGGCTGTCCTCTTATGTTCTTATGCATCCTCAAGTTCAGGGATAAAAATGTCCTTCATCCTCAAGTTCAGGGATAAAAATGGGCTCGGGTACCAGGCAGACAGGCAGCGGGGGAGAAAACTCCATTTATATAGCCCAAGGACTCTAACTAGGCTCAGCCAGTCTGTAAGGTTGATATTTCAGCCACTTCTTCCCCTTCTCCTTATGAGGAACTTGAGGCAGGAGAAGGATTTTGGTTAAGTCACCTTGAGTTGAGGATGTTTTTAGTCTAAAGTGTAGGTTCTCAGTTACTACGCGTTTCTACCTCTGTAGGACATGGTATTCACCCAGCTACATGGGGGATCAGCTAAGTGAAATCCAATTCATCATGTGAGTCTTGTCCCAGATCTAACGGGGCGACAGGTGTGTGTGTAGCACCGTGCCATGTGATTGATGGTGTGATCAGGGAGACAGAAGCATGCAGAGGCCCATGCCTGACAGAGCTGAGACTAGAGGGCTTGCAGCAGGAAGGGGGCGTAGCATGAGAAAGGGTGGAGAGAGAAGCCTGCCTTGGGAGTGATTGGAATGCCCCGGCTCAGGAGGCTGTAAGTGAATCACAGCCAGATCCGGAAGGGTTGGCTGTGTCCCATGCTGGGGTTTGAACTTGAGGATGAAGCATAGGAAAAGCCACTGGAGAAATCCCTGCGGGGAGTTGCTTTGAATAAATGTGCATTGTAGAAAGCCACTCTTCATAATTTCTTAGAAGTGTTGGCGATTTTGGAAACTCCCCATTTTACAGAACCACCATATTTCAAAAAATAATTTCTAAACTAGAATTTGTAAGGCCTGGGGGGGGAGATTTAAATGCATATTACGTAGTTGTACATGAAAGAGGGCAACGCATGTAATTAATGTGGATGATGCTGCATACATTAGGGGATTCTCTTTATCCCTCAGGGCAGGGTCTGTAGCCCATCTTTAACCTTTCTGGCTTTCAAAACCCTGCAGGATATTAAATGTGTCAAAAGGCCATTTACAGTATATTTGTCTATGGTAGGGAAGAAGACTGCCTTCTGATCCATGTAAATATTCCTTATTGATTTAAAAAATTCAGCCTGACAAAGTATAAAGTAGATATTTAAAATGTGCATAGTGCATGAAATTACCTCACATTACTAGTAAATGCATGCCTTGTAGCAATTATGTCACTTATGCTTACACTAATTAAGTGTTGATGTGTGAGCAGTAAGTTGCAATGATGTCGTTAACTAATGTACATAAATATTCCCTTTAAACTGTAATTGCACTTTGCCACAACGTAAAAGGAAGGCAAGCTTAATTTAGGAATCATGTAGGACTGTTCTTGGAGAAAATGTTAAGGAACTCAGGAAAAGGGAGGGTTTGGTTCCCAAGCACTGTTTCAATTACAAGAGGGGGGAAGAAGAAATGGGGAGGGGAGAAAGAAGGGTTTCAGGAGTGTCATTTACAAATGTGTTGAGAATATTTGCCAGTTCTTTTTGAGACACAAGTGATGTCCAGGCGCCCAGTATCATCCGCACAGACTGAGTTTTACAAGCTGAAGGAGCCAGCAAGACTTAACGCACACACTGTCTGCAGCAGACAGTATGCTGCATTTTTGTCACCAGCACTTAGCTGATCTTTGGGAAATTTGCGGTGGCATGACCATTTCCTGCAGTGAAGATTTACGATGCCCAACAATGATGTGATTTTATTTTTAACTCTAAAACTCTGCAAACTCCCTTTGTTCCCCCAGAAACTAAAGCCCAGCCAGGTAGCATGAGAGGGGATGTGTCGTCCTGAATTGCTTCTGCAACTCGAGTTAATTCAAGATGGTGAGGCTTCTGTGGTTTGGGGTCAAAGAGCTCAGAATTTGCTAACTAGGTGTCTGAGCCCTCCCTCTGGGGCGGGGGGGGGGGGGCGCACATTACTCTCATTTTGTGGCTGATAATGACCCCCCTCTGAAAATAGTAAGGTTATTTTCTGAAAATATTCCTCCCTCTGCCAAGAACAAAAGAAAGACCGGTGCCTCTTACAGAGCTTAAAACGAAGTTTGTTGACTCATGCTAAGAAGGAAACTAGCAAAGAGGACTGGCTGTAATTATTAGTGACAGCATCTGGGGTAACAGCAGTCAGCAGACAAACCTCAATTAGGCTGGCAGCCCCAGCCCCTATTGGGGCAAGAGCGTGAAGTGTGTGGTAAAGAGTTTGAGATATTTTCACTTTACTTTGGCCTCCACTGTTAGAGTTTAGTTTGTCAATTGAGATTTTAACATTAGGTGAAATGAGAGGCCATTTTCATGCTATTTGTACTTGAAGTTTCTTAATCCATAGAATTTTAAGTGACATCTATGCTTAGCATGATATTTTCAGGGTCCAGGGGCACCTGGGTGGCTCAGTCGGTTAAGCATCCAACTTCAGCTCAGGTCACGATCTCACGGTTTGTGAGTTCGAGCCCTGTGTTGGGCTCTGTGCTGACAGCTCAGAGCCTGGAGCCTGCTTCGGATTCTGTGTCTCCCTCTCTCTCTGCCCCTCCCCCACTTGTGCTCTGCCTCTCTCTTTCTCTCAAAAACAAATAAGTGTAAAAAAAAATTATCAGTATCCAAAAAATATTACTTTCAGGTGAAATCACTCTATCGGGATGTAGTTTTAGTACCTGTATGACTTCATTTCCTTGGATGGGCCGCGTTACCCTTGAATCACTCAGGAGAGACCGTGTTGCATTAGAAGGACACATCACCCACACTCTCTGTGGCTTAAAACAACAAAGGTTTACTTCTGGTTCATGTTTCATGTTCATCACATACCATCAGAAGGTTCTGTTCACAATAATCCCTTACGGGTCTGGTCTGATGACAGGAGAGCCAGTCTCCATGTCTGAAGGAAAAGAGGGCTCTGAAAGGCCTCACAGGGTAACTGGAATGGTCTGCAGTGGCCCCTCTTCCTGGCACACCCCACCCAAACATAAGGCAAGTAAGCATAATCCCACCATGTGCTGGGGAGGGAGAGAATTAGGTAGGTTTGGCAAAACAGATACCACAATATTTACTTTTCTTACACTGAATTTCATCTTTGAACGAAATGTCTATCTAGTGGCTTCTCTAAGAGAGTATCTGTGCTAGTGCTTTTTTATGCTATCTCAACCATCAGCAAAGAGGATGAAAAGGAAGATTCTTGTGATTGAACCACTTTATTACCAGCTAGTGAAAACGGACATCGGCCCAGTTCCCATCTGCCACACCCACTGTAAATGAAATGTCAGTTCCAAGCACAGAGGATGAATTTCAGAGTCCATTTCTTGGTACAGTTTGAAGTTCTGCATTGGATATTTTTTAAATTAAAAGATACTATATTACACAAATAGATTGAATGCAATTATAAAGAAGGATATAATTAAAAATACCAGCAGCAAAATCTCTTCCAGAATTAAAATGACTAAAAACAATATTAATTTGTTTTGATGGAAATCTGTATTGAAGATTTCTTTGAGGCTCTCTGCACTGAAATTTAAATCCTTAGGTAGCTCAGATGGTTTGGTTGGGCACCTGAGCTAGTAAGCCATTAATTTTTGGATTATTTATATCTTAGACCACACAGTTCTTCTTGCTTCTCCAAAGATCTCTTCAAGTATTTCTTAGAATTTTAAGCAGCTGACATTGAGCTTTCTTGAATGGAAACGAAAGGAATCATTTGTATGTATTGAGTCGGTAAAACAGAAAACAAAATGCCTACAGAGAGGTTAAGGGGATTGGGGGGGATTGGAAAATGTGGATTAGATGGTAGATTCTTTATTCCACGTACCTGAAAAATGCCACATTCATTGTGGGTTGGGTGTATTTTCAGGTCTCGTCAATAAGTAAAACTGTAATTTATTAAAAGCAATCACAACTTACAAGACGCCAGACTCAAGTCTGAAAGACAAAAGCTGCATTTGTTTCTTGCTGGCTCAGAGGAGCCTCAAACTTGCAATGCACCCTTTTGAAAAAAAGTGAAAGGGTTTTTGAAGAGTTTGGGATAAGTATTGGGTTTGTCAGGTTAAATTTAAAGGAGGCAGCACTGTGATTGGTGAAGCAATTAATCGGATCAATTAACACCGGTAATTGTCTAGGGTCTGGCAGTAGGTAGTGTGGTGATTGTTTGCTGACTGAGGGATTTAACACAAGGGTTAGGTGTTTGAGGCATTAGTGCAAAGTTCTTTTTTATATTCACACAAGGGTTCAGATCTTACCTTCAAAACTCTTTCTTTCTTCCACTGCCTATAATATTCACTGAAGACTTCCATTATATGAGAAGTCTAAAGCTAATCCTTTTCATATTTTAGCTTATAGATGAGATATAGCAACCAAAAGTTTTTGAACCTTTACCGTATGACAGGGACTTTGCTTTCCAGTGGCATTTATCATCTGAGGCTGGTAAGGGAGTCAGAATTGAACACAAGTAAGTATTAAAAAAAGTGGCAGGAGCTAGGATAGAATACCATAGTGAGGACGTGTTGGAGAGAATACTCATTTGTGCCTCGTTCTTTAGTTAAGAATCACCTCATTCTTTAGTTAAGTCTTCAAAGGTAGGGCAACATGTGTAAGGCCATAAGTTCAGTTGAGAGATTCTGGGCAGAGGGAAGGTATGTGGAAAGGCAGAGGACTGTTTAAAGCCATGCTTTTCAGGGGACCACGAGCAATTCTGTGTGCATTGTGGAGTAATTTGTGTTTCTCCTTCCCCCACCTCTCACTTTCTCCCTGGTTTCCCTAGGTCTTGCTGTGAACTTGAAGTCTAGTTAACAGAGGGGATCTTTGGGAGTACAATTGAAGTTGGCAAAAGACTAAACATTTTCAACACAATGACTGTGCTGAAGATATGGAGAAGAAAGATCTAATTGTTTCTAAGATATTTAACCTTGAACTTAGTTCTTAAGAAGAGCCTGCTACCTCTTCCGTCCACAGGGTTGGAAGCACCTACCCACTGCTAGGTCCCAGCTGGCTCAGAGGAAGGAATTTTCTTTTATGCTGACAGCCCCTCCTGAGATCCAGAGATAAAATAGGTGGAATGGAGGAGAGAAAAAAAAAAATTATGAGGACGAGGGGGCTGTGTTTGAAGAGGAAAAAGAGAGAGGGTACAGGATATGTTAGGATGCTTTAAGTGATAGGTTTGGTGTTCAATAATAAAGGGAATTTACTGACTCATTTACTCAATCCAAATGCCCACAGTGTCCTCAGGAATGAAACCTCATTTGTGTGTGTGTGTGTGTGTTTCTCTGAGTATTGTGCATCACCCTCTGCCCACATTCATGTTGACTTGATGCTCATTGCAAAGTAGGTGGTAACAGCCACAGGCTGTAAGTTTCCTTCTTCACAGTCAGGGGAAGTAACAATGTCTTCCCACATTCCTCCAAGTCCAGAGCTTTATTATGACTGGAGCATCTTAGATCATGTGCCTGCCTCTGATGCAATCCTAGGAGCCACAAGAATGCTCTGAGCTGTTTGGATCAGGGCCAATTTATGTACCCATCCCTGAACCATTCACTGTGGCAAGAGAGGTGCCATGGGCTCGCCTGGTTTAGGCCAATCCCAGCCTCTTGGAGTCAATCCAGCTCAAGGTTCAAAGCTTTTTCTCAGCAGGAGAAAGGAGAAATTGGAGAACTGAAGAAATGTTCTCCAGGAGGATAATATTTCGTCTGAGGAGGCAACCACAAAGCCCACTTCATGTGACCCTATGTGATACCCCAAAATCTATACTGAAGACCTCAGGCCTTTTGAAAGGCCTGGCTTTCCTCTTCTTTAAGGCCTGGAACATAAACGGTGAAAGTCTTGACTGAACAATTGCGTGTACTGCTGACTTCATGTGGCAAGAGTATGTTCTTTCAATTCTAGACTGCACCTACCCTTTACCCTGGGGCTAGAATCACAGCCATGTCATGGGTGAGGAGAAGGGGCCAGATTAAGGAATTTAACATTTATCCTGAAGAATTTTAGAATTATCCCAGAAGAATTTTGAGGTAAAAAGGTTTATAATGAGGTTTATGGTTTGGAAAGGCAATGCTAATTACTCGAATGGACAATGAATAGAAGAGAATGAAATCAAAGAGAAGATTTAAGAAAGGTTCTAAGGGTTTAGAGCACCTGGGGGGCTCAGTGGGTTAAGCATCTGACTTTGGCTCAGGTCATGATCTCATGGTTTGTAGGTTCGAGCCCTGCTTTAGGCTCTGTGCTGACAGCTCAGAACCTGGAGCCTGCAGGCTGCTTCAGATTCTGTCTCCCTCTCTCTCTGCCCCTCCCTGACTTGTGCTATGTCTCCCTCCCTCCCTCCCTCCCTCTCTCTCTCAAAAATAAACATTACAAAACATTTTAAAAATGGGAAATTGTTATCCTTAAAAAAAAAAAAAGAATGGTTTTCAGGGTTTAATAAGTGAATCAATAGTGGCCATATATAAACATAATGGCACCTTTTTCTAAAAGGAAAGTAGTAATTGCAAAATACTCATATCCTGACACAGACCAGAAAAGTCATGATTGTTTTTTCCTTTTTGTTTCCTTTTGGATAGAATAAAGATAGTTTGCAAAGGTCTGAAACTCCATTTCCTTTCATCTGCTGAATTTCTGACCACCAATGAATACAGAAGCATATGTCTTTTGTTTGTTCTTTCTTCCTTAGATGAGGGACTCTCTGAAGGCTGCTGTTCCCTCCTGTGTTGTTCATATCAGTAGAGGTGCTAATTGTTGGTGGGGTTTAATAACTGCAAAATCAAGGGATATTGTTGAAAACACAGGTTTCATATTATTGACAAATTCCAATATTCCTAACTAGTAAGTCATTCTGAGTCTTGAGAGTGAACTCTGTCTAGATTAGAAATGTTAAAGGTCTATGATTGGGAGAGACTGGCTGTCTTTGTTTTAGTCCTTAATGGTTTTCTAAAAAATTATTATTCTATTTTTTTATTTTTTAAGTTTATTTATTTTGAGGGAGAGAGACAATGCAAGTGGGGGAGGGGCGCAGAGAGAGAGAGAGAGAGAGAGAGAGAGAGAATGAGAATGAGAATCCCAAGCAGGCTCCATGGTGCCAGTGCAGAGCCCTATGTGGCACTTGAACTCGCGAAACCATGAGATCATGACCTGAGTCGAAATCAAGAGTCAGACATTCAACTGACTGAGCCACCCAGGCACCCCTCCTTAATGGTTTTGAATGAAGCATGATAGATGGAATTGAAACATAAAAATTTAGACCAAATCCAGCTGACTTGGATTTAGAAGTCACTTTGCTCAGGAAAGCATATGAGTTTCATTCACACTGCCGGCAAAGGGCGAGGTAAGCTGATGATTAAACAAATCTGTGCTACCTCATTGACAGGATGTAATGTAGGTTTCCCACCGTTAGCCCTAATGGGCCATATAACTGTTGAAGTCATTTGTTATTTTTTATATGGACAATTGGAATCTTGTCTAGTTGAACAAAGGTCTCGCGTTGCTTTACGATACAAGACAGAAAAACTTGGCAGAGAAGAATCATTTGGAAAAGCTTGACATATATAACTGACCAGCTCCTGTTCGGTTTCATTACTGTAGCTTAGGAAGTAAACCTGGGTATATGAGCTAGATTGGCTCGGATATATTTATTGCTTTTTCTGTACAGGGAAATTCCAGAGTAGAGAGAAGAAAGATTTATAAAGTAACTGTTGTCTTCACGTGCAGGTGTTGAGTGGGCTTCTACCACCAACTTCATTTTCTGCCTTTGGTTGTTTGGATCTGAGAAGACTGTACAAACCAGGTGAATCTTAGTGATTATACCCCTAGATCTCAGTTTCTGCAATGGCAATGGAAAAACAATGCAGCCTTGAAAATTTCTCCTGAAGATTAAACATTAGTATGTTTAGTGTTAAACATTAGTATGTGGTAATTATGAAATGTCCCCAATTTCGGGGTTTGGAATTGCCCTCTCCCACCGACTTGCTATCACGTGGAAGCCCAGAAATAAGGCTTTGGTGTGGGAAATAAGGCTTTCCATGGTCTGATCTTGCTTTCCTGTCCAGCTCCTCTCCTTCTGTCTGGCCCCACTGCCTACACCTTCTACTCTACACACCAGACATAATGTCGTTTTGGTCCACTTAAGGTTTCCAAAGAAACTTCTATCTCATACTCCTGGGTGTTCTCTCATCTCACCCTCTCTACCTAACATGCTTGTCATCTGGAGGCATTTTAATCACTGTCCAGGTTTCTAGACCCTTCACACCATCCTCTAGAAGCCAAGTTGGACTCAAGGCAGATGTTGGCAGTAAGGCTGCGTGTGAGTGCTGAGGGGAAGGCTGAGGAAGCTTTCTGAGGCTCCCTGTTTTTTCTTGATGATGGATATAGAAAGCATCGGGAGTCAGTGCTATCTCTGACTTTATGGATGGGGCATCTCAGTCACAAAGGGTTTAAGTAATTTGTCCAAGGGAACAAAACAAGAAACTTGTAGACCTGGGAATTGGACATAGGCAGTCTGACCTAACAACTAGGGCATTTCCTTTGTGCTATACAGAGTATGGTGAGTGACAGTTGGCTTATCCCTTTCCTGTCCTACTGTGCCCTTTCCTTCACTCTAATCTAAGCTGCGAGGCTTAACAAAACTTCGCTGAGGCCATAAGAGCAACAGGAAGGACTCATATGCAGGAAGAAATGTTGGGAGTGAAATAACTATTGGAATGCAAAGATGTGCTTTCTTTGGTGAACTCTCACTCTTTCCCTATTTAAATGGTTGGCTTATTCTAAGGATTCCCACCTCCAACCAGTGAGAAGAGTGTTCCACTGTGTCCCAGTAACCTACCTTTCTTTGGGGTTCTTTATGTCCCCCCATGCCATATCTTATATCCACTTCCAAGTCAGTTTATCCATTCTGCTTATTTATTTATTTTTTTAATGTTTATTTATTTATTTTGAGAGTGTGTGTGAGCAGGGGAGGTGCAGAGAGAGAGAGGGAGAGAGAGAACCCCAAGCAGGCTCTACTGATGCTGTCAGTGCAGAGCCCGACACAGGGCTCACTCCCATGAACCATGGGATCATGACCCAAGCCGAAATCAAGAGTTAGGTGCTTAACTGACCGGGCTACCCACGTGCTCCTGTTCTGGTTATTGATTGCTGAGTAACAGACAACCCCAGATCTCATTCATTTAAAAGAATATCTTTTCTACCTAACATGATTTTGAGGGTAGAATGATGGATAGTGCTCAGCTTCTGTTCCACTTTGTGGCGACTGGGATCATTGGATGGTATTCAGCGGAAGGTAAAGCTGGTATGGAGGGACCAAGAATGCTTCCCTCACTGCTTCAGAGGGGATAGCCGGAAGGATGGATTCAGCCGTGTCCTCCCCTTTTCCTTGTAGTGTCATAAAAACCTCACGGCTTCTCCATGTGGTCTCTTCAATAGGGCAGTCAGATCTTTTCATGATTTCTTAGGGCTTGCTAGTCTTTGAATATATTCTTTATGATACATGTTTGCCTTTTGACTTTAAAAATCCAAGTCGTGAATGTTCTAGGAGGAGGAAGTGGAAGCTGCCAGTCTCGTAAGACCTAGAAACTGGCACCTGTCACTTCTGCCATATTCTATTGGTCAAGGGGTCACTGAGTCTGCCCAGATTCAGAAGGAAGGGTCATAGACCCCTACCTCCTGGTGGAGGCAGTGTGAAGTAGTTAGTGGACATTGTCGATTGACCCTAGTAACCTTCTGCAGAAAGCCACTGTGTTCACACCGAAGGCAGGGAGACAGTGTGGAGCAGTGGTCAGACACCTAGGCTCTGGCAATTTTACAAGTTAGGATCCTGACCCTACTGTTTTCTTGATTCATGCCTTCAGGCATTTCAGTACTCTCTGCCTCAGTTTCCTCATTAAAAAAAGAACTAATGCTCATCCCTACTTCATAGAGTGGGCAGTTAATGCATCCATTATGTGCACAGAACAAAGCCTGGAACCCACCGGAGAACTGTAAAGATGACATATTGTTAGCAGCAGAGTAGTGTCACTCCTTCTTGTCTCAGCGCCTTTGTTCCTGAAGGAAGACATGGTTGTCCGTTACTAAATGGCCCAATGACATGACATCAGCCTCCTTCCCAATAGAATTTCCACACACTCAAAAAAAAAAAAAAGGCCCACATGTGTATCCTCCAAAAGAGCAGCCCTCCTTCACCAAAGCTGATGAAAAAATTGCTGGCAGATTTTCTTGACGTTGAGCAATGTAGGTTTCTGTGCTCTTAGGACCAGACTTGGTTATAGCACCATCTCACATCTCTCACAGTGCCTTTTAAATGGTGTTGAAATTAACTGTTTAATCAGCTCTCCTCTATTAGACTGTGAATTACCTGAGAGCAGATACTTGAAACTTTACCTTTTCATTCGCATGCTTCAGCAAGATACCTAGCAGTGGGTGTTCAGTATATCTGTAAAATGGGTGATGGTATTTTCTTCATTATTCAGGCAAAGTAGAGGTGGGTCAGAGTGACTGTAGAAGTTGTACTGGTGAATAAAATGTTAGAATTCCATTCTTACAGGAGGTTTTTAAAAGCTAAAAAAGCAAATCTATGTCATAAAGAATATAATTCAAGAGTGGTAATTAAATAATGGTTTCTTCTCTTAATAGTGGTTTATTTCTTCTCAAAATATAGAGTGCGTCCGGAATCTAACTGAGATGCCAGTTTCAAATCTTCCTTTTGTTGCTACATGATAAGAAATGTATCATGGCTCCACTGAACTTTAGCACCCCCTGAAATTACAGCTTCTCTCAGTTGCTCGCTTTTTTGTTCTGGTTTATTTTATTTTATTTTTTTATGTATCTATCATTTCTCATCACTTTCTGAAGTTTTGGGCTTTTTACCTTTCCATTGTGTGGGCATAGAGTTCTGGGAAACATATTTTGTTTTCCCTCTTGGTTTTGTAACTCTGCCTTTTGGTTTTCCAGACAACTTCAGATTTGCACTTTTATCACTCCTTTCAGAGAATGTGGACATTGCTTTTGGTTCTCAGTGGCTCGCTGTTGCTCAAGGATTATCCATTCCTCAAGGATTATGTATCACATTTAGGTCATTGTTCAGTGCCCCCTGTTTCCAAATAAAATCCAGCTTCTTGAGTTAGTTGGGTCCTAGCGGACATAAATGGAGTGGAGAATGACAATCACAACAAATGAATCATGGCCAAAGCTGCCCTAACGAAGGTCCCTAAGCCCTACCAATAAAAAAAATATATTAACAAAGCTGCTGAATACACAAAGCAAAACTTTAAAAAAAAAATTAGATGTAGACAGTACTCCTTTACTCTTTTCCTTTTTGGAAAAAAAATTTTTTTTTACGTTTATTTGTTTTTGAGAGAGAGAGAGAGACAGAGCACAAGTGGGGGAGGGGCAGAGATAGAAGGAGACACAGATTCTGAAGCTGGCTCCAGCCTCTGAGCTGTCAGCACAGAGCCTGATGCGGGGCGGGAACTCATGAACCGTGAGATAATGACCTGAGCTGAAGTCCGGACGCTTAACTGACTGAGCCACCCAGGCGCCCCTCCTCTACTCTTTTCCTAACTGGATCTCCCACCCAGATCACCACTGTAACTCCTAAGTGCAAATGTTGCAAAGTCATTATTACCCCTGGATCTTAACTTGGTTTACTGCAAGGATTTCTTTTACTTTACATGGCATGCTGGTTTACAGTCTGTGACTCTGATCACTCATTTTATTTGTTGATTTAATAAAGACTGAAACTTACAGGTTGACTTTTTAGAAAATGAAACTAGCTAATTTTTAACAAATATCTACTAGTGATTGCAATATATTCATTGTGTTAAACATCATGGGGGATGTTATCATAATAGAATCCTTCTTTTTTCAGAGCTTCTCAAAGAGAATCTTAGATGTTAAACCTGACTTTTTTTACAGACATTTTTTTAATGTTTATTTTTGAGAGACACAGAGACATACAGGGTGAGTGGGGGAGGGGCAGAGAGGGAGGGAGACACAGAATCTGAAGCAGGCTCCAGCTTCTGAGCTGTCAGCACAGAGCCCGATGTGGGGCTGGAACTCCTGAACTGTGAGATCATGACCTGAGCCGAAGTTGAACGCTTAACTGACTGAGCCACCCAAGTGCCCCTAACGCTGAATTTTTTTGAAGTCTCATCGTCTAATCTCCAAACTTGATGGATAAGAAATCTAAGGCCTGAAAGGCTAAGTGACCTTGGGAACTGCATTTAACAAACTTTTTAAATGCCAGTTTCCTCATCTAAAAGGTGGAAATCGTAATATCCAACCCATGCAGTTGTCATTAAGAATTACATGTGATTATAAATGTATAGTGCTTAGCCAACTCCTGCCCCCAGTAAGTTCCCAATAAATGCTACTTTCTTTTAGTATATTGTTGGCTATGGTTATACAAATAGGAGGTGGCAAAGCAGGGATACAAATCCAATTCTCTCAAGTACATTGTTTTATATAGTTCTCCATGACATAAATGTATGGCTTTCCAGTCTGGGAAACATGTCTCTTTCAGGAAAGTCATATTCAGAAATAGGTGGTGATTGTCAGATTGCTGTTTATTGTCACCTTATCACAGCAGAAACAAGAACAGTGCTTCAAACAAAAACCTCAACCCCCAAACTTTCTGTGTGCATGCACTGCTTAAATGCAGCATTAAGTTAAAAGTCAAATATATTTTTTTAAGTTAAGACTTTTAATATAGACACAGATTAAATGTCACCCATTTGTTCTGCTAAACATCCCAAATGCTACAGGATTTGCTCCAGATTGCAATTCCTATTAGATCTTTCACACGTTCATTGGTTATCAGTTTATCTTGTAGCATTTATAGTAGTGGTCAGTCTGGGCCATCTCTTCCTGAGGGTCCGGGGTAAATCCTGCTGCTCTCCCCAATTTGCATGCTTACCACTCAGAACTGGGCAGCAGCCAGTGCTGCTGGGAGGCTGGTGAATTGGATGCTCACCAGCTCTCTGTTCTTGGAAAGCCTATCTTCTTATCATGTTATGTTAAATATGGATGGGAAAGGCTCTCCTAATCTAACCTTCTGTGTTTATCCCGCTCTGAAATGCAAGTGTTCCTTTCTTATGGAAGCCTGGATGGAACAGTATTTGATAGAGTTCTACAGAGCTGCAACATGTTGCTGTGTCCTCAATGTGCATCTCGCTTGACCTCTGCGTTGTTACATTAAAGCAGGATTTTCCATGAAATTAGTGCCATAGGTAGTTTTCCCACTTTGTGGGGATTGGTTCTTTGAATATAAGCTTTATGTTTATATGAAATTACATGGACCTCTTTGTCTTCTCCTCCTCTTTTTTGATTTCAGATGTCTAGCTATAGTCACTCATCAGCTTTAACCATAAAAGCAATGGTGCTTGTATTAGTCAGTGTTCTCCAGAGAAATAGAATATATAAATATTCGACATAAGAGATTTATTATAAGGAATTGGCTCATGTGATTATGAAAGCTGACAAGTCCTACCATCTGCAGTCAGCAAGCTGGAAATCCAGGAGAGCCAGTGCTGTAGTTCCAGTCCAAAGGTAGGAAAAATCCAATGTCTCAGCTCAAGGCAGGCCAGCAGGAGGAATTTTCCCCCTCTTGCAGGAGGGTCAGCTTTTTTTGTTCTAGTCAGGCCCTCAACTGATTCGACGAGGCCCACCTATATCATGAAGGGCAATCTTTGCTCCGTCTACCCACTTAAATGTTACCCTCACCCAGAAACACATTCATGGAAACACACAGAATAATGTTTGACCAAATGCCTGGGCACTCCATGGCTCAGTACAATTAATACATACAATTAACCATCGTGAGCCAACATGTGTGTAAGTTAGACATATTATTCAACTAAGCCTCAGTGTCTCTCTTTGCATAAAGTGGGAAAAATAATACCAGCTTCAATATGTTAGTCAATGAAATGACATAATGTGTGCAAAACACTTAGCTCTCTGTTTTAGTTTTGGATACTCATTAGATGTGTATTGGACCTTCTCATTCTGTTCTTTTAACCTTTCTATCTGTTTATATTTCTGTATTGAAATATTAATTTAATACTCTCTCTAGTTCACTCATTCCATAATCAGTTGTGTCTAAACTGTTGTTCAATGTATTGAATTTTAATTTCGGGAAAATATCTTTTTATATGTAGAATTTTTATTCAGTTATTTTCATTGTTTTTTAAGGTTTATTTATTTTGAGAGGAACAGAGACAGCACGAGTGGGGGAGGGGCAGAGAGTGAGGGAGAAAGAGAAGCAGGCTTCACACTATCAGCACAGAGCCTGATGCAGGGCTAGAACCCACAAAACTGTGAGATCGTGACCTAAGCTGAAACCAAGAGTTGGATGCTTAACCAACTGAGCCACCCAGATGACCCTAGTCAGTTCTTTTCAAACCTGCCTTGTCTTCTTTCATAGTTTCTGGTTCTTTTCGAGTGTGTGAAGATTTTAATTTATTTCTTCTTTTATGTCTTTTTTAATGGCCTCTCAGTAATGAAGGATTTATTTAACAAGATTCAAAAACTATAAACCCTAAAGAGAAATATTCATAAATATAAGAATGGCAAAATATTTTTAAAATCTGATTTTTAAACCCTCTCTATACAAAATTAAAAGAGAAATCACATATTGGGAAAAGATATTTGCAGTCCATATAACAAAATAAGTATTAATATTGAAAACATAAATAGAATTACTATAAAAAAATGGGAAAAATCCCAATGACATAAAAGATATTAACAGGCAATTCACTGACAAGGAAACCCAAATGATAAGCATAAACAATTTGTCATATTGGGGAAAAGTAAAAAAAAAAAATATTAAAGAATAATTTATAATCTATCAAATTGGTAATAAATGAAGAGTTTGACAATAAGTATGAATAAATGCATGAAAATAGAAACTTTCAGAATTTACTGGCAGAATTGTAAATTCCTTCATGTAAAAAGAGGTTTTTCATTTTTATTAGTAAATTAGATGTTCATTTAATAGATTTCAACTTATACTTACTTTCCCCCAGTGAAACTCTTATATGGGTCTACAGGTACTCATGACAAGGATCTTACTTATATAGTGTTTCTATACTGGGGAAATATTAAAACAATCTAAATATCAATATGAGAATGGATTTGTGGCATAATGATGCAGTTGAATAATGTGTAGCAGATAAAAGGAATGAAATAAAATCTATATGGCAATCTGGTAGAACTCTAAGAAGGCTGAGAAAAAATTATAGTAAACCAGCATTTACATAAAATGTAAAGATACGCAGAAATACTATATATTGGTAATGGACTCATACTGGGGAGGAAAGTATGAAGATTGACACATGTGTATGCAAAATCAGAATAGTGGGTTCCTCACGGCAAGCAGGTGGAGGCGGTGGAACAGGGGAGATGTACAAGGGCTGGCTTAACCAGGTCTGTAATTTTGCATAAATTGTAAAAGTAAGAAGTGTATCAATATTAGCATTTATTAATTAACATGGATGTATGGGTATTTTTTTATTCTCTGAAATACTATATTAAAAATTGTTAGAAACAAATAAAGCTCTCAAAATAATAATTAAACAGAACTTGGCCTGAATAAATTGTATGGGTGAAGTCAATTGAAGGGAAAAATAATTCATATTTACTAATGTACCTTTGTGTTTGCAAGGAAGGTATTTTTGGGATTGTTGTTGTATAATTGTGCATAGTAGACTTTTATGATCCTTAGTGTTTTGTTTTGTTTTAAGTAGGCTCCATGCCCAACATGAGGCTTGAACTCATGACCCTGAGATTAAGAGTTGCATATGCTGTACTGACTGAGCCAGCCAGATGCCCCGATGATCCTTAGTATTTCTGTTTTATCTGTTGTAATGTCTCCTCTTTCATTTCTGATTTTATTTACTTGAGGTCTCTGTTTTTTTCTTCATTTGTCTAGTTAAAGTTAAAGTTGTGATGGGGGCTGAAGTGGGGGACAACTTATGTTGCCATTTTGATGATATTCTGCCACAATTTGTTTACCTAGTCACCTGTTCATGGACATTAGGATCATTACCAGTTTTTGCCTATTATGAATAACGCTTATATGTACATTTGTGTACAAGTATTTGGCCGTATGTTTTTATTTCTTTTGGGATAACACATAGAAGTGGAATTTTTAGGCCATATGGTAACTTATGTTTTAACTTAAATGAAACTTGCCATTTTCTTCAGTGGTTGTATCATTTTAAATTCCTATCACTAAAGTATAGGAGTTAATTTTCACTATATACTGTGGTTTTAATTTTAGTTTCTTTGATGACTAATTATTTTGAGTACCTTTTTGTGCTTACTGGTGTGCATATCCATGCTTCTACTCATTAAGATTTTTTTGCTGTCTTTTCTTTTTATCTATAATTTTGAAGAATCCTTTTTATATTCTACATGTATGTCCCCCCCAACCACCACCCTTTCTCTATCCTTATATATATTTACCCTCGCCCAGTCTGTGACTTTTCAATTCATTTTTTCCTGTTTAATTTGATTTATTTAAAAAATTAAATTTATTTTTTAGTTGAAGTATGTTTAACAGTGTGTTATATTAGTTCCAGGCGTATAACATGACTCAACAATTCTATATATTATGCAGTGTTCAGCATGATAAGTGTAGTTACCATCTGTCACCAAGGTTACTGCAGTATTATTGACTATATCCCCTATGCTGTACTTTTTATGTTTGTGAATTATTTATTTTATTATTGGAGTTTTGTACTCCCTACTCCCCTTTATCTGTTTCACCCATCCCTCTGCCTACCTCTCCTCTAACAACTCCAGTTTGTTCAGTGTATTTAGGAATCTTTTGTTTCTTTGTTCATTTGTTTTATTTCTTAGATTCCACATGTAAGTGAAATCATATGGTATTTCTCCTTGTCTGACTTGTTTCACTTAGCATAATACTCTCTTGCATCCAAGTTGTTGCAAATGGTAAGATCTCTTTTCTTATTGCTGAGTAATATTCTATTGTGTGTATGTGTGTACATTACATCTTTTTTTTTTTAATTTTAGAGAGGGGAGGTGCAGGTGGGAGAGAGGGGGTGAAGGAGAGAGAGAGAGAATCCCGTCAGGCTCTGCACCATCAGCATGGAGCCCTATGTTGGGCTTGATCCCACTACCCTAGGATCATGACTTGAGTAGGAATCAAGAGTTGGACATTCAACTGACTGAGCCACCCAGGTGTCCTTATACGACATCTTCTTTATCCATTCATCTATTGATGGACACTTAGGTTGTTTTCATATCTTATTTTAAATATTTTGATGAATAGAAATGTTAATTTTGATGAAGTCCAGTATGTATTATTTCTTTTCTTTAAGGTTTTCCTTTTGTGTGTTCTTTTTTTTAAATGTTTTTTTTTTTAAACATTCTTTAACGTTTCTTTGTTTTTGACAGAGCATGAGCAGGGGAGGGGCAGAGGGAGAGACACACACAGAATCTGAAGTAGGCTTCAGGCTCTGAGTTGTCAACACAGAGCCTGACATGGGGCTTCAACCCACAAATTGTGAGCTCATGATCTGAGCTGAAGTGAGATGTTTAACCGACTGAGCCACTCAGGCACCCCTGCTTTTGTGTGTTCTAAGAAACTTTTCTGTACATTTAGGTCATGGAGATATTCTCCTTCATTTCTTCTAAAACATTTATAATTTTGGCTTTTTTTAGGCCTTCAATCCCTCTTAACTTCATTTTTGTGTATCTGAAATTATCTTCAATTCACCTTCAGTTTTCAAAGGGTATTGTCATTGGAGATAATTAATATTTACTTTTTCAGATTTTAAAATGTGTTGTGACATGTACTTTTTGGCTTTCATTAAGATCCAGTGTGAGTTAAGGGCTAAGGTTCATTATTTATTTATTTTTTATATATGCGTGTATGTTCCAGCATCTTTGTTGAAAGATGGCATCTCTTGCCATTCATTTGTTTTGGTACCTTTGTCAAAAATCAATTGATCGTATATACATGGGTCTACCTTTGTATTCTCTATACTGTTCCATTGATCAACACAGCTATTATTTACCAATAGTTATTTCTTGTTACTTTTTATCCATGCTGCTAAGTGTTGCCTTTAATTTATAATAATTATCCATCCAGTCTGTAATATTTGCCTTTAATTAAATTTTTTATTCCATTTATTTTTAAGGTAATTATTCAATGACCATGTTTATATCTGTTGTCTTACTATTTTTTCCTCATCTCCTTTTTGTTTCTCCCTTCTTTTTGGATTAAATTTTATGTAGATTTCCATTTTATTTCCTGTATTTCTTTGAGGATTTATTGGTTTAAAACAGTGTTCTGGTGGTGGCTCTAGGGTTTATAATGTGCATCTTTAACCTACCACTGTCTATCATAAATTAATATTATATTATTTCATGTACAGCGTAAAAATCTTATAACAATGTATTTCCTTTCGCCCTTTGTGCAATTGTTGATATACACATTTCCACATTTTTATAAATTCCACAGTCCAGTTTTTATTTATTCTTTATTTAAAAATTTTTTAAAGTTTGTTTTTGAGAGAGAGAGAGCGCAAGCACGTTAGTGGAGAAGGGGCAGAGAGAGAAGGAGACACAGAATCCGAAGCAGGCTCCAGGCTCTGAGCTGTCAGCACAGAGCCCGATGCAGGGCTTGAACTCACAAACCATGAGATCATGACCTGAGCCGAAGTTGGATGTTTAGCCAACTGAGCCACCTAGGTGCCCCTCATTTTTGCTTCAAAGATAATTAAAAAATAATAAGAATAAGAAGATAGATTTTAGAAATAGTTATCTACATATTTGCCATTTATAGCATTCTTCATTCCTTTCTGCAGATCTGTTTTCACCTCTGACATAGTTTCTCTATGCCTGAAGCATTACCTCTAGGATTTCTTTTATTGCAGGTCTGCTGACAACAAATCATCTCCCCTTTTGTTTACCTGAAATTTTCTTTCATTCATCTTTGTCAAATGCTATTTTTGCTGGAAATTGCTAGTATTCATTTGTACAGATTTTAAAATATGTTGTTCTATTCATTTTATGGTTTGAATGGTTTCTGATGTGTAGTAAGCTGTCCTTCTTATAATTATGCCCCTGTCTGTAAGATGTCTTTTTTATTTCTGAGTACTTTTCTTTTTAAAATTGGTTTACTGTAGTTTGGCTATAACATGATAGGCTCAATGTTATTTTTCTAAACTTATGTACAGTAAAACCTTGGTTTGTGAGCATAATTAATTCAGGAAACATGCTTGTAATCCAAAGCACATGTATATCAAAGAAGATTTCCACTTGAGAAATAATGGAAGCTCAGATGATTTGTTCCACAATCCAAAAAAACTCATGTGAAAATTAGTACAAAACTATAATCTAATATAAAATAATGAAGAAAATAAAAAAATATAAAGAAAAATAAACAAATTAACCTGCACTTGCCTTTGAAAGCCTTTGTGGCTGGTGTGAGAGGGACAAGACAGAGGAGGCTTGTTGTGTAGGATGACTTTCACTATCACTAACGGAATCACTGCTGTCTCTTGGCTCACTGTAATCTTTTCCTGCATGGGGGCCATTGTATATGCTTGTACGGATGTTGACATCAGTACAGTATTAATAAAATCTTGTCATATACTGTATTTAATGTAACTGGCAATAAGGCAGCAGAGGAAAGGGTCTATATCTGAGGCAGCCTGACCTAGAATGAAGCAAAACATTCCTAAGCTTACTCTTGTATGGAAAAGCAAAGGTCCTTTTTTTTAATTTTTAATTTTATTTATGTATTTATTTATTTATTAAGTTTATATCCAAATTATTTAGCATATAGTGCAACAATGATTTCAGGAGTAGATTCCTTAGTGCCCCTTACCCATTTAGTCCATCCCACCTCCCACACCCCCTCCTGTAACCCTCTGTTCTCCATATTTATGAGTCTCTTATGTTTTGTCCCCCTCCCTATTTTATATTATTTTTGCTTCCCTTTCCTTATGTTCATCTGTTTTGTCTCTTAAAGTCCTCATATGAGTGAAATCATATGATAGTTGTCTTTCTCTGACTAATTTCACTTAGCATAATACCCTCTAGTTCCACCCACATAGTTGCAAATGGCAAAATTTCATTCTTTTTGATTACTGAGTAATACTCCATTTATACACACCCACACACCACATCTTCTTTATCCATTCACCCATTGATGGACATTTGGGCTCTTTCCATACTTTGGCTATAGTTGAGAGTGCTGCTATAAACATTGGGGTGTATGTGTCCCTTCAAAACAGCATGCCTCTATCCCTTGGATAAATGCTGAGTGCAATTGCTGGGTCGTAGGGTAGTTCTATTTTTAGTTTTTTGAGGAATCCCCATACTGTTTTCCAGAGTGGCTGCACCAGCTTGCATTGCCACCAAGAGTGCAAAAGAGATCGTCTTTCTCCGCATCTTTTGCCAACATCTGTTGTTGCCTGAGTTGTTAATGTTAGCCATTCTGACAGGTGTAAGGTGGTATCTCATTGTGGTTTTGATTTGTATTTCCCTGATGATGAGTGATGTTGAGTTTGTTTCATGTGTCAGTTGGCCATCTAGATGTCTTCTTTGGAGAAGTGTCTATTCATCTCTTTTACCCATTTCTTCACTGGATTATTTCTCTTTTGGGTGTCAAGTTTGATAAGTTCTTTATTGATTTTTGGATACTAGCCCTTTATCTGATATGTCTTTTGCAAATATCTTCTCCCATTCTGTCAGTGTTGCTGATTGTTTCCTTCACTGTGCAAAACTTTTTATTTTGATGAGGTCCTAGTAGTTCATTTTTGCTTTTGTTTTCCCTTGCCTCTGGAGACGTGTTGAGTAAGAAATTGCTGTGGCCAAGATCAAAGAAGTTTTTGCCTGCTTTCTCCTCGAGGAATTTGATGGCTTCCTGTCTTACGTTTAGGTCTTTCATCCATTTTGAGTTTATTTCTGTGTTTGGTATAATAAAGTGGTCAGGTTCATTCTTCTGCATGTCGCTGTCCAGTTTTCCCAGCACCACTTGCTGAAGAGACTGTCTTTATTGCATTGGATATTCTTTCCTCCTTTGTCAAAGATTAGTTGGCCATACGTCTGTGGGTCCATTTCTGGGTCCTCTATTCTGTTCCATTGATCTGAGGGTCTGTTCTTGTGCCAGTACCATACTGTCTTGATGATTACAGCTTTGTAGTATAGCTTGATGTTCGGGATTGTAATGCCTCCTGCTTTGGTTTTCTTTTTCAAGATTGCTTTGGGTCTTTGGGATCTTTTCTGGTTCCATACAAATTTTAGTATTATTTGTTTTAGCTTTGTGAAGAATGCTGGTGTTATTTTGATAGGGATTGCATTGAATGTGTAGATTGCTTTGGGTAGTAACGACATTTTAACAATATTTGTTCTTCCTATCCAGGAGCATGGAATATTTTTCCATTTTATTTGTGTGTGTGTGTCTTCTTTAATTTGTTTCATAAGTTTTCTATAGTTTTCAGTGTATAGGTTTTTCACCTCTTTGTTTAGATTTATTCCTAGGTATTTTATGGTTTTTGGTGCAATTGTAAATGGGATCGATTCCTTGATTTCTTTCTGTCGCTTCATTGTTGGTGTATAGGAATGCAACTGATTTGTGTGCGTTGATTTTATATCTTGCAACTTTGCTGAATTCATGAATCAATTCTAGCAGTTTTTTGGTGGAATCTTTTGGGTTTTCCATATAGAGTATCATGTCATCTGTGAAGAGTGAAAGTTTGACCTCCTCCTGGCCTATTTGGATGCCTTTTATTTTTTGTGTTGTCTGATTGCAGAAGCTAAGACTTCCAATACTATGTTGAATAATGGTCACAAGAGTGGACATCCCTTTCTTGTTCCTGACCTTAGGGGGAAAGCTTTCAGTTTTTCTCCACTGAGGATGATATTAGCATTGGGTCATTCATATGTGGCTTTTATGATCTCGAGGTATGCTCCTTCTATCCCTACTTTCTTGAGGGTTTTTATCAAGAAAGGATGCTATATTTTGTCAAGGGCTTTCTCTGCATCTATTGAGAGGATCATATGGTTCTTGTCCTTTCTTTTATTGATGTGATGAATCACATTAATTGTTTTGCGGATATTGAACCAGCCCTGCATCCCAGGTATAAATCCCACTTGGTCATGGTGAATGATGTTTTTAATGTGCTGTTGGATCCAGTTGGCTAATATCTTGTTTAGGAATTTTGCATCCATGTTCATCAGGGAAATTGGTCTATAGTTGTCCTTTTTGGGGTCTCTGTCTGGTTTTGGAATCAAGGTAAAGCTGGCTTCATAGAAAGAGTTTGGAAATTTTCCTTCCATTTCTATTTTTTGGAACAGCTTCAAGAGAATAGGTGTTAACTCTTCCTGAAATGTTTGGTAGAATTCCCCTGGAAAGCCATCTGGCCCTGGACTCTTGTTTTTGGGGAGAGTTTTGATTACCAATTCGATTTCCTTACTGGTTATGGGTCTGTTCAAATTTTCTATTTCTTCCTGTTTCAGTTTTGGTGGTGTATATGTTTCTAGGAATTTGTCCATTTCTTCCAGATTGCCCATTTTATTGGCATATGATTGCTCATAATATTCTCTTATTATTGTTTTTATTTCTGCTGTGTTGGTTGTGATCTCTCCTCTTTGATTCCTGATTTCATTTCTTTGGGTCCTTTCCTTTTTCTTTTTGATCAAACTGGCTAGTGGTTTATCAATTTTGTTAATTCTTTCAAAGAACCAGCTTCTGGTTTCATCTGTTCTACTGGGTTTTTGTTGTTGTTGGTTTGTTTTTGTTTGATTTGTTTTGTTTTGAATAGCATTAATTTCTGCTCTGATCTTTATTATTTCCTGTCTTCTTCTGGTTTTGGGTTTTATCTGCTGTTCTTTTTCCAGCTCCTTAAGGCGTAAGGTTAGGTTGTGCATCTGAGATCTTTCTTTCTTCTTTAGGAAGGCCTGGATTGCTATATACTTCCCTCTTATGACCACCTTTTCTGGGTCCCAGAGGTTTTGGGTTGTGGTGGTATCATTTTCATTGGCTTCCATACACTTTTTAATTTCCTCTTTAACTTCTTATTTGGCCCATCCATTCTTTAGTAGGATGTTCTTCAGTCTCCAAGTATTTGTTACCTTTCCAAATTTTTTCTTGTGGTTGATTTTGAGTTTCATAGCATTGTGGTCTGAAAATATGCATGGTATGATCTCGATCTTTTTGTACTTACTTACAGTTGATTTGTATCCCAGTATATGGTCTATTCAGGAGAATGTTCCATGTGCACTGGAGAAGAATGTATATCTGCTGCTTTAGGATGAAATGTTCTGAATTTATCTGTTAAGTCCATCTGGTCCAGTATGTCATTCAAAGCCATTGTTTCCTTGTTGATTTTTTGATTAGATGATCTGTCCATTGCTGTGAGTGGGGGTGTTGAGGTCTCCTACTCTTAGGGTATTACTATCAATGAGTTTCTTTATATTTGTGATTAATTGATTTATATATTTGGGTGCTATCACATTTGGTGCATAAATGTTTACAATTGTTAGGGCTTCTTGGTGGATAGACCCCTTGATTATGATATAATGCCCTTCTGCATCTCTTGATACAGTCTTTATTTAAAGTCTAGATTGTCTAAGTATGGCTACTCTGGCTTTCTTTTGTTTACCATTAACATGGTAGATGTTTCTCCATCCCCTTACTTTCAATCTGAAGGTGTCTTTAGGTCTAAAGTGGGTCTCTCGTAAACAGCATATAGATGGATCTTGTTTTCTTATCCATTCTGTTACCCTCTATCTTTTGATTGGAGCATTGAGTCCACTGACGTTTAGAGTAAGTACTGAAAGATAGGAATTTATTGCCATTATGTTGCTTGTAGTGTTGGAGTTTCTGGTGGTGGTCTCTGGTCCTTTCTAATCTTTGTTGCTTTTGGTATTTATTTATTTATTTATTTATTTATTTATTTATTTATTAATTATCTTTTCTCCCCTCAGAGAGTCCCCCTTAAAATTTCTTGCAGGGCTGGTTTACTGGTTACAAACTCCTTTAATTTTTGATTGTCTGGGAAACTTTTTATCTCTCTTCTATTTTGAATGACAGCCTTGCTGGATAAAGAATTCTTGGCTGCATATTTTTCTGATTCAGCACATTGAATATATCCTGCCACTCCGTTCTGGCCTGCCAATTTCTGTGGATAGGGCTGCTGCTATCCTGATCTGTCTTCCCTTGTAGGTTAAGGACTGTTTTTCCCTTGCTGCTTTCATGATTCTCTCCTTGTCTGAGTATTTTGTGAATTTGACTATGATATGCCTTGTTGATGGTCAGTTTTTGTTGATTGTAATGTGAGTCCTCTGTGCTTCCTGGATTTTGATGTGTGTGCCTTTCCCCAGGTTAGGAAAATTTTCTGCTATGATTTGCTCACATAACCCTTCTACCCCTTTCTCTCTCTTTTCCTCTTCTGGGACCTATATGATTCTGATGTTGTTCCTTTTTAATGAGTCACTGATTTCTCTAATTCTTAAATTGTCTCCTTTACCTTAATCTCCCTCTTTTTTCTGCTTCATTATTCTCCATAATTTTGTCCTCTATGCCACTCATTCTCTGTTCTGCCTCATCTCTCCTTGCCTCTCTGGCATCCATCCGTGATTGCAGCTCAGGTATAGCATTTTTTATTTCGTCCTGACTAGTTTTTCGACTCTAGTATTGTTACTGTGATTCTAAATTCTGGTTCAGACATCTTGTTGTATCTGTGTTGGTTAAATCCCTGGCTGTGGTTTCTTCTTGCTCTTTCTTTTGGGGTGAATGCCTTCGTTTTGTCATTTTGAAGGGAGAAAAAGAATTAATGAGGTAGAAAAAATTAGAAAAAAACCCTAAAATTAAAAAAAATTAAACACACACACACAAAATCGAATAAATGATGCTAGATCCTAGGTGTGTTTTGGTCTGGGTGTTGAAAATTGTTTGATAGATTAGAGAAAAAAGGAGAAATAAAGGAAATCATATGAAAATTTGAAAAAAATGGATATACTGAAGCCGACTAAAATGAGATGATGGGAGTAAAATAGAATTTGAAAAAACTTACATGTAAGTAAAGAATAAAGCAGACAAAAAAATTAAAGGAAAATATTTTTTTTCTTAATTTTTTTTTTCAACGTTTATTTATTTTTGGGACAGAGAGAGACAGATGAACGGGGGAGGGGCAGAGAGAGAGGGAGACACAGAATCGGAAACAGGCTCCAGGCTCTGAGCCATCAGCCCAGAGCCTGACGCGGGGCTCGAACTCCTGGACCGCGAGATCGTGACTTGGCTGAAGTCGGACGCCTAACCGACTGCGCCACCCAGGCGCCCCATAAAGGAAAATATTTTTAATAAATGAAAATAAAAATGAATTTTTCTTTTTGTATTCAAGAAAAAGAAAAGGAATGAAAAAGAAAAAAGAAAAAAAAGGAAATCATTTGATAACTTGAAAAACTGAATACAGTGTAGTAGACTAAAATAACATGGAAGTAAAATAGAATTTGAAAAAATTTACATAAACTAAAAAATATAGTAAAAAAGTAAAGAAAAATATTTTTAATAAAAATTGAATATAAAAATGATTTTTTTTGTCTTTATTCATGAAGAAGAAAAGAAGTTAAAAAGAAAAAAAAAATTGAATAGATGGACTTGTTAACGGATTGAAATACGACTGAAATTACTTTGTTTTCCCCTATAAGTCAGACTATGAAGCACTTTATAGTCCAAAAACTAACCAGGCGGTGAGACTTCTGTTCTTGAAGAGGGAGGTTGGCCCAAATGGGTGGGGCTTAGTGTAACGGCTCCATTCTCCACTAGATGGTGCTGCTAGCCTACTGGGGTGGGTTGTTGTGGCCCTCATAGATGGGTATGCGCATGCGTGGGAGCCGTGAAAATAGCATCACCCAGCTACCCAGTCTTTAGTATCACAACTTTGTTCTCCCCAGTCAGCAGTTGCACACCTGTCTTCTGTCTACAGCCCAGGCAGTACCTCCCTCCCGAGTTTTGTCTCAGATGCGGCTGTTTTCCCCAACCCCTTACTTCTGAGGGACTGCAGCTTTGACCCGTTCCGCCCCTCCGCTGGAGGGTCTCACCGAGCAGTGGCTGAATATCGGCTACACCCACGAATGCTTGCTGGACCCTGCTGCTGCCGCCGGTGCCCAGAAACAGTTCTCGAGATAGTGTAGCAGCAGCGTTTCAGGGATTATGGAAAATCACAACACACATCTGGCACCAGGCTTCACCCTCAACGACCTTGTTCCAGCACCTGTGAATGTGGCTGTTTACTGGGGTCTGCTGGGCCCAGGTTGCCTCACAGTCTCTACCAAATGTCTTTCCAGCAGTGGAACCGCTTTTCCCCATGTGGCCTAAGAAACTCCCGGACCCCACTCTGCCCCTGGGGATCGCCCTTCCCATGAGAGCACCTCCAGGTATTGAGCTATGGAGTTGCAGACTCTGCCCTCCCCCCTGTTAACAGTCTTAATGGAATTTAAACTCTCTCCTTTCTCCTTTCTCCCTTTTTAGTTTAGTGCCTGTGGGTGTTTCCAATTTTCCACTTTCTCTCTGGCTGCTTTTGGGTTGGGGTGCTTTTCCCATATTCCCCCCACCCTCTGTCCTCTCTGTGCCTGCAAAGGTGGTCCCTTGCCCTTTGCGACTTCTCCCTTCCCCAGTTCATCTCTGCATGCCACATACCTGCTGAATTCTGTGGTTCAGGTTGTGCAGATTGTTGTGTTTTTTCCTTAGATCAGTTTTCTAGGTGTGCAGGTGTTGGTCTGGCTGTATTTCATGGACTTGAGACCCACAAAAAACTTCCATGCTGTTCTGCCATCTTGGCTCCCTCCCCATCAGTGCTTTGAAGTGACAAAATTATATTAGTGCCATTGTGGGCACCTTCCAACGTTCTGAAAAATCACTCATTTCTGCCAAACACCGTGGCCTGCGACTGAGCATCCAAGAATGGGAGATGATCACCCACAATCCCACAGAAAAGCAGAGAGACCGAGAGGGAGAGGGGGAGAGAGAGAGAGAGAGAGAGAAACCAACTATTGGCCCAGTTGTGACCATGTGGCATTCGGCATCACATACTACTTGTATTGCAAGACATTGCTCATTTAGTAAAGTTTATTAGAAATGTTTGCTCATCTTTTGAACACTTGCAGAACAAGTTACAATCCAAGGTTGTACTGTATTCTGTTTGGGATTAATTTAGCTTCTTGAATCTCTAGGTTATTGTTTTTCATCATCTTTTGAAAATGTGCATAATTTCTTAAAATAATTTTTTTGCTCTATTCTTTTTCTCCTTTTTCTCTGGAATTAAATGTATACTGGATATCTTGTTATTATCCTCAGAGTTCACTGATGCTGTCTTAAGTTCAATCTTTTTCCTCTATGATTCAGTTTAAATAATTTATTATAGCTTGTCTTCAAGTTACTAATCCTTTTTCCTTCAGTGTACAGTCTTTTGCTAAGCTCATCTTTTTTAAATTTTTTAAATGTTTTATTTGTTTTTGAGGGAGAGACAGAGTATGAGTTGGGGGAGGGACAGAGAGAGAGAGGAAGACACAGAATATGAAGCAGGCTCCAGGCTCTGAGCTGTCAGCACAGAGCCTGACGTGGGGCTTGGACTCACGAACTGTGACACCATGACCTGTGCCAAAGTCGCACGCTTAACCGACTGAGCCACCCAGGTGCCCCAAGCTCATCTTTTAAGTGAAAGTGTATACTCTGTGAGTTCTGAGCTGCTAGCTTTAGATGAAATTCTCAGCTATAACTAACTACTTTTTGATGTCCCAAGGTCTTATATCCTATTTCCGTGTGGCCTCTAAAATTCAGCCTGTTTAGACTGAACCTCTAAAGTTCAGTCAGTCAGTTAAACTGACATCTGATGTCCTTTCCCATCCCCAAACATCTACAGATTTAGGTTCTGCTGATTAGTGCTCTTTATGTGTTTCTTCTGGAGATTTTTCTTACGTATTTCGTGTGTGTGTGTGTGTGTGTGTAGGTGAGTGAATTCAAGTGTATACTTAAAAAGATATTGTATTGTATCTGTAAACTTAAAGTTTTTCCATAGCTTTCGACTTTTTGGTTATTTCAATTATCCTATTATTGGAAGTAGAAGTTACCTTTTTGCTTGGGTATACTTTACTGTCTGTCTCTATGCCCCAACTTTTCCTTCCTCTTCTGTGGTTCCTAAATTTAGGTGATGATTGAATGGGAACTGGCGAGTAAGCATTGTGGTGATTCTGTCAAGAGAATTTGCTGACTTTGGGTTATCCTGGTTTACGATATATTCCATTTACATTTCCTGATGAAAAATACCCCAGTTACTCCACCTTTGCTGTATGTATTTAGTTTGTCCATTTTTAGTATCTAACTGTGGAGGTGATGATCCATTGATGAAGGTCAACTAAGTATGTATGGGAAGGAGGCAGGATGGCTCATTTTCTTTTTAGTCTCAGGAGACCCCATAGCTGACACCTTTTTAGACCTGAAGCAGTGTTCATGTTCTCCTCTCTCTGTGATACCACTTACGGGAGAAATTGTGAGGAGTTTTACCAGCACAGTCTTTGGGGTCATATGAGCTTGACTCCTAAACTTTTCAAGTCCTAGTTTCTTTTTTACCTGCAGCTTTATTGAGGTGTAGTTGACAGATAAAATTGTATATATTCAAAGTATACAGTCTGATGACGTAATACACATTGCAAAATATTTACTATAATCAAATGAACACCTCATTCATCCACATTTACATTGTTTTGTGTGTGAGAATACTTAAGATCTAGTCTCTAGGCAACTTTCAAGTATACAGTCAACATTTTTAGTCATAGTCACCAGTGGTGGACATTAGGTCCTTAGAACTTCCTCTTGTTGTAACTGGAACTTAGTACTCTTTGACCAACATGTTTCCATTTCTCCAACCCCTCAACCCTGGCAACCACCATTCTACTCTCTGTTTCTATGAGTTCACAAGTCCCAAATTCTTTATCAGCAAAAAGAGCGCAATAATACTATCTGTTGCATAATTGCCTGGAGATTCTTTTGAGGATTGAGGTGTGATGCCATGCTTACAAAGCACTAAGTCGATAGCCCAGTATATAGTACCTCTAGATCAACGTTAGCTATTATAATTCGGTGGTAGTATTGATATCCTAAGTAATTGGTATGTTACAGAACATCGAATAACAGGTTAGGTCACAATATCAAAAGCAACATTCCTTCTATGAAATAGAAGGCCTTCTGCTCTCAGAACCCCATTGTGGCCCCTTTATGGTCAGCCAGCTTCTGGTCACAAGTCAGACTTTTATGTGCTAAGCCCTTCACTTGTTTCTCACTTGGATATTAGTAATGCTGTATCTGGAGTGTGGGTAATATATCTTTAAAAGATTGCAGACAACTATTTATGCACAAGTGACCAGGAAAAAAATTACATTGTGTTGTAATAAAAGAACCCTCTCAACTAGAACTGAAGTGTTGTTTCCACAACACTGAAAGAGAGACTAAACAAAGCAAACTGGAAAAGCTGCTTGGTGTTGTGTGAGTAGTTCACATTGTTTTCCTTTTTTTATTGTACTGTTTTACCACTGGCTATCAGTGTGGGGCCTTCACTTATGAAAATATAGCTGTTGGCAGTTTAGGCTCAATTTCATTCTCAAGCTGTCATAAATGATCACATGGGAAGATAATACTTGATGGGAATTTTGTTTCCTTTCCCTCTTTTTCCCTTTTATTTTTCTTTGAGGCAACTTGTTAGAGAGGAGAGCAGATAAGATTGAGATCTATGGTATGGTGCAATGCTTGGAAAATACACATGTGTTCTCAGAAATTCTGTTCACACAGCAAAAAGATAAAGTGCCCTAATTGAATTAAAGCATTTCCCATCATTCCCACTTGTTTCCTACTATTCTCTTCATAGATTCTTGAAGAAGAGCTAACGTAACGAAATTTTGTTCAATATAGTACTTTGCTTGTGGCAGATCTGTGGTTTTCTCTGCCCATTTTCTAATAAACACTGAATTCATGCATTCTTGCCACAGATGTGTAACCTGAATTGAATGAAGACTTTAGACCTAAATTCTGGTTTATAGGGCACACAATTTAAAAGAGGAAGCAATCAGAAGTGTGTAGGAAGTGGGACACTTGGAAGGAAAATTGGCCTGATCTCTTCAATAAGTCATTGTCATGAGAAGAATGAGGGAAAGAATAAAACCAACAAAACAAACAGAAAAAAAATGGTACTTCTTTGAACCCTGGTTCTATCAAACCACTGTTTTTGAAAAACTGTGGAAATTTAATGCATACTAGCTATTCGTTTTAATTAAATTCTTGTGGATTTTGGTGAATGTGCTAATGGTATTGTGATTATAGAGAAGTATTCTTACTGTTCTAAGGACTGCAAACTTAAGTACATAAGGGAGTAATGTCATCATATCTATTATTTACTTTATAAAATAACAAACAGCAAAGCAATACATGAAGCAAATATTGCAAAATGTAAAAAATGGTTAAATGTTGGCATTGAGCTTATAGGATTCATTATATGCTCTATTTTTCTGTAAGTTTGTAAACTTTCTCAGTAAAAAAAATCTTCATGGTACTATGCCTTTAAAAAACAAAGAGTGCTATTTATAATGTTTTCTGAGAAGAGTATTCATAATCCATAAATACAGACTTATAGAAGTAGATTAAACACAGGTTGATATAGGGATGAAGGTGTCCTCAAAGCAGTGTCAGATACTCCAATAAATATTTAGAGACACTTGCCTTTTTTAATTTTTATTTATTAAAAAAAAATTTATGTATATTTATTTTGAGAGAGAGAGCGTGAACGAGCACCCTAGCACAGGTGGGGGAGGGGCAGAGAGAAGAAGAGACAGAGTCCCAAGCAGCCTCTGCACTGATGATGCAGAGAGCCTGATGTGGGGCTCAAACTCACAAAGCATGAGATCATGATCTAATCCCTGATCAAGAGTTGGATGCTTAATGGACTGAGCCACCCAGGTGCCCCTGCCTTTTATTTTTAAGAGGACATGCAGTTTATGATGGGGATGCTGCTTTTTCTAGGTATAGGGACTAGGAAGATCAATTTAATATGCTCCTTGTAATAAAAGGAACTGTAGAGAATGTCAGACCACAAATTTGGTAGAGGGTGTCAGCCTGATGGAATGGGAAGAACCCAAGATTGGCCTCCCACATGGGCCTAAATTTGACTACTCTTATTTTACTAGCAGTGTGAACTTGAGCAAGTTTCTTAGGTGATCCTCCAGTGCCTCCTCTGCAAAATGAGGATAATGGAAACTTACTTTCCAGGGAATGTTAATATTAAACAAGGTAACATACATAAAGAATTTAAGAGATGTGTGAAATACAACTCTGCAGTATTATGATTAGACAGTCATTAGAGGCAAGTGGAAGAGGAGTGATCAGGAACTCAGAACAGATGAGATTTAGCTGACCGTTGAAGACGTGAAAATGGCAGCAGAGGGGGCATTCCAGATGCCCTGAAGTGATGGAGCCCAGAACAGCAAGTGGTTCAGTTTAATTTCAGTATAAGTTTACTGGAATGGAATCATGGGAAAATAGCCTGGGACCTGATGATTTCAGCTTTTGATTGGTGGTTCAGAAAACTTGGACTTTAGGCACTGGATGGTTTTGACAAGCTTTGACATAGAATTGTGCTGCGGCAAGATTGATCTCACAATTGGGTTCAGGTTGTTCCTGGCAAGTCTGAAGGCTGGGATACCATTGCAGAGTCTTCTGATCTACTTAATAGTCATCCACCTTCTTTGTTACAGGACTCTGGTTTTGGGGGAATGGTCATGCAACCACAGAAAAGGAAAAAAAAAGCAGCCGTATTTGCCACATATTATTTTGAAATAAAGGGTGGCATTGTTTAGTTTTGGCCAATGAAATAGAAGTTGAAGTCATAGGGTTGAGTCTTCCAAGAACGGTCTTTTGAGAGTAGGAGGTAGCTTTAGGCAATAGGGTTGCTGAAGGCCCTGAGAATATAGGTATGGAAAGCCAGCAATATCTTGGGCTTTCCCACACTGCCTGCTGTCGGCCCTGTTGTTACATGAGAGAAGAATAACTTCCTGTTTTTTTCCCTGAGATGCTGAATATACGGCAAAGGTTTGTGTTCTGTGTAGCTGAATTCAATCTGCAACTGATGTAAGCACCAATTAGGAAGTTTTACAAGGTGAGTAGCAGATGAGAAGCTGTAGGGAGTTGGACTGTGGTAGGGTCAGCCTCAATAGAAATGGAAATGAATGTAGCCAGGAGACGCACACTGGGGATAGACAGGCATCATAAGACAGTTACCTATTGGATGTGTGGCCGGGGTGGGGGGAAAGGGAGGAATCCTGTATGACTTGAAAGTTTAAGCTTGGGTGATCAAGAAAATGGTAACATTATTGACAAATCAGAGATAGCTGTAGGAAGAGAGAGCTTGAGTGGCAAGTAAATGAAAGTACATTTTAGATGAGTGAATTTGACTCCTGAAAGAAAAGCCCAGACAATCCAAGTGCTGAATCAGTAATACAGACTCTTAAGCCCTTAGATTGGTAGGAAGGAGAGATTGGGGTAAGGCAAGGGGTCTTACATTCCATTGCAGGGCTTCTTTTTTTTTTTTTTTTTTTTTTTAACACTTCCCATTATGAAGATGGACCATAACTATTGGTCAGGATTTTTAACCATGGGTTTAAACCACATCTGGGAAATATATAATCATTTTCTCTGGGGCACAATGTCTAGAAAAATGCTTTGCTTAGCTAAGGCATAGGTCTGCTCCGAGAGTAGAATATGGGCTAGGTGACCTCTGGATGTGCTTTATAGTTCTGTGATTCTATAATTATCTCAGGCTTCAAATCACTTTCTAGGGAACAGCAAATAATTCTTACTAATAAAACACAATTTGAAACTTGGAACTGAAATTACACATTTTCAATAAAGTGTTGTAATAAAGTTAGCGACTGGAGACTCCCCCTAGGAATAAAGAGCGAAATGTATTGGTTGGCCACTCGTGCAAGGCAGAGCTAAAGTCTACATTGATTCATCACGTGCAAGATGTGGATGCTCTATGTAAGTTTTAAATATAAACCTGACAGTAAATGAAAGATCCAAAAGGACATTGTTATTTAACCGTGGAATCTGCAGTTAATATCAATAGGTGCTCTAAAGTCTAAATTCTGCATCAACCCCACTGAGAAACTTCTGCCTGATTCTAGTTCCTGCATTTAGTTCCTGTCTGAAACCTCTTTATTGGACAGTGGATGGAAATCCATCTCAGGGTTCTTTATAATTTTACCAACAATAAGAGAGCAGTGTTATTAGAAAAGGTAGCAAAGATATGGGGAGCTTTATACCAATGAAAGTTTATCCTAAATTCCCCCAGATTCAGAAGAGCAGTTAGTTGGGCAATTTGGTTTTTCAGAGACTTCAGTATATGACAGAGAGCAATTATTAACATAAATTATTTATGGTGCAGTTAATCATTTTCTTAAGGATTCTATTTCCCACAGACATGTAGTGCTTATGAAGTGTAGGCTTATACATATATTAAAGTGCAGTGGTTTCTCGAGTGTCTTCAGGTAGTAGGTGTTCCTCCAAAAATCAGGCCAGGGTCAGATAAGTTTGAGATGTTCTTTTATTTATTTATTTAAAAAAAATTTTTTTTAGCGTTTATTTATTTTTGAGACAGACAGAGCATGAATGGGGGAGGGTCAGAGAGAGGGAGACACAGAATCCGAAACAGGCTCCAGGCTCCGAGCTGTCAGCACAGAGCCTGATGTGGGACTCGAACTCATGGACCGCGAGATCATGACCTGAGCCGAAGTTGGCCGCTCAACCGACTGAGCCACCCAGGCGCCCCTGAGATGTTCTTTTAAACAAAATCTCTGTTTCTCTTTTGCACTTCTTTTCAGTACCTTTACGAAGCCCCGTGACCCTCTCTCCCATCCCGTCCCACCCCCAAGGAAGAAATAGAAGCAGCATTTCCAACAGTATTCCAAAATCTTGGAATTATTTTAACGAGATTACTAGGGATCAAGTCCCATTGATGTTTTCTTTTTAAGGGAATACCAATTTTTTCCCCTCATGTTGGAAACTTGCTTCCCTAACCTCCCTCCTGTTTAAGTTGTAATAATGTCTTCGGTTCACATGGATCAAAGAAGCAAAAGAAACCTGTCTGGAGACTGAAAAGAGCAGCACAAACACACAAGTTTGAGCGTGCCAGTACATGCACTAGATAGAGCAGGGAGGAATTTGGGGGAGGGGTGGAAGAGAGGGAGAGAGAGAGGGGCAAGAGGGAGCTCTGAAAGTGCTTTAAGTCCCTCTTTGCGCTTTGTTCAGCTATAGCCTTCACTTTGTGGTGGATTCCTTTTCTCTTAAGATTGAATTACTTCCTGTTCTCTCCAAAAGTGGTATAATGACTACAGTCACACAAGGACAGAGTAAGACCTAGAAAATAAGTCACTTCACAATCAGCTCCGTGCCTTTTTTTTTTTTTTTTTTTCAACGTTTATTTATTTTTGGGACAGAGAGAGACAGAGCATGAACGGGGGAGGAGCAGAGAGAGAGGGAGACACAGAATCAGAAACAGGCTCCAGGCTCTGAGCCATCAGCCCAGAGCCCGACGCGGGGCTCGAACTCACGGACCGCGAGATCGTGACCTGGCTGAAGTCGGACGCTTAACCGACTGCGCCACCCAGGCGCCCCAGCTCCGTGCCTTTTCAACTACACGACCTGTACAGGTTTTGAATCACACTTTAGAAATAGCTTGTAGTTAATATTTTTTAATATTAGGAAATGAAATAATTTTTTCCATTGCAATACTATTAAAAGCTATTTATGTTTGCTTGTCTATATCTGTGTGCATTGTATTTAGTTTATGCAACATTTAATAGAGAAAAGGACAAAATATAACACCTGTATCTACTATTTAAAATGAGGGGCGCCTGGGTGGCGCAGTCGGTTAAGCGTCCGACTTCAGCCAGGTCACGATCTCGCGGTCAGTGAGTTCGAGCCCCACGTCAGGCTCTGGGCTGATCGCTCGGAGCCTGGAGCCTGTTTCTGATTCTGTGTCTCCCTCTCTCTCTGCCCCTCCCCTGTTCATGCTCTGTCTCTCTCTGTCCCCCAAAAAAATAAAATAAAAACGTTGAAGAAAAAAAAAATTAAAAAAAATAAAATAAAATGAATAAATGTTAGTGCTCATGATGTTTGTTTAAAATGTGTTCCTTCTTAGAGAAATAAACAATAGATAATTTTGTTTCTGACCCTCTGATCCAGTCCCTTTGAACTCTTCCTAAGGCGAATCTAATACGAATTTGGCATCTTGCCAAATCATACTATTATGCTTTTATGGTTTAGGACTCTGTATTCAATACATATGTGTGCTTGAACAAAATGTACTTAAGTGGTATTTTATAATCCATAACACTCTGCAATAGTGTTTTTACATTTAACATTATGCTTGCATATGTATCCCCAATTTATTTTATTTTTATGAAGCAAGATTTAGCCTTATTTTGTAAACATTATCCTTTACTTGAGACGGGGCTTTGTCATGTTGTTGCGTGGCTGTGGTGTTTATCCTTTATGCCTGAATAAGCTCCCACTGAGTTGACATGAGAGTTTGCTTTACTGTTCTCATGTGATGTAGGTAATTACCATATATTTTTGGTCATTATAAATGAGTGAGGAAAGAAGTAAGTAAATGATATAATTTAGGATATTTGAATCTGAAATTAAGAGAAAGCCTCATTAGCCGTGGCTTAAGCCACAAGTATTATTTGCTGTTTACATAAACCAGGGCCTGTTAATGGCTACACAGCAGTGCTTGGGATCAGCATCAGCTTTCTTTGCAATTCTCTGCGTGCCTCATGTGTACAAGGTGACTGCCACGGCTTCAAATGTCACATCATCACAGGGCAGCCTCCAAGCCAGAGGGAATAGGGTGGGAGAAGAAAGGGCCTCTTTCTTTATGGTTCTCCTTTTCACCTTTCCCTAGGAGCTTCCAGCAGACTCCACTGTTTCGTAGCCAGAATCAGGTGACCTGTCTAAACAAGACTTAGCTCTGCAAACAACAGAATTATAGTGATTGACTTGGGCAGACATGATTCTGTTCTAGGACTAGGCACATCAACCCCCCTCCCCCCACATACACACCAGAGATTTCACCTGGCAAACGGAGTGGAAATGGTGGTGTATTAGTCACGGTTCTCCAGAAGAACAGAACCAATGGGAGATAGATATCTATATACCTCTATATTATCCATCTATATAATTTAGTATAAAGAACTGGCTCACTTGATTATGGATGTGGACAAGTCCCAAGGTCTGCAGGGTGAGTCAGCGAGCTGGAGACTCAGGAGAGCTGATGGTTTAGTTCTGACTCCAAAGGTCTCAGAACCAGAAAGGACAGTGGTGTCGTGCCATTCTGGAGACTGGCAGGTTTCTAACCGAGGAAGAGCTGATTTTTCAGTTCAAGTCTGAAGGCAAGGAAAAAAGCTGATGTCCTAGTATGAAGGCCATCAGGCAGGAGAATTCTCTCTTGCTAGGTTCAGGGTCAGCCTTTCTGTCTTATTCAGGCCTTCCACTAATTAGACAAGGCCCACCCACATTATGGAGGGCAATCTACTTAATCTACCAATTTAAATATTTTCTTATTAAATTTTTTTTAATGTTTATTCATTTTTGAGAGAGACAGAGCATGAGTTCGGGAGGAGCAGAGAGAGAGGGAGACACAGAATCCAAAGCAGGCTCCAGGTTCTGAGCTGTCAGCACAGAGCCTGACACGGGGCTCAAACTCATGAACTATGACACTATGACCTGAGGCAAAGTCGGATGCTTAACTGACTGAGCCACCCAGGCTCTTAAATGTTAATCTTACCCGAAAACACACTCACAGAAACTCCCAGAATAATGTTTGACCCAAGATATGGGCCCCCATGGCCCAGTCAAGTTGATACATAAAATTAAGCATCAGGGGTGGTTAGGTAGGGAGCGAACAGTGTCTGCTTCAGAAGTGAGGACTATCATTGTATAGCTTTTGGGTTTTTTTTAATAGCAGTATGTTTCAAATAATGGATTATTGACTTCAGTGGACGGGAAATATTTTTAACATTTTTGATATGTATTTTCCAAATGCTTTCTTAAAATACTTCTATAATTTTCAGTCTCTAGCAGTGCTTTAGAATATGTTTCCTGCATTACTCTCAGCATTTAGGTATTTTTTAAAAATAGGTCTGGAGGTTATTGGGTGTGAAGTATTACTAATTATTACTTTAATTTTCACTAAGTTTGATAAATAGGATAGATTTTTATCTTGTTTGTCTCATACTTGTATTTCCTTTATTTTGCATCTCTCTAATGAACTCTTAGCAGTACTCAAACATTTTATAGGTACCTTATGTTTATTATATATAAGTATATAAGGTATAAGAATATATATTTATCTCTCATATCTCTTTTCTGTGTCTTTCCATGAGCTCTCGCTTTCCTTTTTATTTAAATATTGTTACATTATTGGTACACAGGTGTTTTACTTTTCTTAATCTTATCTATTTTGACCTTTTCATTTATAATTTATCCTTTTATTTGAATCTTTTGTTATGATAAACACTTCCTTGTGGTTTAATTTTAATCTGCTTAGAATTTGGTGTGGAGTAAAGCATAGTTTTCTGAATATTATTTATTTATTTATTTATTTATTTATTTATTTATTTTTTTAATTTTTTTTTTTTCAACGTTTATTTATTTTTGGGACAGAGAGAGACAGAGCATGAATGGGGGAGGGGCAGAGAGAGAGGGAGACACAGAATCGGAAACAGGCTCCAGGCTCGGAGCCATCAGCCCAGAGCCTGACGCGGGGCTCGAACTCACGGACCGCGAGATCGTGACCTGGCTGAAGTCGGACGCTTAACCGACTGCGCCACCCAGGCGCCCCATGAATATTATTTATTAAATAAAGGTTCCCATTGTTTCTATATGCTTATTTTATGATTTATAAATTTTATGGACTGAATTGTGCAACCCTGCCCCTCCGAATATTGATGCCCTGACCCCCAAGGTGACTGTTTATGGAGATAGGTTCCGTAGGGAGGTGATTAAAGTTAAATAAAATCAGGGTGGGGCCCTCATCTGATAGGATTGTATCCTTATAAGAAGAAGAAGAAACACCATAGATCTATTTTTTCATATAGAGAAGAGGCCAGATGAGGATACAGAGAGAAAGTGGCCATCTATAAGCTAGGAAGATGGGTCTCAATAGAAACCAACCCTGACTGTACCTTGATTTTGGATTTCTAGCCCCCAGGACTGTGAGAAAATAAACTTCTGATGTAGAAGCCACCCAGTCTATGGTATTATTGTGTTATGGCAGCCCAAACAGACAAATACAACAACATTCTTAGATTTATTGGTATCTTTTCTTGAAAGCTATTGTTGCTTCTATTAATATATGCTAGTAACAGAAATCTCAATTTATATAAACATATATGTATATATAGTACCATCCCAACAGATTTTTTATTAAAATTTTTTTTAAAATGTTTACTTATTTTTGAGAGAGAGAGAGAAACAGAGTGCAAGCAGGAGAGGGGCAGAGAGAGAGGGAGACACAGAATTTGAAGCAGGTTTCAGGCTCTGAGCTGTCAGCACAGAGCCTGACATGGGGCTCAAACTCACAAACTGTGAGATCATGACCTGAGTCAAAGTCAGAGGCTTAACCAACTGAGCCACCCAGCTGCCCCTCATCTAAACATTTTGATTATTATTTCTGTTTTATATTTTGTAGTCTGCCCTTTATGTAATATTTTTTGGATATAAAATTATACTTTATTATTATTATTGTTTTGATGAGAGAGCATGAGTGGAGGAGAGGAACAGAGGGAGAGAGGGGGAGAGAGAGAGAGAGAGAGAGAGGGAGAATCTTAAGTAGGCTCCCTGCTGAGCTTGGAGCCAGATGTGGGACTTGATCCCATGACCCTGAGATTACGACCTGAACCGAAATCAAGAGTCAGATGCTCACCTGACTGAGCCACCCAGGTGCCCCCAAATTATACTTTAAATAAAATATGGTCTGTCAGTTGTTCTGAGTTTCTTGGTGGTACCTAGCCTCCATTGAGAAGAGTTTATAAACTCGAGCTTCTTGGTTCATCTGCAGTGTTAGGGGCCCATATGGCTCAGCATGCCTTCTGTGGAGTAGGAGCTACAAAATGTGAACAAGAGTGGTTGAGGAGAGAAGGTAGAATTCCTAGGGTCTCTCTGGGGGCAAATCTGGCTAAAATATGGAGGAGTTGGCATTTCCAATTATCATTCTAAATAAAGCTGAGAACAAAACACAACTACTTAGCGTTTGGATTCTACAAAAACATTGAAATATTTTCTTACTGTAAATTGCATCTATGAGTACACTATTTGGATAAATATTTAAAAAATTTTTTAAATGTCTATTTATTATTGAGAGACAGAGACTGAGCATGGGGGAGGCAGAGAGAGGAGAAGACACAGAATCCAAAGCAGGCTCCAGCCTCCGGGCTGTCAGCACAGAGCCCGACGTTGGGCTTGAACCCACAAACCACGAGATCATGATCTGAGCTGAAGTTGGACACTTAACCGACTAAGCCACCCAGGCGCCCCTGGATAAATATTTTAAACACCATTTTAGAAACATTAAAATGACTTAAAAAATTTTTTTTAATGTTTATTTACTTTTTGAGAGAGAGAGAGAGAGAGAGAGAGCGCGAGCGAGCAGGGGAGGGGCCGAGGGAGAGGGAGACACAGAATCCAAAGCAGCCTCCAGGCTCTGAGCTGTCAGCCCAGAGCCCGATGCGGGGCTCAAACCCATGAATCGTGAGATCATGACCTGAGCCGAAGTTGGACACTCAACTGACTGAGCCACTGAAGCACCCCTAAAAACAACTTTTAATATATTTTTAGCAATTACTTGAATTTTTATTAATGCAAGGTTCTCTGGGAGATAAAACGTGAATTTAAAGTTGTCTTAAAAATTGTGTCTCATTTGTCCCTAGGATCAACTCTTTTGTCTGAATTGACTGAACAATCCAGCTGAACTGCATACTGATTTTATATGCTTTTCTTTTTTTTTTTTTAATTTTTTTTTTCAACGTTTATTTATTTTTTTGGGACAGAGAGAGACAGAGCATGAACGGGGGAGGGGCAGAGAGAGAGCGAGACACAGAATCGGAAACAGGCTCCAGGCTCCGAGCCATCAGCCCAGAGCCCGACGCGGGGCTTGAACTCACGGACCGTGAGATCGTGACCTGGCTGAAGTCGGACGCTTAACCGACTGCGCCACCCAGGCGCCCCTATTTGCTTTTCAATAGTTTTGATTGGTTACTCAGCTGATTTGTTGGCATTGCATAGATACAGCCCGAAATAAATTTCTTGTTCTGGAGGAGTAGAGCTTAGGCTGTTCATTACTGTTTAGAAAGAAAGAGTTTCCAAAAGAAAACGGAACGATTCAGTATTGATGAATTTCATTTTGCTTTAAATCACAAACTATGATAATGAAAAAACAAAGAAGCTTAGGCACAATTGGAAGGTATGCCTCCAGTCTTGAATACTTCAGAGTGCCCCCTCACTATTCACAAGTGTGAAATAGTCCAGAAACCTTGGTTGCTAGTTGTGAGTCTTCGACAGGCGTGGTATATGTTATACTGAGGACATTTTTAGAAATAAGTCATTGTTTCAGTATTAGAATCAATGTCATCACTCTTTGGTCTTCCTCTTTCACCACACAAAGGACTCCTGGATGCTGCTTTTGGTCCAGACAAGGCTCAGCAGATCCCATTCTCAAATGTGGTATCTAGATCATCTAGATACTTCCATGTCCATAAAGACCCTTTTCACTAGGGCTGAGTAAACCTGGCTTAATTTTGGGGGGGGGTACTCCAAGGTAGCTTATGACTTGAGAGACAGTAAGTCCCAGTATAGCAAATTAATGGGACAGAATGGAATTTTTTTGTTGGTCAGAGCTTAACTAAATTTAGTAGTGATCCCTTGAGGAAGGAAGAAAAAAAAAACCTAATTCAACACCCAATTATTTTTTAAAAAAAGGATCTAAAGACATAGCAGGAAATTAGACCAGCCAGTTTGACATCAGTTAAGTCTCAGAAGCATTTTAAAAAGATCAAATGCTGGAACATTTAAAAAGCACAGCTTGATAACAGTCAATTAAGGTAGCCTCAGGATGTGGCCAGGAGATTTTAGTAATTTGTGTGTGTACAGCATGGGTGGAAAATCTGAAAAGCATTGCTATAAGAATCAAGAAAAACATAGTAAAAATCATAAAGCAGGATATGGCTATTTGACAGAGCTCCCCCCCTCTTTTGTTCCTTTTTACTTAATAACTGAAGCATGGAATCCTGGGGACCAAAAGAGCCTGGCAAATTGAATTAATAGTTTAGTAAACTTAGGTATAAGTGAATTCATTTTTAAGTCCTTGGCAACTAAGTTTTGTGTTCCAACTGCTGTTATTTAGTGACACTAAGATTTTGGGGCAAAGGGGTCTGGTTGCGGTAGAATCATTTAGGGCAGTACTTTTCAGAGTGTAGTCTGTGGGCTGATGCCATTCTATGAACTGTTGTCTTCAGGAAGACAAGTACAGAAATTGTGAATATTTAGAAACTCTTATAGCAGAGTGACCAAGTACTTTCCTAAAAACATGGAGTTGAATTTTATATATCTTTGCTTTTTAAAAAAAAGGCAGTCTTAGCAATTAATTTTATTGTGTTTTGTAAAATTATAGGTCAATGCCTTGTTGAAATAAAAAAAAAATCCCTTCCCCACAAATAGTTTGAGAAGCACTGATAAAGACTTTTTTTAAAGAAATAGTATTTAATGTATGATGTATACCATGTTATTAGAAAATACCAACCTGTTTTTCCTGTAGTGAAAGAAATCCAATCATAATTACCTCAAATACATTTGTAAGTGGCTTTCAAAAATAGGTATTTGAAGAAACTCATTGGGTTAAAAGATTACAGGACCTGAGAGAAGTCTTTTGTTGTGAGCTACAGCTAAGGCTACAGTGTGAGTGGAAAGGTAGACTGGATTACTGTTCCAGTTAATTCTTCAGGCCTTTCCTGTGTCAGAAATTTATGTGTCCTTTGCCATGTGATTTTGCATTTCCTGCAATTGTAGGTCAAGTAAGTATCTTTTTTTTTTTTTTAATTTTTTTTTTCAACGTTTATTTATTTTTGGGACAGAGAGACAGAGCATGAACGGGGGAGGGGCAGAGAGAGAGGGAGACACAGAATCGGAAACAGGCTCCAGGCTCCGAGCCATCAGCCCAGAGCCCGACGCGGGGCTCGAACTCACGGACCGCGAGATCGTGACCTGGCTGAAGTCGGACGCTCAACCGACTGCGCCACCCAGGCGCCCCAAGTAAGTATCTTACTCGGCTGTATTGACACTGGGTTTCACGAAGTCACTTGGCTAGTGGAATGTGAACAGAAGTGCTAGGGTACCCAGGTTCTGAGACAAAGCCTTAAAAGGCATCGTATATTTCTTGTGGCTCTCTGGTGTGACCGTCTTGGTAAGGTCATGACGTCAGCTATGAACGTGGGTCCTGGAATGAGACAGATCAGAGGTAAACCTGACCCAAGGCTTAGAGTCAAGCGAGCCACACTGCAGCCTGAGGTGGAGGCGTCCCTACCTACAGGCCAGAAAAGTGTCTGCTGATTGGATGCCACGTGATTTTGAGGTGTTGTTTTTTGTTTGTTTGTTTGTTTGTTTTTTAACATAGCGTCATTGCAGGAAGAGCTGGCCGGCACAGTTGGATTATGATACTTTCCACAGTCACCCAGTGGCATTCAGTTTTCCTTTCCAGCCTGGAAACCTCTTCTGCGTGCTGTTCTCACAAATTCTACTACCTATTTGACATTTGAACTTAATATCACTAATGGGCAACTCAAATGTAACTGTATTCAACCCTGAACTCTTGATTTTCCTCCAACTACAGCCTACTCCACGTCTTGGTAAATGGCAGCTCGCTTTTGTCTGTTACTCAGACCAAGGCCTTTGGAGTCATCTTTGAATTCCTTTTTTTTTTTTTTTTCTCTGCATATCCCACATCTAGTGGGATGTGAAATACATTGAAGTACATCCTTTTGTTTTTAAATTTTTTTAGTGTTTATTTATTTTTGAGAGAGAAAGCATGCATGAGTGAGCAGGGGAGGGGCAGAGAGAGAGAGGGAGACACAGAACTCAAAGCAGGTTCTAGGCTCCTGGCTCCACACTGTCAACACAGAGCCCGATATGGGGCTCGAACTCACAGACTGTGAGATCATGACCTGAGCTGAAGTTGGATGCTTAACAGACTGACACATCCAGGCACCCCCAAGTACATCCTTAATCTAACCATTTCTCATCTCCTCCCTTACGGGCTCCCTAAGAAACACTCCTTAGCTACTCTTTTTTTTTTTAATTCCACTTTTTTAAAAAATATTTTTCAATGTTTTTTTATTTTGAGAGAGAGAGAGAGAGAGAGAGGAGCATGATTAGGGGAGGGGCAGAGAGAGAGAGGGAGACACAGAATCCAAAGCAGCCTCCAGACTCTGAACTGTCAGCACAGAGTCTGATGAAGGGCTCTAACCCATGAGCGAGATCATGACCTGAGCCGAAGTTAGACGCCCAGCCGACTGAGCCACCCGGGCACCCCTTTTTTATTCCATTCTTAGTTCTGAGATCTGTTCTGTCCACGTACCAGGCTGGTTAGCCTTTAAAATAGATGTCACATCATCTGACTCTTCTTCCTCAAGCCCTCTGTTGCCTTCTCAACTCACTCTGAGTTCCTTGTGAAGGCACTGTCATGGCCTAAGTGGCCCTACTTGTCCTAGACCAACTGTCTCTCGAGTCTCCTTCCCTGTCGCTTGCTCCCCTGTTGGTGCACATTAGCCACCTGGTCTACCTGCTTTCCATATGTACCCTAAGTATGTTTCTGCTGAAGAATCTCTCCTTGGAATGGTCTCCTCCAGGTATCTGCACGCTTTGCTTCCTTATTCCCTTTGGGAATCTGATTGCATGCCACTTCACTTGGCCCCATCTGGAATAACTCCTTCTCCACTGCTTCCTGTCCTGTGCTTTGAACTTGCCCTTGATCTTATCGCCCACCATCTGCCAGGTTACCTACTTACGCATTTATTATCTACTTCCACTCACTAGGAAGGGAAGCTCTCTGAAAAACCGGCACTGTCCTTTCCGTGGCTGGATTGCCAGCATTAAGAGCGGCATTTTGGCACTCGGAGAGCACATAGAAAGATGATATTAAATGTCCATTGGTGAAAGCATGAGTTCAATGCTTTTGGAAAGAATATGGCCATGTTAAACCTTGAGTATTTTAAGTGCGAGTCAGGGACTCAAATGCCGCCTGATGATAATAAAAAGTAAAAAAGCTCAACTTCTGTTCTGAAAAGAAGTTGATGTTGACCAGATAGGAAAATCTTTTGGTCGTGGATTTTAAAGAACAAAAGCACTTGGTTAACATTAATATGGGGGGACGTTTTAATTTTAGCATTGAAGATAGGAAAGTAAGTTACATTCAGGGTTTTTAATTTGTATGGAACATTCTATAAGGATTTTCGGTCCATATTTGAGCCAGTTCGGTTGCAGAGCTTGCCCAAAGATAGAATTTAAGAAAGAATCAGGGAATATTAGAACTGTTTTTATTTTAGGGGGGAGAATAACACCTCTCCCTGAAAACTTTAAGGAACTATGGGAAGGCAAGGTTGGCCAGGTAGGAGGTGGTGACTGTCGCTCGCAGATTTTGCCCACGCTAGCACTTTCCTGGCATTTCGGCAACACCCCACTTTGGTGAGGACTCTGTATGTTATTTCAGCAGCAAAATCTCCGCCAAGATCATGAAGCGAGTGCAAACTCCAGGAAATCTTGTAAAAGAAGCAAAAATGTTGTCATATGCTTGGATGTCAGATCAGCGGAGGCAAAACTGCAGCGTATGTAGACCAAAATCGTACCAAGTATGGCAGTTCTGGGGCTTCCATCAGAAGTTGCTGCTCAGAGGTGACAGAATTCCTAACATCATTTCAAATCTACTCTGAGTATTAGGCTGCTAATCTCCAGACGTGTGTACACATGTCACTACTTTCTAGCACTGAGCGTTTACATAGGACTCTGCACACAGATGCGTATTACGAAAGGGCAAAAACAAGGGGAAGAATGATATCATGTCTTTAGAAGAATTAAAAAAATTCAATTTTATTCTGACTTATTTTGTCTTAAGTGAACACACACACACAAAACGTTTAATTTTATCTGGAGAAGAAGGGGATGTAAATAACAGTTGTTAAATAACTGATGTGCCAGGCACAATGCTGGGAGAGTCACATATGTTTCCTAGCTATAGTATGAATTTATATCTTGTGTGTAACCACTTTTAAAGATTAGAGTATTTTGGAGTCAGACACTTTCACTATTTCTTAGGGTGAAGGGGATATGAAAGCAAGTTTCATCAGATAGTCTACCTGAGACACAGAATTAAGTATTTTGCTTCAAACAGCACAGCAAGACCAGAGTAGGGCAAGGAAATTATTTTATTCTCAGGATAGAAGCTTTCATGCAAGTGTCAGCTGCTTTTGTAAGTTTTTGTGAGTTTCATGTACTGTGTTTGTAAGTTTCATGGGCAATTTATATCTGACTTTTAAGCAGTATTACAGTGTAGATCGTTCTGTGTGATGAATATTCAGTAAAACAGTTTTTACCCCCTCAGATAAGGAACTGTAAATGATTGAGGAGCGCCACCTTGAATTTTTTCTTTTGGCTTTTTTCTGCTTGTATTCAGAAGGGCCCTTTGGAGCAAAACTTAGTGACCGTATCTTTTTCTCCAATGGAAATGTCACTTGTCTATTTTTTCCCCCCTTCTGTCTGCTTCAGCTGTATATGATCTTCATGCAGTCTTAAGTACTATGTAGTATTTGAAAATGAATTGAATCCTGAAAGTTTTTCTCTTTATTTATTTATTTTCCTGGTAACTGCACAAATCCATTAAGCATTTTGTTATTCCCTGGGGGTTGAGTGATTTATTATCCTGACCCTGCTGGTCAGATAAGCAAAAGCCTAACTCAGAATGAACAACCGTCTCTCTTTCTTTGAGTGATGGGCACAGAATTTTAAATAATGGTCGGCGAACAGGGAAAAAACACAAGAAAAGAAAAATGCGTGATTTTCACTTTGCATTAACTATCAGTTACTCTAAGCAGAAAATTTTGTTTTTCTTCTCTCTGAAAACATAGTCTTCATTTAATTTTATTGGAAATTAAGCACTTTGATTAAGGAAATATATTAAGTTAGTAGATAATATAGCCCTCTAAAATGTTCTTGTTTCCTTTCTCTTTCTCTTTTGTGTGTTTGTGTTTAATTTGTTTGGTCTCAGTTTTTCCTAACTTAGGGTGAAGGGGACTAGGAAGTAGTTTCTAGTTTCACGTGTGGAATCATTCTTCAGTTATTTACCTTATGCCAGGTTCAGTGTTGGTGCTTGAGAAAACAGGATGGGAGAATAAGCTGTGTGCATAAGAAGAGGTCGTGTGACCAAGCAAGGACGCATTGCTACACAGTTTTACACCAAGTCGGGACAGCAGTGGAATCAAAGAAGAGAGAGCCTTCCTGCCGCCATTCAGGCCTTCACAGAAAATGGGATAGTTGAGCTAAATCTTGAAAAATGTTTGCGCGATGTTAAGATAATAGGGAAGATTGTTTGCTAGCTAAGATAAATAACCCTGTGCAGTCAAGGGGAACTGCCCCAATCTGGGCTAGAGAGAGATGCACTCAACATCAGCGTGTAGCCACTGGAGGGTGTGGAGCCCAAAGTGAGGGCAGCAGAGCTGACTGGGCACCTCTGGGGGGCAGAGTTGCAAGTGGGCATGGAAAGACAGGCTCACAGGGAAAACCCAAACAGTGTGTACAGAGAATGAGTGCACCAAGAGTGATATTAGAGCTTACTCAAACTTTTCAGAGAATCTGGACTGAACCACAACCTGTGGTTTTATCTTCTAGGTTACTAGTTTCCTGAATGAGTGGGTTATCAATATGAAAATCGAAAAGGGGCATGAATTATCAAATACCACTTTATTTAATGATTATTGATGACACACATACAAAAACACTTCCATAAACATTTATATTTAAGATATGATATAAAAGCATTTGGCAGCAATAAGACCATTAAAGTACATGAATGTTTAGATGTACCTATCTTTGACCCTGAAATTCTACCTTCAGGATTTTATTTTATTTTTATTATTTTATTTTATTTTTTAAAATTTATTTTTTGGGAGTGAGAGAGAGAGTGAGCATGCAGGAGGGGCAGAGAGAGAGACAGAGACAGACAGAGGGAGACAGACACACCCAAGCAGGCGCCACACTGTCAGCGCAGAACCTGACGTGCGGCTCAAGCTCATGAACTGTGAGATTCATGACCTGAGCCGAAACCAAGAGTCGGTTGCTGACTGAGCTATCCAGGCATCCCTACTTTCATGAATTTGTTTTAAAGAAATACTATATATTCATTCTTTGTTAAATAAGAGAAGATTACCTAAATGAATTATGTTTCATTGTACAATAGAATATTCCATTGAAAAAAAAGATGAAATACATTTATTGACATGTAAGGATAGCCTCAATGCTACTGTTTAAATGCAGATTGTAAGCAACCTATATAAGTTATATATATTTTTAATATACATATAGAAAGAGGCTGGAGAGATCTGTATCCAAATGTTAGCTGTATTCACCTCTGGTAAATCATCACTAGATGATTTTCACTTTTCACTTTTTAATTTTATAACATTTTATAATGCCCTTATGTTGTTTTTAAATTTTTTTAATGTTTGTTTTAGAGAGAGAGAGAAAGAGTGTGTGTGTGTGTGTGTGTGTGCGCGCGCGCGCGCGTGAAGGGGAGGGGCAGAGAGAGAGGGAGACACAGAATCTGAAGCAGCCTCCGGGCTCCGAGCTGTCAGCACAGAGCCCCATGCGGGGCTCGAACTTGGGAACCATGAGATCATGACCTGAGCTGAAGTAAGACGCTTAACTGATTGAGCCACTCAGGCTCCCCTATGTTTTTGTTGTTTTCACAGTAAGTATATATTATTTTCAAAATCTGATAAAAACACAATTAAATTATCACGTCATTTATTTGGAAGTTATTTTGGCATTGTGATTGGAAAAAGACCAGGGGTTGCCACCTTTGATGAGCATAGGATTCAGCAGATCTACGGTGAGACCTGGAGCTCTGCATTTCCCACAAGCTCCCAGGCATGACCATTGTTGCTGGTTGTGGACCACAGTTTGAACAGCAGATTCTCATTAAACTAGAAAAAGCCTGTGTTGCAAGATTTCATTGCTTCTGTTGGGCCTCTTTTATTCCAGGCAGAAATTTGTATGGAATAATAAAGGACTTCTGGAAAACAAAACTGAAACAGTTGTTACCATTCAACGGCTCTCTTAACTGCTAGAGTAACTGGATTCCATCTCTGCCTTGTCCAGAGATTCAAGATACCCTTCTGAATTCATGGCCACCCTGGGCCTCCTAATCTCAGGAGAGAGCCTTCCTCTCAAAATAGTCTTTCTACAGAGCTGGAGTAACCATCCCCATTTGAAGCTTGCCCCTCATAAATTTCTTTTCCTTAGAATACTGTATTGGTGATTTTCTCTTATAAAATAATCAAAGCTTAAATATAAATATTTTCTTGGAGCGCCTGGGTGGCTCAGTAAATTGAGCATCTGACTCTTGATCTCGGCTCAGGTCATGATCACACAGTTTGTGAATTCAAGCCCCGTACTGGGTTCTGTGCTCATGGTGCAGAGCCTGCTTGGGATTCTCTCTCTTCCTCTCTCTGCCCATCCCCTTCATGTTCTTTTTCTCTCTCAAAATAAATAAATAAACTTAAAATATCTATTTATCGATAGATATAGAAATACTTTGACTTTTTAGTCTTTTCCAAATTGCTTTAACTTTGTAACATGTATGGGTTACATAGACATGTTTAAAAAAAAAACCAAAAAACAAGGGAATAAAGCAGCAGTTCAGTCCAGGCAAGGTCATGATGGAGGGCTTTTACCAAAATGTGTCTGCCTCTACCACCAGCACAGCTATCTACTCAGGCTTTAGTCAAATTTCTCCCCTGTTCTCAGTTAGATTATTAAACTAACACAAGCTTTAGCAATTCAGTTAAAGGGCTAATACAATTAAAAGAAAAAGAGAAAAAGAACGAAAATTGTCAAACTAATCCTGTCAGGCTGCTTGACTAATCAACCAAAATTTCTTTTATATTGTTCTTGTTAATGAGCTGGCTGGTAAAGCAGTCAGTATGCACAATATTTTTGAATGTCTAATTTTGGTATTAGCAAAGGACACAACGGTGGCAGTGTGCCATGTATCTGTTGCTAATTCATTTATTTGGTGTAGTCTGTTCTGCCTGCACTTGGGTTTCTTGAATGCAGATTACAGCAGCAGAGACAGATTTACCCTAAAGCTAAAAGTGCATTGTATTCACATGATGGCGAGCCTTTGCCGGAATTTACTAGAATTAGGTACTTTAACCTCCCTAAATTAAGTTCTGTCTCTCCACTTCCCTCCCTCCGGTAAGACTTCTCTGCAAGATATTCAATACCTGAGCTTTTGTAATGAGCAACCAGCGACCTGGGGGCTTGTGGATGATATCCAGAAGATACCCGTAATAGCAGTTCATGGAGAGTTATAGATGCATTTTTAAAAGAATTAATGACTAGGCTCTTGAGTTGTTTGATAGTCCAGCTAATGAAAGGAGGGAATAATATGGACATATTGGAAAATTATTTACATTTCCTGCTGATTGGACACAAAAGAGGGTCATTGTCAAAGATAACATGAAAGCCATAATCTGCCACTGGACCAAAGACAGCTGATTTGTTAGCAGCTGTCCATAAATCCAAGAATATTTAAGATGAGTCACTGCAGAGGGAGTCTTGAAAAGCTTTGCATTCCTACAAACCGTACGTGAAAGACACTTGATAGTTTCCCCCAAAGTGGCCACAATTCTGAGCACAGTAGAAGATGTGACGATAACAAATGGTGGAGCTGAAAGAAACCTTTGTAAAATGGCAACAAAAAACCCACATTTTGGTCACCTTTGCTGGAGAAAGGACTGAATTTTATTTTCTCTCTAGAAAATACCACAATTTTGTGGGGCACCTGGGTGGCTCAGTTGGTTGAGCATCTTACCCGACTTCCGCTCAGGCCACAATCTCACGGTTTATGAGTTTGAGCTCTGCACTGGGCTCTGTGCTGACAGCTCAGAGCCTGGAGCCTGCTTCAGATTCTGTCTCTCTCTCTCTCTCTCTCTCTCTCCTTGTCTCTCTCTCTCTCTCCCCCTCCCCCACTCACTCTCTGTCTCTCAAAACTAAATAAACATTAAAAAAATTAAAAAAAATAAAAATATTACCATTTTGTTGTCCTATAAAGAGACGAAGTACATACAAACAAAAATAGCAAACTGTTATAGAGGCAGGCCAGTTAATTTAATAAGAATAAATAAGTTTTCTGGATCTCCTGAAGTTCTTAACAATTATCGGTGTTTAAAAATTTGTCAGTTATTGTACTTTATTTGCCTGCTATTCTAAATGAACAGTCATTTTTCAACCAAATTTTACATTTGCCATTTTGTATTCTTAAAGAAGGACTTCAAAAGCTTCAAAGCTTCAAGTCCTGCTACACGTGGTGATGTCCCCAATAATTGGAATGACTGGAAAGTCTAGGTGCCTCACATGGGATGTTCCCAGCATGTTAACATATTGACATTTTCACAATAAAAGGGAAAAGGGCCTTTTCACAATACAAGGAAAAGCTCTAGGAATTCGCGAAGAAGTTAAGAAAAAGTGAAAAAATAGACACACTTTCCCTTATTGCGAAAGTGGCTGGTTTTGTGTCATCCAGAACCCATTATGTTTTCCCAAGTTAAGCATCCTGGGGAGGCTGTAGGTGCAGATGAAAAAGCTGAAGACAATCCCATCTGGGTCACCACCCTCCCACTGTCCCAGCTCACAAAAAAAAAAAAAAAAGTTGATGAAGATGGTTACCCTTTGATCATATTTTGGATTTTGGTGAAATTGGTCTCTGTTAAATACAGTGTTACCTAGGGCTAATGTCTCAAAGGAGAAAACAGAGGCTCAGAATATAAAGGAAGAATGAAATTCTAAGTGTCCATGCGTGAGGTTTCTAAGAACAGTTAACTGGGCTAGAATTGTATTAATATCACTGTTGTTTGGGATAGGGCACTCATTATGATGCTTCATAGCTTTTCAGTCCTCTGCCCCACTCCCACCTGCCCCATAAACCCAATTATTTTCAGTGCATGATTATGTTGTATGTGAGCTTTCTCCAGGACCTATTTATGACAATAAAGCAGAAACACCTGTGTTTATACCTTGCCTATTTGTAAAGGATTTGGAGTAGCTTCTAAGATAAGCATGATGTAAAGCAAGGAACGGGGCTTAAAAGAGGAGCAGTCATCTGATGCGAGCAGAGTGTAGAAATGTTATAAACAACAAATATAAGACAATGACAAAAAAAATTGTCCCCAAAGGAAGATGTGCTGATAAATAAAACTGGGCACTGCTTTGACGCTTCCTGGCACCCAAGATAGAAAGGAAAAACACATCTTAATGGCATTTTCATTTTGGGATGAAATGGATCACAGAAATTCAAAAGTTGAGACCCATTTGGAGAAAATATTTCCACGCTGTGTGGGGCTCAGAGCAAGTACTCACAAAATGTGGGTGGAAGAAATACAGACTTTGCAGTCAGATAACCTGGTTTTCATCCAAGGTGATAACAAGCTCATCTACTTGTTAGTGTTCTGACCTTGAACATGTTATTTACTTCTTTGAACTTGGTTTCATTGGCGACAGGGGGATAATAATAGCAACTATCTGAGAAGCACACAGTAAGTACCTAATGATGTTATATTTTAATATTATTATTTTACAAAAGCTGTGGAAATGTAGCTGAGATGTATAGATTATTATATACCATTTTAGGAAAATAAGGGACATAACATTGGATTTCTGGTTCAAGGAAAGCATTTCGGTGGACACTTTGATTTCTGACTAAAGGTCCAGCCCGTGACAATTACCCATGAAAAAATGTCTCTCCCTGGGCAGATGCTAGGAGAGATCTCTTTTCTGAATGCTTTGAAATTTGGTCACGGACTCATGAAAATAGACGTTGTGCGCAAGATCCTGGCCCTGAGGTTTACCGCACGCGGTCTGTGGTTGAGGTGCAGCTGGACTGTCAGGGCCCGTGAAGGGGGGCTGTCAGGTCTCTTACTACAGGTCCCTGCTGGAACTCTCTGGGCCAGCTTGCCAGAGAAGTGTCCGGCTTGCCCACCTCTCCTTCCGCCTGTGACTGAGGTCACTGTGCTTGTGTTCAGGAGACTCTTCGGGTTTGAGCAACCTGGTTAAATCTGCCCACTCCTCCACGGTAGATAATCATCAGCCTTTCGAAGTTTTGAGTTACTGTGCAGCAGGAGGACAGCAGGTGCCAGACAGGAGCGAGCTGCCCTGTGAGACCCTGTACCTCCAGCACTTTGAGCTTTGGGTTTCACCTTGCCCCTGCACATTAGGACAACGGTGTGGTGAGCAGCGTGTCTGCCCCCACCCGCTGTGGAGCCGGGGAGGCTAGAGCATGTTGCTGGTATCACAGAGCCATTTAAAGGCTGTGACTGTTGTTGCTATCTCTGTAAAAATGGACTGGATATTGCCTTTTAGACTGAAGGAGGGGAACGGAACCTACCAGATTTTATGTCTGTTTTATATCAGCTTTCAACCTTAAACAACTATATTAAGTGCTCTTTGGGTTAGACTGAAATGCTTGAAGAACCTCATTATCGTGTTTAATTATCGTGGCATTTCGTAAAAGGAGAAAGAGGAGTCTGGCTGGGAGAATCCTGCCCTCTGAGTGCTGATGGTGCTGGTTTGGATTTCAGTAACCACTAGAAGGTGCATTTTGCATTTCTTGCAGATATACTTTGCAAGAGAGGAAACTGGGAAAGGACAGGGAGGGGGAAAACACGCCACCGATCTGTTTTCTTTTTTGAAATTGTAAATTACATAAAAAAAAAGAAATAGAAACATGAATAGACAAAGACTTTGTTTATTTATTGCCAGGAGAGACCCATTAGGATGCTGCACTGTGTTTCCATGGCATTGTGGAGACATAAACAGAAAACACGGACTAATGCATTCAGTTAGGCACAGATTTTAAAGTCTAATGTGCAATCTAAATATATATCACATATATTCTTGCTATTTATTTATCTATTGTATATCCAGCAGCGAAGGGAGAGACTGCCTAACTAATGGGAGGCTGTGATCCGTTTGTAAATGTGCCGACATGTTCAAGCCTCTATTTGTGATGTGTCTGTGGCTTCTCTGTGCTCTTTGTTACCTTGCAGTCCCATCTTGCTTACCTTTGCCTCTTAACTAGAGTACAGCAAAGGCAAAAAGCCTTAATTCACCTTCCAGTCAGGTAACCTACCAGAGGGAAGGGAGTTGGGATAAGTGTGTGTGAATCACTGTGAGTGATGAGGACACAGCAAATTGGAGAGCCCATGCTCTCTTGACAAGCAACAATTCTCGACAAGCATAAATGGAGGTTTATTTCATAAGATCTGACAAATTTTCAAGAGAATCTGTAAATCTGCATTTTACTGATGGGCAAATTTTCGAGAGAATCTATAAATCTGCATTGTTACTTGAAATCTCCTGATTAAAGAAATTAGCATATTTGTTGGCCAAACGCAACAGAGCAGGAAGGGTACCAGGGCTGCCGGTTTATGACATCTGATTTGTGATAACAACTTCACTGTGGTTGTTGCTGTTGTTTTCTAAAGGCAAAGAGCCTTCACCCCTTCGGTGACGCGCACTGCACATTGCAGTCATGCGATCGCATCAGTACCACAGGATAGCCCACAATCCAGGGCTTTGACTCCTATTCGGTGCTCCTTCCTAGTCGTCTTGGTTCATTCTTGCCCATTGATTCTTTAGAAAGTTCAGCTGGCTTTTCCTTGGAGAATAGCATCAAGGTAGAAGGGAATTGAAAAGCACAAACCCAAAGTAGAGAATAACGTGACACTCTTCCAAAGAGCTCCTCAGTGAGAGAACAACTTATCAGAAGAGAAGAGTAATTTCCTTCTTTTGGGATCATGGTTACAAATAGGATGAATGGCACTCAACAAAGAATTCATTATCAGGGCGCCTGGGTGGCTTAGTCGGTTGAGGGTCCGACTTCGGCTCAGGTCATGATCTCGCGGTTCGTGAGTTCAAGCCCCGCATCGGGCTCTGTGCTGACAGCATGGAGCCTGGAACCTGCTTCAAATTCTGTGTCTCCCTTTCTCTCTGCTCCTCCCCTGCTCATGCTCTGTCTCTTTCTCTCCTTCAAAAATAAAAAATAAACATTAAAAAAAAAAAAGAATTCATTATCAAGTCACTTAACCCTAGAACCAGAAAATAGGTTCAGGGAATGCTGCTTATAATTATTATTCGTTTGCATGAAATCACTTGGTATCATTTGGGTCTCCTCCCGCCCTCCAACACACCCCTTAATCACAGGGATTGTCTCCTGAGAATCAGGGGAATCACCTCTTGTCTGAGGTGTCTGTCTTTAGGTGTTAAGGAGTAGATGGACTTAAATTCTTTGCTGTATTGTAAGCAAATCTGGCATATCTTCACCTTTTTTTCCTAAACCCAGGTGTGAAGTACTTTTTTTTTTTTTTTTTTTAAGGACAGTGTGGTTTGACTCAGACTAGCTGTGAAATAGAGTGTTAAGTCTTCAAAGATAGCAGTATGAAGCCATGTTGTCTGGAAACAAGAAATTAAAAAGATTATTTTGGAGATAGTATATTTACTCTGTAAAAATACGGGGCGCCTGGGTGGCTCAGTCGGTTGAGCGTCCTACTTCGCTCAGGTCACGATCTCACGGTCCGTGAGTTCGAGCCCCGCATCGGGCTCTGTGCTGACAGCTCAGAGCCTGGAGCCTGCTTCAGATTCTGTGTCTCCCTCTCTCTCTGGCCCTCCCCCCATTCATGCTCTGTCTCTCTCTGTCTCAAAAATAAATAAATGTTAAAAAAAAAAATTAAAAAAAAATAAAAATGAATTTTTTGGAAAATATCTAAACCAATGAAATCATTAGCTTGAAGAATATCAAGAGCCTTCTATTGTATTGGTGTATAACTGGTATATAATGAGTTGTGGTTTCATTCTCTTGTACTTGGTTTGCCTGACATGTTGCAACCGTGATGTGGGAACCACTCTTTTGGGCCACCTCCCTTTGTTTCATTGACTTTGGTTTCCATGGGCTCATGCTTACGTTCTGACTGGGAACCACTTATTCTTCTTAGGTATTTTCTTGTCTTTTGATTCTCAGAGGTCCATTAAGTAGGAAACACCCTATTACAGCTGCAAAGCGAGTGTGCTTCTTACCCCCTAGCCTGTCACAAAGAGGGTCTGGTTTTCTGTGAAGACGATCCCCTTGCTACCCATATCACAGTGTGCTCGGATTACCTGCCAAGTGCTTGCTGTATAAATTATAGCTGCCTGGTGGGAGCTTTAATTCACATGCTTGATGTTTTAAAAAAAAAATATTTTCAAGGTTGAACTCCATAAATCCAAGTTTTTTGACTGGGTTATGTCTGCTCTCATTTTTCCTTTTCTTCTTCTCGTGTTTAGAATTAAATCTTCTTTTGTGGGAAAGGGAAGAAGATGCAGGAACTCCATGAGAAAGAATACTGTGTTTGAGGAAACTCAATAAATGCTTGAGTTAGCATCGACTGGAAAATAATATGTTATAGGCTAGTATTTACTTATTCACATGAGGCAACCCTTCTAAACCTTTCATACCTTGAGGGCAACTTTGGCCCTCAGGATGGCCTTTTGTTTTGTACATTCAAATGCACGCATGCACCGGCATATAAAATTTGGTTGCAGACCACCTTGGGACTTGGCGTCACTTAGAAACTGAAAAAATGACGGGTGTTTACTTGGTATCTGGTTTTAAGTTTGGCAGAATCTTAATTCCTTCACTGAGTTTTCTTGCCATGCCTTTCCTCTTCTCATAGCAACTAAACACAGATTGAATTTCCAGATTAAATAACTGACATCCTGGGGATTGACGGAAGGGGAAGTTGATCTACAGAACTGATGATTGAAGACTGACACGGACACCGTGAAAATGCCATAACAGGTCTAGAGCCATGCTTGGAATTGGACTGGGGAGCAAAAGTTTGCTAATAAGTAGTTTTGAGGAGAGGATAAGAGAGACAAAGTGTGAGGTTGAGTGATTAGTGAAGTGAGATTAGAAGTAGATCCTTTGCTGATGATGGTTGTGATGCCACTAAATGCTCTGTTGTAAATTACTTTCTTTGGAAAGAGTGTCTTGTAGTTGAAGACCCATTCTTTGCTGCTGGAGGAGATATATATGTTAGAGGTCAAAAGGCTGGGCAGCTGAGAACTTGCTCTGCATAACAGAGGGAGGAAGCCCTTGAGGTTTCTAAGGGAATGGAAGGGCAAGGAAATACCAAGGGGGTCTGGGGAATGGAAAGAGAGTGAGGCTGGCCCGGGCTCAGTGAAAGGCAGAAAAAGAGACAGCTGAATGGCCAGGAGAAACCAGACCAATTTCTGATGTGCCTGAAATGGATTTTGTAGACTTCATTCTCGGTAATGTGCTGTAAAACCTTTCATTTGCCATGTTTTTGGTAATTCTCCATTGTTCGTGAATGCTTTGGGTGCATATGGGTTACTTTTGCAACCTGGGAGAGGGTGCGGAGATTGACATTAAGGTCAAAGGCCAAAGTAGAGTCTGTAAGCAGGAAGAAGCCTGTGTGGATTGGGAGGCTAGTGGAAGTACCAGTCACAACCCCAACAACAATGATGGTGACGGAGCTAGTTGTAGGCGTTATTTATTGAAGGTCTGCTATATTCTGCTACCTCACATACATCATCCTGTTAATTTAATTTTCATGACAACGCTGCAACTTTTGGCTCCCTGTTTTATCCCTGTCTTCACCCGGCCCTGTGGATTGTTCTGAATCCTTCACATAGTCCCAGGAGAAAGAGAATCCTCTTTCCTGAGCTCTGGGTTGCCTATTGTTGGCATTTCCTTCTAAACAATGACAGTGGCACAGATCTGACACTTGAACATAAATTTATTACCCGGCACTGACTAAACACTGTCAGTTGAGTAGTTACAGGTAAATGGCATATAAAACCCTCTCCTGGATGTATATGCTCGAGTTAACCTCTTTATAGATACCTCATTTTCTTCCCTTGTATAAGATTCACAGATTTCTTCTAGATTCTTTCCCAGGTGGAGCTAAGTAGACTCTGGTGCCACCCCTAATTATGGCTTATTTCATTTCATGTGGTGCCTCATTATAATGCAATTATCATACATCAGAGGCATCTTGCCAGGGCACCTGGGTATTGGAGTATGTTCAGTACAGATTAAACCAAGAACATGAACTTGACTGGGTCTCATCTGTCTTTGCTCTTGGTTACTCTCCCTCTGGAGGTAAAAGAATACAAACTGTCCCTAAGCTTTCCTGTTTTCTCTCTTTATTTTGTCTTCTTCCCTGACCCTCCCCCTGCCATCCATTACCATCCCTACCCCCAAGGACATGCTGTCCTGCAAAGTTTCTCATGAATAATCTCTCCTCCCAAACCATAGATTCTCCTCTAATCGATACTTTCCTGTGATTCAATGATACGAAGAGGTAATACCATTCCCTGTTTCACAGATGAGATTTAGGGGGGTAAAGTAAGCCATTCAAGGTCACACAGCTCGGAAGAGAAAGAGCTAGAATTTCAACATGGAACTGTCTGGCTCCCAAGAACAGCCCCTTTCTTTCCCATTCTGGCTCTCTTTACTGGTAACCCTCTCCTGGACAATTTGAGGGCATGGATTGAGCAAACTATTCAGTATCATGAAGGTTTGCAACGTCTATTTATGTTTTTTCCCTGAGCTGTTTTTTTTTCTCTTTTTTTCAGTTGAAATTTTTCTTTTTAAGTTTATTTATTTATTTTTGAGAGGGAAGGAGGGAGAGAGAGAGAGGGGGAGGGAGTCAGCCAGCAGGAAAGGTGGCAGAGAGAAAGGGAGAGAGAGAATCCCATGCAGGCTCCATGCTGACAGCACGGAGCCTGATGCAGGGGCTCCATCCCATGAGCTGTGTGGTCATGACCTGAGCCAAAATCAAGAGTCAGATGCTTCCTGAAACTTTTTTTTAAATTAAAAATACAAAATCACCATTTAGGTTTCAGATAGTTCTGGTATAAGTTACAGTGATATTAAAGTTTTGAAATAATGCTTACATTATTATTTTAAGTGAGACTTCAAGGGCAACACACTTTCCGTGCATCTCTCCAAAGTTCAAGTACAGACTTTCCCCCACCAAACTTAACAGTAGAAGGGAAAAAAGAAAATCTTGCTCAACAAGAAAAGCATGTAAAATACCTTCAGCACAGGAAACACCTTTTATTTTGCTCTAAGAATAACTCCAGAACATCAAGCATTAAAAAACAACAGTGACAATAAATCTTTACAAATGCATTTCTCCCCACACTGACAATCGTCGAGAATATACTTTGCTCCATTACACTGTGTTATCAGAGACAGTGTAAATGATGTTAAGTATACCCGTGTGCCCTCCATCCCAGGAACCACACGAGGCTGCCTTTGCCACGTAGAATCTGCTTGTTTTCTTACCTTGCGAGTTGCCCTGGGATTTTTTTTTTCTTTATGATACACTGGCTGCAAATCTCATTTTTTTTTTTAAACTTTGCATTCTGAAAATGTTCAAACCTACACAAGTGTAGAGAGAATTTTTTAATTAACCCTCATGTATCCACTTCACATCAACCATTATTAACTCATGGCCCATCCTGTTTCTTCTAGTTCTGTTGCTCCCTAGGTGCATTTTTCTTTGCGGGGAGAGGTGTTTAGCGGAATATAAAGCCAACGCCAGACATATTATCGTGTGTAAATCTGAGTCTCCTTTTAAGTATCTCTAAGTCAATTCCAATTTTTCCAAATTGTTTTTATATGCAGTAGACATGCAAGTTATTGCTTTTCCCATTCTAGGAAATGATTGAGGGACCTACAGATGCAATGAGGATGCTATTTGGGGCTGTGTCTCTCTCCCTCCAGATGTCAATAGAAGTCCCATTTTGAAGTAGGAGGACCCATAAGTGGTAGTGACTAATGGCCTGGCCCTGTGCTGTCTGTTCTTCCTAACACTGGCGTCTTCTCAACCATCTTCCCTGGTACCCAGTAGGGATCTGTTTCCCAGACAAAGGAGTATGTGATGATAATGGATTGAAGTTGTTTCTATGAAACTCATGAATTTTTCATGTAATTTAAATACAGATTGGGCTGGCAGGGACATGGTTCACTGAGAAACACTTTCATGCTGAGTCTAGGCATTGTGTCCTCAAAAGGCTTGCCTCTCCTATGGAGATGTGAGGAAGGAAAAATATGAAAAGAAAAATCCAACTTTGTCCTGCAGACCTGGCTTCGTGGCTCCACTTGACCTCAAAGCTCTGCAGTCAGGGCAGAGGATAAAGGCATTTTACACTCAGGGTTTCAGCCACCTTGACTCTTGTCCACATCACATGACTCTGCACTCCTAAAAATGAGGCTTCATTTAGCTAGATGCATTTGCGTGTTTATTCCTCTCCGTGTCTCACTATTCAAAGAAGGTATGTAGGAGATTATTAGGGCTTGGACAAAATCAAGGCATATAGTAGGCATTCAGAGCACACTTCTTAATGATTCGTTCACTCCTTTATTCACTTCGTGGTTCTAGGCCTTTTTTGGCATTTTGGGGGGATACTGCAGTTAAAAAGACCCAGTCTCAGTCTGCATGAAATTTGTACCATAATGGAGGAGATAGACAAGAGGTACACAAATAAATAGCAATAGTTGTGTTAAGTGATCCGGAGCAAATGAAGGGGGGTACAGGTAGCACCTGATTGGAGAGCAGAGGGTAGCTACTTCAGATCAGAGGATCCATCAGTCAGGAGTGGCAGGGTCAGCTCTACCCACGCTGTGGTCTGGGATCCCCAGCCCTATCTGGAAACTTTGTAGAAATCCAGATTCCAAAGATCTACTAGAAGTTTGATCTAAAGCAACATGATCTACTGAATAATTATCTCTGGAGAAGAACACTCCAGGTGATTTTTCCTGCATGAAAATTTGGGCTAGGGTATGCGGTGATCGCCAGCACCTAGACCTAAAAGCAGATTCCTGTGGCATGCCCAGAATGGGTCAGGAGGGGGCTCTGCTTCCAGTCTTTCAGGGGCCCAGGCTGCAGGAGTTGCCACTGTCTCAAACACGTTACCGGTTGTCATGAGGAACATGAGAAAGCTCCTGGGTGTGCACACATGCACATGTGTGTATGTGTCTTGTAATTAGATGCTCCAGTCAGGAAGCGACCCGTATCACTTTTGTGCACAACCACTTGGCAAGCACTGGGCCCTGGCTGCACCCAACCCCAAGGGGCGCAGGAAGGACAGTCCTACCTTGTGCCCAGAGAAGCAGCAGCACAGGGGAGCAGGAAAAGCTGGCCTGGGGTGACATCAGGAGAGTTGACTTGATGGATGAGCAGGAGCCAGCCTTGTGAAGAGCGTTCCAGAAGCAGATAACAGCAAGGACAAAGGCCACAAATCAGAAATAAGTAACTGTCTGCTCTTTGCTAATATTCAGAGATAGAAAGAAGTGGGGGTAAAAGCTGGTTGACGCCAGGAGCCCAGAGTAGTGGTGCGTTATTTCTGCGCCCTTACTAATGACTGCAGAGGCTAGCACCAAAAGTGACATTGCATACCTTTGAGTCATCAGTGTTCCAGGTCTGGTTGGGCACGGTCTCCTTCGAGACTAGTGTGATTTAGGCAACTGGTACCACAGAGTAGAAAGTGCATGGCCCTCAGTTCCTGTCCTTGCTCTGCCACTTGGGAAATTTATTTAAGCTCTTTGACATCCTCTACAACTTGGGGGTTAGAATACCTTGCTTTTAGGGTTCTTACACAGATGTAATGAGATAAGAATCTAAGGGGCTTTTCTGTGACAAATTGTGGCATTTGTGTCTAATAGACACAAAAGATGCTCCTCTTTGTATCTAACAGTAGCCACAAAAGATACTAAATAATGTTACTGATTTAGGGTAGAATAGAATCATTACATCTTGGGAATTGAAAGAGATCTTTGAAGTCTCTTAATACATTATCCCATTCAATTCAGAAATCCCCAGAAACTTCCTGCCAGTTGGTCATATAATCCTGCTTGAAATTTTAGTGACAGAAACTGCTCTCTTTTTGAGAAAGTACTTTTCAATCCAGAATTGTATTTTCAGAGGGCCAGTTCATTGCTGTGGTTAATTTATGCCCAGGAAAAATGTGTTCTGCAGTCAAAGAAGTTGGCAAGGTTCTGGGTTCAACAAATTAATACAGGTTTCTTTATTATACACAACTTTTAGAGCTTTTCTTATTTTCATGAAAAATTGTGATTTTCTAAAAAGAAAAAAAGCGCTATGTTATGCAGTGTTTTCCAAGTAAGACTTAAGGGACGAGTGTTTTGGGAAACAAATGTTGATATAAATATTAAGCATCTCTTCTTTACATTGAAGGAATTCTATCTAACAACTTGAAACTCTTCCTTTTATCTCTGCTCTCTGGAAGAGCAGATATAAGTTGGCACTGTTTTCCACAAACAGATTGCATAGAATCAACGTATGACTTAGACACATGGCCTGACACAAAGTGGAATACTCTGAGTGGTTGTGGTAGGGTACAAAGCCTTTCAATACCAGAGTCTTTGACCCCTGTTGTGCATATAAGTCGATTATCCCCAAACCAGAAAATATCCCTTTCTGACATTTCTAATTAAAACCCCGAAGAATGTATTTATCTAATGAACAAAAGGGAGATTGTGTGTAATCCTCCCTGAGTGCCTTTAATGCCTCTTTTCATCGCCATTCTTGTGCGGCCAATACTTCCTTGCAGTCCCAAGTGAACAGGGCAGCAAAATGAAGGGACTGACCAAGGCCAGTGAGGTATTCTGTGCGCCACCTCCCAGAATAGAAGGCAAAGGTGTCTGGCTCCTGTGGTCTCTGCCTATGACACCACATCTCCTAAGAGGCCATTTGATGCTGGGTGAGGAAAATGACCTGGCGACAGAATGGAAAGGTTTCAACGATACCCTTTCCCTCCTATGACACCTTTGTGATGAGATCTTCTGATGTCTCCAAATCCACATTAGTTATGTAATGCAAGGCGAAATTGCTTCTGTCATCAAAAGCGTAGGACAGTTATAGATCTGAGCATTTTGAGTAGCGAGTAATCCTTTTGCAAAAAAGACATTAAATCTTACAACTTATCTTTGCAAAAGATGAGGCATTATGGGTGTAATGCAAAGAACCCTGGAATAGGAATCAGAATACCTGAACTCTAGCCCTTGCTGTGCCACTAATAAACTGTGTGTGCTTGGATAAGACACTGCCCTCTCCCGAATCAGAATCTTCATCCTTAAAGCAAGTGCATTAAAACAAATTATCTCTCAGTTTTAATATTACCCCTACAGTAATACAAACATGTTAAAAACTTTTATCTTCAATAAAAGGAATTCCTTTTAGCTCACAAAATCAGATACATAAGAAATAATTTTATTATTTTATTTAAATCAACTTACATGGGACTCCGAGCTCTCGTTTGGCCAAGGTAGAGATCAGTCTCAGACATTATCAGCATTAACGCTTCCTCCACAGAGATTTGGTTAATATTTTAATGACTTAGTGCCAGAACGTCAGTAAACCCTCAGGCCATCAGTTACAGGACCGCACCGGTCAGCATTGGGATGCCCCTGTGCCCGGTGGCCTGATGGCGTGATAACCTGTGGTTTCAGGGCACACGACTCCCACATCATGCTGAAGGTATAGGTCTTTATGCTCAGGGTAAGAGCTTATGTCTAAAATCCTTCTTCCCTCATGGGTAATGAAACCATTTCCCTGGCCACTTCCCAGAAGCTACTATAGTGCAGTTCTATTGTCATGGGGCCTCTAGACTTTTGCCTTTTTCGACAAACTAAGAGAATACAATTCATTTTTCTAGTGTTCCTCAAAGATATTCTCATTTCTCCCCACTCTTTGCAGAGGTTTATCCAGAAAACAAACAGTCTTGAAACTAATTTTATATTGTGCAAAAGATAGGAAGAGCTTTTGTCTTCAAGTAGCTTAACCTTTACATGGAACAAGATCCGCCAATCAAGGAAATACTAAGTGCCTGGTTATCTGCTTAAAAAAATAAGAAAGGAGGGGTGCCTGTGTGGCCAGTTGAGCCTCCGACTTCGGCTCAGGTCATGATCTCACAGCTCATGAGTTCGAGCCCCGCGTTGAGCTCTGTGCTGACAGCTCAGAGCCTGGAACCTGCTTTGGATTCTCTGTCTCCCTCTCTCTCTGCCCCTTACCACTCGTACTCTGTCTCTCTCTCTCTAAAATAAATAAACATTAAAACAATTTTTTTAAAAATAAGAAAGGAAAAACATGGGGAGACAGACATAAATGACATTTTGATAAATTATATTGGCCAGTTGGTAACACACACAACTTTATAATCTATGAAGGAAAAGGATAAAAATTTAAAAACACTTTTTGATTCCACACATAACGTACTTTTAGTGTAGAATGCTTAAAGTCAAGAGAAGCAAAAATGAAATTATACATTTAAACCGTTTATGATCCAACCTCTTAGAGAAAGTTATTTTTAATATTTCGGTGTATACACTTTTACACTTTCTCTATGCATGTGTATTATTACTATTACAAAACATAGCTAACGTTTATTGTTTTTTGGTAAGACATAAAAGGCATGAGGGAAATCTAATTCATGATTAATACAGAGCCCAAGTCTTTGAATAATGAAATATTTTAAGTTGCTATATTTATTGAGAATTTATCATACCCATATACCAAGCCTTATGCAAAACCCTTTAAGTGTATCTTTTTATTTAATCTTTGTATCAAACCCATGAGGTTAATATTCATGGTACATACATCTGGTCATTTAGAAAGTCTTTATCTTGCTTCCCTTCTTAACAGAATTGCATTTCCCCCCCCCACAATAATCCATTCTTCTCCTTTGTAACCTATCCCACCTGTAACTTTAGGGGTGGGCCTAATTGATACAGGAGTGATTCCATTCTAACAGGTAGTGATTGATTCAGCCAATCAGACATGTAAGACATTAAGTCTCCAGTAAGATATGGAGTGTTGGCTGGGCATTTCTGAAAATGCTATAGCTGAGTATGATGTCATGTTTCTTATTTTTGATCTATTTTGAGTTAGTGTTTCTGCTTCTTGAGGCTACAAGCATCTTGACTAATACAGTATTGTTATGTCATTTCTACAGATAATGAAATTGAAGTTCACCAGTTGCCCAAGTTAGTAAGACAGACTCCATCTTGGTTCTGAGTCCAGAATCTCCACTCATAAGCTTGATTTTTTTTTTTTTTTTTTTTTTTTTACTTATAGGTCACCGGTATTTCTTTTTTGGTGAACTCACTGTTTACATCCTTCAGAAAGGCACAGTTTAAGGCCAATATATATTTTGCTTTCTGTAATTTTAGATAAGACTTTTGTGAAAAGCTTCTGACCAAGTTCTTATACTTATTTTTTTATATATATTTTTTTATTTATATATGAAATTTATTGTCAAATTGGTTTCCATACAACACCCAGTGCTCATCCCAAAAGGTGCCCTCCTCAATACCCATCACCCACCCTCTCCTCCCTCCCACCCCCCATCAACCCTTAGTTTGTTCTCAGTTCTCAACAGTCTCTTATGCTTTGGCTCTCTCCCACTCTAACCTCTTTTTTTTTTTTTTTTTTCCTTCCCCTCCCCCATGGGTTCCTGTTAAGTTTCTCAGGATCCACATAAGAGTGAAACCATATGGTATCTGTCTTTCTCTGTATGGCTTATTTCACTTAGCATCACACTCTCCAGTTCCATCCACGTTGCTACAAAAGGCCATATTTCATTTTTTCTCATTGCCACGTAGTATTCCATAGTGTATATAAACCACAATTTCTTTATCCATTCATCAGTTGATGGACATTTAGGCTCTTTCCATAATTTGGCTATTGTTGAGAGTGCTGCTATGAACATTGGGGTACAAGTGCCCCTATGCATCAGTACTCCTGTGTCCCTTGGATAAATTCCTAGCAGTGCTATTGCTGGGTCATAGGGTAGGTCTATTTTTAATTTTCTGAGGAACCTCCACACTGCTTTCCAGAGCGGCTGCACCAATTTGCATTCCCACCAACAGTGCAAGAGGGTTCCCGTTTCTCCACATCCTCTCCAGCATCTATAGTCTCCTGATTTGTTCATTTTGGCCACTCTGACTGGCGTGAGGTGATACCTGAGTGTGGTTTTGATTTGTATTTCCCTGATAAGGAGCGACGCTGAAAAATATGGAACGCTTCACGAATTTGCGTGTCATCCTTGCGCAGGGGCCATGCTAATCTTCTCTGTATCGTTCCAATTTTAGTATATGTGCTGCCGAAGCGAGCACTCTTATACTTATTTTTAAGGCTGCCACTTTTATTTGTAAATTAACCTCACCATTGTTTTTTTATTATTTTTGTTGCTATAACTCTACAAGGTTGCATTTCAGTATTAATATAACATACACTAAAAAAATGGTGAACCAGTTATAACTTACTACTTAAAATAAGCCATCTGGCAATGCAGTCCTTTTATTTGGATGTCTCAGAGTATCATTCTTTCTGCACTTTGACTTGTAGTAACTTCTTTTCTTACCACCTATCAATTTTTAAGTTTCTTGAATGCAGAGGCTGTATATCTTTATATTTTTATTCTTTTACGCTAAGTGAATAGAAATCTGGTCCATTTACGGGAGGTAGAGGCAGTATCGTTGCATTTACTGAGTGTTAAGTAATGATAGGTAATAAGCATATTCTAGGGGTGTATAAATGATGCATAGTCATCAAATAACCTATAGGTTAGATTTTATGATCTTCATTTTATAGCATAGTTGAGAAAAAGTTCAGAGATGATAATTAACTACTGATTCATTTATTCAGTTAGCAAATGTTTCTGAAGCACAGCCAACCTGTCAGACACTTTGATAGTTTCTACAGATACAGTGGGGAACAAGTTATTGTTCCCGTCTACAATAACTTTATAGTTAAAGGACAAAGACAAAGAAGAAGCAATTATGATAGAGTGAGATTGAAAGGAAAGCCCAGTGGAATATGGGAGCAAGAAAGAGAGACACCTGACTAAAATGTGGTGATTAGGGAGGGTTTCCTTAAGGAGGCTACATCTAATTTGAATCCTACCAAGAAAGTAAGAGCTGTTCAGGTAAATTTACACTTAGGTAGGTCCAACTTTCATCTAGGGGGATTGGCTAAGACTTCAAAGGAGAAGGATCCCATGTATAAGTCTCTGTGGCATATTGTGAGCCATGGCATATTCAATGAGGTTAGAGGTGGGGCTTGATGGGGATGGTGAGAGGTGAGGCTGGAACAGTAATTCATTTTTTTGAATTACCTTAAATGATATGCTAAGAAAGTTGAAGTTTGCCCTGAGTCACTTTGGGCCCTTGGGAAGAGGAATGATTAATTTTGAGGGCAGAGAATGTTCTAGATGAGGGTATGGTAAAGCTTTTCTGTAAAGGACCAAATAGTAGATAATTTCACCTTTGTGGGTCATAATCTCCCTCTTGTTTGGTAGCATCCCCTAAAGCAGCAATAGACAGTACATTCATGTGTAAATGAATGTACATGGCTATATTCCAGTAAAACTTTATTTACAAAACCAGACAGGGGATCAGATTTGGCCAGTAGGCTGTTCTTTGCAGAACCCTGGTTTAGAAACAAGTGAAAATCAGGAGATAGAAGGTTGTTACAGTAATGCAACCAAGGTCTGAAACAGATAATGCAAGTAGAAGTAGGCAGATTTATGAGATGTAAGGAAATGGTTTCACCAGGACTTAGAGATTGATTTGATCTGTGCATAGAAAGCAGAATAAAAATGATTCTTAGAGGACTGGTATAGGCCTTGGTGTAGATGATTGTGCTTCAACTGAAAACAGAGTTGGTTAGGGGTGCCTGGATGGCTCAGTTGGTTAGGTGTCCAACTTTGGTTTAGGTCATGATCTCGTGGCTTGTGGGTTTGAGCCCCACGTTGGGCTCTGTGCTGACAGCTTGGAGCTTGGAGCCTGCTTCAGATTCTGTGTCGCCCTCTTGCTCTCTGCCCCTCCCCTACTCATGCTCTGTCTCTCTCTCTCTCTGTAAAATAAATAAACATTAAAAAAAAAGCTGGTTGGGAGAGTGAGGTGGGAAGAAAAGTTCTATTTAGATAAATTGAGGATAAAATATGTGCCAATGTTCAGGTGAACGTTTTAGTGGGCAGTTTGACATAATAAGTTTAGGTACCCAGGGGAGAAGTCTAGGCTAGCCAAAAAGATTTGATCATCATTGACATATCTGAAGTGTAATTGAAGGTAGGGGAGTGGGAGAAATCTTCCAGGAAGAGCGAGAATAGCAGAGGATTGGGAATGGCACCCCAGGGGATGATGATACCCAACGTATAGGCAGAAGAAGCGGTTTCCATGAAGAGAGCTGAAGAGGAGTCCCAAAGAAGTATGAAGGAACAAAAAGAAGTGTTTCCATGGAAGACAAAAGAATAGACCAAGGAAAAGACAAAATTAATGGTATCTAATACTGTGTCCATTAGTTTTTGGCAAGTGGTTTTGGATGAAATATTGTTAGAGGAGTAAGGGGGAATAAAACTTGTTTGTAGTAAACGGAGGAGTATGGTTGAGGGTGAGTATTGACTTCTTTTTTGAGAAATATGATTGTGAAATGGAGAAAAGAAATAGATGGGGTATGTGTGATTTTTAATGAAGAAGGGAGAGACTGGATGATACTTACTTTTATGATGGGAAAATACTTGAGAGAAGGCATTGACGATGTGTAATAGGTGTGTAGTTGATGGAAGTTCTCAGAAGAAGTGGACAGAAATTGGTTCCAGGGCCAAGGTTACACACTTCAAGGGCAGGAGAAAGGTTACAGCTTGTTCCTTTGGGACAGGGAAGCAGGAAACAGGAGAAATAGTTATTTTAGTGAGTTAGTAGGTAAGGGGTTGGCTAGGAAGCCAAGAGAGGTCTATTTGGTGTAAGAAGTTTGAGGCAAGGTATTTCCTAAGAGGAAAGGTTTTTTGTTGTTGGTTTGTTTTGGTGTTTGGAAGCTTCAAAGACGTGGAGAAGATTGAAAACCCCTCTTTGGAAAACTCACGAGGAAAATCACATGTTTTTGGCAGGTCTTCAGCTCATACATGGCAAATCTGGTACTGGAATTCTTATCTCTCAGTCTAGAACCACTATTTCATCCATTATACAATGCTGGCAGTGAGAACTTTAGTAGTTTTATGTTTGCATGTTACATGGAACTAACTAGTTCCACGGGACCAAAGACATCTATTTCTCAGGATTCGGCCCTTTATTCTTTGTTCCTCTTACATAGCATTTGTGAGGCACTGATGGAGTCTTGTTTAAAAATTACTATGTACATAGAGGGGTGCCTGGGTGGCTCAGTTAGTTAAGCTTCGACTTCAGCTCACATCATGATCTCCTAGTCTGTGAGTTCAAGCCCTAGGTTGGGGTCTGTGCTGACAGCCTGGAGCTTGGAACCTGGAGCCTGCTTCAGATTCTATGTCTCCCTCTCTCTCTGCTCTTCTACCACTCACACTCTGTCTCTCAAAGAAGAACAAATGTTAAAAAAAATTTTTTTTGAAGTACTGTATACATAGAGACTTGCCTATATCACTTTGCACTTTGATGATAACAGACCGGTAGGGAAAACATTTTAACATGCACTTGGCCTTCCCCAAGTAAATAGCCTACTAAGGCCTTGCTCCAAGTGTAAGTAAAGAGGATAGTAGGAAAAGACAAAATCAAAAAAAGCAAAGATAAATCATAAAGAGTCAAACCAGGGCTAAATGAGAAAATTCCACCCTGTAAAAGGAGCAACATTTTGAATGAAAATTCAATGCAGTTGTCACGGCCCTCCCACAATAGCAAGCTTTCTTTGGAGATTTTAGGGTCACTAAAATGACTGTTCTATGCTCTCCAGTCCTCAGACCAGAGAGTGAGAAATGGGTTGAAAAATGTCCTTCCTTGTTGAAAGTTCCTCGCTACCACCCTGTTACTTATGGTCCATCTCTTTCTTCTGGCTCCACAAAGTAGTTATTTATTAGGAAATTTGAAAAAGTCCAGTATAAGCTCACAGGTCAGTGGTGAATCCACACAGATCAGTTGATGAGAGTAGGCTCCCATAGCTAGCTGACCTACGGATGAAGAAACCAGGGAAAACTTTTTCACTGTTTCCTTATAGGGTGTATTAATTTGTCTAATTCTATAACATCCCCTCTCTCGTTTTCCCAAAGAATAAGATCTCTTCTTGGGAACTGTTGGGTCCTTTTTTTTTTTTTTTTTTTAAGTTCTTATTTATTTTGAGAGAGAGAGAGAGAGCATAGCAGGGGAGGGGCAGATGGAAAGAGAGGGAGAATCCCAACGCAGGGCTTGATCCCACCAACAGCGAGATCATGACCTGAGCTGAAATCACGAGTCAGATATCTAACTGACTAAGCCACCCAGGCGCCCTCTGGTTGGGTTCTTCTAATGTACATCCACAGGAGAGAACTATCAGAGGAAGTACGAGCAAGTTGAATTAGAATGGATATTCTAATGCACTTTTTTGAGGGGTCTATAAATGACAGAGCATTTCACCAAGCATTTATCAGTGTATATAAACTCAGTTATTTTGGACTGCCCAATTATGTGCTACATTAATATTTTATGTACAGCACACTACATTTCACAGTGTCACTAAAATTAAATTTGACTACTGCAAAGCCCTGGCAGCAAACCAAGTTGTGTAAAACGTGCTTATAGCATCATTTACTCAGATGTCTACCCCGTTCTAATCATCTACGGTTCAAAGCAACAGAAGGCTAGATTTCTTCCGGTAATAATTTAATAACCTAGATAATCTTTCAAATATGAAGGTTCAGCCACTCCTCAAACTGGAAGTTAATGTTCCCCTTCCCTCAGGCTTCTGTTACTTAGGTAATGTTCCTTTCAGCGACGGTAGCCACGATTGGCTCTTGGCTAGGCAGTGTCCAGCCTCCTCTCACAGATCTGCCGTACATCCTGGAGAAGCCACCCCAGGCCAGGCTGAGAACCACAGCTCTAGAAATTAAGGAGATTGTGATATATTTGTAAGACATTTCAATGAGCCATCCAGGTGCCCAGCCTCGCATGCTTTGTGTGGTACCAGGTTCCTATCTGGTGGCTTGTGTTTCATGTTTTATCAGACACCCCACAGTGTAGTTATCTTGACCCAGGCAGGAACAAGATCCACCTCTGCCTGAGCTGGCCTGGAGACTTGTAGATGATGCCAGCTTTCCCTGGGAGATCTAGGTAATGCTTCATGCTGTTGGGAATCCTGAGGATAATGGCTTTGACCTATGGTAGGCCTCCTAAACCTAGACTATGAACTTCTCCTGGGATGATTCTGGTGCAGATCAGATGAATGGAAAACAAAACATTCGGCTGCCATTTTGATGATCCTTAAAAACTCTTGAATTGCTAGGCAGCTTTCCAGTAAGGATGCTGCACTACAGTAGTTCAGTCTCTTATCAGGTTATGCTGTCCCATTTCATAAGCTCCTCCCCATTTATTATTCTTCCATTCCAACCTTGAAAAACATTTGTTCCCAAGTATGACTCCAGTTGATTATCCAGAGGTGTCAGGCATGATTAAACCCTACCTTATATCATACATCATTCTTTTTTTTTTTTTTCCATTGGGGGCCCCGAGAGAAATGTCCTTTTCTGCTCCTTGCTGCCACAACAAATAAGTTCCCCTGTACTGTATTTACAGAAAGACATATTTCCTGATGTCTGTGCCCTGCACAGGTTAGCAGATTGGATGGCAGTAGTTAGGATCATCATAAATCCATTGCTGGCATGATGTGTCTGGGGTGTTCCCAGTGGTCAGACTCATGGAGCTACCATAAATGGCTGTCTGAGAAGTGACAACCAGAAATAGTACAAAGGTTCTTCTTGCCCCTCCCACCTCGATCACATTGGGTAACAAAAGGGAATCCAGGAAGTCTGAGCATCACTGTGTGAGCTGAGAGCTGTCCTCATTTCCTGTGTGTGCTGAGTCTGGAGCCTGGGGGTTTAACTGGAGAGTGTGTGTTTGGTTGAGCCTTAGAAGAAGCCTGGGTTCAAGAACTGTCCCCTCTCTTTCACATTTACACTGAGTCAGGTGAGGAAGGTCTTTGAGCTTCAGTTTCTTCATCTGTAAGTAGGGGTGATAATATGTAAGTCACCATCCGTGAAGATTAAATCCCATAAGTACAAGAATATGCTCTGTAACCTGCCTGGTGTATAGGAGTGTAAAGACTTGGTGTCTTCTGCCGTGTGCTCGAAATTTAGGTCTTGCTTCCTGCTTGGGTCTCAAAACCAAAGTGTAGGTTCACATGGCTGCTTCCGCTGTCCTGCCTTGCTCTACTGCATTTCACTGACCTCTGGGTTTGGCATGACCCTCGGCCCTGGGTGGACATCTCCCTATTGCTGTGTTTGGCTTCTGTGTTTACCCTCAGGCTTGACTCTGTCTACTTTGCTTTCTGGTGTGTTCTTGGTCTCCATTCTGTATTCCCACATCCCAGTTCATTGCCCTGCAGCTTTCCCCTTCCTCAGCTAGCCAGAGTTCCACCTGACAAAATGTTTCAAGAGCTTTTTTAGGTAGTTATAAATGGAGTCTTTTCAGGATACAGTTTATCTTTAAAAAAAATTTTTTTAATGTTAATTTTTTGAGAGAAAGAGAGGGCAGACAGAGGGAGACAGAGAATCTGAAACATGAACTCATGAACCATGAGATCGTGGCCTGAGCTGAAGTTGGATAAAATGACTGAGCCACCCGGGAAACCGCACCATGATACAATTTATCTTTAAGTGGAATTTGATTTTGTATATGGTCGAGGTTAGGAAACTAGATTTTTGTCTTCCAGATGGGATTCTGTAAGTTTCAAGTAAGATTCTTGGATTGGAAGGGAGAGACATTCAGCACTTCAAAGTAGCCTGAGACTAAACTAGCTTAGCAAAACTCTGAATTTGGAGATGGGCCAGGTAGGGAAGAGAGTAAAGAAGCAAAGCCTTTTAAAGGCCTCATGTCGGGGCGCCTGGGTGGCGCAGTCGGTTGGGCGTCCGACTTCAGCCAGGTCACGATCTCGCCGTCTGTGAGTTCGAGCCCCGCATCGGGCTCTGGGCTGATGGCTCAGAGCCTGGAGCCTGTTTCTGATTCTGTGTCTCCCTCTCTTTCTGCTTCTCCCCCGTTCATGCTCTGTCTCTCTCTGTCCCAAAAATAAATAAACGTTGAAAAAAAAAAAATTTAAAGGCCTCATGTCATCATGTGTGCTTATGGTTAATTTTTAATTTTCGTATAATAGTGCAATATCAGTTTTATTAGGACTTGTAATGACTAGAAAAATAACTATTAGAAAAATCGAAGGGAATGTTAGAATTTCAGAATAAACCAGAGGGAATGTGCTAGGCATAAGTAGGAATTTGAGTAAGCCGCGAAAGGAAAGAGAACTAGAAACGGTCAGGATGTCCCTGGAACCACAGTGGAGGTGACGGCCATCTTGCCAGTGGAAAACCCCCCAACGGAAGGTCCCGAACAGCGCGCCAGAGGGAATTGAAGGTCAGCCAATCACCAAGCGACAGCACAACCTGGTGCGAAAAAGCCCACCCGGACCTAAGAAGGGCTGCTGCTTAAAAACCCTGCCCCACCACACCCGGGCACGACTTCCTGACTTCTCTCTCTCTCTCTCTCTCTCTCTGTCTCTCTCTGTCTCTCTCTCTCTCTCTCTGAGTTGCGGAACCTCGCCTGAGACCTTAGCTCCCAATAAAGCCTTTGCTAAAATTTTTTGCTTCTCTTATCTTTACTCTGCCTTACGCCTGGCCCTAACAGAAACTAAACGGTGACCTGAGCCGAAATCAAGAGTCGGATGCTCAACTGACTGGGCCATGCAGGTACCCTTGTTTGTGCATATTTTTAAAACCCTGGGCTTTTGGTCAGTAACTGATGAACCCCAGTGAGGCAGAGGCGGAGAGGTCTAGAGGAGTTGGAGCTTGTTTGGGCAGGAGATACTGGGTTCGTGGTCTTGAAGGGGTCAGGGTAGAGACTCTGGGTGGGCATGTGCCTTTGGTCTTGCAGACTGTCTCTGTGGTAGGCAGCCAACCATGGAAGCCTCCTGAATGTGTGCGTCCCAGGACAGGGGCCTTTGCCGTGCTCTTAAGTGCAGTATTCCAAGTGAAAGGACTTAAAAGGTCTTTCCCCCCCCTACTTTATAAGAACTCACAAAAGGTTGAAAAAATATTTTTGTCTCCCTCCCCATCCGCCAGGCCAGGAGGGCTAAAGTCCCCAAGGGGGACATATGAGACGAGATTCCAGTATTGGCTCAGATACCACATCACCTGGTTTTTCTATTTGTGCTTTCCTCAGGGGTGAAATGGGAGTAGTTTCCTCTCCCGGGGACATTTAAAAAAGATGAATGTTGAGTGTGAGGAATCTGAAGGAATGTACCCTGAGTTGAAATCCGTGAGGAAATACTGCGCTCACAGCATGTGGAGCTCCAGGACTCCCTTCCTTTGGGTCCACACGTCTCCCAGAGGCAACCCCACTTACTCTTAGAGCCAGGATGCTGCTCTGTCATGTTCTTCCTCCCATGGCTCAGATACCAAGGGCTTGTTTCCTCCCCAGTGCACTTTTATAGTCTCGGTTTTTCAGCCCAGATGCCCCAGCCAGCCAGGTGGCTTTGCCCTGGGGGTGCAGAGGCCTCTGCCCATGAGGAAAGAGGAAACTCACAGATGAGGAAGTGATGAGAGAGAATGACTGGATACATCTGAGACACCGAGCCGGGTTTTCCTCCCTCCCTTCCTGGATCCTCCTGAGTTTATCCCTTCCCTGCAAATAAGCACCTTGAGGCAATTAAAAATGCTGAGCTCTGTGGTGCTATCACACCAATTAGGTCTTTATTCGGAGGAAATTAGTTCTGAGACAACAGTCAACAGCCTGTCCTTTGAGGTGGCTCGGGGAATACAAACCTCACAGACATTTGGAGCCTTTCTGCTGACTACCTGCCTTTGAAGGAAAGAAAGGCTTTGCCCGTTGCCTTTGTTTCTCGAAAATGCCAAAAGTAATGGGGACCATGACAGGATTAGCAGTGGAGTCAAAGTCACTGCTTCCACTGAAGGTGGGAACACAAGGGAACAGCTTCAAGTGCTCACATTTTCTCCTTCTGGGGATTACTTTTAAGGAGCATCTTTCAAAAATATCTGTGTGTTTCCCTCAAATCACTAAAACAAAGGCAAACCAAAACAAACCCACAGCATCCAAGAGGGGGCAATTTTCCCCTCAGCTGAGGCACTATTTGCCGAATTGCAGTCTAGGAGTGATTTTTATAGCCCGGTTATAGATGGCTGGAAATCAGGAGGTTTTGATGGAAATGTGGACCGACTTTTAAGCTGTATTGATGCTTGTGAGTGCTGCTATGATCAAAATGTCCTTTCTCCACCCGACTCCCCAGGCTCTTTAATTCTTATAAATAATGTGCTAGCCTCTCTCACTGAAGCTGGTCAGTGAAGCAGCCAGGGAGATATGATTAAGGAATAAAATTCCCATTCTGGGTCAGGAAACACAACCCTGGGTTTGATTTCAAACCATTCAGCTGGGACAGAAAACAAACAAACAAACAAACAAACAAACAACCCTTTTCACAGCCCAGTTACCTCTGAGCAGCAGTGAAATGGTTAATGCCTCCTTTCTGTTCCCTACCCCCAACTGGGGGTCCCTGAGGGCAAGACTTGGCTCTCCCTGACCTCTAAGCCCCAGCCCCTCTTGGCAGAATGTCTTGATGTGGAAAATAGCAGTGCCCTTCAGAGCTCCTCCAGTGAATTTGTTGTTGTTGTTTTACAGTTTCAGGGATGAGAGACGCTCAGTGTTGATAAATGTTCTGGCACCGAGTTGTGGTCTAGATTCGGAAATTTCGTCTCTTAGTCAACTGATTGCTACAAACGAAGCAGAGATACTCACTCTTAACTCTGAGGGATATAATTGGAACACTTTCTCACATGAAACCAAGGTCTCTGCCTTTGGAGAGCTCGTAAAATTTGAGGCCTTTGTCACTGCTTTCAGTCACAGAGTGCTCTCAGATCTTAGTCCCACACATTTGTCACTTTTCGACGCCCCTCCCCCTAAATAAAGCATACGTTCCAATCTATTAAGTTCTTCGCACATCAGAGCCACCAAAAAGAGGTCAAATAATACAGTTTGGCACATTTTTTACTTTGTCACTTACCGTGGAGATTTCCTAGTTAGAAAAAAGTTGACAACTGCCCTTGAAAACATGAGAATATGGAGATTTTCTGCCTTGACAGGTTTCTTTTTGTTCCCCCTTCTTTAGTCTCACAAATCAGGCAGTCTCTGTATTCCATGAAATGTAAAGTTTAGTTGGGTGACTTTTCATAAACTTCATTTTTAACACATTTTCTCTCCTCTTGTATTTCTATAATATATGCAGAATGCCAGGCTCCTCAAAAGAACTTTACAGGTCATTTTCCTGCCATAATAGTCGAATCAGCAGCAAATGCACTTCATGGTTTAAATGCAGTGACAGAAGTAGTCTGGCAGCAGAAATATGTACTGGATGGTAACTTCCACAAAAGCCTTGCGATTTTCACCTGAGTAGAGCTTATGGTTTTTTGTTTTTTTTTTTAAGATCAGCTCTGTGTAAATACGGACGAAGAACATTTATTGGCTCTGTATTATCAAGTGCCCTTGACCTAGTGACATTATTGACTTTCCACCATTGCCTTTATATGTATTGGTCCAAGAGGACACAGCCGTAATAGCTCTGTCCCCCAACAATTAATTTTGATCTGTTCTATGTGATGAGCCTTACAGAAGCCCTTGAAAGGGTGACTTTCGAGTCAGCATGTGCATGTGGATGTGCACACACAATTTTTTCAACCCCCAAATTAGGTCACCTGGTCTGGTTTAAGATTTTTCTTCTTGTTTGTGAATCTCTTGACATGGAAAGAATGGCACAAGTAAAACAATAAAACTGTTTTTAGTTATTATTAACCATGAGATGTCTTTATGGAAAGAATAAACGTAAATGAAATTGCAGTGGTTGTGCTAAAATTGAAATTCTCATTGGTAGCAAGATAATCTGTTAAAATTCTCGCTCAGGGTGCCTGAGTGGCTCGGTCAGTTAAGCATCTGACTTTTGATTTTGGCTCAGGTCATGATCTCGCTGTCATGAAATCAAGCCCCATGTCAGGCTCCCTGCTGGGTGGGCTCCTTGCTGGGCATGGAACCTGCTTAATATTCTCTCTCTTTTTCTCTGTCTCCCTCTGCCCCTCCTGTGCTCGTGCATATGCACATGTTCTCAAAAAAATGAAAAATTCTCAATATTGAAAGCTTCCACATATTTTTAAATGACAATTTCATAGATACAATACAAATTTATTATCTATCTGTCTGTCACTCTATCTATCAAGATTAGTACATAAGGATGTTAATAGATGAGTATCTTAGCCAGTTTTGGCTGTATAACAGAATACCATAGATGGGGTGCCTTTAATAACAGGAAATTTCTCACAGTTTTGGAGACTCTTAAGTCCAAGATCAGGCTACCAGCATGATCTGGAATTCTGATAAGAAAACTTCTTTCTGGTTTGCTTTCTTGCTATATCCTCATATGGCAGAGAGACAGAGAGCTCTGGCTTCTTCCCATTCTTGTAAGGAGACTAATGTTTGTGAAGGTTCCACCCTCATGACATCATTATCTCTCAAAGGCCCACCTCCATAGACCATCACATTAGGGATTAAGACTTGAACATATTAATTTGTACAGCCTGGGTGTGGTTTGGGTGGGACACAAACTTTCAGTCCATAACAGAAGATTCCCATTATTGAATCTTACTGGATGAACCTAGAAAAATTGAGCAAAGAAAGCTTAATTTACTAAGCTCCTATTCATTGACCTTGGCATTGTTACTTGTTTTTAACTCCCATTATTTAATATGCAAAATAGAAATAGTAATTGTCTATGTCATGACCATTTCATCTCAGGGAATAAATGAAGATTAAGTACTGTAAGTATTTTGTGTCCTTGGATCAAAGCAACATATCAACAAGTGTGCATTTTCCAATGTGCAATTTCTATATTATAATTAATGTGCTTGGTTGTTTTGTAATTTTTTAATGTTTATTTTAATATTTTTTTAATGTTTATTTATTTTTGAGAGAGACAGAGTGCAAGCAGAGGAGGGGCAGAGAGAGAGGGAGACATGGAATCTGAAGCAGGCTCCAGGCTCTGAGCCATCAGCACAGAGCCTGGTGCGGGGTGAGGGTGGGGGGACGCTTGAACTCACTAACCAGGAGATCATGATCTGAGCTGAGGTTGGATGCTTAGCTGACTGAGCCCAGCATGTTTTGTTATGTTTAATACTAGTATTTGAATCATAATAAAAGCCCTTTTTCCAAGTGCAAAGAGTTTACTGTGGAGTTTTGTTATTCATGGTGGTCAAAATTAGAAACCAATTGCCATTTCAGGTTTTAATTTTTCTTTCTTTTCCCCTTTCCATTGCTCCTTTCCTTTCTATATCACCTTGAATAATTGTACAATACAGAAAAGTTTGGAGAGGAATATAACAAGTATTCTATATTTGTATTGTTGTGTAACATACTGGCTCAAAACTTTGTTGCTTAAAACATTAATCATTATTTCTCAGGTGTGAGGAGCTACATAGGAAGTCCTACTGTTCTGGACTTGGCTTACTTTTGCATGGGTGGTGTTAAAAGATAAACTGAGGCATATTAAAAACTTAAGAGTTTATTTGAGCAGAACTTGATTTGAATCAGGCAGCATCCAATCTTGCAGATACATAGGAGCTCTGAGGAGCTGTACAAAATGAAAGATTTTTACAGGTAGAAGGGAGCAGGAACAAAGAAGTGGTAATAGAAAGCATGTTTGTTACTGTAAGGTTACTTTCCATTAGGGACTAATGGGAACTTTATCAGGTGGGTTACCTAACTAGTGCCAATCATACAATTTCTTTTTTTTTTTTTTTTTTAATTTTTTAATGTTTATTTTTAAGAGAGAGAGAGTGCGTGTGCATGCATAAGTGGGGGAGGGGGAGAGAGAGAGAGACAGAGAGAGAGACAGAGACAGAGAGAGAGACAGAATCTGAAGCAGGCTCCAGGCTCTGAGCTGTCATCACAGAGCCTGACATGGGGCTTGAACTCTGGAGCCATGAGATCATGACCTAAGCCGAATTGGACACTTAAATTACTGTGCCATTCAGGCTCCCCAGTTGTATAATTTCTGATGGACTGGTTTAAGATTCCTTTTCTGGGACACCTGATACTGTAATTAAGTTTTGGTTTGGTGACATGGAGGTTAGTGTAAGCAACTCCGTTTTGGATCTGCTGTGTTGGTTTTAACAAACTTCCCCTTTTGATTAGACTTTCAACCTGAGACACTTGATCAAAAATTAAAGGTATTAGTGCTACTCTCATCTACTGCTCTGAGCCCTTGAGTTGTTTTTGATGAATCTCTCTGCTATTCACAGGTTACAACATTGGGTTGATATTCTTTAAGTTACTTAATTTCTTTGTTCCTTTTCTAACATTGTGTTCTTAGGGAAATAATTTGCTTGGTGGTTAGTGACTACATATGTATGTATGTATGTTTGTTTCTTTATTTATTTATTAAGTTTATTTAGTTTGAGAGAGAGCATGTGTTCTCAGGAGGGGCAGAGAGAGAGGGAGAGACAATCCCAAGCAGGCTCCATCCTATCATTGTGGAGCCTGATGCAAGGCTTGAACCCATGAACTGTGAGGTCATGACCTGGGCCAAGATCAAGAGTCAGACACTCAAATGAATGAACCACCCAGGCGCCCCTACAAACATTCATTTAAAGCTTTTGAGAGAATACAGAACACAAGGGAGACTACTATGATTATTATAGGCAGAATAATTCCCAATGTCTGTAGTGTACTTCGGAGCCATATTCCCCAAAACCCGAGCCATTCAGAATCAAATGAGTCAAAGAAAGGCTCTGGTTGAAGAAGTCAGTTTCTTAAGCCAATTGGCTTGTTCAGTGGTCTTATGTAGCTGAGTCTCAGGTCCCCCAGAAGTGTCCATCTGAGTGCAACAAGTTGTGTTGGCCATAGTACAAACACCTCCTTGATCAGCTAAAAGATTACCAAGAGCTATCCTGTAATCAAGAATAACTTTGACTAGGGGCATCTGCGTGGCTTGGTTGGTTAGCCTCTGACTTCAGCTCAGGTCATGATCTCGTGGTTCACAATTTCAAACCCCGCATAGATAGGGCTCTGTGCTGATGGCTTAGAGTCAGGAGCCTGCTTTGGATTCTGTATTTCCCTCTCTCTCTCTGCCCCTCCCCCACTCATACTCTGTCTCTCTCTCTCTCTCTCAAAAATAAATAATAAAACATTAAGTAAAAAGAATAACTTTGGCTAGAGAGTCTGTGAATTTTTATTGGGCAGCTATTGCTTTAGCAGTGGATTCTGCAATCAAGAAAGCAGTGTTCTTGTTCCTATGTCTTGGGAGGAAATAATCTACCTTGATGTTGACTACTCCTCTTCTTAGTCAATTTGATTTTTAGGTTTCTGGGGTTTACACTGGACCAGATGTCAGATGGAGCCTTCTTCACTTGTGAAATAGGCACCCACGTTTTGACACCTTGTAATTTAGCCCTGGTGTCAGTGGTCAAGAGTACTAAGAAGGGTCCTTTCCAGGAATCTCACTTCTGCCAAAGCATCAGAGTAAAACAGTAACTGTCTCTAAATGACAAAAGCTTTAAAAGTGCCCATGGTTAAATATCTGATGAGAGTTCATTATAATGAAATTGACAAGGAAATTTAGTTATTTCTATGGCACACAACATTTTAAGATAATAACTGGGATTATGACTGATGACATTATACCAGCACACACCAGATTTCCAGGAATTTCATACAGTTTATGGAATACTTATATTAATTAGCATATAAATTAATTAGCATATAAATATAACCTAAGAATGTTTATCACTTATTTGATAAAGCTGCCCATGTAATTTGATATACCAAATAAATCTAATTAGTTTAATATCTCTCTCTTACAAGGTGAGAGATAAATCCTTTGAGATTTTCCAGGGAGCCTCTAAGAAATCTCAAAGTTATTTTGTGGTCCAAAAGATTCCATTTGGAATTTGATTTGAGAAAGTCACCAAAATGTCAAAAGGTTTGAACATTTGACTAAATAGGATCACAGATCACTATGAAATAATACTTAATTATCTATTTAACCAAAGTGATAATGTAAGCTTTTAAAGGCAAACATTGAGGGTTCCATAGCTGTGAACAAAACTTAACACTCAACATAGAGGACTCTGTTTTGTTAAAAAAAATTTTTTTTTAAATGTTTATTTATTATTGAGAGACAGAGAGACAGAGGATGAGCATGGGAGGGGCAGAGAGAAGGGTAGACACAGAATCCAAAGCAGGCTCCAAGCTCGGAGCGATTATCAGCACAGAGCCCGACGATGCGGGGCCCGAACCCACAAACCATGAGATCATGACCTGAGCTAAAGTTGGATGCTTAACCGACTGAGCCACGCAGGTGCCCCAAGAAGACTCTGTTTTCTTATAGAGCTGATACAAAGTGAAGCACAGTAGATTTTTTTTGTAGGGCATGAAATCTTTGCTTTCCAGGTAGGTTACCCCAAAAATAAAGAAAACTAAATAAGCAAAAAAAAAAAAAAAAAAAAAAAAACCCAAACAAACTCTTTTATAATCTTTTATTAAGAGCAAACTGATAGTCCAAGAAAGCTTGGTCCTTTAACAGAGAGAAAACCAAATTCTAATTTTGCCCTAGGTTTTTTTGATATTAAGATAAAACAAAATAAAACAAACAAACAAAAAAACCCACTTAAGTAAATCTGTTCCAGGCTTAGCCAGCTTGACCACACATCAAATGCCTTTCCCAAGATTCCTTTTCCACAAATCTTCAACAACTTTTTTAATATTAAGATTTTGTCCTTTTTAAAAAAATCTCCTTTTAGAACAGTCTGTCATTTTACTTTCCATATCTACTTTTCATGCAGTTGTTCTCATTCACTCTTATTATTTCTAAGTTGTTTTACTAAATACATTGATTAGTACTATTAATTTGTAGACTCCTTTATTCCTTGTGAAAACTTAAAAGTCGGCAGTTACGTCTCTTATACTAGCATTCTGTGGATTGGCAAGTTTATGAATACATCTCGTAATTTCTACATCTCATAAGAGTAGACTCTTACAGTAAATTTTTCAGTGTGGCAGGAAGCATCATTACTCACAGACCAAAATATATGAACCTATGTTCAGTAATTAATATTTCAGTATTTTATCTTATTTGGAAATGATCTGGACATTCAATGAATATTCATTATTTAATTTATCTCAGTATAATATAACTTGAAGGTTTCAAGTTGCCAAAAAGATTTTTGAAACTATTAAAAAAATTTTTTTAATGTTTATTTATTTTTGAGAGACAGAGAGGCAGAGCACGAGCAGGGAGGGGCAGAGAGAGAGGGAGACACAGAATCCAAAGCAGGCTCCAGGCTCTGAGCTGTCAGCACAGAGCCTGATACGGGGCTTGAACCCACTAACTGTGAGATCATGATCTGAACTGAAGTTGGATGCTTACCTACTGAGCCACTCAGGCACCCCAGTTTTTGAAACTATTTTTAAGTTGGCATACCATAAAACATAATTATTGTTCAAAGTTTATTTATAAACTTTGGCTTACATCTATTTAATTTAGTCATTCCTAACAATTATACTTAGATTACTGATGAAAATTCCATGAGACATTAAACAGCTAACCATCATCTTAAATTATCTTTCTCACAAGTTCTGTGTGACTCCTTCTGTTCTATCTTCTGATACCAGAACTATTAAAAATGTAAACTGAGGCATATTAAAAGATTTAAGAATTTATTTGAACAAAAGTCAGTTCAAAGCAGGTGGCATCCAATATAGCATATAGAAAGAAACTCCAGGGAACTGTATAAAATGAAAGACTTTTATAGGCAGAAGGGAGCAGGAACAAGGAAATTATAATAGATAAAAAAGCAGATTGGTTATTGCAAGGTCAGTTTCCTTTAGGGGATGGCAAAAGTGCATCAGGCAGATGACCTAACTAGTGTTGATCAGGTGATTCTTGATTGACCGGTTTAATATTCCATTTCTGTTCATTCGTTTTGTTTCTTGAATTCTGCGTGTTAAGAGACAAACAAAAAACAGACTCTTGTATCTAGAGAACTTAACTTGGTGGTTTGCCAGAGGGGAGGTGGTTAGGCAGATGTGTGAAATAGACAAAGGAGATTGAGAGTAAGGGGGGGGATGAGCTAAGTAATGTATAGAATCATTGAATTATTATATTGTACACCTGAGACTAATATAACACTGTATATTAATTATACTTCAATAAAAAGAGAATCCATTACCCAATCTCCTCCCCCTCCAAAAAGGATACCATTTCTGGGAGAGCTGAAAGTGTAAGTTTGGTAGTGTGGGGCTAGCATGAGCAACTCCTTTTGGAGCCTATTGTCGTGTTATTAACAGTGGTCAACAGGTAGATCATCTTGGTAGGGAGTAGAGGCTGCTAGTCTGTGGTGACTATAGCTGGGTTGACTCAGCTATGCTCTGCCTGGTCTGCCATTCTCCAGTATGCTAATTCAGGGCCATTCATGTAGTGAAAGCCAGGATCTCAAAGAGGGAAAGCAGCAGTGTGCAAGATCTCCTGAAACCTAGTCTCAGAACTGGCACACTGTTAGAACTGCTGCTTTCTACTGGCCAAAGCAAGTCACAAGGCCATCCAGTTCAAGGAGTGGAGAAACAGATTCTTCCTCTTGATGGAAGGAGCTATAAAGTGGTATTTTAAAAAGCATGGGTATGAGGAGGGCTAAATTGGGGCTGTCAGTGCAATGAACCCACCATGCATGTTGTTTCAGACCTACTGGGATTGGTACTTCATCATATTAAAATTCTCACGTCTCAATTGAAATGTTAATAAAATATTAAAGATAAATGTGAAAAAAATTGGGGTAATCTTGGCACATCCCATTCATTTCCCCAGCTGGGGCAATTATTATCGCAAATTTGATACATGAAAAGTCTGTTTTTAAAAATACTTTTGTGCGTGTACCCACATACACACCCACATATGCTAGAAGTTTTATTTTATTTTATTTTTTCAACGTTTATTTATTTTTTTTGGGACAGAGAGAGACAGAGCATGAACGGGGGAGGGGCAGAGAGAGAGGGAGACACAGAATCGGAAACAGGCTCCGGGCTCTGAGCCATCAGCCCAGAGCCTGACGCGGGGCTCGAACTCCCGGACCGCGAGATCGTGACCTGGCTGAAGTCGGACGCTTAACCGACTGCGCCACCCAGGTGCCCCTATGCTGGAAGTTTTAAAATGTATGTGGAGTTTTTGACCCTCTTCCCATCAAGGTGTAGTATGTGACAACCCCTCCCCTTGAATATAGGCTGATCTTGGTAACTCACTGCTAACAATAAAAATACAGTGGAAGGGACAGTGCATGACTTGAAAGTCCAAGTCATCAAAGAAGATACAGTTTCTACCCTGGACTTCTCCTTCTGGGAACACACTTTAGGAGCTCTGGGCTGATGTGTAAAAAGTTCACTTGAAGGATAAGGACTTCCCAAATATGTCCATGTCCTAATGCCCAGAACCTGGGAATGTTTCTATCTGTGACAAAAGAGATTTTGCAGATGTGATTAAATTAAGGATCATGAGATTAGGGGAGATTATCCTGGATAGTCTGGGTACACCCAGTGTAATTGCAGTGGTCCTTATGAAGTGAGAAGCCGCAGGAGTCAAAGCAGGAAAGAAGAGATGTAATGACGAAAACATGAGGTTGGAATGTTAGGGGGAAGAAGTCGTGAGCCAAGGAGTGTAGGCGACCTTCAGTAGCTAGAAAGGCAAGAAAACGTATTGTCCTACAGAACCTCAGGCATCAAGCCCTGCCTTCATCCTAAGTAAATCCCAATGTGTCCTCTGTCAGCCTTCCGAACTATAGAACTATAAGATAATTTGTGTTGTTTAAGCTAAAATAGAAAAAGTAGTTTAGCTAAGGCCACCAGGTGGAGCTGGAGAGCCCACATGGGGAGACCACAGAAGGATAGTGAGCTATCCAAGGAGTCCCAGCTTTTCCAGCCCTGAGGAGGCAGACAGGTAATTGATCGAGTCTTGAGACTCCAGCCTTTGACTCACCCCAGTTGATGCTGAGTGGAGTAGGAATGAGATGTCCCCACCAAGTTGTGCCCAGCTGTCACTTTGTGAGCTGTATCTGTCAGCTTGGGATGCCATAACAAAATGCCATAGGTTGAATGGTTTAAACAGCACAAATTTATCTCATAGTTCTGGAGGCTAGAAGTCCAAGGTCAGGGTACCAGCATGGTGGGTTCTGGTGAGAGCTCTCTGTCAGGCTTGCAGACCAACTCCTTCTTGCTGTGTGCTCACATGGCAGAGGGAGCTAGGGAGTCTCTGGAGTCCTATCAGATTAAGCTCCTACTCTTATAGCCTCATTTAATCATAATTATGCCCTTACTCTAAATACAGTCACACCTAAGGTTAGGGCTTCAATGTGTGATTTTTAGAGGGACACATTTTAATCTATAGCATAAGCAAAATAAATGTTGCTCTTTTAAGCCATCTAAGCTTTGGGGTGGATTCTGTAGCAATTATTATTATTTTTTTAATTTTTTTTTAACGTTTATTTATTTTTGAGACAGAGAGAGACAGAGCATGAATGGGGGAGGGGCAGAGAGAGAGGGAGACACAGAATTGGAAGCAGGCTCCAGGCTCCGAGCCATCAGCCCAGAGCCCGACGCGGGGCTTGAACTCACGGACCGTGAGATCGTGACCTGGCTGAAGTCGGACGCTTAACCGACTGTGCCACCCAGGCGCCCCTGTAGCAATTATTTAATGGGCAAAGTTATATGATAAGATAATGTACTCTTTTTGTGTTTTAAATATTTACATAAGTGCTATTGTACTTTATATTCTATAATTTCTTTTTTTGACTCAACATACTTTTGAGATATATTCATGTTTCTAAATATAGATAAATTATTCACTTTGATTGGTGCATATTACTTAGCATATAACAGCACTATATTTTATGTATAAATTCCCTTAAGCATGAACTTTTGGGTTGTTTATAGTTTTGTTGCAATTACAAATAATGCCATAATAAACATGTTTTTATATTTTTCTCATGGGCAAGCTCAGACTTTTTCTAAACTGTATTCATTGGGTCATAGGATATGCATAATCCTTTTTTAATGATATATGTTCTTTTGATTTTACTGATGTGGCCAATTTACTTCTTAGTTCCCCTCCATCCTCTTTTTACTAATCCCTTGAGGATTGTGTAGAGGCTGCTGCAACTCTTTATTCTCACTGACAACCTAATAGTTTTAGATATTTTAACTGTTGCCAAAATGACATCATTCGCATAGGTCACTTTAATTCCTACTTCTCTTATAGTTTGTGAGGTTGAGTACCTTATGAAAACATTTTCTCGGCTCTTTTGGCATTCTTTTCTCTATATTGATTGTTTTCTTTGTTATTCTATCATGTTTGGTCTTTTTTATTTTTAGGAGCCCTTTTTGTATTTTGAACATTAATATTTTCCTGTTATATGTTGTGAAATCATGTCCAGATGTTCGGCTTCTCTTTTTTCTTGGTTTACTTGTCAATAGAAGAATTTTCATGATTTGTTTTAATCATATATGTATATGTTACACATGCGTGCACGTGTGTGCACTAATCATGTAATTTTCCTTTTGTAAATTGTGGATTTTGTGTCTTCTTCTTAAATTTTTTTTTAACGTTTATTTAATTATGAGGGAGAGAGAGAGAGAGAGACAGAGCAGGAGTGGGGGAAGGGCAGAGAGGGAGACACAGAATCTGAAGCAGGCTCCAGGCTCCGAGCTGTCAGCACAGAGCCTGATATGGAGCTCCCTCGAACTGCAAGATCATGACCTGAGCCAAAGTCAGACGCTTAACTGACTGAGCCACCCAGGCACCCCACGTTTTGTGTCTTCTTTAAGAAATATTTCCCTAAGGGGCACGCAGGTGGCTCATTCAGTTAAGCATCCGACTTTGGATCGGGTAATGATTTCATGGTTCGTGGGTTCAAACCCCACATTGGGCTGTCTGCTGTCAGCACAGACCCCACTTCAGATCCTTTCCCACCCCCTCTCTCTGCCCCTCCCCCACTCGCACTCGCTCTCTCAAAAATAAACATTTGAAAAAAAAATACTTCCCTGATATAATATTCTGGGTCTTCATCTATTGTATTCTTGATATTTTCAGAACTGTATTTTCAGTGAATTCATAATTTCCACTTATTAAACAGATCAGACTGTCAGTTTCTTATGTTTTCTTGAGACTGATAGTGAGGGGCAGTGTGGAGATTTATGAAATGCTAGACAAATAACTGGAAGAAGGAACTGAAAATTCCAAAACTCTCAACTGTATTCCCAGAGAATAATGTCCCTAGGACAAATTGGTTCAGTCGGAGACAGCTTTATTTTAATGGCGATCCTTGAGGTGACATGATGTTAAAAGTTGTCTTGTTCTGAAATGTCCTTTGAGTCTCTGTGTTATCTAAGATTTACCAGACCATTGGTATCAATTTTACCACCCTCCCTGATTCTACAGTTTATTAGTTGGTAGCTGCAAGAAACTTGAAGGTAGTGTGTGAAAAACGTAAGAAGAAATAATAAGATATTTTTATGGGGATGAGAGGAAAGGATGGGATCCTTGTAAACAGAGAACATGATATATCCCTGTATCTTGGCTCACAAGGTTTATTTCTTCACCTTTTGTCGAATATCTCAGTGGTATATACGTGTCATACAAGATGTGTTCTTGGTTAATGCAAATATGTGTGTTGCAGAAGGCATATGTACACAGACTGTCCTTATGTAATTTGGTCACACAAATGCAATCTGGCTACCACGCTGTCTCTTCCCTGCATGTTAGTAGAAACTAATAGATGGGTTCTTCGTATCCAGGGAGGGGAATGATGGCAAAAAAGTCATATTGCCCCACTTTTCTTTCTTTCTTTTTTTTCTTTTCCTTTTCATCTGCTGTTGTTGCCATGCCTTATGTCAGAGCACATTGCTTAAGGCCACGGCTACGATAACCCCAGGGCAAGGTGGGTGAGAGGGAGATAATGTCTTCAGGCTGTGGCTTCATCTTGTCTTAGGAGAGTCTGTTGCAATTGATGGCAGGCAAGCTGTTCTCCTGTCAGTGCTTTTCAGCATTTACGGATGCCTCAGGGCCCAGAGCTCTGTGCATGCATGTCTGTCGCAGAACATGAAGGTTCTTCTGGGGTTGTCTTTGTGGTGTTGTGGGAGGCACAGGGGAGTGCAAATGTAGAGACCCAATCCCTATTCCTGCTTTGTCATTAACTGGATTTGTATCTTTTATATAGTGATCGCACTTTTGCAAATATCTCTGTCTCAAGGAAGTGTTCCTGAGTCACGTTGCAATTAACACATTACTTACTGTCTCCTTCTGTAGAACACGATTTTCTCAAAGAGAGAGACTCTCTCCTTACCTTTCCATCCCCCTGCACAGGGTAGGCACTTAAGGAAACATCTGTTGAGGAAAGTCACCTATCTGGGTCTTTGTTCTCTCTACAACTGGGGGATTGGAATCCATTAGCTGTAAGTCCTTCTATGATTCTGTGACACGTGTGTAGTTGTAAGTAGGCTTTAAGTGGCTGCCACGCTTCTGCACACTTTCACATGCCAAGGGGATGCCCATCTCATGTGACAAGAGAAGATGGGACAAAGACACGGTATCTGCACAGCGAGGGAGGCTTTGACAAGTGCTGATGGAGTCCATTTAGAAGGTGCCTGCTTTCTGATGATAGTACACATTACGCCCAGTGGTGGAAAAAGGTGCCCGGGGCAATGGGACAAAGATAGCAAGCGTTTCATAGAGTATGTACTAAAGAAAAGGCAGTCTGTTTAATTTATATATTACATACAACTGTGTGTTAGCAAATTAGAAACATTAATGGCTTAACCACAGTACCAAAGCCTGTAGACTCTCACTTAAATCCTGACCTTTGACAAATGAAGACAAATACTGGTAATGTCCCTGGCAATTTCTCTGGCATGAGAATAATCCTTAATATAAGGAAGCCATTATTCTAGTGCAGAGTACTGGGCACAGAAGGGAATAAGTAGATGATATTGGACCCGGATGTTGTTTCTAGAAGATGACTTGGACCTCATTAAGATCACATGCGGAGGTTTTCTAATTTCCGGGTGAGAAGGGAATGAGATTCGTGCTTACTTGTGTGTGTGTCTATGTGTGTGTGTGTATATATACACACACACACACACAGGCACACAGACAAGCACAAGCTTCAGTATGTATCTGAGCTTAAGCAAACTATTTTAGCCAGCTGTTTATTCCCTAGCATGAGCTTAGTTCATACAGCCTCACCTGAGAATTGAAGCCAAGATTCTGGTGTTCTAGAACATTCCTGTCTGGATGTGCCACGTTTCACTTGGTTTACTCAGTTTTCTTCAGAGGAACGGTGCATAAAACGTGGAGTTTAGATATTCCAATGAATATCTTCAGGGTAGTTTCAGATATTCCAATAAACTCTCAATAAAGCAAGAGTTTTATAATAGGATGCTGAAATGGAAAACACTCAGCAATAGGGAAAAATGAGATTACCATTGAAGAAAAGTGCCATAAATGACCAATCACAAGTGACTTTAAAGCTGTGCAGGGGTGGGCACAACCTAACTTGAAAATCAGGTGCAGAGAATGGATATATTTCATGAATCACAGGTGGAAAATGAAAGTTTACAATAGTTCTAGTGAGGATATTCTTAGAGCCGGTTCCAAGTCTTGAATTTACATTTTTATGGTGAACATAACCCAAATGCTGATCTTCAGAAAGAGTGACATCATTGCTGAACAGTTTTTTTGTTGGTCCTGAGCAATGGAATATATTTTAAAACGTCTAGTTTATTTTTCTTTTTATTCAAATGGTGGAGAAATTGAAATTGTTACATTGTACTTGATTTTTAGAGAAATTTACAAGATTTTACCTTCACTTTCTTAACCTAGGAATCAATTCGGACTCTACCTCCATGAAAAATTAACCATTGCATCTTGACCTAGATCAAGCCAGTCATCCACAGAGATTTTTGTGCAGACCAAGCAGTTGTAATTTCTGGAAACCACCAGTAGGTGTCTCCTATCAGTAGGTTTGGCCATGCAAGGGGCTGCTCTCATTTCTTACTCTTTTAGTAGTGGGCATTGTGAGAAATTTGTCCTTTGTATAATGCAGATAATCAAAGATCATTTAATATATTTCTGAAATGGGTCAAATTATTTTAATCTGAAGCCCAACTTTTCAGGTAGGAAGTTTCTAATAGTGATAGTTTTGTATGTGTGTTAATAAATGATCAGAATATTACTTCACCGGTTCAGCTGATTTATTTTGAAGTCTAACAAAATTATGATTAAAAACAAAAATTTCTTAAAGCACAAGTTGACAGTATAGGCATGCAAATGAACATTTCCTTCACGAGACTTGCAAATGTGAGAAATTTCCTGGAGATCCAATCTTGAGGTTTCACTATGCATGAGGTCAATGTTTAATATCTGAAGTCTACAGGGTCTTCTTAATGGGAAAAATACAAAAGTTACTTCTCCAAGAAAGATTAAAAAAAAAAAAAGATTTCTTTTCAGAAAATAAAATAGAGGTGCTGGGTGAAAAGTTAGCCTAGAATGTTCAGTTTGTGGCCAGGCCACTTCTGAGAGGTGACATTGTATCACTGCACTTTCCAGGACTGTCCTCTTGTTATTGCAACCATCCTTTTAATACAGTCCTACTTATTGACCCAATATTCATCTGGTGCTGAGCATACACTGTCTTCTGAATTCCTTCTCTCTCCAGCAAGCTGGTACTCTGAGGGTGCATTATGTCTCACACTCCCTCACGTCTCATGTATACCCAACCTAGAGCTAGTGTCATCCCCAATTGACACAGAATGTTTCTACATTGGTTTACTATGGAATTGAGTCTTATGGATAGAGTGCTCTAGCTTGTGACAGATTTTTGGGACTTCCATAGTTTCTGACAAGCATAGTTCCTTGCACATAGTAGGTGTCATATTATTGTTAAGGAATAAATGAAGCACAAGGCTGATAGAACAAGAAATGCATATGCTTGGGGGCACCTGTCTGGCTCAGTTGGTAGAGCATGCAATTCTTGATTTCTTGGTTGTGAGTTCAAGCCCCGTGTTGGGTGTAGAGATTACTTTAAAGATAAATAGATAGACAGGAACACATAATCTAATTTTGTATGTGTGTGTGTGTGTGTGTGTGTGTGTGTGTGAGAGAGAGAGAGAGAGAGAGAGAGAGAGAGAGAGACAGAGCTAGAGAGAAAAGAGGATATTTATTGAGTACCTTGTGCAAACCATGCCGTGCATTGCATAATAGACTTACTTAAGGGCCACCCATAAGTTCAACTGACCTCATCTGACCATGGAAGAAATGGAGTTTAATTCTGAACTAGGCAGGTCTAACACTCTCTAGAGATCGATGCAGAGAGGGACATAGAATGGCATTCTTGGTCAATGAACTATTGAGCAAAAGAGGAAAGAATTTTGAAAATTGTTTTGGAACATCCTAAATGAAAATTTGTACCACCAGGAATGTGTCACTTGTTCAATTACCTTGCATAGGTTGGGTTCCATAGGAAATACTCTAAGATGGATATTTTTCTGCTGAGGTTACTGGGGACACAGTCAGGATTACAGTTGTGGGTGGGTGAAAAAAAATAAGATAGGACAGAGGGAGGAGTTGAACTGAGATGCAGTCTCAACAGAGGCTTCAGCCGATCCTATAAGGAGTCCTGGAGCTGTGATGGTTTTCAGATTTATGCCACCTAAAGGCAAGGAGACCAGTCTTGGTACTCCCATATCCACCTGTAATTAAATGTAGGCTGCCCCAGGGAAGGCAGTGACCTTGAATGTGGGGACTTTCTTCAGGTAAGGACAGTTCTCAGTTGGTGGCCATCAGGATCCGCATTCCCAAGTGTTCTGGGAGTAGTGCCTGGTGGTGTATTGCCTGGAAGGGGCACACCAGGGGTGTCCACCAAAGTATCCACTACCTACCCCTTCCTTTGTTTTCTCCAACCAAAGGAAAAAAAAAAAAACCCTCAGCCTCATCCATAGAGAAGTGAAATAAGGTTTGATAATCAAATTAGTTCTTCTATCAAGGGTAGAAAAGGGGACTGTTTTCTAAACTTCAACATTTTGATTCAATCCATGCCTGGACCTCAGTGCCTCATGTTAGAGAAGAGAGCAAATCAAAGGACATGGGTTTGATAGTTTAGGGTTAGGTAAATTGACATAGTTGCAGAATTAGGCTTCAGGTTTGAGGGGCCAGAAGTTCAAGCTGCAGAGTTTAAGAGGGCCTAGAATACCCAGACTTCACTGGGAACCAAAACAGATGGTTTTGAAAGTGATGGGAATGGTATAAATGGGACTGTTTGGGTGGGAGGTCATGTCTGCACATGTCTTAGTACAGTACAATAAGAGAGGCTTATGGAAATTTATGGTTCCCCTGTGTCCAGCAGGTTCACCGTAACCACACAGCTAGGGGCATGGGCACAATGGTCAGGCTTTGGCCAACCTACTAGGAGGTAGGCAGGCAGATGGAGAGGTTTTTTTTGAGAGTTGCAAGGCAATGCCTAAAACTAATGTAGTATTGTGTGTCAACTATACTAAGGAAAACAAAAGTCCAAGGAAGAGGTCTTAGTTCAGTCTACCATGACAAAATACCATAGATGGAGTGCCTAAACAACAGAAACTTACTTTCTTGCAGTTCTGGAGGCAGGAAAGTCCAAGGTTAAGGTTGTGGCTGACTCATTTCATTCTGAGAGCTCTCTTCCTGGCTTGCAGATGGCCTCTTCTCCCCGTGTCCTCACATGATGGAGAGGGAGCATGAGAGTGAGTCATCCGGTGTTTCTTCTTATAAGGGCACTAATCCTATCAGATCAGGGCCTCCCCTGTATGACCTCATTTAACCTCAGTTACTTCCTTTCAGGCCTCATCTCTAAATACAGCCAACCACACTGGGGGGTTTAGGGATTCAAAATATGAATTTGGTGGGGTGGTGAGTAGGACATAAATCCTCAGTCTGTACTGGGAGAGCCAATATTTCCATGGAGATCTATCAGACACCGTAGCAACAACAGCATTTGTCCCTGCCTAGACAACTAGAAAAACTGTGGGAATAAGTTGGAGCTCTGTGGTCACCAAGGGGTTCCAGGTTACTTTAGCTCTCAGGCAAGGAAGACATTAATCACTTAAAACACAAGACTAATTCCACAGTCTAATAACTGTATACCTCAAACCTCCATAGAGGTTGTCTCAGAAGAATGGATCAGGCTGAAAGGTCCAAAGGAACAACACAAATACATAATATTGAACAGATAGTCCCTCATATAGCTTGGGCCTGGTTCACACTCTAAAAGATTTGGATGTAGAAATAGTATTGTTCTTAGAAACTAGTTTCCTATAAGGATTTGGATTTTCTATCCATAGCTCTCTGCTTTGGAGATTCAGGCCTGCTGTTTCGTGAGAGTAATGCCCTCACAAAATTTCAGGACTTCTTATTGGAACAAGGTTAGAGCTGACCCTTTACTTGTAAGAGGGTTGTGTGTAGTTCTCTCTAGCTCTGTCTCTATATTTTTGTCATTGGTGCTATGCTTAAGAAGCCTTCCTTAAATTCAAATATCTGGCATAAAGGTTTCATAGCAGAAGCAGGTTATTTTCTATTATTTGCATCTCTTTGGTCATCTCATTGATACTTTGTAAGGGGGTAGACAAGCACTTCAAGGATTTCTGGGTGGCCACCTTGACATGGAAGGTCAGCTCAGTGTTTTGTTTTTTTTTTTTTTTTAATTTTTTTTTTTTCAACGTTTATTTATTTTTGGGACAGAGAGAGACAGAGCATGAACGGGGGAGGGGCAGAGAGAGAGGGAGACACAGAATCGGAAACAGGCTCCAGGCTCTGAGCCATCGGCCCAGAGCCCGACGCGGGGCTCGAACTCACGGACCGCGAGATCGTGACCTGGCTGAAGTCGGACGCTTAACCGACTGCGCCACCCAGGCGCCCCCAGCTCAGTGTTTTTTAACAGAGCACTTAAACTCTTTGGATCTTTCTCTTTTAGATGAAAAGAGTTAATTAAATTTAATTAGACATGATTAGGAAATGGTGTTTAGGTTACCTTCCTGCTGCTCCAGATTGTCCCCTGCTCACATCAGTGTTTGTTGGCCCTTGCAGGCAGGAGCTGGGCTTGGTGAGAAGGCAGGTGGCAGCCCGACAGATACAGAGGTACGCTGGCCAGACAACGATAGCTCTAAATAACTGCCACCCTGCCCCTTTTATTCATTCTTCAAGGTCCAGCTTAAGTTTTATACCCCAGCTTTTCCATTCTAGGCTGACTGCTTCATCTTCTAAATGGCTAGTATTTGTTAATGTTAGTATTTTCATTACAATCCATCCAATTTATTTTTCATATAGGCTCTGATATACAGTTTTTACTGTCTAGTTTTTGAACTATATAATATAGAGCTTAAATATGTATTTGGCTTTCCTATAAGATTTTAAGTTTCCATTTGTAATTTTATTGTAACTCAGACCAAATCAGTCTTTAGAAATATTTACTAATTTGTGGTTGAACATGGAGACTCATGTGGTAGGAAATAACACATACAATGACTACTAACATGTACCTAATATAGTTGTACCTCAAGGAACTGTTCAGTTTTAAAAATATGTATCAAATCCTTCATCTTCTTTTACAAAAAAATATATTTTATTAACCAATTTTTTTAATGTTTGTTTATTTATGAGATAGAGACAGAGCATGAGTGGGGAAGGGGCAGAGAGAGACAGGGAGACACAGAATCCGAAGTATGTTCCAGAGCCTGATGCACAGAGCCTGACGCAGGGCCTGAACCCACAAACTGTGAGATCATGACCTGAGCCGAAGTCAGACGCTTAACCAACTGAGGCACCCAGTTGCCCCCAAAATACATACTTAGTATGTATCATGATACATACTTTTTCCCATGACATTTGAAGTCCAAAAGATCTGACTTGTGTCAGAGGATCTCGGTTTGAATCTTGATTCTGCCATTTAGCAGCTGTGTGAGCATGAACCTCAGTTTCTGCATCTAGAAAATAAGGATATTAGCTTCCTCATGACGTTGAATGAAGACATGATCCAATTCAATCTGAGTTTCTCCAAAGCACATCAGAAGAAAGTGACAGTTCCTTTAGATGGAAATTCAACATTTAATTTGAATTCCCTCCAACTTAAGTCAGAGCTGTTGGGGTTATAGGAAACCAAAGCCCAGATCATAACCATACAACAAGAAGCACTCAATTCAAGTCATTACTGAAGCTGTTTTGTTTTAGGACTTACTTCACAGTTGAGCTGTTGGTTTTTATCCCAACTCAGTCTGTACACGTTATTAAATCTGGAATGAGTAAGCTTGTGGCACATCTGGCAAGAGGATGGAGGCCAGATTCCAATTTTTTATGCCTAACCTCCCTGTGAAGTTTTCCGGCGGGTACAGCAATGTGATTTTTGATTCTTAACATTGAGCCGCGTGCCATGTTTGTGGGTGGCTGTTAAGTGGCTGTCATTTCCAGTCCCCAAGGTGGGCAGGGACATTGTTATTTTGTGTATTTGGGGCAAAAGCCCCCCCTCTTTTTGGCCCTGTGGCAGGTTTTGACTCCATTATTCCATTCTCCGGACATGGGTAATCTCTCATTGACATCTGGAAGTGTTGTGCCAGAAAAGCAGAATATCAGCAATGAGGTTCTCCATGTGGATCTGAAAGAAGGCTTTTTGCCTTTAATTTGTGAAGTTTTTGTGAAGCTCTTTGGGATCCTTCTGGATAAAGAACCTTCTATAAACCTCACTTATGATGATGATGACTGCTGGCAGAATCGAAGTTACATGCGTGCATCGGGAGGACAATATATTCTCTTTGTGCCCACATAAACTTCCATTTATCTATACAAATATCTTTGAAAAGAGAAAGGCTGACATGTCTTCTCTCCAGCTGGGGTGCTGTTCTGTTGTTGAAGCACAGTAAATTGGGTCACCGTCCAGCTTTGCATCCGGCACCTGCTCAGCCACACAATGGGGAAATGAGCACTTCTATAGTGACAGTGGCAACGTGTGGCAATCCAGTGCCAGGGATCGCTGTGGACAGCTAATAAGGAGTCCAGGAGAGCCGATCATTCAGATTGCTGCCTTTGTTGCTCTTGTCTGGGAGGAAAGACATTGCTAAAAGGAAATTTATTCTTTTAACTCCTACTTTTGAACTCTTTCTGTGCTCTCTGAGGAGAGCGGTTTTAAAAGGTTAGATATTGCTAGTATGTGCCAAGTTGGAGAAGGAAATGTCTCTAATGTGCAAGAATACAAGGAAGCATAGATTTTCTTTCTGGAGACTAAATGTGGTGGTCTGAGATTGATTAAAAAGGATTTGGTGGTTGAATAAATGGAGTTCTGGGTATAGTGGAATGAGACCTTAGACATGGAGTCAGAGTTCGCATCTCGAACTCACCGTCGACTTTCTGTGTCATGTTGCCTTGGCTTCCTCATGTATGCAGTGGAGGGTTAGTGTGAAAATGAAGTGAGCAGAGCACCTGGCATATAATGGGCTGTCACTGCATATTCATTAAATACAAAAAGTATCCTGTGTGAAGGAGGGCTTGCCCCAGTCAGGATAGGTGACAGTTCTCTGAGGTAACATACAAGCCCCAAATCTCAGTGTCTGAAACAGCACAGGTTTCTATCTCTGTCAGTCACACTTCATGTCCACTGAGGTCAGCTGTCCTGCTGCCATGGGCATGCTCTACATGGTCCTTAGTCTGCGTCCCATTGAAGAACCACTACCGGGTCATCATAGCAGTAGAAAGAAAAGCTGTGGAAGGATTTGTAGCTGCCATTAAATGATGTGTCCTGGAGATGATGCCCATCCTTTCAGCTTAGAGCTCACTGACCAAAACTAGTCACGTGGATCCTCCCAATTGCTAATGAGCCACTCTGTAAATCCTACTTTTGCTCCAAACAAGGAAATCCAGACTAATTTGCAAGTAACACTAATGACCTCCGAAGTGTCCACTGAGCAGGCTCTGTTAACGTATGTCTCTGCTACATACCAAAGTGCTGTTATAATTTTCTTCTTTGTTATAATATGTAATCATTGCCTTCTGTTGAAATTTTAGAATTGCGGGCTTGTTTTCTCTTTATTTTTTATTCTGATGAAACACAAGAAAACTGTATTTTCACAGAATGGAAATAGGGTTTTATTTTACTTTGGGCAATATAAGGTAATGCTGCCTGGTTTCAGCTTTCTTTTTGGTCTTGGGAAGTTGTAGACAGGGATGGAACACGAGAAGATGGGGAGGGGGCAAACATATGACAGTTTCATGAAAGAATATTTTATCTGGCTAGGTAAGATCCAGTTGGACATAATTATTCTGTAGAACTTTAGGCTGGTTATAAAGCTATGCAAAAAGAGGGAAGAGCTAGCTTTAAAATATCTATTGTACACTTGAGAAAAAACAGAAAGTTTATTCATTCTGTTCTTGGTTTCCCCCCCTTTTGGGAATCTTTATTGCCCCTGAAAACTGACTGTGTGCTAACATATCTGTATGCCTTTAGGAATTTGAAGAAGAGACTGCAGGAATCTGAGTCTTTATTGGTGTAGTAGACACTGATAATTATCTCCCAATATCCATTTCCCCTTTGGACTTTTGATAGTAGGATTCCTGCCATCCTATCCCGGCTTAGCTAGAGACTGAAGCCCTGCATAGCCTGATGGAGCAGATCCGCCCGCACAAAGTTACTTTTGGATGTAGTTAACAGTTAATGAGTACCAAGTATTGCATTGTCTCTCTTGCAGCTACGTATGTTGGCCACGTATTAAGCTCTAGCAGAAGTGAACATTTGGGATGTGGGCAGAAGTGATGGGTGCAACTTGTAGTCATGTTGTTACTATGGAAGCTCTGTAATGTCCGCTTCCCTTTCTTTCTTGTGGGTTGGAAAGATGACAACTTTCTGAGATAGTCACTTTGGGCCCAGGGGTAGAAGCCATGCATTGAGGACGACTCTCACTACCTTAGGCTGTCTATCCATCTCTGAACTACTATGTGAGAAAGAAATGAGACTTCTATGTTGCTTAAGCCATTTAAAAAATTTCTTTTAATGTTCATTTCTTTTGAGAGACAGAGAACATGGGAAGGGCAGAGAGAGGAAGAGAGAGAATCCCAAGCAGGCTCCGTGCTGTCAGCACAGAGTCAGACATGAGGCTCAGTCCCACAAACTGTGAGATCATGACCTGAGCTGAAATGAAGAGTCGGACGCTCGACCAACGGAGCCACCCAGGCGCCTCTTGGCCATTGTATTTTTGGGGTCTTTTTACTTTGGCAGTGTAGCCTACAGGTACCTAGGAACTCTCCTCTTTCCAGGCTTAATTTTATTCATAGCATCACGTTTTAACTGATTTAATCTCTTTGTTATCATTTCTTTTTCTCTTATATTGGAGAGCATGGGGGAAGCTGGTCATTTGCTGAGTGTGAGATTTAAATTTGTACTTATTTACACCTTCTTGCACTTTTGCCCTCATAAGTTCATCAGACAACTGTGAACAGAGTCTTTGAATTCTAGGCTGTACCTTCCTCCAAATGAATATTCTACCTTAGACCGTCAGGTCTATTTTATCCATCCAGGCAAGTTATTTTACCTTACACAAAACCAAACTCTGTGTGATTCAACATTCTAAAGTGCAGTGAAAGACTCCCAGGGCTTAATGGCCATGTGTGTTATAAGAAGAATTCTGGAGGCATATTTAGGTATGAAAATAAGCCCAATTGGCCTTTGCAGAGCCCTATTTTCTTCATTTGGTTCCACTTCATAGTTGAATATAAGCCTGGAGTGAAGGTCTGCATTTTTAGAAATTGTGACTCGGGCATATTCTCAAGGCAGATGGACCTTTTCTAAGAAGCTGCTGCCCTGCAGGGTGGGTGGGTGTGCACAGTAAAGAGGTAAAAATCAACTGTAGCTAGGACAAGGTGGATAAAGAGCCGGCATTCTCTGGGTGTGACTGGGGCTTTTACTTTCCACTTGGTCACTTGATGGTTTATTTAGTATCTTGAAATGGAGTAAAAATTAGTGGGCTGTTTTTCCACCTTTCCTAGCCAAAGTCACTTCTTAATAGGTAAAACAGACCTAATCCATCCCCCACCCCCACCTCCACCTCACACAGTATCCGTGCCCTTGGTAAAATGATGGGAAATGCAGCCAGTCACCTTGCTCTTTCCACAGAAGGTCAGGCTGGGCTCTTTTAACAGCTGTTTAGATGAAACCAACTGAATCAGAGAACTGAATGCATTAGTTGTTTTGGCATCTTCAAGACTAAAAGCATATTACCAGTAGCACGTTTTGCCCCATGTTTTGGCATGCCTTGAGAAGAATTAGTGATAGCAATAAGTGGTCCATTTAAATGATATAGTGAAAACCTGAAAGATGGATTTTTAATTGTCTCTTGACCAAAAAGAAGGCTATTTAGATCATAAAAATCTTAAAATGCCTTTTTGTAGGAATGCCTGAGTGGCTGAGTCGGTTAAGCATCTGACTCTTGGTTTCAGCTCAGGTCATGACCTCACGGTTCGTGACATCAAGCTCCTTGTCGGGTTCTGTGCTGACAGTAAGGAGCCTGCTTGGGAGTCTGTCTCTCCTTCTCTCTGTTCCTCCCCTGCCCCTAAAAATAAACATTAAAAAAATGCCTTCTTGTGCAGTTTTGTTTTGCTCTTTTCTATTCTCTTTATTTTTATACCCAAAGAAGTTATAGTAATGATATGTCAATCTAGAGTACCAGGTATTATAGCATGTGCTTATAAAAGGGGTCCGTTCCACAGGCTAAAATTCCTGTCAGAGAATTCCCATCTATGACATTGTTCTGTTAAATGACTTAAAACTTATAAATTTAGAGCTGGAGCTTGAACATAGTGATTCTAAGAATACATAATATTAATTGATTTATGACTGACTAATGATCATAAAATAAGATCCCACATTTTAGTCTTTAGCTCTGGATTGCTGTTATAAAGATGCAACTCCCATGTGTTCAAATTTTGCAGCCACTCAAATAATTTACAATGCAAGTAAACCTTTGTCATGAGATGTTACCTCCATGACAAATTTGCTTGAGTTTTGTTCACTTGTGTAAAATCTGTCTCAAACACTAGAATAGTGATAGAAATAACTCATTTGAATTACTAGGATCATGCAAAGGAAGAATGTGTTCACTCTGGTGGCTCTGGGCAACTGTTAAAATCATCACATATCTCCTTAACTTACTGAACGAGAAAAATAGAGTAATGGTTTGGGAGATCCACAAGAATGAGTTGTATTGAAACAGTCAATGTTAAGAAACCTTGTCAGATTCATGTATATAACCTCTTGCCATGATCTAATAAAACACCCTCTGACTTAAAAAGGATAAGGGGCAGTGAGGTTGGTATAATTTAATCTGACTTTAACCCCTCTAATTTGATCATCAGCAAATCTTGGCTAGCCTCTACATCAATAGATGATGAAGAGTTTCTTGAAACATCAAATGGTAATTATATCTATACTATACCAAACCATCATGATTAGGAGTTTTATACTCAAATCCCTGCTGGGCCCAGCTAGATAATTAAATAATAAGACTGTGTATAGAGAATGATGGTCACTGTGGGGAACAGGAGCATTCATGGGACCATTCCACTGTAGCCTAGGCTTGCCGTGTGGGAATCTGGGTTGGGTGAACAGGTTTTCCAGTTTTCGAGAGAAATTGGAAATCTGGGTTTTTATGTAAAATATGCTGGTATTTATTTATTTATTTACCTACTTTATTTATTTATTTATTTATTTATTTATTTATTTATTTATTTTGTCTTTTAAAGTTTATTTATTTTGAGAGAGACAGAGACAGCACAAGTGGGAGAGGGGCAGAGAGAGAGAGAGGGAGAGAGAGAATCCCAAGCAGGTTCCATGCTGTCAGTGCAGAGCCCGATGTGGGGCTTGATCCCAGGATCCTGGGATCATGGCCTAAGCCAAAATCAAGAGTCAGCTGCTTAACTGACTGAGCCACTCAGGGCCCCTATTTATTTATTTTTAACATTTATTTATTTTTTTTAAAAGACAAGGGAGACAGAGCACAAGTGGGGGAAGGGCAGAGAGAGAGAGAGACATAGAGTTAGAAGCAGGCTCCAGGCTCTGAGCTGTCAGCACAGAGCCCGATGTGAGGTTCAAACCCATGAACTGCGAGATCATGACCTGAGCCAAAGTCAGATGCTTAACTGACTGAACCACCCAGGCACCCCAAGATATGCTGATTTTTAAATGATGGCAAGAGTTTGAAACACTGTGGACCAGCCAGCCTATACTGATTTCAACTCAGGGGCCATAAATTTGAAGTCTCTCAACTAGATATTTATAGTGAAAATTCATTTAATCATGCTGTTGTTTACTTTTCACTTACCTTTCGGTGGGGTGGAAATTTCTTCATGATTGTTTCAGTGTATGCCTAGGTTGGGGGTACATACATGAGATACAGTGTCTTGGCATCATTAAATTTGATCTAGTTATTTGTAGTTCTCATAGATCTTATATTTGGGAATATGAGGGTGTTATGTAAATTCTTTCATAACCTTGACTTCGGTGGGGATAGTAGGCAACTCAGAATTTGCCATAATAAGTGTGAAAAGATGCCTGAAATGAACAAGTTAAAATTCCAGTGATAGAAGTAGAATTGCCCACTTAGGAATTAAAAAAGAAACACACACCCATAATGTAAGCATAAAATAACTGATGTATGTAAAACCAATGGCCAAAATTATCCTTGATGTCATAACGACTTAGAAGCTAAATGTCATCTGTTATACATTGTGTGACCCAGGAAGGTTAGGGTATAGGAAGAGGTTGGAAAATGCCTTTATGTTCACCATATATGCTGTAACACTTGAAAGTTTATGAGCCACTCGTACCATATAACTGATCCATTTGATGTAGCCAGCATGTCTTTCTAATAGGCTCAGCTAAGATACAATACCACTTCAAGGAGTTTTAAAAAATAAGAAAAAAGACGGTCCTTTCCAAAAGAGATTAAAGGCACAAGAAAGAATTCACCAAAGAACACAGATTCTGGAGCCAGAATGCCTAGGCTTGGATTCTGGCTCCATCATTTGCCCCTTCTGTGTACTTATGGCAAGTTACTTAACTTTCTCTGTGCTTAAATTGGATTGTAGGTGAATCTCCAGGGCACATCCTAAGTGTTGTATAATTACTTGATATCAATATTAATAATGAGGAAAAGCATGCTGGTTACTAGGTAATATGTGTGTGGCCCTCATTTTAAGCACTCTATAGATTGACCCACTTATTCTTCCTGGTAAGCCTGTGTGTTACCCATCATTATTCTTATTTTAAAAATCCAATACTGAAGCTTAGTGAAGTTCAGTATGGTAGAAACTTACAAATAGTTCCCACTAACTGCATCCCTGGAATAATCTGTACTTTCCATTTTATCTGTAGAGTACACATGGGTACCCAGTGCTTCCCAATGTCTGTGGCAAGGGGAGGGCTCTAGGCTCCACCACCCAAGTTGTGGGCCTGCCAGGTCAGCTGTGTGTGCTTTCCAAATTACCTATATATCTTTTGTAATGAGACCTGACCCTAACATTGATGGTGTCATGAATAGGTGTACCAATGGAGGCCCATATACCTTGGGTATAAATATTTCAAGATATGATTTAAGCCAGCAAACTCTTAAGGTATGTCCTATCCTCCTTCCTTGATAAATAAATCTTCACAATGATTTGGAAGGCCAAGTTTAAATTTCTAGTTCTCAAAATCTTTGGTGTTCCATGCAAAATATGGCAGTGCAAAGAGGGCCCATCTTCGCCAGCTTCTCCTGTAGTCTCCCACCTCCTCTTCTAACCTCAAATTTGTCTCACACCACAAGGGGTCTCAAGAAGTATATTAACACCTTAACAAGTTTTCAAACCTTGTGCTATTTGGCCAGGGAATTTCAGGGACCTTGGACCTGGGACGTGGTTTTGAAAGGGGAAGGTTGTTTCTAGATGGGCATGTCACTTTGGCTCCATTGAGGGGAACATGGAAAGAATAGGATCAAAATGTGGACTTCTAAAGCACGGGCCCAGGACAGGGGTCCCTGTTCATGTGTCTAGAAGAGGTATTGATAGTGATTATTATTCAATTCAATACTTTTCGGAGAGATAGACTGTTAGCATCCAAAGATAGGGTTATTTCTCTGAAAACTATGTTGGAATCTTTGGAAAGTCTACATATGAGTAGCCAAAACATCATTATTATATTGGATATGGGAAAATATATTAAAATATAAAATATATTAAAATTATGTTAGATGTAGGAAAATATATTAAAATATATTAAAATATAAAAAAGTATATTAAGATAGAGAAATTTCCTACATTCAGCTTGACTACCAAATGTTCTTTACCAAATCCAGGAGTTGAAAATTGTAGATGATGTATTATGGATATGATTTATTCAAGAAAATCAGTGAGTAATGCCCACCTGTGGATTCTTATTCCAAGAAATGGCTGTGTTCTATAATAAAGACTGAAACTAAATTTTCATTTATTTATTTAAGACAAAATGGAAGAAAATAGATACAATTTCAAAATTTATTTCCTGCTTGAATCAAAGTTTTATTAACTGATCAACTCCCAGCCCCAGTCTTACTGGTAGACAAGCTTCTCCTGTAACTGGCTCAGAGTCAGGTAGGTGGTAGGTTGGAAGGGTAGGGGTGAGAGAGGTTTATCTTATTGTAAATATTGTAACAGCTATGCTTTATTATTAAGAACAAGATAAGCATAAAGGCACTCATGTGTAACACTCCGTAAAACTTTTAAAATAAATTGAATGTTTACTAGGATTACATCTTAGGTATGGATTAGTTTTCAAGAAGGGTTATGGAAATCCTGAATAAGTCTGATTATCTAATATGTTTTCTGGCTCGTAGGCTTCAAGACCAGCTTTTATACTGTAGTTCTGTGACTCCGTAGATTGACCCTAATACCAACCTTGAAGAAAGTACTCATCATCTTTTCCTTAGTTTTGACTATACGAAAGCCTGTTGACTTTCTTGAATAATAGCGTAATTTTTTTGCATACTATCTTTAGGAGGTTTTGCCTAAAAGCCTGGACCAACTAACTGAGAAACCTAGGAGAAGTGCACTGACTCCAAGTGACTTTAAGAGAGGTGGTCAAATTATAACAAAATGAAAGACCCGGAAGAAATACAAAATTAAGAGAAATTTAAGCAATTGTGTCTATGGCCCTTTGAAAAGAGAGAGGTGAACCTGTTCATAGAGTTTTGGTGAAGTGGCAAAAATGTCCCAAAACTCCTCACAACCTAAAGAGCAGTTGGTTGTGTGGGCGGAGTGCATGGCACCTCCTGTGCTCGCTGGCGTGGAAGTGGGCTTTAGAGAATTCATATGCTCTACCCTTGCCATGATGCACCAAGAAATTGAGCTGTCTTGCTCAATTATTATCTCCACTGATTTTTATTTTTTAAAAGCTTAGTTATTTATTTTCAGAGAGAGGGAGAGAGAGAGAGAGAGAGGACTAATGGGGCAGGGGGGGGGGGGGAGGAGAGAATCCCAAGCAGGCTTTGCACCGCCAGAGTCGAATGCAATGCGGGGCTCAAACTCACGAAACTCAAGATCATGACCTGAGCCGAAGGCAGATGCTTAACTGACTGATTTTTCAGTAGCGCCCCTCCACTGATTTTTCAAAATAACTTTGTGAAGTAGAAGTTGGTATCCTTAGAAGAGATTATAAAGAATATAATGCTTCCTTTCTTTCCTTTAACTTCTTCTGGGGCAGACTTCATGAAATTTTGGTGGTAACGCTTGTGAAAGCTGTGTGCTCTTTTTGTGCTGCCTGCAACAGTTGGAAACCTGAATGTTTCCAAGTCAAAGGCAGCCTTACCACCGGACCAGTGTTGCTTATGAAAGGCTCTGGCTCACTCAGTCTCTTATTAGGGACCTAAAACTTCCTCTTACCTCCACCTATGCTTCTGAAACTCCGTGTGCATATGCATCACCTGGAGATCTTGTTAAACTGCATCTTCTGTGTTAATACAAGTAAGACTGGGCCGTAGATTGTGCATTTCTAAGAAACTCCCAGTCCATGCCTGTGCTGCTGATTTGAGGGCCATGTTTTGAGTAGCAAGGACCTAGACAGTAGCTCTCACCTAAGAATAAAATGCTAATATTGAAATTCTGAAATTACAGAGAAGGGGTAGGGAAACTGGGTCTTGGAAACACAGCACTTGTTTATGAATACGTAGAGAATTGGTGACAAAAAGGACAGCAATGGATACAAAACTCCTACTATCTTCTAGCTTGGTCACAGTAACCAAAGCTAGGAGACCAGTTCTGCAGTGGATGGGAAGTGTTATCTATGGAGATCTAAACTGGTATTAGGGAAGATGTCCCAAAGCGAAGCAAATGCTTTTCACCTATGCTAGTTACAAGTAAATCCCAGGCCAAACTTCCTAGCAACTGCTAAGTGGATTCCATGTGTTCCCCGATCCCATCCTTCCAAAGCTATAATGAAATTTCAGCATTGAACACAAACCAGAATGAAGCACCATAAAATTAATAGACTATCTCATCCATGAAGGATAGGGATAAATTTATTCTGTGCCTTAGAGAAAAGTACATTGGGGCCCATGTGCATGCTAATCTAAGAAGGGAAAACTCTGTAACCAGAGTGCATTACTGGCTGATCTTTCTTTGCTGGAACATGGTGACTCGAGTCAAGGTGTTAGAATAGGTAAGAGGGTGTAGCCCCAAACCAGGATTGGCATGTGGGGTTTTCCCAGCCTCCTGTTTTTCCTCAGGCCATTCAGTGCGTTATTGGGCCAGCACCTGTTCAGTAATTATGAAAACCTCACATTGACAGGCTTCTGGATCATGGCATCAAAGGAGTAATTGTGGGAGGAAAAAAGAGGAGTTAGGAAAGATGGTGGAGAAACCAAGACTGGCAAGAACCGTGTTTCTCATGAAAAGAATATTTTGCAGAAAGGAAGTATAGAGGGGTAAGCTAGAGGACAGTTTTGCAACCAGAGAAAGTGAAATGAGAGTCAGAATTCGGTACAATGGCACTTGCTTTGGTAGGGTGAGCATTAAAATACCCTCTGTTCCATATTTTATTGACATTTAATAAAGATGACCAGATTTCCTGGCCCTTGCCAGAATCAGTAAGTCCTCAGAAACCCTATAAGCTACACATGCTTTATGTTTATGTTTTCCATGCTTTTTGTTTTGTTTTGTTTTGTAGCCTAATGGTTAGAAGCACTGACGTGAGAGCCAGGCCCTCCAGGTTCAAATCCTGTTTCTGCCGCTTAAAAGCTGGGAAACGTGGACCCATTTCCTAACTTCTTGTGCTTTAATCTCTTCATTTGTAAGATGGAAATGTTGTCTCTTCCAGTAAGATAGTTAGGAAGGGCCAATGAGATAGGCTTGCCCAGAGTACTTAGAACAGTGCCAGGCACTGAGTAGGCACCATTTGGGTCACTATTATTGTTGTTGTTGTTCTTATTATTGGTTTCATCATCTTGATAATAAAGCATGGCAAAGAATCATGCTGCCACAAACAGTTTCACAAGCAAAGCCAGATAAAACAAAGAGCAGCTTGAAGATGATTTCTGACAGTGCTGTTAATTATAACATAGAGGAAACTGTTCTCCGGAAAAGCAATTGCTATTTTGATTGGTTCTTAAGTTAATATATTGCTTGATTTTTCAGTTCAACAATTGAATAACTACAGTGAGCCAGACTGAGTTATACAGCAGTGTCTAAAATAAGATTTTTTTATTCATTTCATATAAAATATGAATAGCTTTGATTCTAGAGGAGATCTAGTGTTGTCACCATTCTCTTGAAAGATCTCCGTAGCCTTCATAGTGCCATGGCTTCGACAGTTGCACCTACTTTTGCTGGTTCCTGTTGGTTAGACGTTTCCATTGGTTTGTTTAAATGCTTCATTTAAGGGAAGTGCCTACACGAAGGCCCTGCATAAAATTACCATCAGTAAATTTGCCAGGGGAGGGGGGCGGAGATGGTCTCGGAGTACAGAGGAGCCAAACACATTTTAGAGAGGGAACAACCATTCTTTCTTGCTGTTCCCTTTTTGTCCTGCACCTGCTACATTCTGATCACCACCACGTACATGCCCAGAGCCTGAGAAATGCTGTCCTTGTATGCTGGGCCAGGAAGAAAAATCTGCAGCGAGAGATAGGATTGCTCTGGTGTTTATTTATTGGAGGCTATATACTTTTAATTCTGGCTTTAAATTCCGCAGCTAGAAGTGTAGTTTGTGGGTAAGGGACAGGTGAATTTCTAAAAGTGATCTCAGAAGGGTTGACTTTTAGAATCCCCGAAGATGGGGATATAAGGGGGACCTTTTAAATAAACCAAGTGCCCACAATGGCTTTATTACCACACTGCTACTTCACACTGTAGATTACACGAAGGCCTGGAGACTAATTTCAGCAACAGGCACAATTTACTAGCTATAGTGGGCCTCAGATGAATAGTTTCTTGTAAAATCAGTGGCAGCTTTATCCTAGCAGAGCACAAATAAATCAGCTCTTATTATTCCACATTCATTTAATCCTGGGACATTAGTCAGTGAGACCTTTCTGCAGCCTAATAAACAGCAGCAGCAGCAGTTTTTCTTTATGAGAGTAGTTGTTCATCCTAAATTAGAGCCCGCATTAGGCCGAGGCAGAAACTTTTGCAGGATGATTTAAAGATATATAATATGAGACCATAATAGTGTATGAAAACTGTACCCATGTGTATAAATATAGCAGGGCCATAATTTTGCTGTGCGTGGATTACTTTAGAACATGCGGCTTATTTTATCTCTCTTCCCTGAGAGTATCCTTTGTGGCAGGTGATACTGTTATCCTGTCTCTCTTGACGTTGACTCGAGTGTCCTTTTATGTCACTTGGGAATTGGGTAGGCACTGAAGCTGCATCCACCTTTTTTCCGTTTTACCCGGAAGAAACTTCACCAATTTCCAGCCCGGCAGAAGAGAATGCAAGGGACGCGCATCTAAACTGTGCCCCTGGCTGTTGCTGTTTGAGGGGTTGTAGCTCGAAGCAAAATCACAACCCAAGCCCACATAAAACCTGTTTATTCCAGTAAAGCTCAGGTCAAGTTTCCTGTTGTAATGTCCCTCTGTATGTGCAGAATACAATTTGACTCCTGTTGTAACTGATGATGTGACTTTATTAAGATACGTTCACAGAAGCCTTCCACTTGTATAGATTGACCCTGCCTCACGGGTGGACAGGATTTCTAAACAGGGGGGATTACTTTTTGTTCATCCACAGCATAGATAGGACCTCAGTAAACTGTGGGCTAATTCCACGTAGGCTGTTCTTTCATACCTCCATCAGGAAGCCATCAGCTTGATAAACAATACTCGTGGAATCACCAGCTCATCACAAGCAAACGAAGAATCAGAAATGAATCTGTTCACTCCTATGTTCGGTGTGTGACTCACTTTTACTATATGGATTGAGTGTGTGTGCTAAATAGTGCTTTTCACAGTTCAGCAGGTATTAACTGAATACCCACTGCATGGGCTCCACAATGGAATTTTGTGTACATCTGCTTTTTCGAAATGTATTTCTTGTGGTGGAGAGAAGAGGAAAAATAGTCCAGATCATTGGATCCCAGTGGAACTAATATAAAATTGAGACACATTTTTTATTTTATAGATATACAACACAGTTATCATAACCAGGTATCACTGCATTTGATCAGTAAATTCTAGCCCATTCATTTAATAAAAAGTAAAGTACTCTGGTACGAGTTCCATTATTTGGAGACAATAAGGACAGAAACTACACACACAAAAGACAGAAGCCACAAACTGGGAAACACTACATGCTAGTTTTCAGGAGCTGTAGATAGATAGTGCTCAAACTGTAGCTAAAATACACTGTAGGTAAAATGGTCTTTCAATACAGTATGTGTAGTCAAAACAGGTTGTATTTTCCCACAATATATCAATATATATGATGCTTCCTCTCAGGAAGAATTACATTAGTTTGAGGGTAGATTTCATGGATCCTGATTTTTCTGTAGCATATTACCCCTGTGTGGGTGAAGAGTTTCTGTCCAATATGAACCTCTGGCCGCAGGGTTTGGCCAATTTCAGCTCATCTTTGTGCAGTGCATCCTAGAGTGGACCAGATGATCCATATAGGACACCGAAAGACAAAGCTGTTACGGCAACTAGAGAAAGAACACCAAGGGGTCAGTGCCTTATCCTCATGTGGCAAGACCAGCACATTCTTAGGCAATGATTTCCAATATAGATGAATTAACTCTTTGAGTGCAGGAGATATCCTGTACTTCTTTTATGGCCTCTCCAAAGCCTACATAACTTTCGACATACAGTAGGTGTACATCGTACTGTCAGTTGATTTATTGACATAAGCTGATGAAAATTATTGAGTCACCAATCCTTAAAGACATGGTGTCTAAGACTAGTTTCTTCTACTTTTTCATACTATTCTTATGTACCAACTTATTTATAATATTTACAATAAAATTCCCTAGAACTAAAAAATTCAATAGCAAAATTCTTTGCTTTCCTGAGTACACTGGGGAACATTCTGCTCTGGGTTCCTGGGATATCTTCTCACTGTTTTACCAATGTCTCTCTCTCCTGTCTGGCTGTTTGCTCCTTCCATAGCTCTTAGAAGTTCTTCAGCTTCCATCTTCTGAGATTCCACTTAAGCAGCCTTCTTTGTACTGACTCTAAAACAACCTAACCCAACTTTATTTCACGCATGGAGCCACATCTGGTCCATGGGAAAGTCTCATGTCTTGTTCTTTTTTTTTCTTTCTTTTTCTTTTGGTCCCCAACCAAATAAGAAAATCAGGTTCTTCCCTCATTCAGCATTCACTCATTGAGCTCACCTGTCACAGAACCAATCAAGTTCTCTGCATATCCTGATACTTTTTATACCCTTATCATGGATGAGAGGTTAAAGAATCATCCAGTAGGTCCTCAGGCTGTCTTCTGGGCAAGCTCCCCCTGCCTCTAGCCTCACAGCTCCTGTTGCCATCTGCTATTATTTTCACACCTTGGATGAAAAAGAGACAGGAAAACCCTTCAATGTCCTGTTATAGTGAGTTGCACATTTTCAAAGAACGTGATTTATTCAGATGGTTGTACTCTTTCTTCAGTATTCATAGACCCCACCTGACCTTAGTTTACACTGGATATTTTATAGTTCTGAATCTGTGTATCTTCTGTGCTTTGGGTGAAAATGAGGAGATGTAGGCATGAGTGCTTTTTCTTGCTTGTACCAAATTTCTTTCAAGCAGATACTACCCTGCATTGCCACATTTTCATTTTGCTGGCATATAACTAGAAACTAGAAACAAATACTCTATGAGCTCTATTTTGTGGGTTAATTGTCTGTTTGCACTTCAATTTTGGAATCTGTAGAACTTCAGCTTTGAATCTGCATGAGTCTTTTAATGAAAATTATAGCTTTCATACATATCTGTAGTTGTGGGGTAGAGGAGAGGGAGTACAGAGGAGAAAGAGAGTAATTGGTAGAAGGGGAAAAAAAGCTCTTTTTGTTTAAGTACTTAACTATTCTCAGTGCTTTAGTCTATGGCCTGGAACCTATATTCGTTGCAAAGGCAAATGTGTTCCTACTGAATTTTAAAATCTGGAGAGGTTTGAGATCATCTTGTGCAGCCCCTTTATTTTATGGTTTACATTGAATAGTAGGTTGCAAGAGCCTGTCTCTTTTAGTTGTAAAATTCTTGATTCTATAAAGCTGAATATTACATTTTAAGTGATTTTTTTTCCCCAGGTCACATAGCTGAATAGTGGATGGGATGACAGCAGAACTCAGTTTTAATATGTGAAGATTTCTCCTTTGTTGGAGCTAAAACTGGGAAGAGATTTTCCAGTATTTATTTCAGGATCTTATGTATCCATAGGATTTAAACAAAAATGCATTGGCCATTGGGGATTTCCACACCACATCTGTACCCCATGCTTGTTACAATTGTCCAGGGTGCAAGAGTATGTATGGTGGGTGATGGTGACAGATACGGAGGTGGTACAGGTAAAGAAACTGACACTTTCTCTGAATTATTGCGCTGATTTCTCCCAGGAAACTTCAAAACAAAAACTTAAGTAGCAAATGTAGTTTATGAAGAGTTGATGAACAATATTCACATGATGTGCAACTTAGTTGTATGTACTTTTCCCATATTTTTAAAGATTACCTAAAGACTACAAGATGCATCCTTAACTTGTCAGGTTCTTTTTTTTTTTAACGTTTATTTATTTTGAGAGACACAGACAGAGCGTGAGTGGGGGAGGGGCAGAGAGAGGGAGACACAGAATTTGAAGCAGGCTGCAGGCTCTGAGCTGTCCGCACAGAGCCCGGTGTGGGGCTCGAATCCACAAACCGACATCATGACCTCAGCCAAAGTCAGACGCTTACCCAGTAAGCCACCCAGGTGCCCCTTGTTAGATTCTAATATAAGTTAGTTCTCTTACTATTTCTCAGACAGTTCTAGGACATTTGGTGACTTGATCTGTCTCTTATTGTTATCTTTGTAGTGTAGCAGACTACTCTAAAATTTAGTAGCATTAAACAATAACCAATTGGTTAAGTTCCTGGATTCTCTGAGTCAGAAATTTTGAAAAGGCACAGTGGGGATGGCTTGTCTCTGCTCCATGATGTCTGGATCCTCACCTGGGATGACTTGAATGCCTGGGGTGACCTGAACAGATGGCTTCTTCACTCACATGTTTGGTGTCTGGGCTGAGATGGCTGAAGGAGGGACTCACTATAATTTTTGAGCAGAGGCCCTCTATGTAGTCTCTCCAGTATGGTGGTCAAAGAGTTGACTTTTTATGTGGTGACTTAGGGATCGAAGAACAAGAGGGCAACGTGGAAGTTGCATGGCCTTTTATGACCTAGCCTTGAAAGTCACATATTGTCATTTCAGCCATGCTCCTAGTGGTTTAAGAAATCTCAAGTTTGTGCAGACTCAAGAGAAAGGGATGCAGTCAACAGCTCTTGATGGAGGAGCATCAGAGGGTTTGTGGCCATGTTTTAAAAATAATATTCCCAGTTAACCCCTTCCTGACTGTTACTGTTGTTGTCATACTTTAGAGTTTTATTCACATTGTAAATCTTTCAAGAGATTGTTGAATTTAAAAATAGATTCATCCACGTAACATACTGTGTTGTACCTTATTTCTTATTGCATCTTTATTTGTCTCATTTCTCTTCTAGAACAGCGCCCTTTACATTTCCTTTAGGGTGAATCTCCTGGTTTCTGTTGGTCTGGAAATATCTTTGTCTTTCACCTCTGAAGACTTTTTTTTTTTTTTTTTTTTTTTTTTACAGAGGTTAAAATTCTCAGGTGGCATTTTAAAGATACTGTATTGTTTTTTTTTCATCTTTAAAAAAATAAATTCTCAGGGGCACCTGGGTGGCTCAGTCAGTTAAGCACCTGACTTTGGCTCAGGTTGTGATCTCACGGTTTGTGGATTCAAGACCTGCATCAGGCTCTGTGCTGACAGCTCAATCTGAAGCCTGCTTCAGATCCTGTGTCTCCCTCTCTCTCTGCCCCTCCTCTGCTCGTGCTCTGTGTCTCTCTCTCTAAAATAAATAAACAATAAAAAAATTAAAAAAAATAAATTCTCAGACTTCTTATTCTTTTGGTAATGCTGTCTTCTTTTTCTGCTTGCTTTTGTTTTTGCCCTTAACTTTTAGCTATTTGATTATGATGAGCCTAGATATGGTGTTCTTTGTATTTATCCTGCTAGTGTTTCTTAAACATGTGGCTTGATGTGTTCCATCAGTTTTGGAAATTGCTCAGTTTTTAATCTCTTTAATTTTGTTCTGTCCTATTCTCTCTTTCCTCTGCTTTTGGGGTTCTAATTATACATACATTAGATTTTTAACACAGTGTTGCAAATGCAATATTTCTATAATTTTCATTCTTTTGACTCTCAATATTGGGTATTGTTTACTCAAATATTACAGTTAACTATTTTTTTTTCTTCTACTGGGTCCAGTCCTACATTTTAAGCTATCTTTTGTGATCATCTTAATTTCAATTATTGTATTTTTAAATTTTGGAATTCCATTTAACTTTTTCTTATGAATTCTGGTTTTCTGATTTTCCATTTTGCCATTTTTTATCTGACCATATAACATCTTTATCTGATAGCTCCAATATATATCGGTTACTTGTAAGCCCATTTCTGTTTTTCCTTGTATATTCTATTTCTTGTTATGCCAGTAAATGTTTTTAGTTGAATACGTGGCATCAGTTGTGAACAATATGGAAGTTCTGGATATGTTCTTTCCTTTGAGTATGATTTATTTGATCTTTTTGGAGGCAGCAGAGGGGCAGATAATCTCAGTCCAAATAGAGACTGAGCTGACCTGAGGGTGATTTTCAGTTTTTGTAAGGCTCAATCTATTTTGAGTTTGCTATCACCTCTCTGGGAGAGCTCTTCTTGCTTCTCAACTGGGATGGCATTTCCATCTCTTTCATAGACCTTGGACTTCTGTTTTTGTATCCTGAATTCTCTGACTGCCCCATTCTCTGCAGTGTTTTTAAGGTAATTTCTACTTGAGTTCTTAACCTTTTGCTTTGTGCAAATGTCTCAAGGAGAAACTTGAGTGCGTCTTCCTTCTTTTCAAGATCTTAGCTGCTCAGGTCCTTCCTAACTTTATAGTTCTGAACTCCATTTCTTGCCTCTTTGCTGTAAGAGATGGCCTAAGACTCAGCTAGCATCTCAAGACCTTGACTGACCCAAGTATGAACTGATACTCCAAAGAGAAAAGTGGCATGCAGAAAGTTTGACTTCTTTCTGTGAGTTTTCTCCTTCTCTAGGATCTGATTCCATAAATTCTGGCTTTTTCACCAGCTCCATGATGGCTTCAGATAGATGTTTACAAAAATCTAAATTGTCCATATCTCAACAGGATCGTTGGTCTGCTACAAGCTATTCTGTTGTAGCTAGGATTAGAGGTCTAGCTCATTCAATTTAGGAGAAATTACATAGAAACAGATTTTAAAGTAAATCTAACTGTTGTAACCATTTCCTCTAATTGATTTGAAACTATTTTTTAAAATTTAATTCTAGTTTAAGTGATACTCTTTCTGTTTATTTTTCTGGCTGACCATTTAAAAATTTATTTTTTTATTTTGAGATAATTACAGATTCATACGTAGTCAAAAGAAATAATACAGAGTGATTCCATGTATGCTTTACCCTGTTTCCCTCAGTGGTAACATTTCAGAAAATTATAATACAGCATTGCAACAAAACCATTGACATTGATATGGTCCAGATATGTAACATTTCCATCACCACAATGATCCCTTGTGTTGCTACTTCATAGCTACACCCATTTCCCTCTTGCCCCCACCCTCTCCTTAAACTGTGACAACTACAGATCTGTTCTCCATTTCTACTATTTTGTCATTTCAAGAAAACATGTAGGCTTTTGGGATGGTTTTTTCTGTAGCATAATTTTCTGGAGATTCATTAAGGATGTTGATGATATCAATAGTTCCTTCCTTTTAGTTGCCGAGTAAGATTACACAGTATGGATATATCATGTTTTGCTCTACCAACCATTCGCCCATTGAAAGACCTGATACTTTTAGCTATTATGAATAAAGTTGCTGTGATCCTGTTTGTAAAAATCTTTGTGTCAATCTCAGTCTTATTTCTCTGGGTTAAATGCTCAAGAGTACCTTGGTGGTTTATATGGTAGCTGCAAGGTTTTATAAGAGACTGTAAACCGCTCTACAGAGTGGCTGTACAATTTTACATTTCTGCTAGCAATTTATGTGTGACCCACTTTCTCCTCTTCCATCACCAGCATTTGGTGGTGTCACAGTTTTTTAGATTAGACCTTCCAATAGATGTGTAATGTTATCCCATTGTAGTTTTAATTTACACTCTCCTAAAGGCTAATCCTGTTGAACATCTTCTCATGTTCTTATTTTCCAACTGTATATCATCTTTGCTCATGTCTTTTTCTCATTTTGTAACTGGATTTTTTTTCCTGTTGAGTTTTGAAAGTTTTTATTCTAGATACTAGTCTTTTGTTAGAACTATGATTGTCAAAAATATTTTCTCTGCATTTTGTAATTTGTCTTTTCATTCTCTTACAAGGGTCTTTCAGAAAGCAAAATATTTTAATTTTGATGAACCCTATAAAATTTTTCTTTTATGCATTTGGTATGAAGTCTAAGAACTCTTTGCCTAGTTTTCTCCTATTTAAAAAAAATTTTTAACGTTTATTTTTTCATTTATTGTTAAAAATTTTTAATGCTTATTTTATTTTTGAGAGACAGAGACAGAGACAGAGACAGAATGTGAGGTGGGGAGGGGCATAGAGAAAGAGGGAGACACAGAATGTGATGTAGGCTCCAGGATCTGAGCTGTCAGCACAGAGCCAGACACAGGGCTGGAACCCACGAACCGTGAGATCATGACCTGAGCCAAAGTCAGATACTTAACTGACTGAGCCACCCAGGTGCCCCTAACATTTATTTATTTTTGAGGGAGGGAGGGAGGGAGGGAGGGAGAGAGAGAGAGAGAGAGAGAGAGAGAGAGAGTGCATGAGCACATCTGGGGGAGAGGTAGAGAAAGAGGGAGAGAGAGGATGCATAGAGGGGCTGTGCTGACAGCAGAGAGCCTGACTTGGGGCTCAAATTCATGAACTGTGAGACCATGACACAAGCCAAAGCCAGATGCTCAACCAGCTGAGCCACCCTCCTATTTTGTTTAAAAAAAGTTTTATAGTTTTATATTTAAGTTTATGATTTATTTTGACTTAATTTTTTAATAAGGTGTGAGACTTAGGTTGAGTTTCATTTCTTTTGCCTGGGGATACAGCACTGATTGATCTGGCACCATTTGTGGAAGAGGCTATTTGTTTTCTCTCTTGTATGGTTTTGCACCTTTGTCAAAATCAGTTGAGCAGAGCTGTATGAGTGTATTTCTGGGTTCTCTGTTATTTTCCATTGACTTTTGTGTCTGCCCCCTACTAGTACCACACAGTCTTGATCACTGTAGCTATATCCTCCTTCTTGAAATCGGGTAGACTGGTTTCTCCCACTTGTTCTTCTTTTTCAGAAAATCATTTTTGCTATTTCAGTTTCTTAGCCTTTTTCCACATGAATTTTAGTATATATGAGTGTGTATATATATTATATATATCATATGTCATATCATATATATCACACATTCCACACATATCATATATGTATGCAAACATACATAACAGTGTTGCTGGGGTTTTGATAGGCATTGTTTAAATGTCATTTTGAGGCAAATTGACATCTTTACTATGTAGATTCTTCTAATCCATGAACATGCAATGTTTTTCCGTTTGATTTCTTTCATCTGCGATATATACTCTTTCAGTATGTAAGTTCTGTACATGTTTTGTTAATTTATACCTAAATATTTTTGTGAGTGATTGTAAATGATATTGATTTTTTTAAGTTTATATTTATTTATTTTTGAGAGAGAGATTGAGAGTGAGCAGGGCAGAGAGAGAGAAGGAGACAGAGAATCCCAAGCAGGCTCTTCATTGTCAGCACAGAGCTGGACGTGAGGCTTGAATTCACAAACTGTGAGATCATGACTTGAGCCAAAATCGAGAGTCAGACACTTAACCAACTGAGGCACCCAGGTATCCCTACATGGTATTGAAATTTTAATTTCATTGTCCACATGCTCGTTTTTAGTATATAGAAATGCAGTTGATTTTTGGTATGTCTATCTTATATTCTGTGACCTTGCTGAATTCACTTGTTAGTTTTAGAAATTTTATTGCTTGTTGCTTTATTTGTATTGTTTATTGTATTCCTTGGGATTTTCTACCTAGACAATCATGTATAACGTTCTAATCAAATTAGAACAGTTTTACATCTTCCTTTACCATCATGTCATTTATTTTCTCTTTTGCCTTAAATAAGCTTTGTTCTTAGTGTTAAGGAGAAATAATTTTACTTTCATTATGAAGTAAAATGTTAGTTGTAGGTTTTTGTAGATTCTCTTTTATGAAATTAAGGAAGTCCTCTTCTATACCTATTTTTCTGAGGGTTTTTATCATGACTGAATTGTCAAATGTTTGCCTGCATTGATGATTATGGTCATGTGATTTTTTTCTTTATCTTGTTAATGTGGTGTATTACATTGATTGATTTTTGAATATTGAATCAACTTCCCATTCCTGGAATGAATGCCACTTGGTCATGGTATGTAATTATTTTTATGTATTGTTGAATTCTATTTGCAAATACTTTGTTACCAATTTTTGTGTCTGTATTAATGAGGATATTGGCCTATAATTTTCTTGTTTGTACTGTCTTTGTGTGGTTTTGATAATCAGGATATTCTTACCTTCATAAAATTAATTGGGATGTGTTCTCCCCTCTCCTAATTTCAGAAAAATATATTATGTAATTGGTGTTAATTCTTCTTCCAATATTTGGTATAAATCTCTGGTGAAACCATCTGGGCTTGGAGATTTCTGTTTTTGGAGTTTTAAAATTCTGAGTTATTAAATTTTTAATAGCTGTATTTATTTATTTCAATTTATTTCATTTTGAATGAGTTGTAATCTATTTTGTAAAAGATTGGTTTATTTCATCTTAATTATCAAGTGTATGTGAATAGAGTTGTTCATAGCATTCTCTTATCTTTTTGATGACTGCAGGGTCTGTAGTGATATCCCTGCTTCATTCTTGATATTGTTAATTTGTGTCTTTTTTTTGTCAGTCTTGCTAGAGGTTGGTGAATTTTATCAGTATTTTTGCTAGGCATGAGGCTCTGCGTTGACAGTTTTTGTCCTTTTAGTACTTGCTGAACATTGTGCCACTTCCTTGTGTCTTCTGTGGTGAGATGTTATTCAAAAAATGTCTTCTCTCTATGTAAGATGTCTGTTTTCTCTGGCTACTTTCAAGACCTTTTTCATTGTCTTTAGTTTTCAGAAGTTTGTTTATGATACCTTGGCATGGATTTCTTTGTATTTGTCCTGTTTTGGTTAAGTCAGCTTCTTGAATCTGTGGGCTTATGTCTCTTGCCAAATTTGGGAAGTTTTTAGCTTTTATTTGAATATTTTTTCAGGCCTGTCCCCTTTATCCTCTCCTGCAACTTGGTAACATGAATGTTGGATCTTTTGCTAAAGTCCCACAGGTACCTGAGGCTCTATGCACTTTTTAAAAGTATATGAGCATTGAGGAAGGCACCTGTTGGGTGAGCACTGGGTGTTGTATGGAAACCAATTGGACAATAAATTATATAAAAAAAATAAAAATAAAAGTACATTGTCTATTGTTCAGATTGGGTAATTTATCTTTTTCTGTCTCCCAGTTCAATAATTCTTTCTTCTCATCCCCTCTATTCTGTCCTTCAGCCCATCTCCTGAGATTTTTATTTTGATTATCATCTTTTTTAGTTCTAAAATTTCCATTTGGTAAAATAAAATAAAATCTCTATTTCATTCTTTAAATATTTTACTTCTTTGCTGATACTTTCCAGTTTTTTCTTTGTGATTGCTTGTTACACCTTTTATCATGGTTACTATAAAACTTTTGTTCAATAATTCTACCATCTCTCATGGTCTCGTGGTTTGGTGGGTTTGAGCCCATGTCAAGCTTCATGCTAATGTTGCAGAGCCTGCTTGGGATTCATTCTCTCTCTCTCTCTCTCTCTCCCCCTCCCTCCCTCCCCCCCCCTCCCTCCCTCCCTCCCTCCCTCCCCCTCCCTCCCTCTGCCTTGCCCCTCTCCTGCTCTCTCTCTCTCTCTCTCTCTCTCCCAAAATAAATAAATAAACCTTAAAAAATAATTCTACCATCTCTGTCTTTTTCTCAGTGTCGGGATACATTGATCATCTTTTCACTCAGTTTGAGATATTCTTGGTATGACCAGCAATTTTTGATTAAAATGTAGACAGTTTTATGTTATGAGAACTTGGGATCTTATTTTAAGCCTTTTTGTTCTAGCTAGCTTCCTTTGACACTGATTTGGAAGGGGAAACAGAAGCATCACTTTGTTACTTCTAGGCGGAGACAGAATTTAGATTCTAGGGGAATCTAAATTCCCCTCTCATTGTTCCTTAAATCAGAAGCAGGATATTCCTTGTTTCTACTAGGCAGGAATGGGATTCTGTGTCCCATGCGGTGTCTAGTGTTACTGTGGTGGGAGCTGGCCTCATTACTGTCTTGAGACAGGGACTGTCTTGAGATGGGGCAAATTCTAGCTCTGTAACAGGTCTCTTCTGATACCACCCCAGTGGGGAATGGACAGGAGTCTTATTACTAAAAGGTGGAGGTGGCAGGCCAGGGTTTCATTGTGGTCTGCACTGACACTCTGGGGGGGAGGAAGGAGCTTGTTACCAGCTGGCAAGGATGAAGGTCCCAGGTCCTTACTTACCCTCTTTGAAACCACCCTGGTGGGGGTGTTGGGACGCCTTTTTACAGCCTCATGAGGGTGGAAATCTGGCTGCTTGTTTGGACTTTGCTAGTGTGGGTAAGGATGGCACTACAGTTTTTTTCTTTGGTGTTTGGCTGATGTAGAATGATTATTGTCTAAAAATATTTCTGTCTTGCTAGGATGCCCTTCTTCTGGTTTTATGGATAGAGACAGCTGGTTCTCATGGGGACTTATTTTTTTCCTTTCTATTTATTTATTTATTTATTTATTTATTTATTTGTTTGTTTGTTTGTTTATTTGTTTATTTGTAATTTACATCCAAGTTAGTTAGCATATGGTGCAACAGTGATTTCAGGAGTAGATTGCTTAATACCCCTTACCCATTTAGCCCATCCCCCTTCCCACAACCCCTCCAGTAACCCTCTGTTTGTTCTGCGTATTTAAGAGTCTTTTATGTTTTGTCCCCCTCCCTGTTTTTATATTATTTTTGCTTTTCTTCTCTTATTTTCATCTGTTTTGTATCTTAAAGTCCTCATATGAGTGAAGTCATATTTGTCTTTCTCTAATTTCACTTAGCATAATACCCTGTAGTTCCATCCACGTAGTTGCAAATGGCAAGATTTAATGCTTTTTGATTGCCAAGTAATACTCCATTGTATACATATACCACATCTTTATCCATTCATCCATCAATGGACATGTGGGCTCTTTCCATACTTTGGCTATTGTTGATAGCCATGATGGCTGTAAACATTGGGGTGCACGTGCCTCTTTGAAACAGCATACCTGTATCCCTTGGATAAATTCCTAGTAGTACAATTGCTGGGTCATAGGGTAGTTCTAGTTTTAATTTTTTAGGGCACCTCCATACTGTTTTCCAGAGTGGCTGCACCAGCTTGCATCCCCACCGGCAGTGCAAAAGAGAATGTCTTTCTCCATATCCTCGCCAACATCTGTTGTCGCCTGAGCTGTTAATGTTAGCCATTCTGACAGGTGTGAGGTGGTACCTCATTGTGGTTTTGATTTGTATTTCTCATGGGGACTTTTTTTGTTTGATATCTTTGGCATTTTTGAGTTGCTGGCTTCCGGTCCAAATCTAAGATGTGTGAGGCAATAAGAAAACCCAAGGAACTCACCATCATGTTGTTACTTGGGCACTCAGGTTCCTGGCCAGTTTATTTTTCTTCTCTCTGACTTTCAGAGTCTTATTATGTCTGTTTTATATATATAATTCCCAGTGGGTTTAGTTGTACTAATTTGGGGACACAGGGAAAAGTGTACCATATTGTATCTTTCTGGATGTGGACATCCCTAAAACTCTGGAAAACATTTTCTTGTCACCTTCCTGTAATTAATATAGATCATGGCTTTAATTTCAGATGCTTCTTTTTTTCAATGACCTTCCCTGTCTTTTTTTGAAGACTCAGTGTTTTTAGATCGTAGAATAAGGACTACTTGTGATGGTGTCGGGAGTCTTCTGATGTATTTCCTTCAACTTACAGATTCCATAAGAGTGATACCTTTTAATAAAAATCACTGTTGGATGGAAGTATTGACATAGTTAACCCAATGTCATGGCTAATCTAACAGTCTGGAATTAGATCTTGAAATGTATTCTAAGATATTTTTATAACCAAATTTGTTGTATTGGATTCAAAATTACAGAATCTCTAAATTTCAGAGAACCTTAGCGGCCATCTGGCTGGATTTTCTATTTATTTCACATTCTGGGCAGGTGAAGATTCATGTACCAAGTAAGCACTTCTAGTGATTCCTTAGGCAGTGATATGGAGTAACCAAAGGCAAATAGGGATGCACGAAGACCAGAAGTAGTGAGCTGGGAATGGGTGAAGACTGGGAAAGGATAAAGAATCTGCAGTGAAAATTCATTTACTATTTTAGCGTTCAATTATTTGTGTGTTATAAAATGATTTGTTGAGTATATTTTAACTCTGTTCCCCAGTGTTGTCTACTTTTTTCTTCACATTTTAAATACTCTCGTTGAGAGTAATGGCACATCAAATTTATTACATAAAAACAGCTCTGCCCTATATGATTAATTATATCACTTACTAGGGGATAATTCTTGCCAACAGTGAGCTGATAGAAGGATTCTAATGTAACCGCGGCGCAGGATTAAAGAGTCTTACTTGTTTATGTGCGTTAGGGTGATCAAAAGTGGCATACTAGAATTGTTTTATGTAAGCCATTATTGAGGAGGCATTGTTTCCAGGTATCAAAAAATATCTTGTGTACCTTCCTCTGAATTGAGGGATTGGATTTGTTCAGCTGGCCTCCATTAAAATTTAGCTACTGAAGCCCAAGACATAGATACTGCGCTTTGTCTTCTTGACTCCCTGTAACTCAGAATTGGAATTCTGCAACAAGACTTATTCACATGCGAGCTCTGCAGGGCTAATCAGTGGACTTTCGTCACTTCTCACAATATATTTTAGGATGGGTAGACTTGTCTGAATGGCTTAAAGATGGAAATAGGCAAAAATGTTATTAATATTACATGAAATTAAATTAATGTTAATGTGGCCATACTGCATGGCTCATTGGGGGACAATTCCAGTTTACAACTGTTGTCCTGTCATAGTTATTAATAGTGTCTCTATCACTCTCAAACTGTCCTGGTTTAGACAATAAATTATACGGCCACCTTGTTATTATGCTGTGTGTGTGTGTGTGTGTGTGTGTGTGTGTGTGTGTGTGTGTGTTGTTTTTGCCAGCCATACCACAGATCTCATGAAAAACATTCAATATTTGGATAATGAGATTATAATGAGCTTCTGATCATTCTAGCACTGTTGTGCTCCAGGAGATGCAAACACACACACACACACACACACACACACACACACACACACACACATTCTCCCAATACTAGCGTGCTCTGTGGTCTGTATTCATAATTGAATGAAATGCTCACTTACAGCTGGAGGGTAGTGAAAATGAAGGAATACTTTTTCACCAAAATTCTCAGACCCTCTGAATTCTATCAAGGGACCTCTTGGCTGGGGAGAAGGCATCTATGGAACTTAGGCTAAGTATTGCTGCTCTAAAATTATATATATATATATATATATATATATATATATATATATATATATATATATTTTTTTTTTTTTAACGTTTTATTTATTTTTGAGACAGAGAGAGAGCATGAGCAGGCGAGGGTCAGAGAGAGGAAGACACAGAATCTGAAACAGGCTCCAGGCTCTGAGCTGTCAGCACAGAGCCTGATGTGGGGCTCGAACTCATGGACTATGAGATCATGACCTGAGCTGAAGTCGGCCGCCCCACCGACTGAACCACCCAGGCACCCCTCTAAAATAATATTAAATAAATTTGGGGAAGGTAGATTGTTTTTCATACCTTTAAAGTGCTGAGGCAGTACAACAGTTCAAAAAATGTAGAGACGTGCTTCTTGGTAGAGTAAATAGACTCAGATACTGTTGCCAAAAGCTTCCCTTTATGTGCATTCAAATTTACAAATTTGTGCTTTATTATCGCAAACACTGCAGATAATGTAAAACGTTCTCCATTTTTATATAGGACTATTATGACAACATCTTTCCATTTTTCTCCATGATGCTATTCTCTCCATTCATATCATACCTCACTGGATTCACAAGCTTGAGAGAGTCCGTACTTTCACATAGTAACAGTTTACATCATTCAGGCAGTCATTCTGGTCGTTTGTTGAGTGGAGCATGGCTATTTATAACTTTATTTGTATTTTTCCCTTTCTCGGTGTTAGGGTCATATCCAGAGCAAGTGCTTCCCAGTACCCAGCACTGGGTATGTTCCAAGGTATGGGAGAAGCACAGGTAGCAAGGATGGTTCATGAATCAACGTGGTTCATGTTGATGCAGGATTAAAAAGGCAAGGCAGAATGTCTGGAGGGCTGCACTTGTAGTTTGGATAGTGAAGTCTAGTGCAGGAATCATGTGGTGACAGGCTCCAGGCTTGAAAATAAATCTGGCTGGGGTACATAGAGCTCATCCTGACTGGGTTCAGAAAACAACAGTGCCAGGATCCATTGTCGATAGAAGTACCATTTCAAGGTAATGTGTACAATCCTTTCTTATCACCTTTCTGTATTCTAAGCCATTGTTGTCAGGTGTGTGTCCTTGCCCTTATATCTGGAGTATATTTCATAATGGGTCAGTTGATGTAGGGTGGCGAGCCAGCAAAGTAAGTGAAACAACGCCTGGCTTCCTTCCCTTTTGCCTCCCTCTTTCCTAGTCTGGCCTGTTTCTGGGTTTGACCATAAGGTGGATCCTCCCCTTAAGAAGAATGGCCATGGGAAAAATCTGGCTGGGGCACGAGCTCTGAAATTATGTGTTACTTCAGATTATTTCACTTTCCCTAACACTCCAACAGAAACAGAAGAAATTCCCTTGCTTCTCCGGGAGGAGTCTCCTCTGACTATTTTCTATGTATGTGGCTGTCCCCTCCCGGTTCTAGACGTAGGCTGAATTCCCAGAGAAGGAAGAAAAAAAGTCACTGTGGGCTTCAGAACGTGGAAGGATGAGCAGATGAGAGGGGGTAAGAACATGAAGACGGGTACAAAAGGCTTACAGTCAAATTATCACCACACCCCATTTCTTTCATGCTACGCTGGGCCTTTTTAAGTGTCTTACCTAAAGGCTTTTTACTTGCCTGTTTCTCCCTCCACCAAAGGCATCAAAGAATGACTGGAACGAGGATCAAAAGAAGTGTTAACATAAGACATTTCTGCCATGAATAAAAAGACAGAAAAATCACCTTTCGTGTTCTGTGTGACTGGTGACTCTGCTCTCAGCAGCAGGGGCAGGGACAAGCCCAGAGAGGGGCTGTGGGTATTAAGGATCAGAATGTATCAAGGGAGCAGGGACACCTGGCAAAGATGTGTTCTGCTGCTGCAGCAGCCAGAGGGACGAGGTCCAGTGTCCTTTTCCTCCCGTAGACTTGGAAACGACATGAGTAGAAGAAGGGAAAAGCCACGGAGTGAAGTGGACGGCTCTGAAGCAAGATGGAGGGAAGGGGAAAAGCAATTCCCAGTTGCTGATGGATTTTGGTTCATCATTGTTGATTTTGGACTAAAACCTTCTCTCCAGCCAAGCAGGCAGGCAGAGGTGAATTTATCAGATGTGATTTTTATCAGAACCCCCCGTATGAGGCAGCCAGCAGTCACCGCAGGACCCCGGCGCCTGTGATTGGCTCTGACACATCCGGCCAAAAGGGCTCTTATTCCACAAATGATCTTCTTTTTCAGATGGTATTGAGTTGGGACTGATTTTGATAGCCAGTTTCAGTCAAGAATCATAAAGTTATTGCACATTTAAAACCGTTGGTATGAGAATCATTCTCTTCCTCTCTTCTCTCTCTCATCATTTCCCAGGGCTGCAAGGTTACAGAGAGGTCTAATCAATTGTCAAACTCTCTTTTATCACCAAGAAGGTGGTAAAAAAAAAAAAAAAAAAAATCTAACTGCCCTACTGTAGGGGGTTCTCTGACTACACAGCACCCTTTTCCACATACAATGCCGCCGTGATTAATGTCCTCCCACCTCAGACCTTGTTAAAGCCTGTTCTCTCAAGCAGCCTGGTGGAGCACAGGGAGAGCAGGGCCGAGGTTGCATAAATCAACGTGTTCTCACAGCCCCCAGGATATCCATTATAGATGCCAGCTGGATGGCTGGAAGATAGAGAAAAATGAATATTGTATCCTGTGGCCTTTTGCCTCTAATGACCACTTTTCAACATTTTTGAAGGCATGATTAAATTTTGATAACTGGGGAAGTCACTCTGAGCAGGCTGAAATAGAGATAAATTGACAGAGGGTCTGACATCTCAGTGGAGAGCCGGCAACTAATTAGTGTGTGAAGCGCACTCTGAAAGAGATGTAAAAGGGAGGCAGGTTTAATCAGAGGCGCTGCTGAGGTACAGGAATAGTCAGGGATAATTGCGGCCTAGGTGGAAATCACAGGCTCAATGAGCGGCTTTTTCTGTCCGCTTGATTGGCAGCCGCTGACCTAGTGGCCGGCACCCTTGAACCCTTACAACAGTAACAGCCTTGTCAAAGCAATTTGCTTGCAGCTCTCCGTGACCAGTTATTTCAGCTGCCTGAGCTGGGACACCCAATTTGAAAGGGCAGTCTGCTCCCCTGGCTGGCTGGGAGCTGGGCGGAACAGTCTCATTATTCCCCATGACTTTACTTTTGAACCCGGTCGCCCTTTCTCACCCTCAACCCTCCATAGCCCGCTTATACTTAGGCATGCTCCTGGGATGGCTTCTGCAAAGATACCATGTCAGGGCAATTTGGCTGTTCATTTGGGGAGCAGGGGGCGCAGCTCAAGGGCATGAGGCCATGTTTGGGAGTTAGGGGGAAAGGGAGTGCCATCGGGGTCAGAGGCAAAACCAGAAGAGGATTTGCTGTTCTGAGGAATGGCTCTGATTGCCAGCTTTTCCAAGCTACAAGGCAAGCTAGGCCGTGTATCAGGTGTCCCCCCGCCCCTCTTCTTGGTGACATGAGGGGGAACTCAGAGGCAGCCCAGTCAAGTCCCTCCATCCACCTTTCGTGGCTGGCTGGAAGATGTCACCAGGGCACATGCTCAGTCATTGCATTTTGTCAAAGTAGGATTTTGTTTATTGCCCTGCAGGGACTTCAACTTGCATTTAGGAGAACTTTTTTTTTCCCCCTCAAGGCTGCATTAGCCACCGAGACATTATCATTTCCCTTTATTATGTTGTTTTTTTGGGGAAAGGAGGCTCCGTGGGAAGAAATAAGATTGTAGAGAGATGGGTGAGAAGCAGCCATCAGACTGGTGTACAGGCTCTATTCTTTCCAACTTGATGAATTAGTGTTTATTCTCCCTCCTCCACCTCTTCTCCCTCTCTTCCTCTTTTTTAAAAATTTGTTTTAATGTTTATTTTTGAGAGAGACAGAGTGCAAACAGAGGGAGACACAGAATCCGAAACAGGCTCTAGGCTCTGAGCTGTCAGCACAGAGGCTCATGCAGGGCTCGAACTCACGAACCGTAAGATTGTGACCTGAGTCTAAGTCGGACGCTCACCCGACTGGGCCACCCAGGTGCCCCTCTCCTCCTTTTTAGCTGTGTTTCTCTTTTTAAATTGTGTTAGTCACCTGGACCTGGAAAGATGTCCAAAACTAGGATGGTTGATGTTTGTATTGACAGCTTAGAGCTTCAGAAAACCCTATAGTTAGAATTGTCTTTTTCTTTGCTTTGCTTTTTCTTTTAATTTTTTTTTTTTTTTTTTTTTGCTGTGCTTTCTAATAATTTTTTATTTTTTAAAATTTATATTCAAATTAGCCTATGGTGCAACAATGATTTCAGGAGTAGATTCCTTAGTGCCCCTTACCCATTTAGCCCATCCCCCCTCCCACAACCCCTCCAGTAACACTGTTTGTTCCCCATATTTATGAGTCTCTTCTGTTTTGTCCCCCTACCTGTTTTTATATTATTTTTGTTTCCCTTCCCTTATGTTCATCTGTTTTGTCTCTTAACATCCTCATATGAGTGAAGTCGTATGATTTTTGTCTTTCTCTGACTAATTTCACTTAGCATAATACCCTCTACTTCCATCCACGTAGTTGCAAATGGCAAAATTTCATTCTTTTTGATTGCCGAGTAGTACTCCATTGTACATGTATACCACATCTTTATCCATTCATCCACTGATGGATTTTGGGCTCTTTCCATACTTTGGCTATGGTTGATAGTGCTGCTGTAAACATGGGAGTGCATGTGTCCCTTTGAAAGAGCCCACCTGTATCCCTTGGATAAATGCCTAGTAGTACAATTCCTGGGTTGTAGGGTAGTTCTATTTTTAATTTTTTGAGGAAGCTCCATGCTGTTTTCCAGAGTGGCTGCACCAGCTTGCACCAGCAGCTGCACCAGCGGCCACCAACAATGCAAAAGAGATCCTTTTTCTCTGCATCCTCACCAACATCTGTTGTCCTGAGTTGTTAATTTTTGGCTTTCTGACAGGTGTGAGGTGGTATCTCATTATTTTGATTTGTATTTCCCTGATGAGTGATGTTGAGCATCTTTTTATGTGTCTGTTAGCCATCTGGATGTCTTCTTTGGAAAAGTGTCTGTTCATGTCTTTTTCCCATTTCTTCAGTGGATTATTTGTTTTTTGGGTGTCAAGTTTGATAAGTTCTTTACAGATTTTTAATACCAACTCTTTATCCAAAATGTCATTTGCAAATATCTTCTCCCATTCTGTCGGTTGCCTTTTTGTTTTGCTGATTGTTTCCTTCACTGTACAGAAGCTTTTTATTTTGATGAGGTCCCAGTAGTTCCTTTTTGCTTTTGTTTCCCTTGCCTCCAGAGATGTGTAGAGTAAGAGGTTTTTGCCTGCTTTCTCCTCAAGGAATTTGATGGCTTCCTGTCTTACGTTTAGGTCTTTCATCCATTTTGAGTTTATTTCTGTGTGCGGTGTAAGAAAGTGGTCCAGGTTCATTCTTCTGCATGTCGCTGTCCAGTTTTCCCAGCACCACTTGCTGAAGAGACTGTCTTTATTGCATTGGATATTCTTTCCTCCTTTGTCAAAGATTAGTTGGCCATACGTCTGTGGGTCCATTTCTGGGTTCTCTATTCTGTTCCATTGATCTGAGGGTCTGTTCTTGTGCCAGTACCATACTGTCTTGATGATTACAGCTTTGTAGTATAGCTTGAAGTCTGGGATAGTGATGCCTCCCACTTTGGTTTTCTTTTTCAAGATTGCTTTGGTTCTTTGGGATCTTTTCTGGTTCCATACAAATTTTAGGATTATTTGTTCTAGCTCTGTGAAGAATGCTGGTGTTATTTTGATAGGGATTGCATTGAATATGTAGATTGCTTTGGGTAGTATCAACATTTTAATAACATTTTTTCTTCCTGGAATCTTTTTCCATTTTTTTGTGTCTTCTTCAATTTGTTTCATAAGCTTTCTATGGTTTTCAGTGTATAGATTTTTCACCTCTTTGTTTAGATTTATTCCTAGGTATTTTATGGTTTTTGGTGCAGTCATAAATGGGATCGATTCCTTGATTTCTTTCTGTCGCTTCATTGTTGGTGTATAGGAATGCAACCGTTTCGTGTGCATTGATTTTATGTCCTGCAACTTTGCTGAATTCATGAATCAATTCTAGCAGTTTTTTGGTGGAATCTTTTGGGTTTTCCATATAGAGTATCATGTCATCTGTGAAGAGTGAAAGTTTGACCTCCTCCTGGCCTATTTGGATGCCTTTTATTTTTTGTGTTGTCTGATTGCAGAAGCTAAGACTTCCAATACTATGTTGAATAACAGTGGCAAGAGTGGACATCCCTGTCTTGTTCCTGACGTTAGGGGGAAAGCTTTCAGTTTTTCCCCACTGAGGGTGATATTAGCATTGGGTCATTCATATATGGCTTTTATGATCTCGAGGTATGCTCCTTCTATCCCTACTTTCTTGAGGGTTTTTATCAAGAAAGGATGCTATATTTTGTCAAGGGCTTTCTCTGCATCTCTTGAGAGGATCATATGGTCCTTGTCCTTTCTTTTATTGATGTGCTGAATCACATTAATTGTTTTGTCGATATTGAACCAGCCCTGCATCCCAGATATAAATCCCACTTGGTCATGGTGAATGATGTTTTTAATGTGTTGTTGGATCCGGTTGGCTAATATTTTGTTTAGGAATTTTGCATCCATGTTCATCAGGGAAATTGGTCTATAGTTGTCCTTTTTGGGGTCTCTGTCTGGTTTTGGAATCAAGGTAAAGCTGGCTTCATAGAAAGAGTTTGGAAATTTTCCTTCCATTTCTATTTTTTGGAACAGCTTCAAGAGAATAGGTGTTAACTCTTCCTGAAATGTTTGGTAGAATTCCCCTGGAAAGCCATCTGGCCCTGGACTCTTGTTTTTGGGGAGAGTTTTGATTACCAATTCGATTTCCTTACTGGTTATGGGTCTGTTCAAATTTTCTATTTCTTCCTGTTTCAGTTTTGGTGGTGTATATGTTTCTAGGAATTTGTCCATTTCTTCCAGATTGCCCATTTTATTGGCATATGATTGCTCATAATATTCTCTTATTATTGTTTTTATTTCTGCTGTGTTGGTTGTGATCTCTCCTCTTTGATTCCTGATTTCATTTCTTTGGGTCCTTTCCTTTTTCTTTTTGATCAAACTGGCTAGTGGTTTATCAATTTTGTTAATTCTTTCAAAGAACCAGCTTCTGGTTTCATCTGTTCTACTGTTTTTTTTTTTTTTTTTTTTTTGTTGTTGTTGTTGTTTTTTCAATAGCATTAATTTCTGCTCTGATCTTTATTATTTCCTGTCTTCTTCTGGTTTTGGGTTTTATTTGCTGTTCTTTTCTAGCTCCTTATGCCTAAAGGCGTAAGGTTAGGTTGCGTATCTGAGATCTTTCTTCCTTCTTTAGGAAGGCCTGGATTGCTATATACTTTCCTCTTATGACTGCCTTTGCTGTGTCCCAGAGGTTTTGGGTTGTGGTGTTATCATTTTCATTGGCTTCCATATACTTTTTAATTTCCTCTTTATTTGGCCCATTCATTCTTTAGTAGGATGTTCTTCAGTCTCCAAGTATTTGTTACCTTTCCAAATTTTTTCTTGTGGTTGATTTCGAGTTTCATAGTGTTGTGGTGTGAAAATATGCACGGTATGATCTCAGTCTTTTTGTACCTGTTGAGGGCTGATTTGTGTCCCAGTATGTGGTCTATTCAGGAGAATGTTCCATGTGCACTGGAGAAGAATATATATTCCACTGCTTTAGGATGAAATGTTCTGAATATATCTGTTAAGTCCATCTGGTCCAGTGTGTCATTCAAAGCCATTGTTCCTTGCTGATTTTTTGATTAGATGATCTGTCCATTGGTGTGAGTGGGGAGTTGAAATCTCCTACTCTTATGGTACTACTATTGATGAGTTTTTTTTATGTTTGTGATTAATTGATTTATATATTTGGGTGCTATCACGTTTGGTGCATAAATGTTTACAATTGTTAGGTCTTCTTGGTGGATAGACTCCTTGATTATGATATAATACCCTTCTGCATCTTTTGATACAGTCTTTATTTTAAATCTAGATTGTCTGATAGAAGTATGGCTACTCTGGCTTTCTTTTGTTGACCATTAGCATGATAGATGGTTCTCCATCCCCTTGCTTTCAATATGAAGGTGTCTTTAGGTCTAAAGTGGGTCTCTCGTAAACAGCATATAGATGGATCTTGTTTTCTTATCCATTCTGTTACCCTCTGTCTTTTGATTGGAGCATTGAGTCCATTGACATTTAGAGTGAGTACTGAAAGATAGAATTTATTGCCATTATGTTGCTTGTAGTGTTGGAGTTTCTGGTGGTGGTCTCTGGTCCTTTCTAATCTTTGTTACTTTTGGTATTTATTTATTTATTTATTTATTTATTTATTTATTTATTTATTTATTTTTCATCTTTTCTCCCCTCAGAGAGTCCCCCTTAAAATTTCTTGCAGGGCTGGTTTAGTGGTCACAAACTCCTTTAATTTTTGTTTGTCTGGAAACTTTTTATCTCTCCTTCTATTTTGAATGACAGCCTTGCTGGATAAAGAATTCTTGGCTGCGTATTTTTCTGATTCAGCACATCCTGCCACTCCGTTCTGGCCTGTCAAATTTCTGTGGCTAGGGCTGCTGGTATCCTGATCTGTCTTCCCTTGTAGGTTAAGGACTGTTTTTCCCTTGCTGCTTTCATGATTCTCTCCTTGTCTGAGTATTTTGTGAATTTGACTATGATATGCCTTGTTGATAGTCGGTTTTTGTTGAATCTAATGGGGGTCCTCTGTGCTTCCTGGAATTTGATGTATGTGTCTTACCCCAGGTTAGGAAAGTTTTCTGCTATGATTTGCTCACATAACCCTTCTACTCCTATTTCTCTCTCTTCCTCTTTTGGGACCCCTATGATTCTGATGTTTTTCCTTTTTGATGAGTCACTGATTTCTCTAATTCTTAAATTGTGCTCTTTTGCCTCATTCTCCCTCTTTTTTCTGCTTCATCATTCTCTATAAGTTTGTCCTCTATATTGTTGATTCTATGTTCTGCTTCATCCATCCTTGCTGCCATGGCTTCCATCCGTGATTGCAGCTCAGTTATAGCATTTTTCATTTCATTCTGGCTATTTTTACTTCTTTTTTTCTCTGCTGAAAGGGATTCTAATCTATTTTTGACTGCAGCTAGTATTGTTATTATCGTGATTCTAAATTCTGGTTCAGACATCTTGCTTGTATCTGTGTTGCTTAAATCCCTGGCTGTCGTTTCTTCATGCTCTGTCTTTTGGAGTGAATTCCTTCGTTTTGTAATTTTGAAGGGCGAAAAGGAAATAATGAGGTAGAAAAAGTATAATTAAAAAAATATTAAAATTAAAAAATTAAAAACACATGCACACACACAAATTGAATAGATGATGCTAGATCGTAGGTGTGTTTTGGTCTGGGTGTTGAAAGTGGTGTGATAGATTAGAGAACAAAAAGGGGGGAAAAGGAAAAAAGAAATTGTTTGAGAATTTGAAAAAATGAATACACTGAAGTCGACTAAAATGAGGTGGTGGGGGTAAAATAGAGTTTGAAAAAATTTACACAGAGGCAAAGAATATAGGAGAAAATTAAAAAATATTTTTAATAAAAATTAAAACTAAATATGAATTTTTTCTATTTCTGTGTCAAGAAAAAGAAGAGAAAAGAAGAGAAAAAATAGAAATTGTTAGAAAATTTGCAAAAGTGAGTACACTGTAGTAGACTAAAAATGATGGAGGTAAAACAGAATTTGAAAAAATTTACACAAAAGTAAAATATAGTAAAAAAATTAAAGAAAAACATTTTTAATAAAAATTGAATATAAAAAATAATTTTTGTTCTTTCTGTATTCAAGGAAAAAAATAGAAGTGAAAAGAAAATAAAAGAAAGGATTTTGAAGAAATGGACCTGCTAACAGATTGAAATAGGACTGAAATTACTTCTTTTTCCCATAGAAGTCAGACTATGAAGTGCTTTATAGTCCATAAACTAAGTAGGCGTTGACATTTGTGTTCTTCAGAGCAAGGTTGGCCCAGTTGGGCAGGGCTCAGTGCAACGGCTCCATTCTTCCCTAGATGGCGCTGCTAACCTACTGGGGTGGAGTGTTGTGGCGCTCCTGGTGTGTATGTGCATGCGTGGGAGCGGTGAAAATGGCGTCACCCAGCTACCCAGTCTCTAGTATCAGAACTCTTCTCCTGGATCAGCATTTGCCCACCCATTCTCTCTTTCAGCTTTCCTCTACTCCCTGCTTTTTCACTGTCCATGACCAGGCCCCAGGCAGTACCTCTCTCCTGAGTTTTGCCTCGGGTGCAGCTGTTTTCCCTGGCCCCTTACTTCTGAAGGACTGTGGCTTTGACCCATTCCACTCCTCTGCAGGCAGGTCTCTGCGAGCAATGGCCAAATGAACAATGGCTGAATTTTGGCTGCACCCAGGAATGCTTGCTGGACCCTGCTGCTCCCGGTGCCCCAAGACTGTGGCCAGGTGCCAGTCTGCCCCAGAAAAAGTTCTCGAGTTAGTGTAGCAGCAGCTTTTCAGGGATTATGAAAAATCACAACACACATCTGGTGCCAGCCTTCACACTTAATGACCTTGTTCTAGCACCAGCGAATGTGGCCGTTTTCTGGGGTCTGCTGGGACCAGGTGGCTTCAGCAGTCTCTCCCAAATGTTCTTCCAGCAGTGGAACAGCTTTTCCCATGTGGCCTGAGAACCTCTTGGACCCCACTCTCCTCCTGGGGATTTGCCTTTCCCACCAGAGCACTGCCAGGTATCGAACTGCGGAGTTCCTCCTTTGTGCGCCCTTTGTTTACAGTCTTAATAGAACTTAAACCCTCTCCTTTCTCCTTTCCCCCTTTTTAGTTTAGTCCCTGTGGCTGTTTCCAATTTTCCACTTTTTCTCCAGCTGCTTTTGGGGAGGGGTGCTTTTTCCATATCCCCCCGTCCCTTGTCTCCATCCTCTCTCTGCCTGCAAAAGCACCTCCCTTCCTGCGGCTTCTTGCTCCCCAAGTTCACCTCTCTGCGCCGTGTACCAGCTGAATTCTGTGGTTCAGGTTGTGCAGATTGTTGTGTTAATCCTCCAATCAGTTTTCTAGGTGTGCAGGATGGTTTAGTGTTGGTCTGGCTGTATTTCATGGACACGAGACACACCAAAAACTTCCATGCTGTTCTACCATCTTGGCTTCTCCTGCTTTGCTTTCTTTTTATGGGATCTGTTGCCCCCACATAAAAATGAGGTCTGGTCATTATAGGACCTAATTACATTCTTTGAATGTGCTGATCCTTGTCTGTTTGCTATGTGGTTTGGCCAGTGGGGGTCCCATGGCATGTACCACACATAGCTGCCTCCTTGGTGAAATGGACATGGCTTCAAATGGTTGCTCATTTCCCTGAGTGCACCTATTTATGCTACAGGACATTAGGTGGAGTGAATACCCCCTTCTGACTTGGTGGATGTGCCTCCCCACCCATTCTCCTTAGGGGCTGGCTGCTTCAAGTGGAGACTAGGGAATATTCTCCAGTTACCTGCCTAAGGTTCCTCAGGAAGCGGGAAGGCAAGGAGCCACAGGTTCCCATATCCAAAATGACATCTGGCTTCAGAAGTCCCAATCCCAAGATGGGTTTCTGCCATTTTCAAAAACTACTGTTGTGTACAGTAACAACACGGTAATTTGCTTTTTCTTCTCATATTTAGTTGAGAAGTTCCATGCAGAATGATAAGGGGAAAAAAAAGATAACAGTACATGGACACCAGGCTTTCCCAAGTCCCGGACAAATAATTGCAATGCTTTGTGCAAAATAAGTAGTAAGAATACCCATAGATGCTGTGGGAGGAGAGAAGAAAAGTATCTGAATTCTGCCTCGTGGCTGAAGAATGCTTCACAGAAAATTGTGTCCCTGAAGGATGAGTAGGCGTTTACCAGGTAAAGATGAAATGGAAGCGAATTCTTGGAAGAGGAAAGAGGATGTGTGAAGTGTGCAGTGAGCACTTGGCTGTGACCTGGGCATCCTCAGGAATATCACCAGTGAGGCAGACAGCAGCCAGATTATGAGAGGTCTAGGATGAGCTCAACGCCATGTCTGCTTTCATGTTACCACCAAGGCTCGTGTAATAGCTGGCACACAGTAGGTACTCAATAAATGCTTACTTAATGAATGAATGAAAGAACAAGTAAATGAGGAACCTGGACATTAATAGGGAGTCTTGTGATAAGATTTTTTGAAACAACTGGTGGATAATGTAGAGGATGCCCCACATTGGAAGGATGCTAAATGGTGAGGACATTAGGTAAAACAGACAAGGAAAAGAGTGACAGGCAGGGCTAAAGCAAAAACATACCTTCAGGAATGCAGAGGACGTCTCAGATTCAGGAGACATTTCTCCAATGAACCTGAGGTATTCAGTTGGATGTGGGAGACATGTTGAGTATGGCATAGCTATATGGCAGTTGTGAGAAAGAGGTAAAATTCAATAGGAATGAACAGTTACATAGTCCAGCCAGGCATTGGGAATGGAAGTGGGGAGAGTACCAGTGAGACGTCACCAGCATCTCCCGTACGTGCTCCAGTGTGGGCCTGTGGGACTGTGAATCATCATCTCAGCTGGGCATCACAGTCTTCACTGGTATGTTAGAAAATTTTGGTAAGAATGTAAAATTATTTTTTCCTGAGTTCCAATACTATGCTTTCTCTTCTGTCATGTGAAAATGTTGAGTTGAGTAGATTGTAATTGGATTACATAGATTACATGGAATGGGGCATAATTTGTTGAAAATAATAGAAAGATGAATAACATATCAGAGCTGATACCCATGAAAATGGTTCATATAATGTAACATTTGTTGAAAAAAAGATACCGCCTAGCACGTGCCAGGCATTTGGAAATATTTTAAAAATATAAATTACTTAAAAAAATCAGTTACTTAATTCTCATATCCCCATGGAGACATTGTCAAAATTATGTGTTGTGCAGATACAGAAATTGAGGAACAGAGAGGTTATGTTTCTTCTGTGAGGTCACATAGCTGGTAAGTAGAAGAAGCCAGGTGTGAACCCAACATTCTCTCCAAAGTCACCACACCTACCCACTCGTGTGGGCTGGCTTCTGTTGTTAAATCGTGTCCCAGGTGGATGATGACTGATTTAGGCCACTGGAGTGGCCAGGCCTGGAAAGTAATCACATACAAATGATGTCACAATTAGAAATAGTTTTATAAGCATGGAGTGAAGGTTAAACCATTCATTTGTTGTCACTATTGAGGCCATGTTTAGTGCTCTTCTCAGTCTTTCAGTTTACTCACTTGTGCTGACAAAACGTTTAATGCTTTGCAAATGCAAAGTGTTGAGAACCCTTAGTCAAAACTTTTCTTTGATTGTGTCCAGACCCAGATCCTTTATTTCTCCCCGGGGATTCAGGAGTCAGGTGCAAGGACATGGAGTCTGGGTGAAGTGGGTCTGTGCAACTGAGGGACAACCCCAGAAGAGTTTGTGAACCACTTTTGGAGTGGTTCGCAAACTCATCTTGGCTATGCAAGTGTGTGCTACTTTTGCCTGAAGACTTTGAAGCTGCCCAGTAGAGAAGCAGAAGAGATTCTGGAGATAGCCTATCTGTGTTCAAGCCCTTCCTTCGCCACTCATCAGTCATGAGACTTTGGGAAAGTTACTCATGACTTTACCTCTCGCAGTGTCTTCACCTGTAAACAGGGCTAAGAATGGTCCCTGCCTTAGAGGGTTATTTTGAGGTTTGAGTTAATTAGTCCTCAATATGTGTCTGCTTTTATTAATCTGCCAGTAGCACCCCAGAAACCAATCCACCTACTCTCCCCAAAATCTCTTTCCCTTTTATGTCCCCGTAGCATCTGTTTGCATTGTTTATACAGTAAAGATGAAGTATTTAAGGACTAGGACGCCCGGGGCTTGTTTCTTACATGAGCCTGCATATGTAAATGAAGTAGCATTTGGATGGAGTCTTTCACTGGACACACTCCTTCCCAACTATGCTTATTGTGTCCAGAATTGTTTTTTTTAAATTTTTTTTTCAATGTTTATTTATTTTTGGGACAGAGAGAGACAGAGCATGAACGGGCGAGGGGCAGAGAGAGAGGGAGACACAGAATCGGAAACAGGCTCCAGGCTCTGAGCCATCAGCCCAGAGCCCGACGCGGGGCTCGAACTCACGGACCGTGAGATCGTGACCTGGTTGAAGTCGGACGCTTAACCGACTGCGCCACCCAGGCGCCCCGTATTGTGTCCAGAATTGTAAAAAAATGGCAATAATAATGGAAAATGGCTGGTTTCTGAGATGTTTGTAGAATGCCAGTGCAACTTTAGTTCTCTCGTTTTTGGAATATCTGTAAACATTTCATTGTTTAAAAACACATCTAATCTCTTCCATTGATTATAACACTATAAGTCAGTGTTATTTACTTACTCTTTTTCTCATTACACTTCACATGTGCAAAATTAGTGTGCCTGATGACATCATTAGTACATACATGGTTGGCTTTTTCCACCCCCACCCCCCCCCCCGGATTGTTGTTAAAGTTGCCTGCCTTCAGTAAAGACCCCAGTGATGTGTCAAAACAGGGCAGTGGGGACTGCCTGCTCCCAATAGGAAGAAGGATTTTATCCCTGGCAATGTTTAGAATTTTAAGGCCATGGCCATTAATAACAAGAAGACCTGACTTTGTAACAATTACTATTGTTATAGATTCTTTCTAGACAACATACCCATGTTGCCTGCGCCCAGGCCTTCCCGTTGGTGGTAAACACTAACATGTACAAATCATAAGCATCCACTCGATCAACTTGACACAAGTGCTTGTAACCACCATGCAAATCAAGATGGAGAACGTTTCTAGCAACTCGGAGATTTTTCCATGTCCTTTTCCATCAGTACTCACCCCCATTTCCAGTTTAGGTGACTTCATCAACATAGATTGCTCTGTGTGTTCTTAAACTTTGTATAAATAGAAGCAAAGAGTACATACTCTTCTGAGCAAGGCTTCTTTTCCTTAATTTTATGTAAGAATTTCATCCAAGTTGCTGCATGTAGGGTAGTGTGCTCTGTTTTACTGCTGGGGAGCAGTTTTGTGACTTTGTAACAATTTATTTACACATTCAGCTACTGATGGACTTTGGTTATTTCTGTTGTTTCGGCTGCTGTGAGCAAAGCATCTGGGAAGGTTCTTATAGGTGATATGTTCTCCTTTTCTTTGAGAACAAAATAGGGGTGAGGCTCTTGGAGCATCCCTCAGTCCTGGGGCATAGGGTTAGCTTTAGTAGATCCTGTCACACTGTTCTCCAAAGTGGTTGTATTGTCACAGTCCACTGTTAGTTATTCATTATTTTTAAGTAACTTAAACAGTATCCTCAAACCTACCACTGAAATAAGGGTTATGTCCCCTACTTTAAAAATGAAGACACTGGGGTGCCTGAGTGGCTCAGTCAGTTAAGGGTCCGGCTTCGGCTCGGGTTGTGATCTCATGGTTCATGAGTTCGAGCCCCTCATTGGGCTCTCAGCTGTCAGCACAGAGTCTGCTTCTGATCCTCTCTCTCTCTCTGCTCCTTCACCACTCACTCTCTCAAAAATAATAAACAAATAAAAATTTAAAAGAAAGTGAAGAAACTGACTCAGGAGGGGTTTAGGGCTTGTACATACTGCCCAGCTAGAAAATGCCATAAATGGGAGTTACCCCCAGGTCTTCTCAATTCAAGGACACCTAGGTCTCTCTCTGTTCTAGCATCTTTATAGAACAGTTCCTTTAAAGACATTGAGTTATCTGCAAGCAGAAAAGGCACTTGTAAGGCATTCACTGGTACAAAATAGGGAGAAAAAAAATCTCAAATTCTGGCCAGGAAAAAAAAAATTGTGTGTTTCACACTTCTGCCAAAGAACTTGCTGGCAGAGAGCAAATTGCCTGTCGGACAGGGATGCTGGCATGATTCCCAGCACAACCTGCCTATACCTTGTTTGGCATCAGAGTTTCAAGCTTTTATGTGCCCACAGGGCCAGTGCATGGCATCCTTGCATGGATCTTCTTGTATTCACCTCAAAATGTTTTCCTTCATTATCAAAAATAAAACCTACACCCTTGCTAAGCAAAGTGTGGCCCAGGGACCATCAGCAGGTATCAGTGGGAGCTTGTTAGAGACACTGAATCTCCGGCTCTACTCCAGCCCTTGAAGTGCTGCAGTGTGACAAGGTTCCCCAGGTGTTCCTGTGGTCACCCAACTTTGAGAAGCCCTGATGCAGAGGGCTCTAGATTGGATATCACTTCCTGCTGTTGTGGGGCCTGTGGGAACATGACCCTTCATCTCTGAGTCTCAGTGTCCCAATGGGAAATATGGGGCTAATGATATGTACTTTGCAGAGTTGTAATAAGGACTGAAAAATATAATGTAAAAAAGCAATGACAATTCCTGACAAATGTTGGTGCTCAACCAAATGATAGTTGCCCATCTTTTTTTTAAGTTTATTTATTTATTTTGAGAGAGAGAGAGAGAGAGAGAGAGGAAGAGAGAGAATCCCAAGCAGGATCCACGTTGTCAGTGTAGAGCCCGATGTGGGGCTCCATCTCACAAACCGCAAGGTCATGGACACTGAACTGACTGAGCCACACAGACACCCCAATAGCTTCTCATGTTGAAGGTATACTCAAGCCAGGTGGGTCTGACTTTCTCAGGGATAAAATACAAGCCTTTCACGATCGTCAACACTCTGTACCCCGTGCCTAGTCTTCCCCTACCCGCATCAGCACTGTAAGAGGATTAAGTGTCTGTAAATGTCAGGCCTCACTTGGAGCTGTACCTGGAAGTTACCCAAGCATGAGGGGCAGCCAAGGCCTGTCTCAGCTGATGTTCTTTGCTGACTGCTGCATGAAAAACCATAGAACTTAAAATAAAAATGGAGAGCTGCAGCTATGGAATAAAAAGAGCAAAACACCTGCCAGGGTAATAAGCAGGTTCTGCAGGAGAAGTTTGTTATATAATAGGACAGAGACCTTCATGGGCAAGGAGGAAGGGGAAGTGTTGGGAGATGGGAGCCATGACATGTCAGAAAGCTGGTGTGTATAAATATTGCTCATAAGCAGATTAAGGATTTTTAAAGATAGGCAAGGGAAGGTCTCTCCAGCTGAGCTGTCCTGAAAAATGAGATGTCCCTGAGCTACAAGTTAGTATATTTTTCCTGGTTGAAAAAGAAGTATGTTTGATTGGACAAATATCTTTAGCAATGATAATTACATGGGTCCCTGAAACATTTCTCGCCTGGTCATTTTCTGCAGGGTTAATATCAGTGGAACATATTAAAAAAACACGACTTGTATTTAATGACCTTTTTCTCCTTTCTTGGTACTAGTTTTCACTGCGTGATTTCTGCCTTTGGTGTCAGATTGTACAGGAAAGCAGTTGAGAAGGTTTGGGTGATAACAACAGGCCCAATCAATTTTTATAGGGCCAGCAGCAGTGATGACTTAATTGATACCTTGGTGAAAAAGGCTGTGATCCTTATGCTAAATTATTTAAAAAATAGCTTTCAGTGTAAGTTTTTAGAATTCTGTCTGGTCTCTTGGTGTTTGAAATAGTACCAACAGTTTGAATGTGGACAGGCTTAAGAATGGAAATTTCATGGCTAATGTGAAATACAGGATTTCAGTAGCTGAGTGAAGCCGGGGGTACTGACCAGGGTGGAGCAGGCAAAGGGAAGTGCAGATAATGTATGTCATGAGGACAATCGATCCAACCTGGTAGCCCGTAAGCACTGTTGTGTTTTAAATGGACTTTGTACTTCCTGTCACAAAGACATATTCAATTAGGTGATATCCTGTGATTATTTCCAACCTTATGTGATTTCACAAAAACATTATTGAAACTAGGGGAAATCATTCTAAACACAGGCAAAAGAAAATGCTTTGATTGGAATTATAATAATGTCTCTCACAATTTCTGACAGATAAATTATGAACATTTGCAGCAAAACTTTGGAGCACAGTGTTAATTTGAGCTAAGTTCAGGCTGTCTGTGGAGCTTTTATTTTTACAAATGAGTGTTGAGCTATTGGGATGGAGGAAAGCTGGTGCTTCTTGCTTTTGAAAGGTGATGACTTTTGCATTTATCTTATAGTGATAATAAATACAAAGTAGCAAGTGTCAGATTAGAATAAGGAGCTTCCTGGGAGCAGCCCCTACGGACAGCCATTTCTCAGAAGTCTGTCTCCTGTAAAGCTTTCAAGATGGGGTTTCCATTTACTGTGTATATCACTTTACAAGTATGATATTTCCAACTGATATATTTTCTAAGCTACTAGTTTTCTCATGCTTCAGTATAACCGTAGAGAACTTATATAAAATTATTGCTGTCCCAAACCTTGGAGATTTTGAGGTTTTCTGGAGGAAAAAAAAAGGCCCTGAAATGTAAACAACAATATCAAAACTTGAAGACAGACACTGAAAATACTTTGCAGGGAAAGAGATGAACCTAAACCATTGTCTTAATATGCACCATTTCTTGTGCCTGTTTTACAAGGTCAGGAAGTTCAGACACTTCCCAAGAGTTTCTTATTCTTTTTCTTTAAATTTTTTTAATGTTTATTTATTTTTGAGAGAGACAGAGCATGAGCAGGGAAGAGGCAGAGAGAGAGAGGGAGACACAGAATCTGAAGCAGGCTCCAGGCTCTGAGCTGTCAGCACAGAGCCCGATGTGGGGCTCGAACTCATGGACCGTGAGATCATGACCTGAGCCAAAGTCAGATGCTTAACTGACTGAGCCACCCAGGCGCCCCTCCCAAGAGTTTCTTACTTACCAACGTGCAAATAGAGTGTAACTTTACTGTCACGATAGCTACTGCTCATTGGTATGAGTCACCGAGGGGCACCTGGGTGGTTCATTCGGATAAGCGTCTGACTTTGGATTTCAGCTCTGGTCATGATCTCACAGGTTGTGCGTTCGAACACCACATTGGGCTCTGTGCTGATGGTGCAGAGCCTGCTTAGGATTCTCTCTCCCTTTCTCTCTTCCTCTCCTCTGCTCTCTCTCTCTCTCTCTCTCTCTCTATCAAAATAAACTTAAAAGAGTCACTGAGAAAACTTAAAAAGGGGTTAGCAATGTTTTAATAAATTTGAACACTGAACAGTATAGGGAATAGATGAATGAATGCTACATCCTATAGAACAGTGAACAGGGCACTATTGTAAAATGTGGGGTACCTAAGAACTTTGAATAGAGTCACAGAATCATAAAGACATAGGGGCATTTGGTGTCACATAATACCAGTCCTAATACTTTATACTACTCCAACAATTTTATTGTTCAGTCGTTGCTTCAACATATGAGATAAAGGGATAATTAGGAAACCCATTTGATTTTATTTTTTTTATTTTTTTATTTTTTTTATTTTTATTTTTTTTTTAAATTTTTTTTTCAACGTTTATTTATTTTTGGGACAGAGAGAGACAGAGCATGAACGGGGGAGGGGCAGAGAGAGAGGGAGACACAGAATCAGAAACAGGCTCCAGGCTCTGAGCCATCAGCCCAGAGCCCGACGCGGGGCTCGAACTCACGGACCGCGAGATCGTGACCTGGCTGAAGTCGGACGCTTAACCGACTGCGCCACCCAGGTGCCCCTGATTTTAAATAAATTCTATTTTGTAGAAAATTTTAACATTGAACTCACCTCTTCCTCTCTATTGATTTCCTTTATGGTTATGGATCTCCCTCAATAGCCACACTGAAACATTCTGACCCCTTTGCTGCAAGACACAATTTCAAATATATATACGTGTGTGTATATATATACGTGTGTGTATATGTGTGTGTGTGTGTGTGTGTGTGTGTGTGTGTATTCTGTATGTGGTTGCCAGAGGCAAGGGAGTGGGTCGAGGGGGTAAAATGTGTGAAGAGGTTCAAAAAGCATATAAACAGTTATAAAATAAGTGAGTATTTGTGATACAACCTACAACATGGTGACTACAGTTACTAATACTGTATTGCATATTTGAAAGTTGCTAACATAATAGATCTTAAAATTTATTATCACAAGAGAAAAAAATTGTAACTATGTATGGTGATAGATGTTAACTACAGATGGTCTCCATCTTAGAACGTTCAACTTAACAATTTTTCAACTTTACGATGGTGTGAAAGCAGTTCACATTCAGTAGAAACTGCACTTCGAATTTTGAGTTTTGGTCTTTTTCTGGGCAAGCGATATGCTAAATGATTCTCTCTCTCTCTGTCTCTCTCTCTGTCTTATTACATGAGCAGTATATGTTTACTGTAGACACTGTAGATAACCAAAAACTTGACATGAAATGGTCATTCAGTACCCAGACCACCTGATATATTCATTGTTCGTTACTGTTTTGGGATGTGGCTTTCTAGACGCTTTTCCTATGCACATATTATATATATATCTTTAATAAAAATACTGTTTTCCAGGCTGATTTTCCAGTTAATATATCTTCAGCTTTGTCCCATGTCAACAAATGTTTGCTTACAATATTTTAATGACTACAGAATATCCCATTGTCTATTATTTGTCATGATTTATTTTTGCCAATTAAGATCATCTCTTTTTTTATACTAATGTAAGCACTATAATGGATATATGTATGCACATCTTATTGATACGACTGAGGCTTCTTTTTAATTAGTTTCAGGTGCACAATGTAGTGATTCAACAATTTTATATATCACCCAGTGCTCATCACAAGTGCACTCCTTAATCCCCATCACCTATTTCATCTAGCACCCTACCCACTTCCTCTCTGGTAACCATCAGTTCTCTATAGTTAAAAGTCTGTTTCATTATTTGTCTCTCTTTTTTTCCTCTTTGCTTATTTGTTTCTTATATTTCACATGAGTGGAATCATATCACTTTCTATGACTTTCTTTCTATGTATTTCTGTGACTGACTTATTTCACCTAGCATAATACACTGTAGCTCCATCCATGTTGTTGCAAATGGCAAGATTTCATCCCTTTTTATGGCTAAATAGTATTCCATACCACTTCTTTAAACGTTCATCTATCCATGGACACTTGGGCTGCTTCCATAATTTGGATATTATAAATACTGCTGCTATAAACATAGGGATGCATGTATCTCTTTGAATTAGTGTTTTTGTATTTTTTGGGTAAATAACCAGTAATGCTGTTACTGGGTCACAGGGTAGTTTTATATTTAATATTCTGAGGAAGTTCCATACTATTTTCCACATGGCTCTATCAGTTTGCATTCCCACCAATAGTGCATGCATGAGTGCTCCCTTTTCTCCACATCCTGGCTAACGCTTGTTTCTTGTGTTGTTGATTTTAGCCATTCTGACAGGTGTGAGGTGATCTCTTATTGTAGTTTTGATTTACATTTCCCTGATGATGAGTGATGTTGAACATCTTTTCATGTGTCTGTTGGCCATCTGGGTGTCTTCTTTGGAGAAATGTCTGTTCATGTCTTCTGCCCATTTTTAATTGGGTTATTTATTTTTGGGGTGTGGACTTGCAGAATTTCCTTACATATTTTGTATACTAACCCTTTATCAGATACATCATTTGCAAATACCTTCTTCCATTCTGTAGGTTGCCTTTTAGTTTTGTTTAGTATTTCCTTCACTGTGCAGAAACTGTTTTAGGTTGATAAGAGTCTCAGTAGTTCATTTCTGTTTTAATTTCCCTTGCCTCAAGAGACAGATCTAGAAAAATGTTGCTATGGTTCATGTCAGACAGATTATTACATGTGTTCTTGACTAGGATTTTTATGATTTCAGATCTTGCATTTGGTCTTTAATCCATTTTGAGTTTATTTTTGTGTATGGTGAAAGGAAGTCATCCAGTTTCTTTCTTTTGCATGTTGCTGTCTAGTTTTCCCAACACCATTTGTTGAAGAGACTGTCTTTTTCCCATTGGATATTCTTTCCTGCTTTGTTGAAGATTAATTGACCACCTAATTATGGGTCTATTTCTAGGTTTTCTATTCTGTTCTATTGATCTGTGTGTTTGGTTTTGTGCCATTACCATGCATTTTTTATTTCTATGGCTTTGTAATATAGCTTGATGTGACGCTCCAGCTTTGCTTTTCTTTGTCATGAATGCTTTGGCTATTTGGGGTCCTCTCTAATTCCATATAAATTTTAGAATTTTTTGTTCTAGTCATGTGAAAAATGCTGTTGGTATTTTGATAGGGATTGCATTACATCTGTAGATTGTCCTGGATGTATAGACATTTTAACAGTATTTGTCCTTTCATCAGTGTTTTACAGTTTTCAGAGTACAGGTTTTTCAGCTCTTTGTTTAGGTTTATTATTGGCTATCCTTTTTGGTGTAGTTGTAGATGGGGATTGTTTTCTTAATTTCTCTTTCTTCTGCTTCCTTATCAGTGTATAGAAATGCAACAGATTTCTGTGCATTGATTTTGTATCCTGTGACTTTATTGAATTCATTTATCAATTCTAGTAGTTTTTTGGCGGAGTCTTCCAGGGTTTTTTTAATGTATAGTATCATGTCTTCTGCAAATAGTGAAAGTTTGACTTCTTCCTTGTTGATTCTGATGCCTTTTATTTCTTTTTGTTGTTGATTTCTGTGGCTAGGACTTCCAGTACTATGTTGAGTAAAAGAGAGTAGACATCCTTGTCTTGTTCTTAGCAGGAAAGCTTTCAATTTTTTCGCAATGAGTATGATGCTCACTGTGGGTTTTTCATATATGGCCTTTATTATGGTGAGGTATGTTCCCTATAAACCTACTTTGTTGAGGGCTTTAATCATGAATGGATATTGTACTCTGTCACATGCTTTTTCTGCATTTATTGAAATAATCATATGGGTTTTATCCTTTCTCTTGTTGATGTGATGTATCACTTTGATTGATTTGCAGATATTGAACCACACTTGCATGGGAATAAATGCCACTTGATTATGGTGAATGATTTTCTTGACATGTTCTTGGATTTCTTTTGCCAATATTTTGTCAGTGATTTTTGCACCTATTTTCATCAGAGATATTGGCCTGTAGCTCACTTGCTCTTTCTCTCTCTCTTTTGTTTCTTTATCTGGTTTCAGTTATCAGGGTGATATTGGCCTCAAAGAATAAATCTGGAAGTTTTCCTTCTTATATTTTTTGGAATAGTTTGAGAAGAATAGGTATTAATTCTTCTTTCAGTGTTTGGTAGAATTAGCTTGTGAAACCATGTAATCCTGGACTTTTTGTTTCTTGGGAATTTTTTGATTACTGATTTTATCTCCTTGCTGGTAATTGGTCTGTCCAAATTTTCTATTTCTTTCTGCTTCAGTTTTGGTAGGTTATATGTTTCTAGGAGTTTATCCAGTTTTCTATAGTTGGCATATAGTTTTTCATGCTATTGTCTTACAATTGTTTCTATTTCTGTGGTATTGGTTGTTATTTCTCCTTTTTCATTTATGGTTTTGTTTATTTGAATCTTGTCTCTCTCTCTCCCTCGATGAGTCTGGCTAGAGGTCTTTCAATTTGTTGATCTTTTCAATGAACCAGCTTTTGCTTTCATTGATCTGTTCTATTGCATTTAGTTTGTCTATCACTATATCACTTATTTCCTACTCTAATATTTATTTCCTTCTTTCTGGTGATTTGGGGTTTTGTTTGTTGTTCTTTTTCTAGCACCTTCAGGTGTAAGATTAGGTTCTTTATTTGCGATCTTTTTCTTGCTTCTTGAGGTAGACCTATATTACAGGTAGACCTGTCTAAACTTCCCTCTTAGGACCACTTTTGCTGTATCCTAAATGTTTTGGATTGTTGTGTTTTCATTTTCATTTGTTTCCATGTACTTTTTAATTTCTTCTTTGATTTATTGGTTGACCCATTTATTGTTTAGTAGCATGTTATTTAACCTTCATGTACTTGTGGTCTTCCCAGATTTTTTTCTTGTGGTTGATTTCTATTTTCATAGTGTCATGGTCAGAGAAGATGCATAGTACAACTTTTATATTTTTTGAATTTTTTAAGGCTTGTTTTGTGACCTAATATGTGACCTTTTCTGGAGAATGTTCCATGTGCACTTAGAAACGATGTGTATTCTGCTGTTTTAGGATGGAATGTCCTGAATATGTCTGGTAAGTCCATCTGGTCCAGTGTGTCATTGCAAGTAAGCCACTGTTTTCTTGTTGATTTTCTGTTTGGATAATCTGCCCAATAATGTAAGTGGGATGTTAAAGTCCCCTATCATTATTGTATTACTGTCAATTAGTTCCTTTATGTTTGTTTTTAATTGTTTTATGTATCTAGGTGCCTTCATGTTGGGTGCATAAATATTTCCAATTGTTATATCTTCTTGGGTTGTCCCTTTTATTGTATACTATCCTTCTTTGTTTTTACCCTCTGTTTTAAAGTCTGTTTTGTCCAATATAAGTATTGCAACTCTGGCTCTCTTTTGACAATCATTTGCATGATAAATGTTTCTCCATCCCCTCACTTTGAATCTGCAGGTGTCTTTAGGTCTGAAATGAGTGTTTTTAAACAACATATAGATGGGTTCTGTTTTTTTAATCCACTCTTACACTCTGTGGCTTTTGATTAGAGCATTTAGTTCATTTACATTCAATGTAATTATTGATAGATTAGTATTTATTGTCATTTTGTTACTTGTTTTGTGGCTGTTTTGTAGGGGGGTTTTTTGATCATTTTTTCTCTTTCTCATGGTTTGCTGGTTTTCTTTAGTGATATACTTGGATTCCTTTCTCTTTAGTCTTTGTATATCAGTGATTTTTGATTGGTGGGTACCATTTGGTTTGTATATAACATCTTCTGCATATAGGAGTCTATATTAAGTTAATGGTTGCTTAACTTTGAACCCATCTTTACTCCCCTAAAACCCATCATGTTTTATGTATATGGTGTCATATCTTACATACTTTGTTTCATCCATATCCTGACTGATTTTTACAGAAATACTTGTTTTTACTTTTAATGTTTAGACTTATTACTCATTTCTTTCCACTCAAAGAGTCCCCTTTAATATTTCCTATAGGGCTGGATTAGTGGTCATGAACTCCTTTAGTTTTTGTTTGCCTGAGAAACTCTGTATCTCCTTATATTCTGAATGATGTCCTTGCTGGATAGATTATTATTGGCTAAAGGTTTTTCCCATTCAGCACTTGAAATATATCATGCCACTCCCTTCTGGTTTGCAAAGTTTCTGCTGAAAAATCTGCTGGTAGCCTTGTGGAGTTTCCTTTATATGTAACTGTCTTCTTTTCTCTTGCTGCTTTAAATTTTTTTTTTCTTTATCACTACTTTCTGCCATTTTAATTACTGTGTGTCTTGGTGTGAACCTCCTTTGGTTGATTTTGTTGGGGGAATCTCTGCACCCCTAGAACTGGATATCTGTTTCCTTCCCTAGATTAGGGAAGTTTTCAGCAATGACACTTTCAAGTAAATTTCCCACCCCCCTTTTCTCTCTCTTCTCCTTCTGGGATCCCTATAATGCAAATGTTGTTATGATTGATGGAGTCTTTGAGTTCCCTAAATCTCTACTTGTTTTGCATAATTCCATTTTCCTCTCAGTTGTTTAGCTTGACTACTTTCCATTGATGTCTTCTAGTTCATTAATTTATTCCTTTGTTTCTTCCACCCTGCTATTTATTCCATCAAATGTATTTTTAATTTCATTTACTATGTTTTTATCTTTTATAGGTTCTTTTTTATCTCTGTGTTAAGGGTCTCACTGATGTTCTCTAGTCTTTTCTCACATCCAGTACCTTTATTGTCATTACTTTAAATTCTCTATCAGGCATGTTACTTGTATCTGTTTTGTTTAGGTCTCTTGCTGTGGTTTTGTCCTGTTCTTTCATTTGTGACAAATTCCTGTGTCTTCCCATTTTGCCTAACTCTCTGTGTCTATTTCTGTGTGTTAAGCAAGTCAGCTATGTCTCTTGCTCATGAAATTAATGGGAGGCTGTGCACTTTAACTAGGTGGCGCTGGTCCTCCTCCACAGGGGACTTGCTGCCACTGTGGAGATCAGGATTGTCAGGGGCTGCTCTGCAAAGCACATCTAGGGGAGGTCACTGTCCTCTGTAGGAGATCAGGAGACACAGTGTTGGGAAGGTTTGAGAGTCTTCTGGGGGAGGGATTCTGCAGCATGACACTGAGGGTACTGTGGCAGGCCTGGCTGGAGGAGGGTAGGGTGTGGTATAAGCAAGTTAGGTAGTTAGTGGCTGTGTGTTTATGATGAGAGGCAAGGGAGGGAAATGGTGCCTGCCAGCTCTTTGTTCCTGAAGAACTCCCCTAAGGGAACCCTGAAATTAGTAACTAACCCTTCTGTAAGCTCTAGATTCCTTTCAAACTGCTGCTTCCAAGCTGTATTCCTATGGTTTGTTTGTTGTGCTGTCTCTTTAAGGGTGGGGGTGCAGATTTCTTATCACCTTGCAGGCTTTCTCAGAGCCTAGCTGCTGATTTTTAACATTCTGGGTTTTAAGTCCCATACTCACAAAATTCAGTGCCTCTGGCTTTCAAAGCAAGTGCTGCAGGTATTCTTCTTCCCATTGTAAGTTCCCTAATGTGCTAGTGAGTTTCTTGTCCTCTCTTCACTCACAGCTCCTTCCCTCCCTGCTGTGGTCAGACCCCCAAGGTTTAAGTTCTCTCCTAGTCCTGGCTTTTCCTACTCTCTTTGATGTGGCCTCTTTTTTATGTTTAGTTGTGGAGTTTGATCATATGATCTTTAGATCCTTTACCTAAGTTGTTTGCTCTCATGTGTTATCTAGTTGTATCTGTGGCAAGAGGTGAGTTTAGGGTCCTCCTACTCTGCAATTTCCCACAGAAGTCCTCCTTTGCTCCTGTATCTTGGCCCTAGGCAGGGGCAGGTGCAGCTCCTGGCCAGCCAGGCCATCACGAGGTTCAACAACTGATCCACTTACAGCCATTCTGTACCCATACCATTCTGGTTTTTCTTTCTACAGTATCTAGTAAATTATAGGTGGTAGTCCACATTTTATTATAAAATAGGCTTTGTGTTAGATGATTTACCCAACTGTGGACTAATGTAAGCAGTCTGAGCATGTTTAAAGTAGGGTAGACTTACTCTGATGTTTGATAGATTAGGTGTATTAAATGCATTTTTGAGTTAATGACATTTTCATTTTATAATGCGTTTATTAGGATGTAACCCCATCATAAGTTGAGGAAGATCTGCAGACTTATTGTAGTGATGGTTTATACAAATATTGAATCATTTTGTTATACATCTGAAACTAATAAAATGTTGCATGCCGATTATACCTCAATAGAAAAAAATAAAATCAGCCAATCCCTGTTGAGATTTTGATTGGAAGAGTTCAATGAACTTAAGTTCAATGAACTTACAGATGCATTTGGCAAAAATTAGCATCACTGGGAACATGATGTTATCAGTTAGTCTGGTAATTGGTTTGAAAATGTAATAGAAATAAATTTGTGCCAGACAATAATGTCTTATAATTTATTCCCTTTATTTTGGGGAAACTATCTCATTCACAATAACAATAAAGAGTATAGGTTGCATAATCAATGAAAGACCATGAAGAAGGAATGAAGATAGATTTAGACTATCACATAAAACAAAAAACAAAAAAAATGATAAACTTCTGTATTACTCCCAAAGTATTTCTCTCACTATTTTAACCATCCATAGTTATTTATTAATGTAATTACTTGTGCATCTAGTCATTTAACAACATATACAATGCATACTGAATGCATATACATAGAATGTACCATAAGCTGTATTAGGCACAAGAATTCAATATTAAATGTATATAGTAACATTAAAATGGACTCACAGTGATTTATCATTGTTATTGACACTTTATATGTACTGTGCTGTATAATTCTCACAATAACCTTAGAAGAACAGTTTTTCTCTCTGTGTTACAAACATGAAAACTGAGAATAGGTGGCATTAGGTATTGCCTACAAATTTACACAGTAATGAAACAGAAATTTGAATCTATTTCCTAGACCGTGTAGTCTGTGCTTTTAACTATTTAATTCTTACTCCGTAGCTTAAGTTGGGAGATACACATGCAAATAGTTATAGTATTATTTAATATGTACTATACAACGATAATATAGGAAATGTGCAAAGAGATGGTTTTAATTCTGACTGCAGGTTTCAAGAGCAGGTAATTCTTTGAAAGATGCACCTTGAATGATGAGTAGGGCAGCCAGGAAAATGAGCAGATGATATACAAAATAGAGGAGCATGAAAACTTCAGGTAACAAAACATAGTAAATATTAATGGAGCATAAAGTACAGGGAGAGGTGTCTGAAGATATCAGGAAATCAATAGGAAACCAGAGTTTAGAATCTAGAGAGCTACAGATACCAAGGAGCCTTGAAAATGCTCCCTAGAAAATGTGGGAAATCATTGATGGGAAGCCAATAATTAGATTTGCATTTTAGAAAGTTCTTTCCAGCAGCATTTTCATAGTTAACTCAGAGAGGGCTAGACTGGAGCCAGAGAAGAATGTGAGGGGGTATGATACAAAGGAATACTTTGGAGTGGGTCCACAAATCCTATATGTAGAGAAGAAAACACTGCTCTCTAGGTGGTTTCAAAGCAACACAGTAGAGTCGGGGGGCACAGGATATCAGGGGTGTCTGCTTGGCATCAGAGATTGTTAACTTTTGGACCTGTATGTGCTTATCTTCCAAACTGTGCTTCTTAATGTCATGGACAAGGATATTTGTAATCTTGAATGCATGACCTGCCTTTGTTGCTGGTTGGTGGGGCTGGCCAACTCCAGCTGCTGCTTAGCAGCTATTAGTGGCTATTTTCTCTTTCATCAGAGCCTTGCTGTGCTGGCCACCCCTTGTGTATTATCAGCTGCCCTTTTTTTCTTTCTTTCTTTCTTTTTTTTTTTTTTTTTTTTTTACCAATTAAGCCCCACAGATAACAGCAGCAAACTAATATGTGAGTCAATGGAATCTTTGCAATATTTAAAGGTTCTAATATTAAGGACTATATTGGGTTATTGAGCACTCAATTAAAGAGCCTCAAGTGTTTAATTTAGGATTTTCCATACAACAGGTATTGTTTGTTAATTAGTTAATTAAGTAACAAATGATTATTGAAAACATGCATTAGGATTAAGCAAGCTGCAAGAGAGATAAAGATATCTCCAAGGCAATTAGCTCATTGTAATTTTAATGATAAATGTGTAATTAGACTCTTATTCTAAAGAGATTGTTTGGAATGGTTTTCACAAGCATTAAACGGGCATGTAACAAGATATTTACTTATATAACAAGCCAAATATAATTCTAATTCTTATTAGGCATCAGCCAGTGTGTTCAAATGATACCTAATTTGCTAAAAGCAAAAATTTTACAAGTATTAGTACTTAAAAATATAATCCATTAAAAGCTTATGTAACTAACGTAATTATATTACAACCAGATTTATCCCCAAGCCTGTTTATTTCACTTCTTAGACAATTATCTGAGACTTTCAAATGTATTATGACTTAATAGCCAACATTTATACATTCGTGTATCCAACACTTGAGGGGATTACTATTGCATCACAAAATGAAAACACTCTCCCCTTTGTGCACTAAAACTGCAGTGGGTGACTGATGTCAGCCTTCTGTGGTTGTCTCAAGTGACCTCAAGGACATATCAAAAACAGGTAAAACCAGAAAAGCAGTTAAGCAGAGGCATGCAGGCAATATTTTTGAGCAATCAGATATGATTGAAACATAATGTATTAAGATGACCTAAGGGTCTTTCTCATGTCTGTGTGGAAATCAGTAAGCCCTAATTTTTACAACTGGAACAAATTATACCTTGCAACTGCAAGTATTTGGAGAACTGCTTGCAGGCACAATGCCCTTTTCCCCATTTCTGTATAGATAATCCCCTATAGCTAAAAAGCTTTAGAGCAATTGTTCAGAGCAGTCTGAAATACCGTCTCCCGAGCTGTAGTCCTCAGTAAGACAACAAATAGGCATTCACTAACCTACTTTGAGGTTGGCTTTCTTTCAGTCGACACCTTTTTTAGTGTCAACTTGTCAAGAAAGAAATAGATTCCCTTCTTGGATGTCTAGAACCTACCACAGTTTCTGGCACATTGCACTGCATAGGTGTCTGTTAAATTGATTTGAATGAGCAGAATTAGGAAGTCTAGATGTTTCTTAAAGCATGTAATTCTTTTTATCCCCATTTTATTGCAGTATACTCCCTGCCATCATTTTCTATGCTGCTCTTCTGTACATATTTTTTCTCCATTCAGCAATCTGGTTGAGTAGAGCTGGCGAGCTTTTATTTCCAGAGGTCTAGCAAGGATTAAGGGTGCTGTGGAAATTATAATAATGATGATAAACTTAGTAAATAGCAGCAAACATTCTTTTTTCATTTATTGTCAAGTTAGCTAACATACAGTGTAGTCTTGGCTTCAGGAGTACTTTCCCCAGATTCGTCACTTACATATAACACCCAGTGCTCATCCTGTAAGTGCCCTCCTCACTGCCCATTACCCATTTTCCCAACCCCCACCCCCATCAACCCCCAGTTTGTTCGTTGTATTTAAGAGTTTCTTATGGTTTGCCTCCCTGTCTGTTTGTATCTTATTTTTCCTTCCCTTTCCCTATGGTCACCTGTTAAGTTTCTCAAATTCCACATATGAGTGAAATCCTGTGATATCTGTCATTTTCTGACTTATTTTGCTTAGAATAATAACCTCCACTTTCATCCACGTTGTTGCAAATTTCATTTTAAGTGCTTATTACCTACCAGGCATGAAGAGATGCTCTTTTCGTTGGGTTATTGCAATGTGGACTATCAGTAATCCTATGAAGTAGATCCTATCCTATGTTTATATTTCAAATGGGGAAGCGGAGGCTTAGAGCAGTTACATAATTTTTCCAAGATCACACAGTTAATAAGTAGTGGAGTCAGGATGTAACCCCAGGTATTGCAAAGGCAGAGGCCGTTCTTGCCTGGGATTGGGTACTCTTGATGCAGATCCTGAGATGGAGTTGTGCAGTTTGGTTTATGAGGGCATGCTTTCAGGGGAAGCCTGTCAGGGAGTGAGCCAAGAAGGGCAGCGTAGGGGAAGCAGCCTGGCAAAGATGGGAGTTCGCTTGAAGTCTAGCCTCAGTCTGATTGCACAGGAAGGACTGGAGTAGAAATAGCACCACAAATAATTCCATCTTCAGGCTGTATGGATAGGAATTTGAACCCCGGAATCTTCCTCTCATGGGCTGTTGGCTACCCCTGGGGAAAAAGACCTAACCTCACAGGTGTGTTGTGGTGGGAGGCACTTCACTTAGGCAGAGGCCACTTTCCGGGACAAGTCTGTTTATGAGCCACTGCAACCAGCTGTCACACCAGCAGCCAGCTATACACAGCAAATCGGGGCAGGCCACCAGTAGCAACTACTGCAGAACCTTCCTCCGGGAATGGTTCTCACTTCGAAGCTCCCGTGAAGCAGACGAGGTTATTATTCTCATCTGCCTTTTCCTAGTTGAGTGGCTTTGGGAAAATTGTTTACCATTCTGAGTCTCACTTTCATCATCTGTTAAGTGGGAGTCTTAATACTATCAGTCTCAAGGGATTGTTATGCTGACAAAATGAGAATGTATACGAATACATTTTGTACACTAAAGCAGAACACGAATGTTGTTTGCGGCACTGTTGTTAGCATATTTGACTTCCCAAGGCTCAGGGGCAGCCAGTGGGTAGTAGCCCATAAAGCTGTGGAAGTCCAGGTCCAGATGACAAGTTTGATTAAAGAGGTCATAAGGGGGCGCCTGGGTGGCGCAGTCGGTTAAGCGTCCGACTTCAGCCAGGTCACGATCTCGCGGTCCGTGAGTTCGAGCCCCGCGTCGGGCTCTGGGCTGATGGCTCAGAGCCTGGAGCCTGTTTCCGATTCTGTGTCTCCCTCTCTCTCTGCCCCTCCCCCGTTCATGCTCTGTCTCTCTCTGTCCCAAAAATAAATAAAACGTTGAAAAAAAAAATTTAAAGAGGTCATAAGCACAAGGCCAATGATACACAAATAGAGAAATAAAAGGATAGGATGAAGCCGAACTTGAAGGAGACTCTTTCAAGAATTCTGCTGAGTATTGATAACCCTAATTAATATGAGCAGAAACCGAGGGTCGGAAAAATTAACGTACCCAAGTGCTCCAGCCAGCAAATGGCAGACCTGGGGCTCTGACTCAGGTAATTTGAAGCCTAATTTTGCATACTCCTTTTCTGCCTTCAATATTGGTGAACCCAAGTGATTTTTCTAAGGAAGTCTCCTGTTCTCTTGACCCCGTGAAATGTTTCTTTTTCTATCTCAGGAAGTTTCCATTCTGAGCATCTTGTGCCTTAGCTCTTTATCCTGGATTCGTGACCTCTATTTAATGTAATAATTACACATTCCAAACGGAGCAGAGAGAAACAGCCTCTGATTTCTCATGGCTCACAACCAGCACTTATCCTTATAAGGCATTTGGAGCCTTACCTGAAGCTTAAAGGACATTAGCTTCACCTTAATACCACACTCAGTGGGGGTCAGTTTGGAAAATTGACTTCCCGCATAGTACTGAAGCCTCAGTGAAAGATAAGAAAGCCAGCTGGTGTTAAGACTGTGGGTTTCAATAGAAGGTCCATCATTTGTGGAAGGAAAGAGATTTAATTTTTTGGGAGAGTCTAATTTTCCTCTTTGAGGAAAGAACTTTGTGCAAGCACTGCTCAAATAGCCATTAATTTAAAGGAAATGTCTTTGGAAGAAAAACACTTAAAGAGAGTGATTGATTCTAACTGATAAATAATCCAAGCATGTAATAATCTCATCATGTAATTATAGATAAATAAAAATACTGAGTACGTGCAATGTTTTCTCGCAACGTCCCGATGAAGTACGCAGCAGGTGGACCATTTGTGTTTTCCCTGTTTTCCTACCTTTGCTCATACGGTGGAAAATATTACTCTTGCAAGAGAGGTCTCAATGGCCTTAATTGTGTTTCACGAGCATTTCTTAGCCAATCAATAGCAAAGAAAGGGTAGCGTAACTCTTTGACTATTTACAACCACTCCTTGAGTACTTTTCCTTCCAAGGCAGTGCAGAGAAGACACGGATAATTGGACAAAACTGGGGGTCCTGTTAGGGAGAAGGGAGAAAAGAATAGAGAATGGATAGATGACCCTTAAAGTATACAACAGAATAACGAAGATGGTACTGAATATTAAAATATATACTATATTCTAATCATTTTATTAATCAGTTAGAATATGCAGAAGAGGAAGAATAAGAGTTTTGTGATTAACATATCTAAATCCCTAACACCAACCTACAGAGACCTTTTCTTCCTAATGAGAACAAATGTATACTAAAGCTTGAGGCCTTGAAAGCAACTGGGAAGTACCTTGATGGGAAATTTCCATATGGCATGATGTCTATCATGAGTAATTCTGAAAGTGTTATGAACACTTCTTTGGAAAAGGGAAGATACTAACTCTTTCTGTAACCTGGTGAAGGAGCACAGGTTTTGAATGCAGGCAAATAAATATTTGAGGTTTCGCCCAGTAATTTTTATCACATTAAGTCACATTAAGTCGTATTGCACATCAGCCTTCATTAGTTTCTACCTCCTAGAGTTGTTGTGAAGATTCAGTGGAATAAAATATGAAAAAATACTTGGTGCACAATGGGAAGATAACATTGTCTTTTAAAAATTTTTTTTTCAACGTTTATTTATTTTTGGGACAGAGAGAGACAGAGCATGAACGGGGGAGAGGCAGAGAGAGAGGGAGACACAGAATCAGAAACAGGCTCCAGGCTCTGAGCCATCAGCCCAGAGCCCGACGCTGGGCTCGAACTCACGGACTGTGAGATCGTGACCTGGCTGAAGTCGGACGCTTAACCGACTGTGCCACCCAGGCGCCCCAACATTGTCTTTTTTATTGTACGCATGAGAATGGGTGATGGAGGGTAGGGGGTCACTGACCACTATGTAGGAGAAACGCAGCCTATCCCTGAACCTAAGCTTTTTGTGGTAGGCCCCCTATGGTGGCATAAGGTTTGGCAGAAGACAGCTGAGATGTGAAGCAAATTCAGTTCTGTCATGGTTTTGCTGTGAAATCTGGAAACAATCAATTGACCTCAAGATCTCATCATGTTGGTCATGATATTTATTTTCTGGCTTTATAAAAGAATATGTGAAGATGTATCTAGATACTTGGAGCTTTCACATAGTCTGTACATTGAAGAAGGCATTATGTAAAAAAATATATATGAAAATGATGAATAGATATTTGACCTTTTTATTTTATTTAATTTGTGTGTGTGTGTGTGTGTGTGTGAGAGAGAGAGAGAGAGAGAGAGAGAGAGAAAGCATGAGCAGGGGAGAGGGGCAGAGGGAGGGAGAGAGAGAATCCCGAACAGGTTCTGCACTGTTAACCCAGAGCCTGATGTGGGGCTCGATCTCATGACCCTGGGATCATGATCTGAGCCAAAACTAAGAGTGACACGCTCAACTGACTGAGCCACGCAGGTGCCCCATGAGTAGATATTTGTAAACCTGTATTTGTGCTTTGAAAAGAAGTAATCTGAGTAACAGTGCATTGTGAAATTTGTTACACCATGTGTTTGCCTATTACAGTGGGTGCTTAAAAGGGAGGGAAGCACTTATGCTGGGGATTAATGGCTGATGGACTCCCTGCAAGAGGCATCATAATCTTTCCTTCTACATAATGTGAAGATCACATGACACCTGTTCGTTACAAGGCCACCATTCACAAAGCACTGAGTCTCCCATGTCTCACAACTTGGAATCTCTGTACTGAGGAAACACCCTGGAGTATAAGGACTATGTTAGAATTAAGCTTTGGGCTCAGAGTTATTTAATTCATGACATATCATTTTCAAAAACTCCTGTTTTGACCCAGAGCAAATTTCCTTCATTTCCACTATACAACGAAACTTACTGATTTTAAAATTCATCTTTTGAAGAGATTTCCATTCAGAGACTACTGCCATGCCTGTGTGATGGCAGTACTCATTTTAAGTTCATCAAGGCATGTTTAACTGAGTCTCTGAGCCAAATTTTTGGTTTGGCAAACTGCAAATAACCTCTCTGCACAAAGCATTTTTAATAACATTTGTGAAAAATCTCTTCTCTCTGGAAGTCAACATGTTCTGCATAAACAATAAAACAAAATGGAGGCATGGTCTATTAAACAAACAGCAGCGATAGACTCCACTATTTCATAATACCACTACTTGCTTAATAGGGTGCAAGCAATTAAAAAATCTGGAGTCATTCTTTAATTATTTCCATTAACTGTTCAAATCTGAGCTTTTCCACGATGTTGTTTATGAACAGTAAAAGTAAATCAAGTGATACTACTAATAATTTTCAATTAAAAAACAAATACTAGAAAATGAGCTGCTGGCAGAGTCCAGTTGCTTGAGAATATACACTCCCTTTTCATTGACGCAAGACCTAGTTAGATAAATGAGTGTAATTTTACTCTTCAGTATACAGAAAAGTTTTCCCAGGACTCAGAAGATTCCAGGCTGGAATTTCTCAATATGGATCATTTCTCACTACCTTCTTGTTGTTTACCCCTTCCCTTTTGTGCTCTCACCATCTTTTACTTCTGGGTGATTTGGGGCTTTGTGGGAAAAGCAAAGGTAGGTTAGGAAGAACAAGGAAATCAGGATCAGAACAGTATGTGCTCAAAACTCAGGAATAAATAAGTTTCCTGGAAAGGAAAACTGAATATTTATTGTGGGGTATCATCCTTCTGTGTGGAAGGAATGAAAGTGGTAGGGCAGACAGAAGGGAAGGCTGTCTTTCTTCTTGATCTTGCCTGTTAGAGCTCCTTTGTTCTAGTGTCTGCCTATTTCCCAAATTCCCGTTGATAGGAAAGATCCATGGAAATGGTTTATACCAAGATATGATAGCCAATGACTCTAGGCTCATTAAAGAATAAAGGCTTCAGGTATATTATAATACCAAACCTAAAAAATTTAGAGATCAGTGTTGACATTTCAGTGTTGAGCTTCCAGATTATTGCATAGTCTAGAAATGCTGTCAAATATATTTGATTATTGGGTACATTTCTATATGATTTATATAATTACTATGAGATTACATATGCCTGTGAGAGAAGAATGGAAAGGCAGGTACCAAAATAATAATTGGTGTTTTGTTTGTTGAAAATAGGGAAAAATCCTTCTTCTTCCACCAGTTATTCAACTTGTAACACTTCTGTTTGGTACCTTTTATAATAAAAAGAACTAGAACAACAAGTAAATGTAGATGTCTGAAGAATAAAGTCCAAAGTTGAGATGAGCTATCAGCTGGCTATAAATGGATTAGCTCATAGGAAGGGAGAGTGAAAGACTGGCAGACTATCCAGGGTGCAGAAAAACTGTAGCCCGAATCTGGTAGAGCTTACAGTGGGGGTTGTATGATGCCCTCCTCCTTTCTTGTCTCTCTAAAGAAATTGATGGTAGAAGCAAGACCATTAGAAATCTGGATTATTGTTTTGAATTCTAGTAGGAAGTCTCAGCCTGGCTTGGTGTTCAATCACCTGAGTGATAAAGACACAAAGCGACTAAATCTAATAACCTAACAGTCTTACTCCACTTAGGTCAGAATGACTCCCACTCTGCAGAGGGTCCTTTAAAATGCCTCATTCCAGAAAAATGACTTAATCCCACTTTTATATCATATTTGTTTTTGTATAGAATATCCAGGGTCATGAATTTTTTGAAAAGTGACAACTGGTTCTTGGTTGAGCTTTTTTTTGTACTTAGAGAAAGCAGATATGTGCTCTCCTTCCCTCACCACCTCAACCAAGGTATCATGGCTTATTTATCTCTGCATATATTCCTTTTAAGCCAGGAGTCTACCCGTCATCCTTTTAAAAGCCGAAAGGTTTGAAAAGGCAAGCAATTCCATCCCAGTCCCCCACATTCTTTTGTGGGACTCATTTCTTACACAAGCGGTTCTATCCTGCAAAGGGGGGAATATGCGGTAACTAAATACCGCCTCGTATTTTTAACAGTAATCCAGGGATAGTGTTGTTTTCCACCAAGACACACATTTTGATCTTCAGGGTTTAATATGTAATTTATCTCACACATTTAGGGCTCCTCCATATTGGTGATTAAATGCCAAGTGAGCTATTTTACTTATTTGGATGAAGACAAGGAATTTGCATTCAATATTCTAAAAACACAACCAACTATTTGATCTGTGAGGCAATGTAGACCATTGAGTACGTGCACAGTTTAAAAAATTCCATCCTTTGAAATCGTGGTTGAAAATGTCGAAGTCGAGCTGCAGTGAGCCTCGCCTGAACAAGAGAAAGCCCCCAACCTCACTAATAAAACTTTCAGATTTTTTGATTGAATGCCATTTGAAATTACCCTCATCACGTTAACGTGCAATAGGTAGCATGCAGTAGGGTTGCCTCTCGACATGACCCTATTAGAGATTGCCACTTGTAAGGAAATCAATTCAAAAGCAGAGGCTGTATTAAGCTGGATACCAGGTCAAATGACACTATTTGGGGGAAAAATGGAGAGGTACTTCAGCCTAATGATTTGTGAAAAGTTAAGTAACAACAAATTCCATGAATATGAAATTGCGGAAAGAATGCTCTCATCACTGCTTTTCTCTCTCAGCCCTCTGTGCTGACGGTAGCTGTGAGGAATTAGAAATGGCACCTGCTTGTACGCCTGTCTCTCTGAAAATGGTGCTTTCTAAGACTGTGATTTTAGAGCATTTAAGGTGGAAAGGGGGAAATTTCAGTTTGGGGTTCTCAAAGTTTTTTTGTTTTGTTTTGTTTTGTTTTGTTTTGTTTTTTTAGTCCGTAAAAGGGATGGTAGGAAGCACAGTTAGAGTATTCTGACAACTCCTACCTATTTTTGCTTCTGAGAACCTTTGTATATTCGTGCAGCTGGCTATAGAGAAATTTGACACTTTTCGTGGGAAGCTGTGGAAATCTCAGGAAAAAGCAAACTTGGTTTCTGCATTAATAGATGATGGAAGTGGATTTGGGGTCCTCCACTAATTTATAATTGGTTTTAGGAATTGTAATTTTTGTCAACTTCTTGCTGGAATATAATATAATGAGTGTTAATCTACAGCACAATGAAACTACAGCACAATGTAAAGTGTTGTATAACGTCATACAAATAGAAAAGTATGTATATCATAAATTACAACCGCGGATTTTTCACGCACTGAACACATACCTAGGTAAATCTGTAAGATCAAGAAATGACTGTGCAGAAGCCTCTCTGATGACCTCTTCCCATCTCTGCAGTTCACCAAGGGTAATCATTTCTCTGTCTTCTAGATTCATTTTTCCTCCTGTGTACTTTCCAGAAGTGAACTCATACTGTGTGCCCTTTCTTGAGTCTGGCCTCTCTCACTCAACATTGTAAGGCCTGTGCATAATTGTCTTATTTTATTAAGTTATTCATCCTCATCATTGTTTATTCTTCTCCTGTGCGATTATGCCATTCATCCATTCTCGCTGGGTCTTGAGGCTCACTGTTTTGGCTCCTATAAGCAGGGCTGCTGTGGACATTCTTATACAGATCTTTTGATGAAACACATACACACATTTCTGTTGGGTATGTACTTGGGAGTAGATTTGCTGAGTCATATGGTTTAGATAAGTCCCTGTTGGGTAAATATTGCCAAACAGATATCCAGCGTGGGTGCTGTTTCCCCTCCTGCCAGCAGTGGATGGGGATTCCGGTTGGTCCACACCCTCCACACTTGATGCGGGTGTGCGGCTGCTAGGGATTGTCGAGGTTCCTGAGGACGCTGTTGTTTTCTTGTTCATCTCAGTGTTCAGAGCATTGACCCCAATGATGGCACTTGGCTGGGTTCCCAGATTACTTTCAACACTAATAATAGATGGATTTATGAGCAGAGGGGTAATAGAAGCAAAACTGAGGTCTATGTGGAGTCAGAAAGTTAGATCCTGGGGGATCATGATGGCTACCCATTAGGCTTCCTTGCAGTGGCTTTTGTTGAGGATATGTCAGTATGAGGGGACCATCCATTAGGACCTTTCTGGTGAAAATTGAATCAGACCATGATAGCTTCCTCTTGCTACCCACATACGTACAGATTTTTCTTTTACAGTAGCAACCCCCATGTGCAAAAAGGCAGTTTTCTTTACTATTCTATATTTGTTTTGAAGTGTTAACATGTATATTTTTATTAGAAAACTATCTGTTCCTTTCAAGGAAACTCAGATAGTTTTGCTTTAAAACCCTGTATCTTTTATGTAAATATTCAGCTAAGTTGAAAATTCGCCCTTCTACTCAGTTTCCTGTCTCTCAAGACATGATCAGTTTTCCCAGGGGACAATGAAGAAATAGTGTCTGGTTGCTTCCTGGGCTACCTCAACCCCATTATCTTCCAAGATGGGTGGCTTGATCTGCCTGGACTCTGGCTGAGGTTCCTGCCGTAGCCTCTGGTCGTGAGGCCCACGAGCTCTGCATCTTGAGTTCAAATCTGGGATGTTTCTATTTATGATCCCCAGAGTCCCCTTATGACTCCTTTGGAAGTGGGGGAGGGTACTCAGCTGCTATCCTGTGCCTCTCTGGGCGTGTGACAGACTTTGTGGAGCTTCTCTTCAGGCTAATCTGCTGGAGCACTTCCCCCAGTCATTACCACGTCTCTCTGTGCTCTAGGTTGCCCCCAGCCCCATACACATCTCAAGGATTTTCTCAGAGGCCCAACAGTAACTCTGCTGCTGAGATCCCCCAGCCCCACACTAGATATTTCTCCCGTTCTGCCACCCTTTGTTTATGTGTCTGAGAAGAGTTTGGATAGAGTTGGTGGGAGCTCTTAAGATAGGCGCCAGTCTCTCCATCAGAGTCTTTTTTTTTTTTTTTTTTTTCTTGCCTGCTCATTAAACATTAGTTCCTTGTGAGGTGGGGGAAGGCAAATTGCTTCATTCATGGTGCATTCTTCTTGGCTGTCTAGTTTTAACGTGAACCCTGTTCAGTGTTCTAAGTTTGGTTATTGATATTTAAAACCTCGGGAAACTGTGAGAAGCCATGGCTCCCCCTTTTCACTTAATACAGCCAAGTTCTTGGCCGACTAAGTCACGTACCCTTCAGACTTTATCCGCATGGTTTTGAGAAGTCTGTTGAGTCATTTGACTTTCGGTCCTGGGTGAATGTGTGTTCTCTCCCAGAGTGCAGTGACTCCATAAAGCTACTATTTTGGTTTAAATGGTGGAGAGAAAAATGGGGTGAGGGTAATAGGAACACATAGTTTTATATCAAGTCATGACCCACTGCCTGGTGGAACTAACTGCCTTCCGTGTGTATACAGGAGGTGAAACACAAGGAACTAGGAGATCTGTTTGCCCGGGGGACCTTTTAACTTCTCCATGTAATAATATCGCTTTTCATTTTTCTTAAGAATATGAAAATAATAAGCTGAGTATTAAGTTCACTAAGATGAGTGGGCCTGCTTCCAAGAAGATAAATTAGAAATAATGAAAGAAGAAAGGAATATGCCATGTTTATGAAATTTCCATGAAAATTCACTTTTTTTTTTTTGTCAGAGCTCCAAATTAGGTAACAATGTTATGGCAGGATGTCACAGTTAATGCGCCAGGGAGGGCAATAGAAAGATTGAGAATACCCTCTCCACTTTGAAGCGGACTCCCCGTTATGCCAGCGGGCTCGTCTCAAAAATAGCCCCTTCTTTGTTCACACCGAGGGTCAAGTAAGTTAAATCAGCCTGAGTTTCCAGGTTTGCTTAGAGGTTAGAAGAAATCCCAAGCAGAAGGGCTTCTGTAAAGAAGGGCTAATAAAAACCATTTCAGTTGGTCAGTTTTTCTGGATTTCTTGAAATTTCCATTTTGCTATGTATGATCAAAGACTGAACGTATGTCTGAATGTGTCGGGCCCAAGGGATGACATTCCTACATCTGATGTTTCCTTTATCCTAGCAATGGATTAAATCCACTTATTAACATAGCTTTTCTTGTAGTCTCTTGTACTTACAAGTGTGAGACCCTTCTGATTCAGTGTCACAATAATTTTTTGTAGATATCTACTAGAAATACTTTTATCCCACACTTAGCCCAAGGCTATGTGTTCATTTACTCATGCATTTTTTTTATTCATTCTATGTGCTTTCAACGGATTAAGGGAGCACAAGAGAATATAGAGATGAGTAAAACCTGATGCATGGTGTTAAGGAGCTCACTATCCAGTGGTATAGACAGTTTTTACTTTGTAAAAACAAAGTACAGAGAAGTGTTATTGGTGCTGGGATAAATGAAGTACAGTGAGGCACAAATGTGAGAGTGGTTTTCCATACTGGGGAAGGTTCAAAACTTTTCATAAAAACAAAAACAAAACAAAAAGCAGGAGTTGGACTTAGATGTTCAAAAGGTGAACAATGTGGGGGCTCCTGGGTGGCTCAGTCGGCGAGCATCCGGTTTCAACTCAGGTCATGATTTCGACTCAGGCCAGTTCATGGGTTCAAGCCCCACGTCGGGATCTGTGCTGACAGCTCAGAGCCTGGAGCCTGCTTCGGATTCTGTGTCTCCCTCTTTCTCTGCCCCTCCCCCACTCATGCCATGTCTCTGTCTCTCAAAAATAAATAAACATTTAAAAAATTAAAAAAAAAAAAGGTGAACAATGTGGAGAGGAACACTCCTAGCAGGAAGTGAAACAGGACCCAAGCTGTGGTGTCATGGAGCCACATGACATCTCCAGAGACCCCAGAGTATGGTTCAAGTGTGCCGTACAGGAGCTCAGACCTTGAGAAGAGCAGCAGAGGTTCACACGTCTAGATGGTGGTGTTTCTGGTATGTCTGTAAGTTGTCTCTGGATGTGGATAGAGGATATGATCGCATGCGTGTCTCAGGTAATTTGGCAGGAAGACAACTCGGCTTATGTAACAAGACACTGTTAATGTTTTTCAACATTACAGAAACTACATACGAGGCCTGGGCTAAGTTTCTGGCAGTGGAATAGAAGGACAAAGGTGCATATGAGAAATAGGTTGGGTCTGTACAATTCTGATGTTTCTATCCTGGGTGGGAAGAAATAAAGGGGACAATCCGTGAGATAAATAATTCACAAAAGAGGCAAGTTCTTGGGAGGGGGACAAATGATCATTTTGGCTAGGTTGAGTTTTAGACACTTAGATGTTCAAGAGAAATTGTGTAGTATATAGTTGGCTAGGTGGAGGTGACGTGATACTTTAGAGGTCCCCTATCTTTAATAAGTTCATCGAGCTCCTTCTGATAAATGTTTATCAACCAATTAGGCATTGGAGGGAGGGAGCTTGCTCGAGAAGCCACAGATCTTTATTATGTTTCAGAAAATGTTTGCTTCCATTAATTCTCGTTGCTTTGGAGAAGCTCTTGAAACAATCTTATCTCTGTTTCTTACGATGTATTTTATCAAACAGTGAAAACAAAAACGTGTTTTTCATTTATTGCAAGAAACATGAGTTACTTTATTGGTAGAAGCTTTCCTGGAATGAAAGAACTAACACAATGATGGAGAGTTTCCATATCAGAGAAGTTTTTAAGATTTGACAAGTTAAACCTTTTGAAATAGCAAACGTTACCAAGAGGCCTGACTGCTTGTTACAGATGGATGCCTTTTCAAATGTGACTTTGGTAAACAAAGTTGCATTTGAACTACCACAGAGACCAAGGGTCAAAGAAACAACATTATTTCCAAGGGGTAGGAGTATTGTAGACAGACAGTCTCAATTTTGTTTAAGGGCAAAAATGACATTATTTTATGGTATGTAATAATTGTAGGTAAGTGTGTAAACTATTACAGAATGGTCACAATGTAATTCTTATATAAGTATTTCAGTATCTTATTGGATTTCTCCAAGCTGGTTCAGAAACCCTTGGGTTAGATCAGTGGTTCTCAATCGGGGTGATTTTGCCAACAGCCTCCTCCCTCCTTCTAACCTGGCATAAAGAGATGTTCAGAAGTGTCTGGAGATGTTTTTCATTCATCATAATGTGGTAGGAGTTTTGGGAGTGGTTGTTACTGGTGTTTAGTTGGTAGAGATCAGGGATGGTGCTAGATATCTTACAATACACAAGCAGCGCCCCCCCCCCCCCACCACAAAGAATTATCCAGCTGAAATATCAGCAGTACAGAGGTTGAAAACCCTGGCTTCATAACAAAATAAGTGACACTTGCGTTAAAAAGTAGAGAACTAATTGTCTGAATTGATTTTCAAGTTTGGATCTAATTCCTTCCTAAGTAATTACTTGCTGGGTGGTGGTGGTGGGTGTCTGTGTGTGTGTATTTGTTTGCTTGTTGTTTTTACCTGGAGTTATTGTTGTTTTGAGTTAATTGCATTTTATGCCCTAAACTTATGGGTTTTAAATGGAATAAAGCTATATCAGCATTTTACTTCTTTCATCTTATATATATATTATATACGCATATATATGTACATATACATATATACATTTAACTAATCACATTTCTATAAACTCTAAAACTACTTTGGTTTTCAGAATGGCAATGTAGACAGAGCTCTATGAATGTCAATCTAAATCATTGAGTCTTGAATGACTGCATGGTCCCATGTCTACCAGCTCGGTGTCTTTCTCTTTTTTTAGTAGGATACATTAATGGGGTACATTTGTGTATTTCATTGTTATTTATAAAATGTTTTTATATACATTTACACTTTCCCATTTAATGCTTATAAATCTGGTATCAGTTAATTATTATTATCATAACCTTTGTGAAAATGAAAAAAATGAGAAAACAAGAAAAAACTTCCCCAGCTATTTGGGGCATATTAACTATAAAACAAAATCGGATATTTGTTTGCTCATTTGAAATCAGCAATGGTACAGGTACTGTGATAAGTACTGTGCTAAGTTCTGGAAGTAAAGCCAGAGTCTGTGTTGAATCCTATGATGAAAGCTTTAGCCTCTTTTATTTTTATTTTCATTTTTTTAATGTTTAACATTTTGAGACAGAGACAGAGAGCAAGCAGCAGAGGGGCAGAGAAAGAGGGAGACACAGAATCTGAAGCAGGCTGCAGGCTCTGAGCTGTCAGCACAGAGCCCAGTGTAGGGTCCAAACTCATAAACTGTGAGATCATGACTTGAGCTGAAGTCAGACGGAACCACCCAGGATCCCCAGCTTTAGCCTCTTAGGATTAGAACTTAGGTTCTTTGAGAGATTCCAGGACGAGAAAAAGGTTTGTCTTTGATATCTTACTACCATAATGTTATTCACTCTTGTAGAGTTAGAAGAGGTGGGACGGATGCCATGGACACCATGGACAATTTATTAATTAACACCCTTAAAGGGTGAGAAGTGGCAAAATTCTGATTTTTGAATGTCATAGTCCTATACCTAATTATCTTGTCTTCCTGGTTCTACTGGCTGCGGGTTATGGATCGGCAAAAGAAAGCAGTTATAAGCATACACATCTGAAGAATTTAAAAATATTAGAGCTAGAAAAGATCTTTGAGAACCCCCATTTTCATACCCCATATGGTCAGAGGGGTCAAGCTACTCCTTATGTCACAGATAGTTATTAAGAGAGAGATAAAAACAACAACTAAACTTTAGACATCCTGACTCCCAGCTAGGTAGCCTTTTCTACCAAATTTCTTATCTGCCTTCCTCATAGAGCTCCATGTTTGAGGACACATAGGATGACCGGCCAGTGCAGCTTGTCTGGGACTCTGTGTTAGCACTGTCTGTCTTACATTGTGGGAAAGCCCTTAGCCCTAGGCAAATGGGAAAAGTTGGTCACCCTCAGTTGACAAGATGCATAGAAGTTATTTATTAGTTGGATGAGTATTACTGATCATAAGACTGTTATGTCATTTGCTAGTTTTCTTGCTGCACGTTCACCAAAAGTGAGCTTTTGTTTCCACCCTACCAGTGTGAGGTGAGATGATTAAATCTGTGCCTTTGTTCAGGGGTCTGCTCACAATCAGTTCTTCCTATCTCCGTTATTGCTAGTCAGCTTTATCTGTCTTTGCCAATCAACTTTCTGATTAATGACTTCCTGTTATGAGAATACTGTCTTTCTTCATTAGGATCCTGTCTTTGGGTATCAACTTACAGCATTTCTACAGCCTGCTCAAATATTTTCTGACTTAATATTGGTTGCCCAGACTGGAAATTAGTCTACTGTAAGAGGTGGGTAATATAGGAGAATATAACACCAAGGGGTCATGGGCATGTTGAGTAGGAAATACTAGGAGATATTGTAACATCTCCCATGTATGTGAGATAATCTTTTCAATAATGTACAGAGGTTATTTGTTTAACATGTTCCATTAACACAAGAAATAAAAGTCCAGTCTGTTCATACGCATAAGCCTTTGAGATGACTGGACCTATTTGCCCAGAGAACTGGAATTAACCCCTAGACAGAGTTAGTGAATTTCTCCTTTGAGTCTCTAAATGCCCAGAGAAGAGACAGATGTTTTCATTGAAATGTGAAAACCTTCCACCTTCTTCATGTATGGCAGTGTTGGCAAAAGTATTTGCTTGAAAATCTTAATAATGTTTATGTCACAATGAGATACCTCTTCGCGTATAACAAAGTGGCCATAATAGAAAAGTCAGACAAACAGTTCTTGGTGGGGACGTAGAGAAATTAGAACCCTTATATATTGCTGCTAGGGATATAAAATGGTACAGACACTTTGGGAAATAGTTTGGCAGTTTCTTTAAAAAAAAAATTTTTTTTAACATTTATTCATTTTTGAGAGACAAAGAGACAAAGCGTGAGTTCAGGGGGCAGAGCGAGAGGGAGAAACAGAACCCAAAGCAGGCTCCAGGCTCCAAGCTGTCAGCACATATCCTGCCACAGGACTCGAACTCACGGACCATGAGATCATGACCTGAGCCGAAGTCAGACGCCCAACCAACTGAGCCACCCAGGCGCCTCAGTTTGGCAGTTTCTTAAAATGTTAAACATAGATATTCTATGTCACCCAGCAGTTCCACTCCTGGGTATCTACCCAAGAGAGAAAAAAAATTCATGTCTAATACCAAGACTTGCACATGAATGTTCATAGCAGCATTGTTCCTAAGAGCTAAAAGTGGAAACAAACCAAATGTCCATTGGCTGGTGAACGGGTGAACAAAATGTGGTCTAGCCATATGATGGAGTACTATTTGCAATAAAAGGAAATGAAGTACTAATACATTCTTTAAGATTGTTGAACCCAAAAACATGCTAAATGAGAGAAGCTGGACTCAAGACATCACACATTGTATGATCTCATTTATATGAAATGTCCAGAAAAACCAAGCATAGAGGAAAAGTACATTGGTGATTGCCTGAAGCTAGAGGTATGAATGGGGAGTGAGTGCACGTAGACATAAGGGCTCTCTCTGGGGTGATAGCAATGTTCTAAAATTAGACAGTTGCACAAATATGTGACTTTATTAAAGATTGTTAAATTGTGTACTTGAACAGGTCAATTTTATGGCATGGAGCAAAACCATATACCTCAATAGAGCTATCTGATAAAAAAGAAAGCATGCTCGTCTTAATTTACCTTTCTTAAAATTACATAGGGCCAGGAAAGGACATCAAGACTAAAAGACCAAGATAATGTAAGATTGTGCATGGAGGGATTTCATGAAGTCCTTGTTTCTTTTTACACGGTTATTTTACAGAAAGACTTGAACCTGTGCTACTTGGCAGACCTTCCCTGTCAGTGTGTTTTGGAGAGCCTACATTGCTTTGGCTAATCTAGCTCTTTTGTTCTCTTCCCCTCCATCTCATTACCAGTGTCTCTTTGGTGGCATTTAGAGCAAGGGAATAATGCATTTTCTTTATATAAGTTGGAACAGAGTTTGGAGCCTCTGTACAATGAGAGAACCAACATCGAGGAGAATCCTTATCATACAATAATGGCATCTTATGATCCAGGAAAAATGGCATCCCTCATCCTCTCTTCCCTCCATCAAAATCACCTGCAGTGAGAGAGAGTGGAAACTCCATTCCATAGTCAGACTCCAGCAGAATCCAAGTGAGCTGTCCCAGCCCACCTGCCACAGGCAGAATGTGGGGAGAGGAGGGAAGAGATTTGCAGTAGACAGTTGAAAAGGGCAAGAGAGAGGCCGACTGCTTTACATTTTTTTCTTGAGGTTTCTTAAGATGCCCATCTGCTTGTCACTTCACATTGAAGTTCCCAGACCAGTCTGGCTCCCATATAGACTCTCCCTCTCCTCCCCCTGCCACCGTGGCTCCTTGCCCACACCCCGGCTTATTTTCCATCACACTACCTGGAAGTCAGCCCTTTGTGCAAGTTAGGGACCAAATCAAAGCCGGCAAAATGGAATGTGTAGGTTATTTACGGATTGTTGCCGAGCAAATTTAATCATGGGCCTGTTGTAACTCCATCATCATTTCCCTTGACGAGAACATCACAGACTTAAATTTTGCAAAGGAGGGAGAAGTGGCCATCATCCAACTATAACAGTAACAGCCAATTCTGCTGTGATGGGAAGAGGTGCTGTATTAGTGCCAATACATTAACCAACTTTTCAATTGCGGGAGGGAAACCGATTGCCATTACAATTCCCATGGTGCTCCTCCATGAAGGTAACAGAACTGCTTGAATGAGCATTCATTTCCACCTCTGCTGGAGTGTGTGTGTGTGTATAAGAAAGAGCATGAAAGAACAAGCAAATGACTGGTTAAGACTGAGAGTAGGCATGAGGCCTAGACATCCTGAATGATTGTTTCATTGCTAGTTGTGTGGTCTTGGGCAAGTCAATCAGCTACTATGAAACTTGGGCTGTATTTGCAAAATAATAATGATAATAATGCCACCTACTAGTTGATTAAAGAGGGCCACAAATTCTTTCACATTCCTTCCATCAGAAGATGAAGTCTTTGTCCCCTCCCCTTGAATCTAAGTAGGCTGTGTGACTGCTTTGACTGATAGAATATGGTAGAAGTGACAGTCTGCCAATTTCTGGGCATTGGCTTTCGAGGACTGGCAGCTTCTATCTCCTGGCTTGCAGAGAGTCCTGAGCTGCCATTTATGAAGTCTGACTGTGCTGAAACTACCAAGCTGGAGAGGCCATCTGTTGGTGTTTCAATTGACTATTCCAGAGGAGCTCATTCTTCCAGCCATCCCAACATACCAGGCATGTGAACGAAGCCATCTTGGATTCTCCATATAAGCCTGGCACCACCCCAAGTGACCTCAGTTGATGTCACACGGAGCAGGAGAATTGTTCCGCTGAGCACTGTTCAGATTCCTTGGCCACAAATTCATAAGGTGTATTAAATCACTTGCTGTTTTAAGCTGCTAAGTTTTGGAATAATTTCAACAGATAACCAAAACACCTACTACAAAGCTGTTGAAAAGATTCAGTGTAATAATAAAAAGTGTTTATTAAATAGTAGCTTTTAATGCTATTTTAATAATAATGAAGATAATACTAATAAAAAGGAACATACTCTAGCCTTGCCTAATACAAAAAACTGACCTCTTTTAATTAATTTAAGGAACTAAAACCCTTCCTGACCTGCAGGTTTTGTTTTTAACAACAGATGATATGAGTACTTGCCTGGAATAATTGGAGAGTCACACCCATCAAGATAAAGCAAGAATTTAGTGGGTACCTCCAATATGGCAGGCATCACACACACATTTTCTCATTTAATTCTTACAGCAACCTTATGAGGTGACACCGTGGGTCCATGTCTTACAATGGGCGCAGAAATGTCGAGTAACTTGCACAAAGTTTCGCAGCTAAGAAGTGGATGGAACCAAAATCTGAACACATGGCTGCCTGCCTGCAAGGCGGAGAAGATGCCTGAATTGAATTTGTTCTTGAAGGATGTGTGAGAGTAGAATGACAGCAGGAGGGAGGCTTGGAGACTTTATAGGGATGTCTGCACTGGGAATGGTGAGAAGATGGGTTGCAGTCTTCTCTGAAGAGAGAGAGACATGAGCTTCAATCAGCAAAATCTTATTCTCAGGGATGAATGGGAGGCCCAAGTCCCTACTTCTCACTGATGAAGAAGGATGTGGTAATGGGCTTGGAGAGACCGGCCGGGTGCTAGAAGTCAGGGTGAGAATGATTGAAAGCTCAAAGTTTGCTTCGACTCACGGTTTCTGCTGAGTCTGACTTTCATCTCCTCTCTTGGCTTTCGGCAAAGCAAGTGCTGGCAGAGAACAAAGTCTGCTTCCTTTAGTGCCTGAGGGACACAGCCAATATCAAAGTTGATGAAGAAACAGATTGCGTTTGTCGGGATATCTTCTGAACTTCTTGCTAAATCATTGTAGCCCGTGACCTAAAATAACTCCCACGATGAAACTTCTGGCCCATGCTTGCCTTCAGTCCTCTGTGAACAGCAGGGCTCCCCGTAGCCTCTTGTAGCTCTGAATTGGGCATATGGAGTAGAAGGTTCATGGCTGACAGGAGCAGAATTTCAGGCCCAGTACTGTTCCCCTGCTTACCTCCTGGGGCACAGAACCTCATGCTGTGCTTGACTAGTCGAAGTACCTCATCCTTGACACTCTGACCTCGCATCCTCCCCGAGTACACTGACCTTACAGATAGTCTTTCACTGATCTCCTCACACTTTCTTCTCTACCTCACTGTCGCAAGTGTGCAAACCTGGGAAGTACCGAGGCTGGCTTCTCCCCATTCTCTGGCTTTGGAGCAGTAACTGGGCACAGCAACTAAAATGAAAATACAAACCATCCCAACCAATCATGTTAACGAAATAAAAAGGAATAGAAAAGGAAAAAACAGGCCAGCTGGAGTAAATAAGTACTTGTAGAGTTAAACAACTTTCTTACCTTTCTTTTCTCTGGAGGCTGTCCATATAGAATATCAGAAGGACGATTTTGAACATCATGGCCTCTGAATTCCTGTTCATCCTATATTTGTTGGGGAAATAAATCCACAACAACAAAACATTGTTTTAAATGTATATATTAAGTATCACTAAGTAGAAATTAGATCTGGGCATAAAGGCTGTTTAAGAGGATGATTATTCCACTTAGCTCTTGAAAGCAAGTTAACTAGTTACTTTATTTGTGGCACAGTGAAGGGAGTGAAGACTTCTGTAGAATATCTGGGCGCTGCTTTCTCTTCTGAAATGTTGCTGACTTTTCCATTCTGGGGTTTACAGTTATCTGGCCAAGGGTCTATTTCCATGTAGAGGGGAAGTTTTACACTTACACTTAAGATCCTTTCCCTGACTTGGTGAGATGACCGAGTTTTCATTCCCAGCAACAAAAGTCAATGTTTGTTTACTTCTTCCATTTCTGTGTCTCCTCCCCGCCCCACCCCCCACCCCCTGCCAGCATATCATTTCACTCTCTCCAGAGTTAGATGATGAAAACGGTATAGACACCATTACATTCACCTCTCACCCAATTTGGGTATATTAGTGAGACTTTTGTGATCGTGTTTTTTTTCTCTTTCCTTTTCTGCCAGAGTAGCTTCTTGGTAGAAAGGAGACATGCTATGATATTGTAGAATCTTGTGTCTCTTTCTTAACATTTATGGAATGAATGTGCATCCCTTTTTGTAGTTGCTGCTAATGAGATTTTCGTTGTGGTCATGGTTGTTTTAGTTAGGTGTGTGGGTAGAAAGAGTCTGAGATCTATATTTATACAAGAATGTCTAGTCCGTGTAATTTGAAATGCCTCCCTAAATGATTAATCCTCAATCTTCCCTAAGAATCATGTGAATTTCTACTATTTGTTACATGTTTATTTAATAAATTCTAGTGCTTCTGTGAGCTTTGCATGCATTGGTAGCTTCATTCCTCACAGCAGCCCCGTAAGACAGCTTGCTGTTACCATCACTCCATTTTTCAGGTAAGACAGTGTGGAACAATATGGCTAAATAACTTCCCCAAGATCAGACAACTAAGGCAAGGAGGGATGAAGGTTTGATCGTAGGCATTCTGGAATCTCTGCCTGCAACCTCAGGCACTGTCTTGTTTTCCTTCAAGAACTCAGAAGGAGGAACGAGCTCTGTTGCATCAAATACTGCCATCACCAAGCACACGTCTTTGTGTCAGTTCCTGGCTTTCTCCAAATTTGGCTTCTGTAGTACCTATTATTCACTTTAAGTGCTTAGAAGCTACATCAGGGCTAGATTTACACATGTGATGGAAGCATCATTCCAGAGACTTTCAATATCTTGTGTCATGGTACAGTGAGCCATGCTTCTGGGTCTCACGGGGCTGTGTCCTTTGTTCTTTAAAAACTGTGATGCACTACTGTCATCTACTGTATTAAAATAGCCATTATTTATTTGGACTTGGAATGCTTTCTCTCTCCTGTTGGTTTGGAAAATAAGCATCTCATTGTCCTTAGTTCATTGCTTTTCACATTCCATTTTCCCAGGTGCAACACATATTCCTCATTCTGCTGAATCCCTTCATATGGACCAGGGATGAGTTATTCTTCAATGAGTAAATGAAAGAAGAAAGATACAACCAACAGCCAAGAGCAGAGAAAACTTGTGTCTCTTTGCCCTGATAGCCTTCTTAGGACATCATTTCAGAACTTTGGCTGGGGAAGTGGAAAACATAAATGAAAACATGAGTGAGAGTTTGAGTCATCCTTCTAAATAAATAATTGTTCCCACTCTTCTTCCAGCCAATGTGTCAGCATAAAGTCTCCCTTGACCCAGGAACCAAGAATTATATTAGTGATCAGTAAATGTATCACACTCAGAAGAAAAAAAAAAAGATATAATGTGCAGGGAGAACAGAAGTCATCTGAGAATCGAGGAGGGGTTAGGGGACTGATTTACTCTGTCCAACACCTCATTCCATGGGCTGATTCACATTCTCTACTGGTGTCAGTGCCAGAGAGACATGCTGTCGAGTACAAGTATTTCAAAGCATTGCATAGGGAGAAGCTGAGATAATTGTTTTATAGTGTGAGGCTTGTCTAGATTCTGGAGTGGTTGTTTATTATTATTTGGTGAAGAATGAAATTAGAAAAAAATTTGGGTTGCTCTTCCATTTTTAGTACAGGCAAAGAAAGAAAAGCTGAACCATGAATCCTTAATGGCTCTAGACATTGGAAGACTGTTGATTTTGAATAGAAGAGCAAAACGTCCAGGTTGCTAGGTTGTAAGGAACAATGATTTATACTGCCTGTATTTGGATAGGCACCTCTTGCTTGAAGAAAATGTGTAGAGGGAGTTATATGTGGTATTTTTTTAGGTTCTGGAGACAAGAGAGTGTGGTTTGAAGCCTCCTTGGACTGGCGCTCAGCTGTGATTGTGCACTGAGATCTATCACTTTGGGGTCCTGGATTACCTAATTTCTCTGAGTTTCTTTGTCATTACAATAGATATATTAATATTAATGTATAGGGTTGTTGGAAGGATTAAATAAATTAATAGAGTATCTGGACCAGTAATAGTTTCTGGCATGTAATAAGCACTTACGTATTGTTAGTGACAGTAATTATCATCATCATCTTGTGACTGTCCCACACGTGGGAGCCCCCCACTTGGAGATGTCATTCACACAGAACATAGGCAGTCTGGAAGCAACCACCATTGCCCGTGATGGTTTTGTGTCATTTTATTCTTTTCCATGTACCCAGGTCCAGCACCATTTTCACCCCAGAGCCTCAGTTTGCTCATCTGTAAAATTCACCCAATGCTCGCTCCATCTTCACAAATTGAAAACAGGCTCCTGTCTTATGTTTCCCTCAAGTCTAACCTGACTTTGTTTTCAAAGAAAATAATGGATTAATGATCTGCACTGTGAAAGAATACCCTCAGCGAGTAATTACTCTATTGCCCAAGAACCACACCTCAGCCTGAAGGAGGGAGAGGGGTTACAAGGACAGTCCCATACAAAGGCATTTTCAGTGAATTTCGTGGAACAAATGAGGTATGCATTGCACACCTGCCTCTTAGGATTAATTCTCAGGTTACAGTGAAGCTCGGAAAATTGCTATTTCTTGACCTAAAAGGAGGTTAAAACGCTTTCAGTGGAAATCGATTCACTTTAAGGTAGTTAGCACTGTTCATATTTTGTAAAAGCATCTATGACAGGCCTGGTTTCAACTGGCACTTTACGTGGCAGTTGTAGGAAGCTCATCACGTAGAGAGTGGGATCGGAATGAGTGTTTAACAAGATGGGCTATTTCCTTTGTTTCACTTCTGAGATAAAAGGGGAACACGCCCTAGATGCCCAGACAGCTGGGGATATTGGGAGTCACCTCCATGTCTGCTACGTAAGACGTGGCAAGGTGATGGCTGGAGAAAAGAAATTAATTCTTCCTGCTGCTCTCTTATTTTTCCTTTGCTAGGGGGATTTACATTACACGTGGTCAAGTGGCATTATTACAATGAAGGAAATGAGGTGTGAGGGCATCATTCAATAAAAAAAAATGATAAATCATAAAAGATCATTTGGGAAAAAAATGCTGTTAGCAAAAGTTTGAGAAGGATGAGGTCCTTTTGTTATAGGGTTTTAGGAAATGCTGTCCCAGGTAACTGTGCCATTTGTATGGTTGTTCGTCACTTCCTTGAAACGAGAGTGATAAATTTTGAATGAAATTAAATGAGAAATAATGCAGGCTGTCAGTTAAGGCCTGAGATTGGCTGCAGAAAATTGCTTCCTGGGGAGACAAAGTATAATCATGGTCATGACCAGTAAATTAGAAAACAAAACTCAAATTAGGAGACTGATCTCAGTGACTAACATGTACATGACCATTGGGGTTTAGCTAGGTAAGCTAAACCAAGGGGTAGGGAGGATGTAGTAATGAGGACCTTCATGCACTTCTGTGAAAGAGAAAATGGTACAGCTATTTTGAAGAAGAATTTGGCAGACGAATTTGAATATGTGTGTATCAAAAGGCCGAGTATTGCACAGTCAGGTGTAATGCTTGGAAAATCTTGCCCAGGTACACAAAGTAACACGTATGAGAATGTTAATCATATTTGGAGTAGCAAAGAGATGAAAACAAACTAGAAACAAACAGAAGAATAAATGGAGAATGAAATATTCTTCTGAGGGCATACTCCACAGGATCCCCCCAGATAGACTAGTTGTACATATATTAATGTGAAGAGATCAGAATATTAACAATGAATCAAATGGCTGTATAGCTCAATGCTGCTTATGCAAATAAACATGCACATACATAATGCATATACACAAGAAATAAGATTTGTGGGAGGTGGATTCGAAGCACAAACATGCAAAAAGGCTGACTTTGAGGGAAGAAAATATGAAATAAAGCGGAAAGGGTGGACAAATTTGAACCAATGTGTAATACGTTAATGACCTAATGTTACAAATGAAGAGATAAGATAAATCTAGTTCTGTATGTCAGAAGTCAAAAGTTGCATCTGTATCTACATATAAAGGATACCTATATATGTATAGTTATATGAACGAGTACCTATATATGTATATAAAACGTCCTCTGTCTTTATATCTAGGTATAGATCTAATATACATCTCTGTGTATAAAACCTGAACGGTGTTGCATTTAGTGTGATAGTTTTGAATCCCCTAGGGAAAATCAGAAAACGTGGGATGGTTATTCCCCAGACGAAGGGAAAAGGTTATAAGAGATGCCAGAAAACCAGATGTCTACTTCTGAAACCCTAGAACTGTGAAGAAATAAAGTGATGAGATACAATGGAGTGATTTTGGAGAAACTACATTTTTGGAAAACCGTTTTTCCCAAGGAATCTATAAAAAGTGAAAACATTTATTGATTTTTTTTAAAGCAATCAGCCTGATCATGGGTCTGCCATTTGAGTCTCCTGAGCATTTAATGAGACTTCTCCTGCTTGGAGAAGACAGGACACCAGTTGTGTTAACGAAAGACTTGAGTTACTTTTTGTTGTTTCAGAAGACACAATTAAGACAATTAATAGATAATAGAAGGTATTCAGTAACAGTAAGATAAAATTTTCTAACTCTCTGCCTTTTCTAACGCAGTAGATTGGAGGTGGTGGACTCTTCTCTCCTGTTGTATTAACACGGGATGTTGTTGAGGGTCTTGAGACAGGGTGGACAGAATGGTCCCCCAAATGTGCCATCTTTAGTAGCCTCTGACTCTATACAAGTTAAGCGGTGCTCATTTTAGAAGTTTCTGAACAATTATGTGGCTGTCTTGGAAGTACTGAAGTTTTTATATTGAGAGATAATTAAATGATAAAGTCCTAACTCTCTTGTTCATTGACATCTCTTGGTGTATGACTTTTTTTTCCCTCCACGGTGGTTTTTGGTGCATCATCTTTATAATAGTTACCCAGATAGACAATTCAAGAAAAGCTGTATCAACAGAAAACCTGTCCCCTATGATCGCCCACACTAGAAATATGGATGACATCCTCTTCTAACCTTGAGTGTTTAATTAAAAAAATATTTTTCTGTTACCAATTCAGAATTGAGATTTTGCTGACTGCTTCAGGAAACCGCCAAAAACTATAATGCAAGTGTCATTTTTAAAAGGAGTTGTAGAGCTGTATCACTGATCTCCAAGGGATAGGGATGTGAGAAAGAACTCTTGATGTTTCTGGAGAATGAGGCAGATGATCTGACATCCTGGGGAAGCTCCTGAAAGCTTGTAGATTTTCTGAGAGACAATGCCCAAGTGATGAGGGAATAGGAGTTGAAGTTAGAGAGAAAGCAGACTTGAAAGTATTACTTTTAGAGGAATGGCAGTTCTCAACTGTGGAAAGAAAAATTTGGCATTATAATTGTTAACTGAAATGTGAGTCACCTGTTTCTAAATGTCTGCACATCACATATCTTTGAATGTATATATCTTTAAAAAGGGCACATCTTTGCTTTATGTCATTCCCCCTCCGTTGGCCAGACAAAGGTAATAACATTATCTATATGTTTCTTTTCTTAATTTAAAAAAGTTATTTATTTTGAAAGAGAACATGCATGTGTCAGTGGAGGAGGGGCAGGAAGAGAGGGAGAGAGAGAATCCCAAGCAGTCTCCACACCACCAGTGCAGAGTCAGACACGGGGGCTCGATCCCACGAACAGCTAGATTGTGACCTGAGCCAAAACCAAGTGTTCGACACTCAACTGACTGAGCCACCCAGCATTATCTGGACATTTCTTAATTGCCTTAGCTCTAGCTCTGCCATGAGCCTCTCCTTGTTCTGGCATGTTGAAGACTACACAGTGTGACTACCTTCCTATTTTGACTACCTCCTTTGAAAAGGAGGTCGTGGTGGTCAGGACCCAAGATGCCACCACTGAAGGTACAAGTTTCTGAGTGCGACTTCCTGCAGGAGGGTGATCACAGTCTGTCTGCATGAAAGTGTGTGATGGGGTTGAGTGACCTGCTTATCAAGAAATGTGTTACCTGCGCGGAACACAAAATTGCTTGGATATGTTCATTAAAACCTTATGATGTATACGTAGGAAATTTAGAGATATATTTACACATGTATAGGATTTATATGTATGAAATTGGTCTAGAGAAGGAGCTCCAGTTGTGTAGGATACTTTAATCAAGATTAACAATGAGGTGAATACTCCTGGTATGAGACGTTTGTTCTCCATTCCTGGTGCCATCGTCCATGGGAAGTGAGCTCCATCTGTGTTAACACTCTTGCCTTCCCTTATCTTTTACTCACTCTGCCTTATAGGAGGTATAATAATTTCCCAGCTGGCAAGTTTGGGGAGAAAAAGCCAAACATGCCTGTTCCAGCTCCTCTGTTTTCCTCTTATGATTCCATCTGATCATAAGAGTTGTAAATCCTTCTCATCTCCTCTCACTGATAGTCTCCCTAGGTCAGAATTGTTGCCAACAGAGTGGGACAGTCTGTTTAATTCTGCACTTGAGTATTTAGAAGCCTGTATGTCCTCCTCCTAAGCTATATCTTCCCAAAGCTGTTAGCAGAAATGATAGCCATAATTTGACCTTCTATTTACCTTCACACGGTTTCTCTTCTCATTTTGTCCAGAACCTAGCATGAGGGTGACAGGTACCACCATGGGGGGTGGGGGGGTTAAGGGATCTCATGTTTCAACATACAAGATTATAGTGACTCTGAGAGCTCGTGCTAGGTTACATGGTGGAAACAGCTGCTCCTCCTTTTCCCAGGAAGAGGACCTTGCCCCTGAGTCCAGTGACTCCTAGGACAGAAAGCTTTTCATTCCAAGCAAGGTGGCTGAAACTCTCTTTGGACCCTAGGTTCTCTGTGTGCTGGGCTTACCAGCAATTCCTCTGAGACCAAGATGTCTCACACCTAAATACTTTGCTACCCTCCCACTGACCTGTGTGTGTTTTTGTGCCTCTTCTAAGAAGGAAGAGGAACAGGGGACAGAGTCCCACCCCTCCCCCCTCAATGAGGACACAGATGCACCTCACATGATAGTTGTGTATTAATTTCATTACGTTTTCAAACTGATTTTTATAATAGATGTGCCGTGGTCAATTTTCACCAACCATGCGCAAGATTCCAGGTCTACATTTTCACTTTGTAGTATCACCGCCTTAAAAGTTTTAGCTGTTCTAGTAGTTATATGTTATGGTGATTTTAGTGTAGTAACTGTATAGTGTAATCTTACAATGGTTTTAATTTGTGCTTACTTAGTGATGAAAGAACTTTTACAGCTTTTTATGTGCATATATCTTCCTTGATGCAGTAAGCTTTTTTATGTTTTTATTTTTATTTTTTTCAGCTTTTAAAAATTGCATAGCTTGTATTGAAGTTTTAAAAAACACATAGTCTGGATAGAAGTCCTGTGTAATGTACATATATTATGTAAATATTAACTCCCAGTCAGTGGCTTGACTTTTGTTTCCTAACTAAATCATTCAAAGAAAATCAAGTTACAGTTTTGATGATTTGATGAAGGCCAATTTATCAATTTTTTTATGGTTTGTGCTTTTTATATCCTACCTGAGAAATTGTTGTGTTATCCAAAACTTCAAATATTTTTGCCATCTTCTAAAGGTTTTATAACTTTGGGTTTTTTATTTAGGTGTGTCATGTATTTTAAGTTATTTTTGTATGCTGTGTAAGCTAAGTGTCTTTGTTTTCACATGGCTGACAAATTGTTCCAGCATTGTTTGTTGGAAAAAGTGTTGTTTTACCATTGAGTTGCTTTGGCACCTTTGTGGAATATTGATTATATATGTTGGATCTATTCCCGGACATTATTTTGTTCTGTTGCTATGTATTTATGTTTTCCTTTGTACTAAAACCACATTCTCTTGACTACTGTGACTTCATAGTAAGTCTTAAAATCAGATAGTGTGAGTAGTCCAATCTTATTCTTTTTAAAATTATTTTGGTTATTCTACATTCTTTGCCTTTCTACCTACATTTTAGAATTGCAGTACCAATTTCTATAACAAGACCATGTGAGACTTTGTTTGGGATTGATTGTACTGACTCTATACATCAATCTGAAAAGAACTAACATTTTAATAATGTTAAGACTTCTGATTCAGGGGGCACCTGGATGGCTCAGTCGATTAAGCATCCGACTTCAGCTCAGGTCATGATCTCCCAGTTTGTGAGTTCGAGTCCTGCGTTGGGCTCTGCACTGACAGCTCAGAGCCTGGAGCCTGCTTTGGAGTCTGTCTGCTCCTCTCTCTCTCTCTGCCCCTCTCCCACTCATACTCTGTCAGTCTCTCTCTCAAAAATAAATAAACATTAAAAACTTAAAAAAAAAAAGACTTCTGATTCAGGAACATGTATAGCTCTTGAGTTATTTTTCTTTAATTTCTTTCAGTAATGTTTTATAGTGTTTAGTGGATAGATCCTGCATGTATTTTTTCTAGCTGGATTCAAAAATATTTATAATCTTGATGTTATGGTAGTGTTTGTTAATTTCAATTTCCAATGATTTGCTAGAAGAAAAACAATTGATTTTCGTGCACTGTGAATCTTCTATCATTAGTTGTTGGATTTTGTTGTATTCCTTCAAAGAGTGTTGGATTTTATTACAGTGCATAGCTAAACTGAACCCATTAGATATTTTTCAAGATTGTTTTTAAGCTTTGTTAGGGTGTTCCCCAAATGCTTTTTAGCCTAGGGCTTCTATCCCCACTACTAAGGTGATACCCTTCTGAGGATTCTATCAATACTTAATGTGTCATAAAGTCTTTCAACTCTAGCTGGTTCAAAAGTTGGCTATTCCTAGAGCTCCATAGGAACTCTGGAAATTGTTCTGCTTTCTTACTGTTCTTACCCTGGAATCGGGTAGTTTTCAGTCCCTCATTCACAGATCAGTAGTTAGCCAAATCTTCAGGAGAAGCTTGCTCTCTTTTTGTACCGTTTTCTCCTTTTCCACACAGTGCCTCACAAATTCTAGCCACCTCTGTTTTCTCAACTCAGTGAAACAGATTGGGCCACTTTGGCCTGCTCTTTTTTTGTGCTGTGGCCAAGAACCTTCTCCAAGGCAATAAGGTGATGCAGTCTTTGGGATCACCTTATTTGTCTTCCTTTTCTCAGGGATCACCATCCTGAGCTGCCTGTGTCCAATGTGTGAGAAACAGTTGTGTGAGGTATTTTTGTTCAGTTTTCTAGTTGTTTAATATGGGAGGGAAATTTCTGCAGCTGTTTGTCTTTCATGGGAAGAAGCAGAAATCAATACTTATTTGACCTTTCAAATATCCTAGAGAGAAGATATCCATGGCTTTTGTGCAGAAAGCTGCAATAGCAACCTCATGGTGGCTTATTCTGAAGGGATTGACACTAACCTCTACAGTGTTTCGGGCTACTCTCTTTCGGGATGTGACAAAATAACTTTTCCTTGATTTGAATAGGGTCTAAACTTATTACAAGTCCTTTGAGACTTCCTTGAAGATGAGAGATAAATCTCAGGATGACAAAAATTGGCATCTGTACTCTGTAGAAGAGAGCAAGAAGCTAGATGGATTTTAGGATTGCATTCTCTATGCCTGCTAGAGACACAATTGTCCTGCTTACTAATAAAAAGAGACACATATTTTTATCCTGCCATCCCTATGCAGGCGTGATACTGCACAATCAATTCCAGAGATAACTTCACAATAGAATAGTTGCACAAATTTCAGGGCACATTGTGTCCGGACCACTGCATACAATCATGAATTTAGCAAGCGTCCACCCCAAGGGATTGAACTGATGGCAAACAATTTCTGAAATCAAGAAAATGAGGACATCCTATAAGAAGAAAACTTACTGATGTATTAACCTCACACAGCTGAACATTATTTATATTTATATTTGAGCTCCTTCCTAATCTTGTTTGTCTAGGAGTATTATGTGGAAATAAGCATATTTAATAAATTCTATCATACTTTATTAACAACACCATCAAAATCATGAGTTGGCAGCTGTGTATGTGTGAAATGTGACAGGTTTAGGCATGATTTGATGTAAAACGCACCCAGATCCTGGCTTTGCACACTGGCTCTGTCATTATCATCTGTGTGACAGTGACATTGTCTCTATACCTCAGATTCTTTATCTGCAATATACCTTGGTTGGACTGGATCAAAACTTTGCAATTGCATGGCGGATGAAGGTGGGAAGTGACTCAAGTCATTACAGCTGGTAAAGGGTTCCTTTCACTAGGGCACCTGAAGATTGCCCACGTTTAGGGAACAGTTGCAATGAGGTCTTCTAATGACTTAGCTTATTGTTAGCTCAAAACCTGTGAGGTCACTATGTGCATAACTTCTGAGTACCGCTTTATCTATATCCCTTAAGTTTTGGTATGTTGTGTCTTTATTTTCTTTCATCTCAGAGTATTTTCTGATTATCCTTATTATTTCTTCTTGACCTCTTGGTTAGGTCACGAGGTTTAACTTCTACCTGTTGGTGAATTTCCCAAATCATTGTGTTACTGATTGCTTATTTCATTTCATCGGGGTCATACTTTGTATAATTTCAATTCTTTTACATATGTTGAAACTTGTCTTACAAGCTAACATATGGCCAATCTTTAAAGATGTTTTATGTGCATTTGAGAAAAGTAGGTATCTTGTTGTTGTTGTGCCTCTATTACATATTATTCACAATATTGAATATTATGTAATAAAATTTTTACTAATTGACACATTGAATTTTTTGAAAGAATATTTTTCTTAAAAAAACTTTAGTTTTTTAGAGCAGTTTGCAGTTTTTTAAAGACACAGACATAGAGATTTCCCATATACCCATACGCCTACACATGCATTGCTTCCCCCATTATCAACATCACTCATCAGAATGGTACCTTCTTCTTCTTTTTCTTTTTTTTTTAAACAGGGATCTGCCTATGTTGACACATCATAACCACTCAAGTCCATAGTTTACCTTAGGGTTCACTCTTGGTGTTGTACATTCTGTGGGTTTAGACCAATGTATAATGACATATATCTGTCATTATGGCATCCTACTGACTTCTTTCACTGCCCTAAAACTTTTCTGTGCTTTGCCTATCTGCACCTCCCCCAAACTGACAACCACTGATCTTACTGCTTCCATAGTTTTGCCTTTTTCAGAATATTATATGGGTAGAATAATACAGCAGTAGCCTTTATAGATTGGCTTCTTTTACTTAGTAATATGTATTGAAGCTTCCTTCATCTGTTTGCATGGCTTTATAGCTTATTTCTTTTTAGTGCTTAATAACATTCCATTGTCTAGATGCATCACAGTTCATTTAGTCATTCACCTACTGAAGGACATCTTCGGTTGCTTCCAAGTTTTATCAATTATGAATAAAGCTGCTGTAAACATCTGTGTCACGTTTTTCAGGTGGACGTTAGTTTTCAGCTCCTTTGGGTAAATGCCAAGGAATGTGATTTCTGTATCCTATAGTAAGAGCATATTTAGTTTTGTAAGAAACTTCCAAATGTCCTCCAAAGTGGCTGTACCATTTTGTGTTCCCGTCAACAATTTAGACGAGGTGCTGTTCATAAAGGGAAATCCACACCAGACAGAGGTTGGTCTTTGTAGTAGTAATCCTTTTCTGAATGGAACCCTTGCTATATATATTGGTTTCAGGAGCTAGTGACAGAGTCAAAGGAGGAAAATAAAGAGCCTCTATCCTTTGGCAGAAACTCTTCTAGATTATGATAGATTCCAAATCAAGGATCTAGATATGTGGAAAGATTTAATTACAAGGTCTTGAGCTTGGACGATCCTAAACCCTTGCATCACCTAGTGAGCTCTGATTTCTAGACTGCTTTGAAAATCCGATATTCCCTTTGCTAACTTAATACTTGGGGACCCTGCTCCTTTGGCTGTTCTTTTCTTTCAGTCTTTGTCAGTCATAACTTGTAGCACGTGTTTCTTTATCTACCACCCAGTTTTGTTTAAAACGCACACAAAACCCTAGAGAGTCTTAAGAACAGTCTTACTCAGTTATCAGTAATGTGTTTTTATTTATTAAAGACAATTTTGTGCTAAGGACTGTGTTAGATTTATATATTAGTGAATTGATTCCTCTTTGTTGTGTTATTTTTGTTGTTGAAAATATTTTGTTGTTGGTATTGAAAGTGTTCTGGATTTTGGCTATTCTAATTGTCTATGTTTAGTAGTATCTCATTGTATTAAATTACATTTGCCTTTTGACATATGATGTAGAGCATCTTTTTATATGCTTATTTGCCATGGGTATATATTCTTTGGTGAGGTGTCTGGTAAGGTCTTTTGCACATTAAAAAATGGATTCTTTTCTTATTGTTGAGATTTAAGGGTTCTTTGTATATTTTGGATAATGTGTCTTTTGCAAATATTTTTCCCAGATTGTGGCTGTCGTTTCATTCTCTTGATATTGTCTTTCACAGAGCGGACGTTTTTATTGAAGTCTATCCTATCAATTATTTCTTTTGTGGATCATGGCTTTGACGTGTCTAAAAAGGCATTGCCATACCTTCTAGGTTTTCTCTTATGTTATATTCTTGGGATTTGATTGTTTTGCATTCTGTATTTAGGTCTGTGATCCATTTTGAGTTAATTTTTGTCTAGATATATATATCTAAGGTCTCTGTCTCTCTCTATATATATGTATGTATGTATGTATGTATGTATGTATGTATGTATGTATTTTTCCACGTGGACATCCCAGTTGTTCCAGCACCATTTGTTGACGAGACAATCTTTGCTCCACTGTACCTCTTTTGTCAAAGATCAATTGAGTATATTCATGGTGGGGGTCTATTTCTGGGCTATTTTGTTCCAATGATATATTTGTCTATTTTATTGCCAATACTACACTGTCTTGGTTTCCATAACTTTATATGAAGTATTGATGTTGGGTGACATCAGTCCTCCAACTTTGTTCTTCTCCTTCAATGTTGTGTTGGCTATTCTGGGTCTTATGTTCTCCACGGAAACTTTATAATTTGTTTTTGATATCCACAAAATAATTTCCTGGGACTTTAATTGGGATTGCATTGAATTTGTAGATCAAGTTTGGGAAAAACTTGATATTATTAAGTCTTCTTATTCATGAACATGGAAAAAATCGCCATTTACTTAGTTCTTTGATTTAATCATCAGAGTTATGTAGTTGTCCTCATTTAGATCATTTACATATTTGTTCGATTTATACCTAAATATTTCTCTTTTTTCTGTGACAGTGTAAATGGTATTGTGTTTTTAATGTCAAGTTCTACTTGTTGTGTATAGGAAAATGATTGACTTTTGTATAATAAACTTGTGTCTTGTAACCTTGCTCTAATCACTTATTAGTTCTAAGCATTTTTGTTGTTATTCTTGTTGATTCTTTCAGATTTTCTGTGCTGATGACCATGTTACATGTGAACAAAGGCTGTTTTATATCTTCTTTCCCAATTTGTATACCTTTTCTTGTCTTTTCTTGTCTTTTCTTTATTGCATTAGCAAGAACCTCCAGTACGTTGTTGAAAGGCGTGATGAAAGGGGATTTCCTTGCTTTGTACCTTATTTTAGTGAGAATGCTTTGAGTTTCTCATCATTAAGTATGATGTTGGCTATAGGTTTTTTAAGAATATATACAATCAAGTTGAAAATATTCCCCCATTCTGAATTTACTGAGAGCTCTTTCTATGAATGGGTATTATGTTTTTTCAGATGCTTTTTCTGTATCTATTGATAGGATCATGTGATGTTTACTTTTTAGCCTGTTGATATAATGGATTACATTTATTTTTTTTAAGTTCATTTATTTATTTTGAGGCAGGGGGAGGGGGGGAAGAAGGGGGATGGTCAGAAAGAGAGGAAGAGAGAGAATCCAAAGCAGGCTCCATGCTGTCAGTGCAAAGCCTGATGCAGTGCTTGATCCCATCACCCTGAAACCATGACCTGAGCTGAAATTGAGAGTCAGATGACCAACCAACTAAGGTACCCAGGCACCCTGGATTACATTTTTTTTGAATGTTGAATCAGACTTTTGCACTTGGAATCAATTCCACTTCGTCATGGTGTACAAACTCAATTTGTATCCTAAATTTACATTAGAAATGATTTTGAAAATTTGTGTTTTTAAAGATGTGAATGGAGTTTATGAGGAAAACTACTGAGGAAACACTGGACCAGACAGTCAATGAGTCTTCACATGAATATATATTTAGGGCCAGTTTTAGGTCCAGGAGAAACTCAGCCTGTTGTTAAGGAAGAGAGAGAAAAGGAGATGAGCAATCAACAAAATTGTTGTCATTTTTGTTCTCAGGAAAAATAGGATACTGAACTATTTATTTATAAACACTCTTCCAATTTCTCTTCTATGTAGATTTTTACATTTGACATTCATGCTTATGTGAAATGTTTTATCTATTATTTTAGAGTGTGATGTTGGTTTTTTCAAATGCAAGTTCTGCTGTCAAGGACAAATTACCTAATCCTGTTTCAAATGAATATAGAATGAGGCCAAAATGTGGACATAGATGTGGAACAGATAAGCCAGGGGTCAGAAACTAGTAGTAGACTTACATCTTCTCATAATTTCTTGGACTGTAAATAATCAGTTACACTGCTCAGTGCCTTAGTTTCCTATTTTGTTTAATTGGGAAAATATCACCTGATAGGTCATACAGATTGATGACTTTTTAATCTGGATCTTGTTATATTATGTGTTAGAACTGTCACCATAGATCTTCAAGGCAAAAGTATTTCCTGATTACATCATTTACTCTCTTTTCCAAGTGTCTGCAGAGTTTTGTCTTAGTTTTCAGTTTAAGGACATTTCTCTTTTCCTTAACCACATGTTTTAGTGCTGAGAATATAAGCATGATACACTTTAAAATCAGTGGAGGTTAAAGAGTCACAGCAAAAAAAGAGAGAGGAAAAAAAAGAAATTTAGGCCTGTATACTTCCTTGGTATAGTGTCCTATTACTAACTTATCCTCTTACTAAATAAATACTGATCCTGTAACTAACCCAGACAAGTTACAGGAGAGATTGGGAAGAAGAAAAACATCTTTGCTAACTTTCTTTTCATCTTTTTCTTTTTCCTCCAAAAATCAGATACTCCTTATGGTATATTATGTCTTAGTACTTTGCTGCCCTTGGAGTAGCACTGTGTTCATTGGCCCATTCATTCATTCATCCATTCATGAAGGATTTATTGAGCACCTACTAGATGCCAGGCTTACATTAGACTCCTAAGGTCTTACAGTGAGAAAAGCAGGCAAATGTCTTTCCTTCAAGAACCTAATATTTTCTGGGGGAATACACACAATAAACACAAATATGTATTATGTTAGGCAATACTCAGACCTAAAGAAAAATGAAGCAGAGAGAGCAAGGAGGTTAGAAAATAGCATCAGAGGAGTGGGTTGCATATTATATAGGTGTGTTACGAAAGACTTCTCTGGTAAGATGATGTTAGAGTGGACATGTGACAAAGTGAAGGGGTGGTCCATGAAGATATCTGTGGAAAGAATATTCCAGGCCAAGGGGGAGAGGGGTATAGCAAATGCAAAGACTGACTCAGTTGGAAGCTTGACATGTACAAGGACTAACAAATAGTTTGATGTGGCTGGAACCGAGTGAGAGAGAGAGAGAAAGAGAAAGAGTGGGAGATGAGGCAAAGAGGTAGCAGATAGCCAGATGATGGAGGGTCTTGGAGGCCATTGTATGAAATTAGGCTCTTTTGCTAACTGAGGTGGGAGGCCATTGGAGTGTTTTGAGTAGAGCAATGACATATGTAACATAATTAAATAGCTCAGTTGGGTGTAGTGTGGAGATTACATTGTAGGGGGTATGGTTTCAGTACTGCTGTTCTTTTAATGGCAGGATTCACTTCTTGGCCCTGTTGTAGGTGGGGCCATGCAGCTATTATTGGTCAATGCACTGTGAATAATGGGACCATCATTCACTTTCAGATTGGAGGGTCCAATTTCTGTTATGTAAAACTGTGTAATTTTACTTTACCACAGCACCTGAGGAGTCTAGACAGTGACTGCTCTAACATCAAGAGTGAAGACAACATGGAGTAGAGCCCCTGGCTGCCCTGTTATGGACATATGATGTGAGTAAGAAATGAACCATACTTTTTTAAGCCACTGAGCATTTATAGTGGTTAACTGGCAATTAAAAGTAGGATGCTGCCATAATAAAAACAAACAAAACAAAACATGAAATATGTGCATTATCTTAGGGACTAGATGTAGACTGCAAGACTGTTATCAGAATCCAGAAGGATGTTTTGCAATGGCAAGTTATTTGGTAAAATCTTTGATAATATGGAAGGCAGATCAAGTAGCTAATTAATGAGCCTGTATCCTTAGGGAAAGACTTTGGGAAAGTAGATATTAATAGTGTGTGTTGACTGATGCTGGCTACATTTCATAAAAGATCACATACAGAGATGACCTTAGCAAAGAATATCCTGATTTGCAAGCATGAATGAAAGGGATTAGAGACTAGTCACAAATTTGGCAATATGTGGGGTTGTCAGGCACTCACTGTCAACAACAAATAGAAGATAAAACTGAGAAATGTTTTGAGGGATAAAATTCAATTAAAATTGATGCTTATAGCAATGATAAAATCAAGAGTATAGCTGCTCCACTCACTGTTGAAACCTCTCAGTGGATTAAATGATGTCCAGAAAATGATTTCATTTGGACTAATAACTTAGAAAACAGAGCAAGACTGAAAGTGTGGCTCTCTAACAGAAGTGAATGAGTCCAAGGTGTTCACCACTCAGTCTGGAACTAAGGAGTTGAAAGAAACAAAGAAATAGAGCAAATTAAGAAAAAGTTAAGGAAAACAACACAACAACAACTGTGTGTGGGTTTTGTTTTTGTTTTTGTTTTTGTTTTTTGGTTCATGAGCTAACTACCTGCCATCCAATGGGTAAGAAATCTACTAAAGCGATTGAGACTGTTGTACTGTCAAAGAAACCAAGAGCAAGGCTATATGGTCTCTCACTGTTGGAGACCATGATTCATCAGCCCCCAACATCCTACAAGCAGGAAACAGAGTGCAAAACCTGCTTTGTCCCCAGGGATACCAGGGTCTATCCCATATGTGGTCGAAACTATAGAAAACTGCAAAATGTAGCTCCTTCTGCACAGTGGAGCCATGAGCCTCATGGGGTTGCTTTGAAGTTTCAGATCAAAGCATTCACAACAGTGCCTAGTGTAGAGTTAGTGCGACATAAATGTTTGCTGCTATTGTTAATACATTTCCTCCCTTCTTCCTCTTTTTCTTCTTTCATCTCCTCATTCTTATCTGTATTTTCCTCCTCCTTCTATGCCTTCTTCTCCTCCTCCTCCTTTTTCAGCTTCAAGAGAGCCAGAACCTGGTTGTGAAATCAAATGTGCTTGACTAGAGCTGTATCTTAAAGTATTTGCTGCCATTCGTTCCCCTCAACGTAGGTTCCAGGGAATGCTTAAGGTCTCACGTGGCCATTATCAATTTATGGGAAGATGTGTTTTTGTCTCTAACCCAGTATTTCTCAAACATTAGCTATATGTTAGAATTATCTGGAGGGGTGCCTGGGTGGCTCAGTTGGTTGAGCATCCGGCTTCGGCTCAGGTCATGATCTCATGGTTTGTGGGTTCGAGCCCCATGTCAGGCTCTGTGATGACAGCTCAGAGTCTGGAGCCTGTTTCGGATTCTGTGCCTCCCTCTCTCTCTGCTCCTACCCCGCTCGTGCTCTCTCTCTCTCTCTCTCTCTCTCAAAAATAAATAAACATTAAAAAAAATTAAAAAAAGAATTACCTGGAGTCTTGGGAAAAAAATACTGATGCTTGAGCCTCATATATTTGTGTGACCTTCTAGCTTTTGGACTTCAAGTTCTGGATATTTTTAACTCTCTGATTCCACTTATTTTTATATTCCTCCTTGTTATAAATGAGAAGTTCCCACTTAGGTTCATTCTTGGGTCCTGGCAAGGAGAAAAGAGGGGTGATTTTGGACAGCTGAATTGCACAAATGGTAAAAGGTTTTGTCGAACTGCCTTATCTCAAACTTTCGATAAAGTCTCTTGGAGGTAAAGAAAAGAAAAACTGAAGGAAATGAACCAAATGCCTCATTTTTGCTGGATTAAGTTTGAAGGGTTTGTTGTTTCCACCCAACAAATATACATTGCAAGCAACCAGCCCAATCTGTTTAGTCCTTATTCTATTATATGTGCGTTCACATCTGCTTTGGCTAACATCTGCTCACCTTCTTGTGAGCTTGAATATTGACTAAGTAGTAATCAAATGTCAAGGTGGTTCCCCATTCTCTTGTCAATTTCATATTATTAACAATTACCATATTTCTTCAGGCTTATTTGTTCTGCATCTGGAGAGCACGGACTGCTCTTTCCCGCTAGGCTGCTGCTGCCTCTTGCCTTTGTGATTTGATTCTGTGTGTACAGCCCTCTCATAGCTACCACCCCAATTGTATTACCAAAAGTTCCCTGATTCTTTGTTTTACTTCCAAGTTTCAAAGAGTGGAATGTCTCATACATATATATTTCATCATCATTATTTAATTTACTTTGCTTTTCGGTCACTCGATTCAACCAAAATTTATTGGGCACTTACTATACACAGGGATGTGTGCCAGGAATTGGAGGCATGCAAAGATGAGAGAGTTGTGATCCAGGATTGGAAGTGGCTTTCATCCTGAGATGGCAAAAGGTGTGTGCACGTTTAACACGAGACAGATTTTTGTTATATGCTTTGATGGTAATGTGGACGGAATGCAAAAAGTTGTAAGTAGGGAGTTAGGTACTGGCATACTGACATTTGATATATTCTAGATCTCCAGTTGTAGAGACACTAATCAGAGGTCATAGTTTTCCATTTCACTTACCTATTTATGCACTTCATATATTCATGAGGAATTATATTCCCCCAGGCAAGTCTGTAATGGAAAATGACCCTAAAACATCCCTTTTTGCTTGACCTATGTTCCTGTCTTTCTAATGGGTACATACCCTCAAGTATACAGTAGATACTTTAAAAATATTTATTTTGAGATGGGGGGAGGGGCAGAGAGACACAGAGAGGAGAAAGAGAATCCCAAGGAGTCTCCATGCTCAGCACAGAGTCCTACAGGGGTTCAATCTCACCACTGTGAGATCATGACCTGGGCTGAAATCAAGAGTTGGACGCTTAACTGACCAAGCCACCCAGGTGCCCCTCTACAGATTTTATGGGTGCTGAGCATTGGAACGTGATTATTTAATCCAATCCATACCTTATAGCAGTGTGTGTGGAAGGCATTATTATTCTTGTTTAAAAACTGGGTGAAGGGGCACCTGGGTGGCTCAGTTGGTTAGGCGTCCAACTTTGGCTCAGGTCATGATCTCGCGGTTTGTGAGTTTGAGCCCCACGTTGGGCTCTGTGCTGACAGCCCAGGGCCTGGAGCCTGCTTCGGATTCTATGTCTCCCTCTCTCTCTCTGCCCATATCCTGCTCGTGTTCTGTCTCTCTCTTTATTCAAAAATAAATAAACATTTAAAAAAACTTTAAAAAACTGGGTGAAAAGTTCAGGACATTTAAGTGAGGTTTGTAATAGCTAGCATAAGACCAAGTCATGTTTTGAACACTAATGTCCAGACTAAATGTCCAATGGTCACATCACAGGTGCCACATGAATAAATTAATTATCATGAAAGCAACAAGGGACGGATGTTTTCCTTTATTGGTCCTTCTCAGCACTGTGCTCTGAGTTGCTCCCATGCTCAACTTTGATCTGTCAAATAATTTTGGGGACACAGAACCCAAAGGATGATGCTCCTATGCCAAGGTGCACACTGACCTGTCCTCACCACAGAAAAAAAGGAAGCAACGGAGAGTGACCTAATAAATGCTAGACTAGTTTTTGGTATATATTTTAACTCTACAGAGTATGTTGATATAAATTAAGATGTCTTTTGGTAACTTCCAAATCATAAATATTTAAAATGCTCATCTACATTATTCATAAAGATGTGTTATGAATGGGTATGTGTGCATTTATAGTTAGAGTGTGTTTATGTACACACATCTATATGTATATTTAGAGGATCTGCCTCTTAAAACTAAGCTATATATTCATAGGCAAAAAGTATATTTAACTCATTTTATGTGACAATATATTTAGTCAGAATTTCCCTACTACATGTTTGTATAAATTCTGAAGCTGCCTATCCTTCCTGTGTGTTTTCTGGAAATTTTACTTCCTTTCAGATTGAGGAAATCTGTGTGTTCTCACAGAAGTACTCAATTCATTTTCGGCTCTGGTATTTTGTATATGATGGCTGCATTCTTGAAAAACCATGAGCCTGTTAGAGGCTAAAGCTATGCTCCAAGATTGGGTAGAACCTATCATACATCCAAGCCAGAGTAATTTTATACATTGGGATTCTGATTTTGTTTTTGTTTTTTAGATTTTGTTTTTGTAACTTGTATTTAGATATGGAACCATAATTACAGAAACCTTTAATTTTTTTGTTCTGCTACTGTATTTTGTACTAACAAGTTTAGTTTGTAGAAGGCTGATGTTTCTCCTGCAGAATTAGAATAAAGTCAGATAGACAAAGGCTTTGAATCTGGCTTCCCTTTCATTATGTGTTAGAGATCTTGATTTCTGTCTGTAGGGCAGATGGCTAGACTTATACATCCCTCTTGAATGGGGAAATCAGACTCCTTTTTTTTTTTTTTTAAGTTTATTTATTATTTGAGAAAGAGAGCTTCTGTGCATTTGAGCAGGGACAGGGCAGAGAGGGAGAGAGAGAGAGAATCCTCCCTAAAATCCACACTACAAGCATAGACCCTGACCTGGAGTTCGATCCCATGAACTGGAAATCAGACTCCTGATAGTAAAATTTAGGTAACCTAGGTGCTATTATGGCTGCATGACCAATTTGACATCAGAATATCATGAATGGTAAAAAGAACATTAGAATTTGAAGAAGTAAAATTAAGGAAAGGATAGGCTGGGAATGTATTTTCTGATCTCCCCTTTCCATAGACTGGGAGAAACTGATCTCTTGTTAATGGACAATGGGCCATCGTGAATTGAGAAGGAGTGAGAACTGAAGTAAATGAAGAGATTAGAATGTCACCTCTTTGTAAAATCCTTCTATGTCTGTCTTGGGCCAATATAGTTATAGAATTCATTGGAGAGTGAATGCCATGGGGTCATGTGGAGTGTGACTACGGATCTAAGAGCTTTAATGGACTGATATATTGTTGCAAAACTAATGTACTTCCTCTTAAAGGCCTCCTTGACTTTGGCTTCTTCCTTATTGGTTCTCATTTGTTTTAGGTATGGCTCTTGCACTGTTCTACCCTATAATGTAGAGATGTCTTGGGGAGCAACTTTCTATGCAAGGGTTACAATTCCCAATACCCCTGCACTTAGGTGTGGACATAGGAGTAGTTCTTAATCAATGGCATGAGAATAGAAGTGGGTTCTATTACTTTGGGGCCAAGTGTATCATCACCATATTTCCTTGTTCCCTTTATGCTAATTAGATGCTAACAATTATGAGGGATTTTTTCTTTTTTTCAAGATAGAAGGAAACTGCAATCCTGAATTAGACTGAGGATCATCAAGTAGAAACATGTAGTCTGCTAGAGGAGGAAAAAAAATCTCTCAAAAATTTCATTGTGTTAGCCACTAAATTTGTGGGTTTATTTGTTACAGAAGCTGGTGTTACCTTAACAAAATACATAAGACATTTTTGAGTTAATATTCTGAGTGGTGGAGTTAAGAGCTAGAAAACCAAGGTGCAGTGAGTCAGAGTAGAGAATGTGAGAGAACTGAATTTGGAAATGGTTAGCAATAAAAACAAGAAAAGTGATAGGATTATAGATAGTTAGTGATATGTATAGAATTGACACCACCCTCCAGTGTCTCTCAATGAAATTTGAAAACAAATTCTTTCATAGTGTTAATATTTACTTTAGTAAAATTCTTCTAATTGATTTTGATGCAGACATCTGTTGCATGACTTGTTTGGAAATCATATCCAGGCATGAATCTCCATTATATTATATTATATGTCCTTGTTTGAATTTTAGACAGATAGTACAATTGTGGCATGTTCTCATTGGATGGGGGCCAGTGGTGTGGGCAGTGAAGGAATTTACCAAAGGCAGAACAAAGAAATAGAAGTTTCTTAAATACATGGCAAGGGAGCAGCAGGCAAGACAGTAAAGAAGAGACTGTCAGCCACAAGGTGGTGGAGAGGGGCTATATTTACAGGGTGGAGTGAGGAAGTAAGAAAACATGTGGAATTTTCTCTTTTTTGGTAATTTTAGGAACTGTGCCTGTTTGTAAGTTGCCCATTGGTCAGTTAGGGCCTATGTCTGTTTTGAGGCAGGCTGCCTAAAGAGCCTGTTTGCATTAGCTCTGTAGTCACTGGGGGCCCTTTGCCTTGCTCAGGTTTCCATTGCTCAAGCCTGTAGCCTAAAAGCAGCCTCTACAACAAAAATTTAAGTTTTTAAATGCATTTAAAGGTATCAATAAATTCTTAGTCTTAAAACTAATTCCCCTTGGAAGAAAATACTTATTTACACTGATTCTCAGAAAAGGTACTCTCTGACAGTTTTAGTATCATGACATTTGTTTTTAAAGGTTCATTTAAATGTACTTTTTTTTCTACCAACAAAACAGTAAATGTATTGAAAGAATATCTACAGTAATTGCTGGGCCCAAAGAAACACTAATATTTTTTTTTCCCCAAGAGATAAAATATCTACAAAGTGACAACATTCTACAGAGGCTCAATGGAAAAAAGGAAATGAACGGTGATAATTGCAGCACATGTCCCATGTCTAAAGAAAACAGCCTTGTTTGAAAGGCTTTAGTTTGGTTCAAATTCTCAGTCTGTTTTCTGAACAAGGATTGAAGTAATAGTGGGTTGATCTGTTGATGCAAAAATTATATAGTTCCTCCCAAGAGTCTCCCTGATTTTGGATTTCTAAAAGTGAATCTAATAAGTTTTAGACTTAACTGTCTGACCATTATTTTCTCAGTAGAAAGGCAGTGTCAAAAACGTGAAAGCAGTATTTATTTGCTTAGAGAAAAGTGTTTTAAGTGTCCATTTTTCTACTATAAAAATACGTACATTTCATGTTGAAAATTTAGAAAGTAAAGATAAGCAAAAGCCGAAATAACAAATGAGTAATATTTTTCCATGTACGAGTATGGTCTTCTTTTGAAAAAATAAGATTTTGCTGTAGATAGATGGTTATAAATTTCTCTTAAATCCTGATTATAACAGTTTTATTCGTTTTTGAATATTCTGCAGTCCTACTTGTGTTCAACAGTTAGGTTGATTAGAATTTTCCAGTATAAAACTTTTGTTTTTTTTGAGAGAGGGAGAGAGAGAGAGAGAAGGAGTAGGGGAGGAGCAGAGAGAGAAGGAGAGAGAGAATCCAAAGCAGGCTCCATGCCCAGTATAGAACCTGACCTGGGAATCATGACCTGAGCCAAAACCAAGAGTCAGATGCTCAACCAACCAAGCCACACCCAGGTGCCCCTAAAACTTCTATTAGAAATCTTCATATTACTAAAAATGTCTAGATATACAGATTTCTTTTTGTTTATTTTTAAATGTTTATTTGTTTGTTTATTTTGAGAGAGAGGAAGGGCAGAGAGACCAGGAGAGGGAAAGAATCCAAAGCTGACTCTGGACTGACAGCATGGGCTAGATCCCACAAACTGTGAGATCATGACTTGAGCCAAAACCAAGATGTTTAACTGACTGAGCCACCGAGGCACCCTACAGATTTCTTTTTTAAAACAAATTCCTTAAAGTGACTTAGTGCTTTAAAAAATGATACTGATTTGATTTCTTTTTTATATTCTGACCAAATGTCTTCCAAAGATGATGTACTAAGTTATTATCCCATTTATGACAGAGCTTTTTTTCCCACCACTCTTCAGTTTTGAATATTGCCATTTGAAAAATTCCACATATATCTTTTGTTTTAATTTACATTTCTTGACTCCTGTGGTGGTTTCTGGCCATTCTTCTTTTACAAATTGCTCATGCCTTTGCCATTGTTAAGATAATTATCTTCCTTCCTTTTCCCTCCTTCCCTTCCTTCTTCTTTCCTTGTTCACATCCTATTTTTCTCCAGCTTTTTATTTTAAAAATTTTTTAATATTTATTTATTTTTGAGAGAGAGAGAAAGGGGAGGGGGCAGAGAGAGAGGGAGACACAGAATGTGAAGCAGGCTCCAGGCTCTGAGCTGTCAGCACAGAGTCTGATGTGGGGCTTGGACTCACAGATTGTGAGATCATGACCTGAGTCAAAATTGGACAATTAACCGACTGAGCCACACAGCTGCCCCTCTCCAGCTTTTTAAAAAGTGTGTTCATTTTAAGTGTAGCATTTAAACAATTATGTACACTTTTGGTATTTTGTCACAGTTGAGACATGGAAATTTTCATCATCTCTGCTGTAAGCAAAAAAAGTGCCCCCTCCCCCCCAAAAGGATCTCAATGACCTAATCCTTGGAACCTTGAATGTCACCTTATATGGCAAAGAATTAAAACAAAAAAGGACTTCAATATATATGATTGGATTAAAGATCTTAAAGGATAGAGATTATTTTTAGATTTTCAGGATATGCCCTAAATGCAATCACATGGATCTTTTTTTTTTTTTAATTAAAAAAACTTTTTTTAACGTTTATTTTTGGAAAAGAAAGAGCACGAGTGTGGGAGCGGCAGAGAGAGAAGGAGACAGAATCTGAAGCAGGCTTCAGGCTCTGACCTGTCAGCACAGAGCCTGACGCAGGGCTCAAACCCACAAAGCTTGAGATCATGACATGAGCTGAAGTCGAATGCTTAGCTGACTGAGCCACCCAGGGGCCCCAGGCACATGGATCTTTGTAAGAGGGAGGCATAGATTCAATAGACAGAAGAGAAAACAGAAGCAGAATTAGAACAATTTTATGCCACTGGCTTTGAAAGTGGAAGAAGGGCCATGAGCCCAAGGAATGCTCTGGACACTGGAAGAAGTGAAAAGCAGATTTTCCTTAGTGCCTCCCAGGGAGGGTGGCCCCACTTTGTTAGCCCTGTAAGTCTCACTTTAGACTTGTGGCCCTTTAGACCCATAAGACAGTACATTTTTGTCTTTCCTTTTTTAAAGCCACTGAATTTGTGGCAATTTATTACAGCAGCCATGGGAAAGTAATACTGTTCCCCAAGAAATAGTGGGTACTCTGCCCTTTGCAGAGTCTCCTGCTGGCTGCCTGAGTGATATTCTGGATGTCAGACAACTATTGGTCTGCTTTCAGTCTTTATTATTTTACTTTTTTCTTTTAGAATTTCACATAATGGAATTATATAATATATAACATTTTATGATTTTAAAGGAGTATAATGTTTTTGAGGTTTACTTGTGTTGTGTGTGAATTTTTTTATTGCCAGGTAGTTTTTTTATTGTGTGCATATACCACAATTTTAGTATCCATTCTCTATTTGGTGGTCATCTGGTTTACTTCCAGTTTTGTGCTATTATGAATAATGCTGCTGTAAACATCCATGTAAACATATTTGTGAATATGTTTTCACTTTTCTTATGTAGATAGTAGGTTGTGTGCTACAAGTTTAACTTTGTAAGAAACTGCTAACCCTTTTACCAAATCAGTTGTAATATTTTAAATAATGACAATATATGAGTTTTAAAAGCGAGAGGAGAGAGGAGGGGTGGGAAGAGAGAAAGAGAGGGAGAGAGAGGGAAGGGGTAGAGAGAGATAAAAAGAGAGGAAGGGAGGAAGAATAAAGGAGGAGGAAAAGAACAAGGATGAAAGAATAAGAAGCAATCAAAAGACTGTTAGAAGATATTAATGGTTAAGGGTTTTCCTATCCAACACTGATCCTCTACAGTCTGGCCTCCCAGAAAAAAGAAGTGGTTTCCTGAAAAAGTCTATTGAAATTATCCATAGCCATGTGCATGAGGCAGTCAATCCTGGTCAACCCAAAAGTTGAAATACAGCCTCTGTTATGGACTGTATGTGTTTCCCCCAAATTCTCATGTTGAAGTTCTAACTTCCAATGTGGTGGTATTTGGGGGTCTTTGGGAGATAACTGGGGTTAGATGAGGTCATGATGAATAATACCCTTGTAGGAAGAGACATGAGAGCATTTCTGTCTCCCTGTCCATACACTGAGAAAAGATCATGTCAGCACACAGTGAGAAGGTGACCATCTGCAAGCCGGGAATGGAGTTCTTACTAGAAACTGGACCTTGATCTTGGACATTCCAGCCTCTACAACTGTAAGAAAATAGATTTCTGTTGTGTACACCTCCAGGTTATGGTATTTTGTTATGGCAGCTTGAACTGCCTCTTAGTCAAGCCAGAGAATGGGCTAATCCACTGCCCTCTTTCCTATTGTGAGTGAAGAATGAAATGTCCTGTCATTCACTTCCTAGAGGCACAGTTACAAAACCTGAGTCATAACACTCTGCTCATACCAGAGAAGGAGTTGGAGTTTTCTTAAACATAATGCAAAGATGACAGAAAAAGGCTAGAGTTCTGTTTCCACTATGTCATATTGTTAGTGTACCATACTTAATTGTTAATATGGTAGGATTTATTTTCAAAGATGTTTATTATAGTGTCATTAGTCTTGGCACAAAACGGAGTACAAAGGAAATGCTCAGTAAAAAATATGGTTCAATAATTTATTATTCTCTGCACATATTATAAAGAATGAACTAGAGCCAGACCAGTTGATTTTGAAGGCTCAATATTTTAACCAGATATTTATTAGGAAAACAACTTAAGATGAAAAGAGGTATGCATTAAACAATCCCATTTAAAAATACAATGAACAAAGGAGTTAAGATGGCAGAGAAGTATGGGGACCCTGAGCTTGTCTTGTCCCTGAAACACAGGTAGATCAACATCAAACCATTTTGAACACCTAGGAAATTGATCTGAGGACTAATGCAACAATCTGCACAATTTGAGCAAGAGATCTTGCAGGTATGCAGTGTGGAGAGCTGAATTGGGGGAGAGAAAGGCTGTGGAGGATAGGGAAATGATTTTGCAGATAGGATAGAGAAAGAGAACAAGGGGGAGAGAGTGCAGCACATCAGGATCACACAAGTAAAGCTCTCCCCCTGAAAAGTAGCTGGAGAGAACAGAGAAAGACAAAGTGCACTCATAGGGAACTAGAAAAGAAAAAAAACTAGAATGCAGCTGAAAAAAAAACTAGAAAAAATCTGTTCCAAGACCATTGACAGGGAAAAAGGAGAGGGTTTCAATACCGCCAGTTTTTTTTTTTTTTTTTTTTTTAATAGTGGAGCGAAGAGTCTGGAGTTTCAGAGCTTAGTGCCTGGTGCTGCTCTGTTGAGAAAGCAGGGTGAATCCCTAGGAGTGGGCAGCACAGTCTGAGAGCCCCCTGTGTCGCATGAGAAGTGGTTCTGCTTTTTGGAGTGCATTTGGTAGAGGCAATACAGCCTCTCTGTAGGCAAAGGTCCTAGCAGGCCCCAGAGAACTGCCACATCTACTGGTATAGGAATAAAGATGCTGGCTGAGGGCAGCAAACCCTGGTGCTGGCTGTGTTTTTCTGTTTATGTAAAGTCTGAGCTTTTGCCACTGCACAGTCACGTGAACATTTTCTGAGACCAGTCAGTACCCAGCCATTGCTTAGTGAGACCCTCCCCCAGAGGATAAGTGTGGGTCCAAGCCATGGATGTCTCTGAGTTGTGGGGTTTTGAAACACAGCCCATCTGAGACAACACTCTGGAGGAGGTGCTGTTTGGCAGGCAGACAGCTTGGACACAAGGTAAAGGTGGGGAGCCTGAGACAAAACAGGGGTGATTGATAGTGCATCTGTGAGGGCACAGAATTGATGCTCTGGAGACTAGAGAGGAGGGTGAAGCCTTTTTTACTAGTTCACCTGCACTGATTGACTCCAGTGAGCTAAGCAGTGCTGCCAACTGGAGAACAGAGCTGTTACACCAAGCTCTGCCCACCTGCATCCTCCAGGCACATCTCCAGTAGGGCAAGTAGGCCTGAGAACCAGGGCAACAGGCCCCTCTACCAGCAGACCAGAAAAAATCCCTTCCACCTGCTTACTCTCTACCATCATCAGTGTGCTGTGAAGGTTCAGTTCTAGGGTAACCTGGATCTAGCTGCATTTGGGTTTCTTTTTGTTTGTTTGTTCATTTATTCATTTTCTTTGCTTCTGTTTTTATGGGTTTTTTTTCTTTTTTGGATACAGAAAGAGTACATTTAAAAAATTGTTTTTGATATGTATTTACTTTTGAGAGAGAGAGAAAGACAGAACATGAGCTGGAGCGGGGCAGAGAGAGAGGGAAGCACAGAATCTGAAGCAGGCTCCAGGCTCCGAAGTGTCAGCACAGAACCCGATGTGGGGCTTGAACTCATGAACCATGAGATCATGACCTGAGCCGAAGTTGAACACTTAACTGACTGAGCCACCCAGGTGACCCAGAGCACATTTTTAAAAATTCTATTTTCTTTATTTTATTCTATTAATTTTTTTTTTATTTTTTAATTTCTTTTTAAAAATTGTTTTCTTTTTTCTTTTTTTCACCAAGCGTCTTTTATAAGCAGACTGAACCACACCTAGGATATAGCTTCCTTTATTTAGTTAAAAAAAATATTTTTGGGGCACCTGGGTGACGCAGTCGGTTAAGCGTCCGACTTCAGCCAGGTCACGATCTCGCGGTCCGTGAGTTCGAGCCCCGCGTCAGGCTCTGGGCTGATGGCTCAGAGCCTGGAGCCTGTTTCCGATTCTGTGTCTCCCTCTCTCTCTGCCCCTCCCCCGTTCATGCTCTGTCTCTCTCTGTCCCAAAAATAAATAAACGTTGAAAAAAATATTAAAAAAAAATATTTTAATGTTTATTCAGTTTTGAGTAACAGAGCACAAGCAGGAGAGGGGCAGAGAGAGAGGAAGACACAGAATCTGAAGCAGGCTCTAGGCTCTGAGCTGTCAGCACAGAGCCTGACATGGGGCTCAAACCCACAAACAGTGAGACCATGACCTGAGCTGAAGTGGGACGCTTAAACAGTTGACCCACCCAGGAGCCCCGTTTATTTAATTTTTTAAATTGTTTTTAATTTTTAATTTATTTTTTTTCTTCCTCCAAAATGACAAGATGGAGGAATTCACCCCAAAAGAAAGAACAGGAAGAAATTATGGCCAGGCATTTAATTAACACAGATATAAGTAAGATGTTTGAACTAGAGTTTAGAACCACATTGATAAGAATACTAGTTGGGGTTGAAAAAAGTATAGAAGAAACTAGAGAATACCTTTCTGTAGAGATAAAAACACTAAAATCTTGTCAGACCAAAGTTAGAAATGCTGTAACCAAGATGCAATCTCGAATGGATGCCATGATGGCAAGGGTAGACAAAGCCGAGCAGCGAATCAGTGATATAGATAAAATTATGGAAAATAATGAAGCTGAAAAGAAGAGGGAAACAAAGGGAAAAGATCATGATACAAGACTTAGATAACTCAGTGGCTTATTAAAGAGGAATAGCATTCGTATCATAGGAGTCCCAGAAGATGAAGAGAGACAAAAGGCTTATGTGAGCAAATTATGCCTGAAAACTAACCTAATCTGGGGAAGGACACAGATACGAAAATCCAAGAAGCACAGAGAACTCCGATTAAATTCAATAAAAGCCAACCATTACCAAGGCATATCATAGTCAGATTCACAAAATACACAGACAAGGAACGAATCCTGAAAGCAGCAGGGGAAAAAAAGTCCTTAACCTACAAAGGAAGATAGATCAGGTTCACAGCAAATCTGTCCACAGAAACTTGGCAGGCCAGAAAGGAGTGGCAGTATATGTTCAATGTACTGAATAAGAAAACTATGCAGCCAAGAATTTGTTATCCAGCAAGGCAGGTACTCAGAATAGAAAGAGAAATAAAGAATTTCTGAGACAAACAAAAAGTTAAGGAGGTCATGATCACTAAGTCAGCCCGGTAAGAAATTTTAAGGGGAGTGTCTTGAGAAAAAGCAAACAGCAAACAAAAAAAGACCAAAAGCAACAAAGACTAGAAAAGACCAGACAACATCACCAGAAACACTCCATAGGGGACACAGTGGCACTAAGTTCATATTTTCAATAGTCACTCTGAATGTAAATGGACTAAATTCTCCAATCAAAAGACATGGGTATCAGAATGTATAAAAAAAAATCAATATCCATCTATATGCTTCCTACAAGAGATTCATTTTAGACCTAAACATACCTGCAGGTTGAAAGTGAGGAGATGGAGAACCATCTAGCATGCTAGTGGACATTAAAGGAAAGTTGGAATAGCTGTACTTATATCAGACAAACTAGAGTTTAAAACAAAGACTGTAACAAGAGATGAAGAAAAGCATTATATCATAATTAAAGGGTCTTTCAAGAAGATCTATCAATTGGAAATGTTAATGCCCCCAACTTGGTACACTCCCCCCGCAAAAAACCATAAACTCATTGATAATAATAAAATTATAGTAAGGGACTTAACACCCCACTTACAACAATGGACAGATCACGTAAGCATAAAATCAACAAGGAAACAATGGCTTTGAATGACACTGGACCAAATGGACTTAACAGATATATTCAGAACATTTCATCCTAAAATAACAGAATACACATTCTTCTTGAGTGCACATGGAATATTCTCCATAACAGATCACATACCAGGTCACAGATCAGCCCTCAGCAAGTACAAAAAGATTGAGATCATACCATGCATATTTTCAGATCACAACACTACGAAACTTGAAATCAACCACAGGAAAAAATTTGGAAAGGCCACAAATAGTTGAAGGTTAAAGAACATCCTACTAAAGAGTGAATAGGTTAACCAAGAAATTAAAGAGGAAGTGAAAAAGTACATGGAAGCCAATGAAAATAAAAACATGACAGTCCAAAACTTTTGGGATACAGCAAAGGTGCTCATAAGAAAGAAGTGTATAGCAATGTAGGCCTTCCTAAAGAAGGAAGAAATGTCTCAAATACACAACCTAACTTTACAGCTAAAGGAGCTGGGAAAAGAAAAGCAAATAAAGCCCAAAGCCACCAGAAGAAGGGAAATAATAAACAGTAGAGCAGAAATCAATGATGTTGAAATAAATAAAACAGATCAACAAAAATAGGAGCTGGTTCTTTGAAAGAATTAACAAAACTGATAAACCCCTAGCCAGACCTAACAATGAAAAAGGAACAGACCCAAATAAATAAAATGACAAATCAAAGAAGAGAGATCACAACCAATACTACAGAAGTACAAAAAGTTATAAGAGATAATTATGAGAAATTACATATGAACAAATTGGGCAATCTGGAAGAAATAGGTAAATTCCTAGAAACATATAAACTACCAAAACTTAAACAGGAAGAAATAGTAAATTTGAACAGACCCATTACCAGTAAAGAGATTAAATCAATAATCAAAAATCTCACAACAAACAAGAATCCAGGGCTGAATGGCTTCTGGAGAATTAGAGACCAATTTGCCTGATGAACAGGAATGCAAAAATTCTCAACAAAATATTAACAAATTGAGTCCAACAATACATTAAAAGAATTATTCACCCCGATCAAGTGGGATTTATTCCTGGGCTGTAGGGCTGGTTCACTAGCCCTGAATCAATCAGTGTGCTACACAACATTAATAAAAGAATAAGAACCGCATGATTCTCTGAATAGATTGAGAAAAATCATTTGAGAAAATACAGCATCTTTCTTGATAAAAATCCTGAAGAAAGTAGGTGTAGAAGGAATATACCTTAACATCATAAAGTCCATACACAAAAGACCCACAACTAATATCATCCTCAATGGGGAAAAGCTGAGAGCTATCCTCTTAGGGTCAGAAACACAACAGGGATGTCCACTCTCACCACTGTTGTTCAACATAGTAATGGAAGTCATAGCCTCAGCAATTAGACAATGAAAAGAAATAAAAGGCGTATGAATTGGCAAGGAAGAAGTAAAACTTTCCCTCTTCTCAGACAACATGATACTCTATGTGGAAAACCTTGAAAGATTCCACCAAAAAATTACTAAAACTGATACATGAAATCATCAAAGTCACAGGATATAAAATCAATGTACAGAAATAAGTTGCATTTCTATATACCAATAATGAAGCAGCAGAAAGAAATCAAGATATCATTCCCATTTACAGTTGCACCAAAAACCATAAGATACCTAGGAATAAAGCTAACCGAAGATGTAAAAGTCTATACGTTGAAAATTATAGAAAGCTTATGAAAGAAATTGAAGACAACACAGAGTAATGGAAAAACATTCCATGGATTAGAAGAGGAAATATTGATAAAATGTCTGTACTACCCAAAGCACTCTACACATTCAATGCAATCTCTTGAAAATAACACCAGCATTCTTCAGAGAACTAGAACAAGCAATCCTAAAAGTTGTATGGAACTAGAAAAGACCCTGAATAGCCAAAGTAATGTTGAAAAAGAAAACCAAAACTAGAGGCATCACAGTTCTGGACTTCAAACTGTATCACAAAGCTGTAATCATCATGACAGTATGATACTAGCACAAAAGAGACATAGAGATCAATGGAACAGAATAGAGAACCCAGAAATGGACCTACACATGTATGGCCAACTAATCTTTGACAAAGCAGAAAGGAATATCCAGTGAAAAGAAAGTCTCTTCTGCAAATGGTATTGGGAAAACTAGCCAGCAACATGTAGAAGGATAAAACTAGACCACTTTCTTACACAATACACAAAAATAAATTCAAAATGGATGAAAGACCTAAATATGAGACAAGAAAACATCAAAATCCCAGAGGAGAACACAGGCAGCAACCTCTTTGACTTTGGCTGCAGCAACTTCTTACTAGCATGTATCTGGAAGCAATGGAAACAAAACCAAAAATGAACTGTTGGGACCTCATCAAGATAAAATGTTTCTGCACAGTGAAGGAAACAATCCACAAAACTAAAAGGCAACCTACAGAATGGGAGAAGTATTTGCAAATGACATATTGGATAAAGAGTTAGTATTAAAGATCTGTAAAGAGCTTATCAAACTTGACACCCAAAAAATGAATAATCCACTGAAGAAATGGGCAAAAGACATGAATAGACACTTTTCCAGAGAAGACATCCAGATGGCTAACAGACAGATGAAAATATGCTCAATATCACTCATCATCAGGGAAGTACAAATCAAAATAATGAGATACCACCTCACACCTGTCAGAAAACCAAAAATCAACAACTCAGGAAACAACAGATGTTGGTGAGGATGCGGAGAAAGAGGATTTCTTTTGCATTGTTGGTGGGAATGCAAGCTGGTGCAGCCACTCTGGAAAACCGTATGGACGTGCTTCAAAAAATTAAAAATAGATCTACCTTATGACCTAGCAATTACACTACTAGGTATTTATCCAAAGGATTAAAAAATGCTGATTCAAAGAGACACATGCACCCCAATGATTATAGCAGCACTATCAACAATAGCCAAATAATGGAAATACACACATACACATACACACACACACACTGGAATATTACTTGGTGATAAAAAAGAATGGAATCTTGTCATTTGCAAGAGTGTGGATGGAACTAGAGTGTATTGTGCAAAGCGAAATAAGTCAGTGAGAGAAAGGTAAATATTATATGACTTCACTCATATGGGGAATTCAAGAAACAAAATAGATGAACATAGGGGAAGGGAAGGAAAAAATAAAAACAGAGAGGGAGAAAAACCACAAATAGACTTTCAAATATACAGAACAAACTCAGGGTTGTTGGAGGGGAGGTGTTTGGGGGGATGGGCTAAATGGGTGATGGGCCTTAAAGAGGGCACTTGTTGGGATGAACACTGTGTTGTATGTAAGTGATGAATCCTTGAATTCTACTCTTGAAATCAGTGCTACACTATGTCAATTAACTTGAAGTTAAAAAAAAATTGTAGGGAACAAAATTAAGTGATTATTTTTTAAAAAAGAAGAAAGAAAGTAACTTTCCCAGAAATCAATGTTCTTTTACAGGCTATTCTAATCTTACTCTTTCATTGACTTCTATTATCAGGTATATAGTGATAACCTTAGATCTTTTCTCTCTCTCTTCATCCAAACTTGCATTTTCTACTGCCTACTCTTCATCTCAGCTTAGCGATTTATAGGTACTAGAAACTCTACCTGTCCAGGCTGCTACTCTCTTTCACCTCTACTTCTCTTTTCCCCCTGATCTCAATGCATGACAACATCAATCACCCTCTTGTTCAAACCAGAATCCCCAGCATCATCTGTTATTGTTCCCTCTCCTTCATACCCACATTTAGTCAACCACCAATATGCTGACCTTACTTCTAAACTATCTTGTAAATGCATCCACATTTCCCCATATCCACTGTCTTTTATTTCAGGCTACCATCATCTCTTGCCTGAATTAGTCCGTATATCCTTAATAAGGCTTTTTGTATCTAATCCTGCTCCTTTTAACTGTCTTCTTCACATGGAGATTGGAAAGATTTTTCCATAGAAAAATGGGGTTGGCCCTGTTCACAGTTTAAACCCTTTGATGGTTTTCTCAGTTACTCCCAGGTTAATAATCAAGCCTATTTATATGGATTCATAACTATAATAGCATGTAATTATATGATTGACTCTGGAAAATCAAAGTGAAAAGAGCAAACACAACAACAAAAATCGATCATTTAGAAATGAAAAAATTACTCTCCAGAATAATTCTTGTAACAAAATGACATCAAAACTGTAATTGAATACTATAATAAAATAATAACACTTCAACCTAAGCTACACTCAGAGGGAAATCTGTAGTCTGGAATCCTTTTATCATAAAACAAGAGAAAATGAAACATTCAAATGCAAGAAGCTACAAAAAAATTTTTTAAACACTGAAAAGCATAAAGAATGAATTAGTAAAACTGAAAACAGAAGTTAATGATGTAGAAAACAAAAGAACAGGATGATAAATAGTTGAAAGGTTAATAAAATAGTCAATTTCATGAAAGGTTTTCTGAAGGGAAAAAGTGAGGAGACTATGATGAAGTGGAGAGAAGATAGAGCCACATGTAGGAAAGCTATTGAAATATTTGTGAGAAGATATCTTTTAGCACATTTATTAATAAACTTAACAGTCTTGATAAAGTGGAGAATTTTAAGGAAAATACAAAGCAAACTAAACTGCCTTAACCAGAAATAACAGGAACAGACTAAAAACCATGAAAGTGTTTTGAAATGTTACCAATAAATACTCCCTGAAAATGCCTTAGCTCATGTGATTTTACAGGTCAGATTCCCATTGTGCTCAACACACATTCTAAAAAGGCTTAATTTTTCTGTGTAGAAAACGATGGCACAATCTTGTTTTCAGTCTGTAAAGCTAACATCACTATACCCAAGCCAGATGAAGAGATCAAAAGGTCCATAGGCCAATCAAATCACATACATGAAAAATTCCTAAATGAGATCTATTTAGGTATTTAACATAAGAAAAAACATACAATGACCAAGTAGAACTTAGTCCAATTATTAAAATTGGAGCCATTAATACAAAATAGAAAGACCATATGATCCTTATCAAATAATGCCCTTGAGTAAAATTTAGCATCTATTCCTAATAAAAGGAGAATATTAATTATATTGTTTCTCAATATTATAAAAATTGTTCATCTTAAATTAACAGTCAAAATTATATTTAGCAGTAAACATCATATTACATCAGTGGTATTCCCTTTTAAAGCTAGAAAGTTGGCAAGAATGTTCTCATTTAACATTGTTCTGGAAGTTTTATTGTTAGTAACTTGGAAAGCAAAATAAATGAGTATTGATACTGGAAGAGAGGAAGTAAAAATTACCATATGAATATGAAGACAATGGTTATCACCCTGAAAAGTTCAAGAAAACCAAATGAAAAATTGTAAGAACTAATAGCATAATCCAGTAAGTTACAAAAATCAAAACAAACATACTCCATGACATTTTCAACCTATATATTATTATTGATCAGTTAGTAAGCATCATTGGAGAGTCCCATTTTCAGTTATAAGGATGAGGGTCCCATTTATATTGAGAAGGACTTCAGAAGAATAGGTTTGAACTGGGAAGAAGCAAGATGCCTATTTGAATATGTCAAGTTTGGGACACCTATGAGATTGAAATGTAGTTGAATTTAATCTGTCATTATAGAGCTGGAGTTTAGTGGAGTGGATACAATATTTCCAGTTATAAGGCTTGATGAATTCTCTTGAGAGTGAGTGTAGTTGGAAAAAAATTGATGCAAGGATTGAGCCTTGGAATGCTCCATAATTTAGAGATTATTTAAATATGAGCCAGCCAAGGAGGCTGGGAGGTTGATAAATTTACAAGTGAACCAGGAGTGGGACACCTGGGTGGCTCCGTCAGTTAAGCATCCAACTCTTGGTTTCAGCTCAGGTCATGATCTCATGGTTCATGAGTTCAAGCCCTGAACTGTCAGTGCAGAGCCTGCTTGGGATTCTTTCTCCCTCTCTCTGTCCCTCCCCTTCTCTGTCTCTGTCTCTCTCTCTCAAAATACATAAACAAACTTAAAAACAAAACAAAACAACAACAAAAAACATTTACAAATGAACCAGGAGTTAATGCTGCTCTAAAGGTCAATTGAAATTTGTGTTTTAAGAACAAGGAGGTGATTGGGGCGCCTGGGTGGTGCAGTCGGTTGGGCGTCCGACTTCAGCCAGGTCACGATCTCGCGGTCTGTGAGTTCGAGCCCCGCGTCGGGCTCTGGGCTGATGGCTCGGAGCCTGGAGCCTGTTTCCGATTCTGTGTCTCCCTCCCTCTCTGCCCCTCGCCCGTTCATGCTCTGTCTCTCTCTGTCCCAAAAATAAATAAACGTTGAAAAAAAAAAAAAAAAAAAAAAAGAACCAGGAGGTGATCTTTGCCAAATGCTGCCCATTAGTTAAGTAAGATGAGGACAGACAATTGGCCACTGGATTTGGTAATGTGGGGATTATTCATAATCTTGACAAGATACATTTGTATAGTGGTATGGATGTAAAGCCTGATTAAAGTGAGTTCAGGAAAGAATAGGAGAGAAATTAGACATGGTAAGAGCAACAACAAATTCTCTTGAGGAGTTTTTCCATAAAGGGAAACAAAAATGTTAGAATATTAGGTAAAGATATAGTCAAGAGCTTTTTACATTTTTTGAAAAGTAGAAGATCTAACATCACTTTCATACACAGATGGGAATAATCCAGGAGTATAAAATTTGATGGTGTATGAGAGAAAAAGACATAGTTTGTAAAACTAAATCCTTGGGTAAGTAAGAGGGTATAGATCTAATTGGCAGATAAACAGAGCAGATGGCATTGGAAGCAGAGACAGTCCATTAATTTATTTTTTGAATGTTTTTTATATGAAATTTATTGTCAGATTGGTTTCCATTCCACATCCAGTGCTCATCCCAACAGGTGCCCTCCTCAATGCCCATCACCCACTTTCCCCTCCCTCCTACCCCCCATCAACCCTCAGTTTATTCTCAGTTTTTAAGAGTCTCTTATGGTTTGCCTCCCTCCCTAACTTTTTTTTCCCCTTCCCCTCCTCATAGTCTTCTGTTAAGTTTCTCAGGATCCACATAAGAGTGAAAACATATGGTATCTGTCTTTCTCTGTATGACTTATTTCACTTAGCATAATACTCTCCAGTTCTATACACATTGCTGCAAATGGCCATATTTCGTTCTTTCTCATTGCCAAGTAGTATTCCATTGTGTATATAAACCACAATTTCTTTATCCATTTGTCAGTTGGTAGACATTTAGGCTCAAAAAATTAAAAATAGATCTACCCTATGACCCAGCAATAGCACTGCTAGGAATTTACCCAAGGGATACAGGAGTGCTGATGCATAGGGGCACTTGTACCCCAATGTTTATAGCAGCACTTTCAACAATAGCCAAATTATGGAAAGAGCCTTAAAGAGACAGTCCATTTATAACAAGAGTAGAGAAAGTGATGTGACGTTTATAGACACAGATTCAAATAAATAGGTTGGTAATTGTGATAATTAGAATGTGTAGAAATTGTCTTCATCTCCTGATTATAATTTTGTCTTTTTTGTATTCTATTTACCTTGTTTGATAAAAATTGTAAGAGCTTTGTAACATAAATGGGGGACTACTTACATTTTAACGCTTTAAAAATGAATTTTTAAGTCTCCTATTTAAATGCTATGGGATATTTCACTGTGAAACTAGCTTACCTGGTTGTGCAGTTTTGAACATATTTTTAATAAGCTTGTGTTCACTTTTATGTATTTATACTCACTTCTTCTTCTGCATGGCTCACTTTTCTTCCAGATTTATACATGGCTGGCTTCCTGTTATTTATACCTCTGCTTAAATTCACTTCATCTGATAAAGTTTGACTGCCCTACGCAGAGAACCTATATCTTTCAATTATTTTCATTCCTATTGTCTTGATATTTTCTTCATAGAATTTATCACTCTCTGCAATTATCTTACATACAGTCTTGTTAGTTTCATTTCTGTCTCTTTCCCCTAACCCATAAGTTCCATGAGGTTAGCAATATTGCTGGTCTCTTTCAACACTGTGCACCCAGCATCTTTGTATTCCTTGTGTCTCCAGCAATTATTATTTGTTGAGTGAATGAATGATGAGAAAATGGTGGGGTAAGACCACTAAAATGGCCATATCATATATTTAATCATTTTTATGAAAGAATGAAATTATAATTGTCCTAGAAGAATTATATAGATAAACACACTGGGGACTCATTGAGGGGAGGGATCATTTTATTTTGATTTGTATCTGACACATTGACTGGTGCAATGTTTTATAAATAAAAGCATTTGGTTAACAGTCTTTGAATGAATTTGTAGGTTAATTGGTGAATTAATGAAATATGCTAAAGCTGAGGCATACTTTAGGTTTGTTACTTTATTTTTCCAAAACCAGTATTTTATTGTGGGTACTATTTTAAAAAACAAGGATTTAGCACATGTGACTGAGTATGCCTGATTTTTTAAAGCAACTTTGGGTCTTAAAGACAGCATCTCTGAAGTTCTAACTTAGAGAGTTAAGGAACATATAATTAACTTTACCATAAGCTGATTATAGAGTATCACCAGTGTGGAGCAACAAATCATCTTATCAACTAGAGTACTGTGTGATACTCAGTGAGAGAAACACTATTATATATTTAAAAAAGTTATATTGCCCATTTAGTGTAAGAGAACTATATAAAACTGGCAATGTCACAGGGAAAAATGCTTAGACACAATTTCCATTTCCAGATAAATTTTGCTTTTATGTATTAGTTGTATTAGTATCCTACTGAAATTCTTAGGGTAGAAAGCAGTTATGATTAATGGCAGGTGTTCATAAGCATGTTTTATTATAAGTAGTATAAAAACTAAAGATTGCCTCTTCTCTACATATCCTGTGCTGAAAACTATTCAGAAGGTTTTAGAATAGTCAAGGTCAGCTTCTTAGCCTATTTTATGATGCTGGGGTTGGCATTGTGGCATTTAGAGGATTAATTTATTTTTATTTTTATTTTGTTAATGTTTATTTGAGAGAAAGATAGAGTGTGAGCAGGGGAGGGACAGACAGAGAGGAAGGCACAGAACCTGAAGCAGGCTCCAGGGTCTGAACTATCAGCACAAAGCCCGACGCAGGGCTGGAACCTACAAGCTATGAGATCATGACCAGAGCTGAAGTCAGATGCTTAACTGACTGAGCCACCCAGGTGCCCCTAGATGATTGATTTTTAAATTTCCAAACAGACCACTATTGAGGGTCAGTGTAAGTGCACTGATATTATGTAAACCTAGAACTCACTCATTGTTTGGTTCCTTTATTAATTTGTTAATTCATTTCACATAATAGAATGCATTCCATGAGGCAGTCTTAAGCATTGAAGATAAATAAGTGGTCATAGAAATTGCCCTCCTGAGCATATAATGGGCCAGCAGTCCTAAGTCGAATATAAGAAAGAAGAATCAAGTGAAAGATTCACTGGTAGGTCCCCACAGTTACTTCTGTGCTGTTCACTGAGCCACAATCAAAGCTCCCAACAAGGTCTGCATCTCAGTCCATGAGGCTTTGGGGAAGCTCTATATCAGCCCCTAAGTGTATTGGATTCTCCTTATATTTGTCAGTCCTATAGTCTTTAGTGTTATTTTTTTATTAGCCAAGCCCTCATTACTTTGATCCCCTTTAACAGTTATTTTCTTTATATTAAACTTTGCAAATTAAAAAAAAAAGATTATTGAATAAATAGGTCTATGGCAGAAGCTGAGCTTCTGCATTTCTTTCTTTTTTTAATGTTTATCCATTTTTTTGAAAAAGAGACAGAGTGCAAGTGGGGGAAGGGCACAAGAGAGGAAGACACAGAATCTGAAGCAGGCTCCAGGCTCTGAGCTATCAGCAAAGAGCTGAATGTGGGGCTCGAGCTCATGAACCACCACATCATGACCTGACTTGAGCCAAAGTTAGAGGCTTAAGCAACTGAGCCACCCACCCAGGCACCCCTGATCTTCTGCATTTCTAAACAAGCTCCCAGGTGGTGTTTCTGATCCTTGTATCACACCATAAGTAATGAGAACATATAAAACCAAAAAAAGGGAGGTCTTTGGTTTTCTGAAATTCTCAGTGATTTGAGTGTACACAAGGGTCAAAACATGTTTACACTAAAATGCTGAAGACCCAGGTATGCTCTTGTGAGGGTACCCTCACGCATGCCTCCAAGCCTTGTTATTATTATATGCAAATAGTTCTTTGGCCATTCTTCACATCTTAGAGCCCAGCCCACTCTTGAGAGGATTAGCCTGGGAACAGTGCTCACCTAGACCCTAGAGACATCTTTGAGGCTATTTGGGAAAATCATTCTGGGTGCTTCAGAATATAAACTGACTCTAGTGGAGGGAGCATGAGATCATGGATCTGGATAAAATAGAATCTACACACATGAAACTGGGTTCAGAACATGAATGGACTCAAATCCTCATGTATAATTGTGTGTACATAGCTGACTGGAATATTGGAGTTGGGACTAAGTTCTGAACAAAGAGAGAGGGAAAAGAGTAGAGAGTAGAGCTCTTTGTTGCATATTCTCAATTCTGGACTATGTGTATATTCTAACTTTTCTCTGGTATATGACAGAATGAGGCATAGACAAGAGATAAAATACCAGTTAACTTGGATTTAGAATTCTCAATCTCATCATTTTCCTTCACTCTTTAGTCAATGGCTAGCCATTCCAGCAGGAAAAAGGCGTATCGCTGAATGATCTATTAATACACTGTTGCCAGTAATAAGTACTTTTAATAAGTACTTTCATTATCCCTGTTTTCTACTGTAATTTCCCCTATTATCCTCAAGAAAAGATATGTAAAACAAAGATACAAATTAAATTATAAGCCATATCATTTATGACAGAATTCTATGTTTAAAAAATTTTTTTAACATTTATTTTTTTTTCAAGAGAGAGAAACACAGTGCGAGTGGGGGAGGGGCAGAGAGAGAGGGAGACAGAATCCAAAGCAGGCTCCAGGCTCTGAGCTGTCAGCACAGAGCCCAACGCAGGACTCATACTCATGAACCATGAGATCATGACCTGAGCCAAAGTCAGCCGCTTAACCGATTGAGCCACCCAGTCACCCCATCTGACAACAGAATTCTGACCCACAGCCTTGGTGGCAGCCAGCCCAAGAAGCCAAGCCACACCTCTATGGTGGTCAGCCCAGAATAGTCAGTACATAATCAATGACTACCAACTTCTATATGTTTTGCCCTCACTTCCAAATCAGAACCAATCAGAGAAAGGCATATTTGTATGTCTTATGCCTACTTAACTTCACTGCACTTCTGTCTCCAGCACAAAATGCACAAGCATTACTTATGACCAACTATTGCTAGCTCTCATGGGATCATCTAAGTCTAAATCCTCTCCTTCTACAGGATAGCCTTCTGTTTCTTATATATTTTTTCACTATAATTTTAGTTCTTTGTGCCTGTCTCTCTAAATGGTATGATTTCACCAAGGATGCTTTGGACCTTCTGTGTCTATTCTAAGGAATAGTTGACTAGAACAAAAATACTCATTTGATAATCATCTTAGAAAATAAAGAGAATATGGGCAACATTTTTTACTGGTATATAGAGGCCAACAAACAATATCCTGATTAAAAAATTGCTTCACTAAATGGTTCTCTGGACAAATCTAATGAGCAATTTGGCAAACTTAGGCAATAAGAACCTAGACTCATAAATCTTCACTCTCCTTATTCTCCATTTGACTCTCTGTATCTGGCTCCCATCTTCCCCCATGCCTCTGTGACTGCTCTACTTACACATCTCCATTGACTGCTACCTTCTCTTCTTGTCTAGACCCTTTACCTTTTCCCCAGTGACTGTTCTAAGACCCCAGAATACCATTTTCCTCTAAGGATAAATCATCCCAATTAGCTGTGTGTGCAGGTTACTATAGAATTCAAACCTTGAATCCATGTTAAATTTAAGACTATAATCAGGGGCTTTCCTAAACACAGAGGAGGCCAGCAACTATTTCTAGGAGCATCAGAATTCTTTTGGATGCATATGACCCAGGGCTGCCGGACCTCTTTCACCTTGTGTGCATATAGTCAGAACCTCAGATGCTAAATTTTGAATGACAAAGGACAATGGAACCTATCCAGAAAGGGACCTCCTTTCTATAAAAAAAAAAATTCTACAATAAACCCGAGGGTTAAGAGAGACCCCAAAAGTAGGAAAACATATCCTAAAAGTCTATTGAAACATTCCCAGTAAAAATCAATTTGATCGTAATTCAGTAATGCAAATAAAGAAAAGATGATGTCAGGATGGGAACTGTCTACTTACCTAAACTACAGGTGTTGTAACACCTGGCAGAATATTTTGAGATTGTTTTTGAAGAATAATAAGATGAGATTCAAACTATGGCCCTGCCATTCAAACTGCTGGGGGAACATTTCCCAACAGACCCCCTACTGACAAGGACACTTGTAAGTATTTTAAACAGAAAGGATATTTTGAACAAAAGAATATCCCATCTTACAAAAAAGAAAGCAGGACAAAGAAAAAAAAAAACCTCATCTCAGATCAAAGACGACACACGAAGGAAGGAAAAAAACATCCATTATCCTGCTTTACCCTTAAACACTCAAGGTGAACGAACTATAAATATATATGGTCAACCTCATAAATTTCTGGTACATATGGGCATCATTCCTATATTAAATCCGTTTACTTTTGCTTCACTTCTTCCTGGGCATAAATATAGGACACAGGTGCTAGATATTTATAATAGCCCAGGTTTTCCCTGTGTTTTAGCACTTAAATGTAACCCTGGGACCTTTGACTAAACAGCTTTATTTCCTGCTCTGTGATACCACCCTTAAGAATTTAACAGGGAGGGATTTACTTTGAAAATGGAATTGTAATATTAAGTGCACACCAGAAGGACTATTTCTTGAGGTTCCAGAGGACTCCAGTATTCAAATCAAGTTGTGTCTGCTCTAGATAGAGCTTTGCCTTCTCCATTGTTTTTGATGCATACCCCAATTGAAGATCTTAACACTATACCTGATACTATATGGACTAAAAATTCCACTGGCATAGGAAAAACAATTGGATTAGAACCTATTAAAGTTAAGACAGATCTTGCCAAAGTATTGCAAACTTCCCCAGTATCTCTTGGAGCCAGAAGCAAAGGAAAGAAAACCTCTAGTTGAAGACCTTATGTCCAAAGGCCTTCTCATACTCTCTTTTAGCCAGTGTAACACTTCTGTCCCACCAGCATAAATAACAGATGGATGAAGATTTTGATTTGTTCCAGATTTTAGAATATTAAAAATATATATCTCTCTTCTCAATAGTGCTTAGACCAAATGTCATCTCAGTATCAAATCTCCCCAAAGTGACCTGTTTCAACATAGTGGATTTTTTTCTGCTCTTTTCAAAGTGTACCTTTAGCCCAGGACAGTTAATACTTGTGGTGGCCAGTGGTACATGTGGAAAGTTATGCTCTAGGGGTTCACTGAAGCTTCCTCAAATTTTTCTCAGGTCTTTATTCAAAAATTAGATCTAAATTTCTTGTGTCACTCAGTTTAGATACAATACGTGGATGATTTGTTCAAAGAACAAATACTTTGTTTAGGGAACGAGGAAGCCTATAAAAAAAAATTCCATTTGTTTGCCTCAGCCTTAGCAGAAAAGGGACATAAAGTTTCAAAAGGTAAATAACACATTTGCCAAACCGGTCCATTATTTAAAATATGGCTGGGGCGCCTAGGTGGCTCAGTCAGTTCAGTGTCCGACTTTGGCTCACGTCATGATCTCACAGTCAATGAGTTCAAGCCCCATGTCTGGCTCTGTGGTGACAGCTCAGAGCCTGGAGCCTGTTTCAGATTCTGTGTCTCCTCTCTCTGCCCCTCCCCCACTCATGCTCTTTCTCTGCCTCTCTCTCTCTCTCTTTGTCAAAAATAAACATTAAAAAAAGTTTAAAGTATGGCCTATCTAGGTGGGAAAAACATTCTCCAAATAAATTAAAAATTATCTAAACATAGTATAGAGCCCTGATCACATGATAACTTAAAGAATTTCTAGGTTCATCAGGATATTGAAGGAAATGAGTGTCAAGTTTTTCTGAGATTGCAGCAGCTTTTTATAAACTGACCAAGTGATGAGAAGAGATCCTCTCCTCTTGGAGCCCAAACATGAACAGGTCTTCCTACCTACAAAGACCCTTTTGTCTACTTATGCATGTGCATTTTGGGCAAGTCCTTGGGCTTTTAACCTAATGTCATGGGAACCATCAAAAACCCATCATGTACAGTAGCTTCACCCTTGACCTGGATGCAAGACTTCCCTCCTTGGTTGTAGAGAGACCATTGCCACTTCAAAACTTGATGCTTTGTGGACTAGTTCTAGACAACCCATTTGGATTTATGGTCCCTCACACCATATAGCCTCACTATTGATTGAGAACACGCAACATTTTCCAGCAATCAAGTTAATCTCTTGAGATGCTGTTACTCTTTCCTTCTCAAATACTGTTTCCTGTTACAACTTCTAGAATCTTACACTCTCTGTTCTCTTGCCCTACCAGAAAAAAGGGAACCTCACAGTTGTCTTACTTCAGGTAGGGAACCTTATGCACTTTGCTCAGATTTATTGAGACTTTCATTGAGAACCGTGACCTATTATTATTTCTTAATGAGTCATACCTCAAGGTTGGAACTAGAGGCTGTGAAAGCAAGATGTGTTTTCACTAAATTAAGCTCTCCTTTAGAATATAGTTTTCTATCTGAGGTAAAAATCAACCCAGAAGGCCTAACTTTTGGCACTTAGTAAAACTTGTAAACTAGCCACAGAGCAGATAGTATAAACATTCATATAGATAGTAAACATGGTTTTGGCATAGGGCATGGCTTTCTGATGCTTTAGAAACAAAAGAGGCTTCGTATCTCTGCTGCAGCATCCACAAAAATGCACAAAAAGGTGAGAAACCTTATTTTTAATTTTTAAATTGTATTTAAATCCAAATTAGTTAACATATAGTGTAATAATGATTTCAGGAGTAGAATTTAGTGATTTACCACTTACTTATAACACCCTGTGCTCATCCCAACAAGTGCTCTCCTTAAGGCCCATCACACATTTAGCCCATCTCCCCACTCAGCACCCCTCCAGCAACCCTCAGTTTGTTCTCTATATTTAAGAGTCTCTTATGGTTTACCTCCCTCTTTCTTTTTAACTTGTTTTTCCTTCCCTCCCCTTATGTTCATCTGTTTTGTTTCTTAAATTCCAAATATAAGTGAAATCATTTATTTCTCTTTCTCTGACAGACTTCTTTTGCTTAGCATAATACATTCAGTTCCATCCATGTTGTTGCAAATGGCAATATTTCATTCTTTTTGATCACTGAGTAATATTCCAGTGTGTGTGTGTGTGTGTGTGTGTACACCACGTCTTCTTTATTCATCAGTCAATGGGCATTTGGTCTCTTTCCATACTCTGGCTATTATTGATAGTGCTGCTTATAAACATAGGGGTGCATGTGCCCCTTTGAATCAGCATTTTTGTATCCTTCGGATACCTAGTAGTACAATTTCTGGGTCATAAGGTAGTTCTATGTGTAACTTTTTGAGGAACCTCCATACTGTTTTCCATAGTGGCTGCACCAGTTTGCATTCCCACCAGCAGTGCAAAAGCGTTCCCTTTTCTCCACATCTTCACCAACATCTGTTGTTTCCTGAGTTGTTAATGTTAGCCTTTCTGACAGGTGTGAGATGGTATCTCATTGTGGTTTTGATTTGTATTTCCCTGATGGTGAGTGATGTTGAACATCTTTTCATGTGTCTGTTAGCCATCTGGATGTCTTCTTTCAAAAAGTATCTTTTCATGTTGTTGAGAAACTTTTAAATGTTCTGTTACTTCCTAGAGGGCTGGCTTTTATAAAGTTTGAGACCCATGTAAAATATGGGAAGGAAAGGAAAATCTCTACCAGATGATTATGCAAAACAAGCAGGATTAATTAAGGTTATGATCCCATCTAAACCTTCAAAGGATATGCCTCCAGAAAGGTTCAAAAAGGCAGTTAGGAAATATCACTGTTTAGCTCCTTCTTTTGGAAAGGAAGAATGGAAAAAATCTGGTTGTACCCTTCACTCAGGTAGTGTCTGTGATCACAAGATGGCTGGTTGGTGGCACCACATGATTTCAAAATTGTATTAACGAAATTTCTTCATGCAACCACTCATCATGTTATAGACAGATGGCTCATTATCTTAAATCAACATTAGCCAGGAAACTAAAAATAACCAAGAGAACCTATATTCAGGTCAGGCCATGAAAAACTTTAAAGATATGGCATGAACATGAATCAAAGCCTTATGAGCCATTTGACCACGTCAGATGAATTTTATCTATCTCCTATTTTCCGCGGGATCTGAGTGTGTTTCCATTATTATAATATGGATTTTAGAATGGGTTAAATCCTTTTTTTGCTCAAAAGATGCAGTCTCTAAAGTGCTGCTTGATTTTGTGTTTTCTGCTTAGGTTTACCAACTTTTATATCAGGTGACTGAGGCACAAATTTATGGGAAACACAAGATAACTCTGTAAGGTGTTATCTCTTACTCAAAAACTCCACTGTCCTTAATATCCTTTTGGAAAGGTTGAAAGATTAAATAACATCTATAGGTATCCCCAGCAAAATTTTCAGAAACCCTTGAGTTCTCTTAGGCAAAGTTACTCCCACTATCCCTTATGATATATGGTTCACTCCCTTGGGGACATATCTGTTATCCTTCTATGAACTGAAAACTGGAAGGCCCATGCATTTAGAGATTTCATTTCTGATACTGGACTCTGCTTCACAGGCACAGGCATGGCAAAATATTTCAAGGGACTCTGGTACTATACTCACTCTTATTATTAACAGATTAAGTCTGCCTTTCTACAGCATCAATATCATCTTTAGTCTCTTCATGACCTTCAATCAGGAGATTTGTATATTGGAGAAGACATCAGAGAAAAGCTTTTCTTGAAACTCATAGGAAATAATCTTATTAGGTACTGCTAATAACAAATGAAGCAGTGAAACTCCAGAAGGTCAGTCTTGGGTTCATGTTTCACAACTGAAAAAGCCATTGGGAATTCACGCAATTAGAAGTCTAACAATAGATGAATTCAAACTGAGGATTCTCAGAAATCTAGAAGCTGCTTATCTTAAGAAATAGGCAGCTAGTTCAAGACCTTTGGAACAAGCTGATGACCTTGGAATGTAGATAGACCACCAAGACCCCTGTGTCTGTCTTGTTTTTCTCTGTTTGCTTATAATCATTTTTTTTCCTTGATTGTAGACTACTCTAATGGCCTTTTTCTCTTTTCTTTTTATTATAATTTTTAGATCAGAATATACTAATGCCTTACTAGTGCCATACTAATTCTTAGAAAAACTAAACGGTAGCCACTGCCCTCAATCTTACCAACTGCCACATATGCCACCCATCCCTGGATCTTATGATAAAAACCTTTGGGCAATTCTAGTCTCATCATATGAGACCATGCATAGGAAATTACAGTTGATGGCATTTCTACTTGAATCTAGATGGAAATGACTTTCAGCAACTCAAACTGCAACTTTGCTAGTGTTTCTTTCTCTTAGAAAAAGAGCAAATTATTACAATCCATTGATCAGACCATAAGTAAATCTAAATGTAAGTTCAATAGTCTTTGCAAGTTAGCAAGCTAAATACTTGCTAAATGAAGAAAATAATAGAGATCCAAATATGTAATACAGGTAATGTGAGGCCTTGCTCTGAGCTTTTGCCACATACAAATCATCTTTTTTATCCTGGATTTCCATGTACTCTTACTTCCTATGTACGTTAGAGATGCCTGGTCCTCATTGCCTCATATTAACACTCCTGCACCTTTGGAATTCTAAGACAAAGTGTAGAAAGCCTAATTCTATAAATCACCAAGGCTGGGAATTCTTATTCATGTATGAGCTCCAAAAGGAGATCACGTTTGATTATTGAGGCATTCCCCATGGGAGGATTACTGACTCACTATTTATGCAAACTATCAGAGAACTGTATGATTGGTGGCAATCATACAACTAGAAAAGGCAATAAAAACGTTATCACTAACTGACAGAAGTTACCATCAGTAATACCACCAATGATACCATCAATGATACTATCAATGGAATACTTGGAATGGATACTATCAATGGAATACTACATGGAATACAAATCCATCTTAACTCATGGGCATGAATACAGATGGACAATTGTATTGCTCTAAGTTTGTTGTTGGCTAGTCATTTTGGTGTCTAAGCCATTGCCAATATTTCTTGCTCTGCTTGGATCAGTAATGCAGGCAGGATAGAACAGGCTATGTATTGGCTTTAGGATAGAGCTACTTGGCTGTCAGGTTAATTCTTATGGACTATGGATTAGTTCTCTTGGCCTGAGTTGAGCAATTGGGGTTCCCTGTTCCAAAGATTTAATAAAGAGTATTAATTATTCTTGTTTTAGTCAGTGTTCATGGTGCTGGGTCATTGCATTCTTTCTGGAGCCTTAGGTGACCTTGTGCGGTCACTTTCCTGTCAGATGTTTGCCATGATATAACAACACAAAAGTCAAGAAGATCTCATGATGCAATGGACTGTTGAGAAAACTGACATGGCCTGAGCAGTGAAGACGTGGGTCTTTAGCCGTTCATGAATTGTGCAGTCTGTCTCAAGTTGTAAAAATGACCAAAGAGGCAGGGAGTGGGGGTGGTAGATGGGCGGTGAGACTGAATGGTCTACAGTCAATGGTCAGACCAAGTGTGATAATGGGACTCTGGTCCACAAACCGTGGTGGCATCCGTTCCAGTAAGCCAAACCACATCTCTGCAGCAATTGGTCCAGAATGGTCAGTGATTGCTGGCTTCCCTCTTTTCTTAACCCTGCCTCCAGCTTAGAACCAAGCAGAAAAGGCTGGGTACGTTCCTGAAACCAGTCACATAAGATGTCTTATTTCTAGTTAGTTTACCTCCAGCTTCCCTATGCCAACAACTCCAATCAGAATATATCTAAAGCCCCCCACCCCACCCCTGCACACATTTTTAAAAAAACTATCAGGCTTTCCCACTCTCCTGCCTTCACTGAGTCTGTGAAATGCAACTCGTGGTAGCTGACTCCCTTGCATAGAAAGCTCCGAGTAAATGTCATCTGTTTGCTCTCCTTTAGGTGGTTTTTTGTTAATTCTACAGCCCTGAGCCATAACCCCTGTTACCTGAATCAAATATTTTAAGTGTTACTTGAGGTTAGTAGTTATTAAAATGTTAGTGTACACCAGAATCACCTGGAAGGATTGTTAAGCCACAGATGGCTGGGCCTTTACCCCCAGAGTTTATAATTCAGTAGGTCTTGGGTCGGGCCAAGGATGAGCACTTTAGTTTTCAGATGATGCTAATGTTGCTGGTCAGCTGACAGCATTTTTGAGAAATGTCACCTTATACTGCCAATATGATTTAGTAACAACAGCAATAATACCTGAATTTATGTGGTGTTCTCGCTCACTGTGAGACAATTGTGTAAAATCTATGGACCCAAAGACATGTTTTAAAACATGACCTTCTTTGGAAACATACACCTTGACTTGGAGTTATGAGGTTATAAGAGGGAGAGAAATGAATTTGATCAGAGTCAGAGGGAAATGTCTCCACCTTGCCCATAATTATGATTTGTTTTGTCCTTCTAGGGTAATTAGCCATACTTCAGCAAAGGGAACTAGGAGGCTTTGTACTTACTCATCCATGATCTAAGCCTGAAAAGGCAACCTCCTTACCAAATTGAAAAGGTGAAAAGAAAATTATTGGGGTTAAGTTAGTTATGATCGCCTCTTACCAGAAGAAAGATGAATAGGTTAGCAATGGTATCTGGCCACTAATTGTTAACTCCCTTAGTAAATTCTATTGTCATTTGAGTGGAAATAGTGATGCAGAAAGCTGGGAGTAGAGCAAGGATGTAGATGCAGTTCTTGCCAAGGCAGTGAAGAAGACAAAATGACTCAAGGTGACCTTGAGAATCGAAAGGTTGGGGGCGCCTGGGTGGCGCAGTCGGTTAAGCGTCCGACTTCAGCCAGGTCACGATCTCGCGGTCCGTGAGTTCGAGCCCCGCGTCGGGCTCCGGGCTGATGGCTCAGAGCCTGGAGCCTGTTTCCGATTCTGTGTCTCCCTCTCTCTCTGCCCCTCCCCCGTTCATGCTCTGTCTCTCTCTGTCCCAAAAATAAATAAACGTTGAAAAAAAAAATTAAAAAAAATAAAAAAAAAAAAAGAATCGAAGGGTTGGCAGTGAGTCTCCCTTGGGAAGCTCATGGTCTTACTGCTGCATATAGATCTCGGCTGGCCTGTGGATGTCCCCCTCCCCCCCACCCCACGCACCAATATTCACCATTCTCTTATGCCAGCATTAGTTTTCCTCCTTGTTTTACCTCACTTATGTTCCTCACAACTTAAATACATCGGGTATCCTGATGACCAAATGATGCTCTTTGTTTTCAACTTTATTTTGCATTTTTGCTTGAATTGTCTGGAAAAACAAACATGATAAATCTCACCATAAATTGGACAGGTTCCTGTGTAATCTGCCTTTCTCAGTTAAGATTTACTCACAATAAAAAGAACGGTCAAGTACTTCCTTCTTTGTGCATTCTACACCAGAAGGCATTTATCGACAGTACACTGAGGAAACATTTTTTTATGGTAGCCAGTTTTGGTCTTTGCTTTTTAAAATTTGAAAAACGGAACCAAATTAAAAAAAAAGAGACCACGGTAATGATTAAGGGGTGAAAACAAATCTGAAGGGGAACTGTTTAAAGAATTGGATTGTTTAGCTGAGTAACAGAGCAGGTTCGAGGTTGCATTGAAGGGTCTACCTTGTGGTCAGTCATTACCACCTAATAATTTTTTATGAATGACATCTGGGAGAATGAAGAATGAAACCAATTACAATTTCTAATGGAACATTTGATCTAGTCAATGATTCTGAGGCACCAAATGCCTTCAGGAAGCTTTCTTCTCAGCTGGAACCTAATTTTACTGGAGCCATTTTACTCTGTATGATAATGCAGCTGTCCTTTGTGGCTTCTCTGAGGTCAAAAAGGCATCACTGTGTGCTGTTTAGGAGTAAGTTTCTTTCTAAATAAGATCTGACTGGGTCATTACCCAGAAGCAATAATTGGGCCATCGGGGACAAGATGAGCTCAAAATGAAAGAATTATTCACTGGCTAAAGATGATAAGCCACTAAGGCAAAAAAAAAAAAAAAAAAAATCAGCTAAGACCACAGATTATGTCATCGGAATTAGGGCTTTCTCTTGCTTATTTATATGGGAGAAAGAACTGACCATACAAGGCTTGTTTAATAAATATTTTGAAGTGGCAGTTTTAACCAAAATTGATTATTGCTACCCCCTACCAAAAAAAGAGAGAAAATTATAAAATTCCAGTTACTGTAAGCCAGTCAACGGTTGAGGAAATACTATGTATATTTAGAGAAGAAACAATATTACCTATGAAAATACTACTTAAACATGGCTATGTGGGAATTGGGCTGCTTCCAATAAATTTTTAGCAAGCATTTCATATTTTTAAAATTAATAACTTGATTTAGCATATAAGACATTATTATGAACAATGTTTTTTACACATGTACTTGTAAAAGAAATGCTTTGAAAATAGGCATTTTATATAAATGATACAGAAATATTTTCATCACCTTGGAACAAATATCTGATCTCATTTGCATTGTTTTTATTTTTTATTATAAATCTGAAAATAGGGATCAATGTGTTTTGTAGTTCAGTTGCTAAACTGCCAAAAATAAAATAATAAAACTTCATCTTTAATTGCAACCCGCAAAGGGATTACTTGCTTTCTTTCTTGGTTTTCTTCAACATAAAAAGTACTTGTTATGAATAGAAAACAAAGAAAATAATAGCTTTGTGCTTACATATTTTCATATTTTATTTGGAGAGTTTTATTAAAAGCATATTGTTGTATGTGGTATGTATCTAAGTTTCTATTAACAGACCTATATTACGTATAGCACTAATGTGAACAGTATTTTCTCAGCTCAGTATTCGAAGGTATACATGCAAAGCACACCTTATTGACAAGTCCTAGTGGGTGTTATTCCTGCAAGATATGGTGAGAATATACCTTTAGATTTAGTGCCTTCATATTAAGGCAACATAATTGTGGTCTTTAGTTTACTTTGAAAATTAGTTGTTTGCAATCTAGAGTAGTTGATTGTTTGCAATCTATAGCAACATTGTAGTTAAAGTTCACAAAAGACTATTTAAATCCATTATTTAAATGAGAAAGTGACTCAGTTGAGCCACTGTGAGAAAGTGGGCTTAGTTAAGGCTTGTGAGCACATGGTAGGATGATCAACTATCCCAGTTTGTCCAGGACTGAAAGGTTCCCCAGAACACGAGGCTTTCAGTGCTAAAACTAGGACCATCCCAGGGAAAACTGGGAAGAGTTGGTCACCCTAATACATGTCTTCTGATGGCTCTCCTTGAAGGAACATTCCCACCCTAAACTCCAACCAGAGACAACACTGAGCCACTCTACCATCTCACCTTAGGGCATCATTGCAATGGAAGTGAGGGAACAAGGAATGCAGATTTCTTGGGGAAAAGCACCAGAGTAGTAAGGAAAGGATGTTAGGTTGTACTGTAAGTGTGAAGGAAAGCCATTGGAAAGTATTAAGTGGGTGTGGCCTGATCTGACTTATGATTTAATAGAATCCGTCTGCAGGTGGAGGTTTGACTGTAGTAAGGCAAAGGTGAAACAGGATGGCCATTTAAGGGTCTTTGCAGAAGTTCTGGAGTCATTATAGGGTGGATTTGGTAGAAAGGAGTTGAATTGCAATGTATTTTGAATATAGAACCAATAAGATTTATGCATGGATGGGATGCAAAGTGTGAGAAAAAGAGAAAAACCAAGGATTATTACAAAGTTTTTGCCCTGAACAATTGGGTAATTGGTGTTGCCTTTTACTTAGATAGCAAACACTAAAAGAACTGATATAGGGGAAAATCAAGAGTTTGTTTTGGGTGAAAGTTTGATAGGTTTATTAGAAATTCAAATAAATATCAGGTAGGCTATTGGCTACAAAAGACTTGAGTTTAGGGGAAATACTTAGCTAGAGTTTAGAGAGGTAAATCTAATGGTTATTGATGTTTATATTGATGTTATTTGAAATAATGGGACTGACTGGGTTCATCTGAAAAGTGAAGGAAAAAGTTGAGGACTAAATCCAAGGAACTTCAACATTTAGAGTTTAGAAAGAGGTGAAAGAGTTGACACAGGAGTCTGGAAAGGAGAAGCCAGAAGGGAGACTAGGATAATTTAATGTCATGACATCAGGAGAAGACAGAGTTTCAAGAAGGAAGGAACAATTAAGGATATCAAATGTTAAAATTTCAAGTAAGACGAGGATTAATGATTTTGATTGGATTTGGTAATATGTAGACTCTTACGAGGGTAGTTTCCATGCAGTTTTTGGGATAAAAGCATGACTGGAGTAGGTTTGAGAGAGCATGAGGAGGGAGAATAAATGGACCCAGACAGTGTGGTCTGATGACGGAAGTTACCACTATGTAAATTTCATTGAATGTGGTAGCACTTAATGTTTTTAATAGCTGGGCTGTACTTAAGTATATTGCACACTTGTGAGTTCAAAATATTCTTCATAAAATCATGCCTAGGGGCGCCTGGGTGGCGCAGTCGGTTGAGCGTCCGACTTCAGCCAGGTCACGATCTCTCGGTCCATGAGTTCGAGCCCCGCGTCAGGCTCTGGGCTGACGGCTCGGAGCTTGGAGCCTGTTTCCGATTCTGTGTCTCCCTCTCTCTCTGCCCCTCCCCCGTTCATGCTCTGTCTCTCTCTGTCCCAAAAATAAATAAAAAACGTTGAAAAAAAATTAAAAAAAAAATCATGCCTAATTCTAATTTGTGCTTTTTCTTTAAAAAGCTAGTTTGTGGCTATTGTGGCTATATTGCCCTTATAAGCAGGCTGTGGCCACCATTACAAAGCTATAATGAAATGACACACCCATGCCTCGTGCTGAGATAATCTAGGTAAAAAAAATTATAGGCTTTTCATAAAAAGCTTATACACTGTGAGATCCAAATCATTACTGTTAACAGATGATCAGTCTTGGCCCTCACACATCAATATGGAATGGAAAGTCAACTTCCACCCTTTTTTTCAAGTTGATGACATCTTGGCCTTAAATTATAGTCATAATAGTAGTGGATAGCAACAATGGTAGTTACGTTAGTACTTAATATTTTACTGTATTGCAGTTGCTTAATACAAGATCATAAATGAGTATGCTTTTTTTTTTTCTTTTTCAGTGCTAGATTTCAGTGTGAACAATTTCAGTATTAACTATTGAGCATGCACACTGCATAGTGCTAAGGTTTAGGTGTTAAGAGAAAAAAAAAAATTAAGATCGATCCTGAGTTAGCTCTGACTATAGACTGGTTCAGATTCAAATACAGGCTAGAATAAAAAATTGGACAAAATTTTTACTTTGGATCACAACCAAATCTGCAGATAAGCAAAGCAAAGGGCAGACAGGAAGCCAAGGTTAGAAGTGAATGGATGCTGTTCCAGAATGCCTTCCTCGTTCTTCACAGAAGCTAGCCCAACTTCCATGTCCTCAGTAGCCAGCATGGAGTGAGGAATCTCAGGTCATGAGAACCCAGAGCTCTAGGCTTGCTGCTTTTTCTCATGTTATGCTGGGCAAGAATAATTCTTAGAGGGAAAACTTCAATTAACTTTTAGGAAAAAAGAAAATTTGGGAATTAGAGAGAGAGGTGGATGACGATCACTTGGTCTTATTTTCTGTCAAGACCTTATGTGCTAAAACCAGTAAACACCAATTACCAGAGAAGGGGGTGTCTTGTTCAAATGCAAATTCTGATTCAGTAAGTCTCCAAGATGAGGTGGGTGCTGCTGGTTAGGGCACAGACTTTTAGTAGTGAGGAGCTAAATGCTTAACATGGTGAATTAGAGTAAGATGGAAAAGACAAGTTTAGGACAAATTGTGGAGGGTTCTGAAGATCAGATTGAAGAGTTAGATTTTTATTTTTATTTTTTTAATGTTTATTTATTTTTGGGAGAGAGTGTGTGAGTGGGAGAGAGGCAGAGAGAGAGGGAGGCACAGAATCTGAAGCAGGCTCCAGTCTCTGAGCCGTCAGCACAGAGCCCAATGCAGGGCTTGAACTCATGAACCTTGAGATCATCACCTGAGCCAAAGTCAGACACCTAATCGACTGAGCCACATAGTCGCCCCAGAGAGATTTTTAAATGTAGAAGATGGGGCATCTATTGATGGATTTAGATCAACTGCCATGAAGTCATGATTTTAGAACTAGTCATAAATTAGACAACACAGAGATCAGACAGGATGGCATAGATTTCTGAGAAGTTGAAAACACTTGATGGGATTTGGAGGTATTTAAAATATGTTTGAGGCAAAGAAGATAGTCAATAAAAATCCCAAAGTTGTGAGACAAGATGAAGAGAAAGATACTTCCATTACAAAAATTGTTAAGCAAGGAATGTTGGTGGATGGTGAAAAATGAATACTTCCCCTTCTATCTAGAGATATGCTAATATCGTTAACAATATTGGCAGAAAATAAAGGAAAAACCAGCCTTTAACTGAGGGCTAATAAATATGTGCATACCAAAAGACGGTGACATGTTTGGGGGAAAAATTAAACTTTAAATTTTTGAAAGAGTATTATGAATTGCAGAGTGAAAGAATAAAGGAAATGAATGGAAATGAGAACTTATATCCCAAAATAGATATGAAACTTCTGGAGCAACATATAAACATTGCAGGGTAGACAGCAAACAAGCTTCAGCTGAGGTATAATTCATAAAACATCAGCTGGAGTATGTCATTCAAGCTACTTACATAATTATAGTCCAATACTTCTGCTGCCTTTGTTACTTATGTCGCTCAGTTTATTACTGCAACTTAGAACCAGCACTTTAGGTGATTCATTAAGAGAGACAGAGACAGAGAGAGACAGAGAGAGACAGAGAGAGAGAGAGTGTGTGTGTGTGTGTGTGTGTGTGTGTGTGTGTATGTGTGTGTGTGTGATGTATTTTTTTTTTTTAAATTAAAGATGCCCTACCCTCATTTAACTCTAAGAAGATTTTGATTATAAAGTGGCTGTAATGAGTGTTTTGATGACAAAGGTTTGAGCTCTTAGAATATTCTTTTTGTTCCTTGTACTGATCCTCTGGTAGTAGTGCTGTGGGAGAAACTTCTCATTGTGTGCCAGCGTCTATCTTTTTCTTTTTTCCATAGCACTGCATTTTTATTTACGGAAGTGTCCGGTTACAGACTAATTTTCCCAGCTTCCCTCATGGCTAGATACGGTCATTTTGGCCAATGTGATATGAGTAGAAGTGATTTATGAGACCCCTTTAAAGAGGAATCGGGTTGTGCCCTCCTACCGCAGTTTCCTCCTACATCTGCTTATTCAAACATGGACATGGTGGTAAAGCAGCGCAGACTAGGAAGAACATGAATGTGCGGTGAGAGAAGAGCATGAGGTGATGTGAGCCTGGTTTCCTACATCCATGAGTTGCCAATCACCCACACACTCACACCCTTTCAAGAAAGAGAAGCACATTTCAATATTGTGTATTTGGGGTTTGTTACAGCAACCAAACCTGTGGTCTAATAAATACAAGGCACTTTGAGGAAGGTCAAAACCTAGTGTACCTCTAGACCTTCCTCACTAAACAGAGGCCCTCTTTGATATCAGTGGGGTGTTAAGTATTAGAGTAGCCTTCCACATTGACCTTTGTCCCTAATCTTTCTATACCTGTTCATCCAGCCCTTTCAGTTCTGGAAAGCTGAACATAGTTTTCTCACCCAAGCCCACTATTGCACAAATATACACAATCCTATTCTTTGTAAATTCCTAATTGATTAACTAGCATAACGTGGCCATTATCTCCTTGTTGTACAGTGCCCTTCCTTCCTGGTTTCAACTGGTGTCTTTTTTTTTTTTTTTTTTAAGTTTATCTATTTTGAGAGACAGAGACAGAGAGAGAGACAGAGAGAGTAGGGGAGGGGCAGAGAAAGAGAGGGGGAGAGAGAATCCCAAGCAGGCTTTGCACTATCAGCCCAATGCAGGGCTCCTACTCAAGAACTGTGAGATCAGGACCTGAGCCAAAATCCAGAGTCAGATGCTTAACCAGCTGAGCCACCCAAGAGCCCCTCAACTAGTTTTTTTTTCCCCAAAGATGTATAGTCCTCTTTAAACTGGGAAATGAAATATTTGCTTGAGTATGCTGTGGTTCCATATTCTCATTTCCTTTTATGTCAGACTACTCAAATGATGAGACTTTGTACACTGTCTTCAAATAGTACCATATAAAAACTCTTCCATTCTAATTATGTTATTGAAACTACCTTTTTATTTTATTTATTTATTTTTTTAATTTTAGTTCATCTCATTTTAATGTGTATTTAGTTTTGAGAGAGAGAGAGAGCACAAGCAGGGGAAGGCAGAGAGTAAGGGAGACACAGAATCCGAAGCAGGGTCCAGACTCTGAGTTCTCAGCATAGAGCCTGAGGTGGGGCTCAAACTCATCAACCGTGAGATCATGACCTGAGGTGAAGTCAGACACTTTACCAATTGAACCATCCAGATGCACTGAAACTGCCTTTTTATTTTATTTTATTTAAAAATTTTTTTAAAAAATCTTTATTTGTTTTTGAGATTGAGACAGCATGTGAGCAAGGGAGGAGCAAAGAGGGAGGGAGACATAGAATCCGAAGCAGGCTCCCGGCTCCGAGCTGTCAGCACAGAGCCCGACGCAGGGCTCAAAGTCACAATCCGTGAGATCAGGACCTGAGCCGAAGTCAGATGCTTAACTGACTGAGCCACCCAGGTGCCCCTGAAACTGCCTTTTTAAAAGGTTATACTTTCTGCCCCCTGATTATTAAAATAATAAATTCTAATTTAAAAACCCTAGAAAATATAAAGGACAGAAACCTAATCCCTAATTTACCATCTAGGATACATTAACATATAATAAATATATATTATGGAATATTTTCTGAATATTAAGATATATACCAAATATGAACTAATTATATAATATTTATATTAGCTATACTTGGTATATATCCTAGTATTTGTATTTGGTATATATTATGTATATAACTATGATATTTGGTATAAATATTATCAGTATTAGGATGCATGCCAAATGTTATATATATATAATATAAAATTTCATATTATGTATTAAAAATGATATTGGGTGTGCATCCTAGTACTTATATCTATTTTTATATTTCTTTTATATAATGAAATCATACCACATATACCTGTTGTTTTATGCTCTTTTGGATGAATAATATAGTTTGGACCTCCTTCCTCACCAATAAGGAAGGAATACCTAGAGAATATTATATTAAAGAGATATGCATGAATTTATTTTTAGAATTACTCCTTTTTTTTTTTTTTTTTTTTTTAAAGTTTATTTATTTTTGGGACAGAGAGAGACAGAGCATGAACGGGGGAGGGGCAGGGAGAGGGAGACACAGAATCGGAAACAGGCTCCAGGCTCTGAGCCATCAGCCCAGAGCCCGACGCGGGGCTCGAACTCACGGACCGTGAGATCGTGACCTGGCTGAAGTCGTACGCTTAACCGACTGCGCCACCCAGGCGCCCCTAGAATTACTCCTTTAAACATCTGTACTGTTATGGTTGTACATTTGAACTGTTTTCAGTTTCTGCCATCATAAATAGTGTTAAAATACTTACTGTACATGCTTGCTTTCTCCTTTTTGTTCTCAACTGATGTTGGTTTCCTTTCCATGCAAGTATTTTCCTCTGTAGTCTCCCATATTCAAATCAAGCAGTATAAGATGCAAATCTGATCCTACTTCTCCATCAAACCTGCTCTTTTTTCCTTTTCTCATTGGTATCTGTCTACCAGAATTTGTATAGCCATTTCCCCATTCATTTTGGTACTTAATTGTATATGGTCTTCAATTAATCATAATTGTATGCGTGTTAATAGTGAGATCTATTAGGCAAGGAAGGCATAGGCTTCTATAACCCCTGATTGACTCAGCACCATTACTTCCAAAAAGCTGTATCTCTTGCTGGAGAAATTTCATTCCTCACTTATAGGTGGTGTGTGTGTGTGTGTGTGTGTGTGTGTGTGAGAGACAGAGAGAGAGAGAGAGAGAGAGAGATGGAGACAGAGATGGGAGGGGAAGGGGCTAGGGAGAGAGGTTAGAAGGTTTGTTCTGCTTTGTTTTATATCTAAGACTGTCACTGCACCCAATTCCCAGAATAAATTTGCCAAGGATCACTTCACTTTGGTCAGCTCAGTTGACATCTGACCAAGAGCATCATGTTTTGATGCAGTCATGGAATACCACATGTGAGGAAGGTGATGGGAGGACAAAAATGGAGCGGGGGCAGCAAGGAAAAGAACAGAGGTCTGGAAGCAAAAATGCGCTAGGAAGAGACAAATGGGCGGAGCAAAATTACTCAAAATGAAGTCTGTGTTTAGAGACTGAGAACTAGAACTTTCTTTTTACATCACTCTGGTTAGCAGTCACAAATATAGAGGGTCTCGACTTGGGTTCTTATCCCACTAGGCCACATGCTAAAAGGCCACATGTTAATTCTATATCTTCATGGGCCTCAGTTTGTGAATTGGAGGTATTATTTACTGTCCCGACTATATCAGTATAGCTGAAATATCAAGTTATGTAACAAATGTGCTTCAAAAACTATACAAATATGTGCCAGATTGCATTTTCTGAAGATGGGTATGTAGCATCTCCTATGCCTTGTGGCCTTGCTACTCTCCATCGAGAACCCTTTGCCCTTGTATCTGAGTGGGCTTGTGACTACTTCAACCAATACAGTATATGGCAGATGTGATGCTATGATAGTTCAAAGCTAGGCCATGAGAAGCAATGCAGATTCTGCCTTGTTTTCTGGAACACGCTCCTGAGATCCTTGAGCTACCATGTAGGAAGCCCAACTACCCTGAGGCTACTCTGTTTCGATGATGTGTTGACCCCATCAATAGTCCAGGTGTAGATGCTGAGTGAAGATGCTTCCAAATGATTGCAACCCCTGCCCTGCCCCCAGTCTTCTCAGCTGAGTCCCCAGACATCATGAAGCAGAGACAAGGCATGTTCACTGCACCCTGTACAAATTCGTGACCCATAGAATCTTTGACCACAACGAGATACTTGCTTATGACCTAAAGTTTGGGATGGTTTGTTATACAGCAAATAAAACCAGAACAAAATCTAACAGACGACAGTCATTATTATCATGATCACTTGGTGTAGGAAAACATGCTAGTATCATGTGGTTTAATCTCTGATGAAAAGCAAAGGTGGATGAGTTCAAAGCTACAGTTAGGAAGGAACAGAGATTATCATCAGTGTTGCCTCAAAACTGTTGTTTTTGGACAAAGAATGTCTGTGGATGCTTAGTCTATAACAAATTAGAGACTTTTCCCTGGCATCAGCTGGGACTAAGAGACTCACCAAGATACTCTGGCCTTGGTCTTTCACAATGAACCTCATAGAGGTGCAGGCTGCCCCAGTCCCCAAGTGCTCTCCTTGTGTCTCTGCCAGACCGAACATCCTGAGCCAGCTCACACAAACTGTCTCCCTGATCCAGAGCAGCTGTCTAATTACAATTTTGTTATTATTAATTACAGAGCAGAAAATCATTTGTAATTAGCTCAGCCTAAATCATAGTTTAAACAGCCAAAAATTACATTACAAACTAAAGTGTAATTAAAGCACTACACTAAAGTGTTTATTTAAACCCAGTTTAGTTACTGCAAATTTTTCAATCAGCTTCTCCGGCTCATACATAGATTTAATTAGTCTCCAGTACTGACAGTTTAGTGCGTTTATTCATTAAGCATCAATATTGCTGAACAAATGTAAATAAAATATAGACAGAGATGCTTTAAAGGGGCAGTCACGAAACATCTGGGCGAGATAATGAGGCTGGGAAAGATGTGAATGTTAATCAGGAGCAGCACTGAGCAAGTTTATAGAGCGGGCTTGCACTGCAGTTTGACTGGAATAGTGTGGGGTGGGGCGGAAGTCAATTCAATTCAGTTCTTGCCATTGCTCTGGAGTAGATGTCAGGTGCCATTCAGTGGAATCTGGATGAGATAAAAGAGACCATCCCACTCTACCAACCTCTGGGGCTCTGTGCATCTTCTTAAGAAACAGAAGAGCTTACAAAGGGATTCTCAGGATGAAGTAGCTTCTTTCTTAAAGGGTGTAGAGAAAGTGGTCTCTGTGATAATAGGTATCATGCGCATTCCAAGGAGTAAATTTTCTATTCAGGGACTATTGTTTGGAAAACCACTCTTTGCCACACATGCAAAAATGCCTACACACACTTCTAAATGAGTTCCAGATTCTTGGAAGTACTCTTCAGGGGCAATCTCCACATTTGTTGATAGGGCTGCTGTTTCTCAACACATTCTTGGTAATTCTTTGAAGTGCCTTCAGAATCACCTTCATCATCGTTGGTTGGATTTGCCTCCATAGCCTCCAAACACCCCCTGCCCCTGTTTTCCAGTCTTATCCCCCCATCATCATTTTCTTTTCTTTTTCATCCTACTACCAGAATTATTTCTCTAGAATGGAAGCCCTTTTGTGGCATTCCTCCACCTACCACCTTAGGGGTTGCCGGTTGTCTCACCAAGGTTCAGGAGCTGAAACTTCTCACACGAGGCTGTCTGTGGACTGGCCAGCCTGCTTCTCTGTCATTGTTTCGGCATTCTGTCCTGTGGCCTAATTCTTTAGGATTCCCTCAAGTCACCAGACTACTTTTGGCCTGCATGCCTTTTACACACGTGGTATGCCAGTCTGTGAGCTGACTTTCTTGCCTTGGCTTGGCCAAGTCCTGTGCATCATTCAAAATTCATCCCGGGGCGCCTGGGTGGCGCAGTCGGTTAAGCATCCGACTTCAGCCAGGTCACGATCTCGCGGTCCGTGGGTTCGAGCCCCGCGTCGGGCTCTGGGCTGATGGCTCAGAGCCTGGAGCCTGTTTCCGATTCTGTGTCTCCCTCTCTCTCTCTGCCCCTCCCCCGTTCATGCTGTGTCTCTCTCTGTCCCAAAAATAAATAAACGTTGAAAAAAAAATTAAAAAAAAAAAAAATTCATCCCTGGCAGTGTCTTGTTGGGAAGGCCTTCCTGATATTCTTGTTCTGTTCTTCACTGTAAGTAAGTACCAACCCCCCCCGCCCCCCCCACCAGCACACATACCCTATTTCCATGCTATTATTGCTTTTATATCACTAACACCATATATAATAATCATCTAGGCCTGCTGAGACCAATAAAATATGACCTCTTTGGATTAAAGGAGGTGACAATACATAATGACTTTAGGAAGTCATTATTCACTTCACTGTCCCCAACAGCATCCATGGTGCTTTTCACACCCCAGGTGCCATGTAAATATATGATGCGTGAAACATGACGCTATTATTTTGGGTGTTATTGGTGGTCCCCAACCTTTACTTTTTTGAAGATAGATTATAGTCTTGGAAATAGTCATGAATTATTTGAAGACAAGATTAATAAATGACAGTGGTCGTAAAATGGTGTCCAATGATTTTTGGTAAAGCAAAGCCATACATGGGTAAAAGTAACCGTGTTTCACAGAATAAAATAGATGTGGATTAATTATTTCTGAAAAATCTCTCAAGTATAATAACATCATTGGCAAAAGGATAATGCAAATTTGGTTGTTTTTTTAAATACTTACAAAATGATTTTTATAATTGCCCCGTTGCATTTTTGTCATAGGTAAATATTACTATTTTTGCTGGATGGAAATATTTGGACAACATTTGCTTTATAAGTAACAACAATGGTCAGGAACACCCTCAAGAATCATATATTCTTCAGTGAATGCAAGTTTTTCCCTTACCTGCTATGGGACGTTGGGCACTTAACCACTGTATGATTCAGTTTCCTTATTTATAAAACGGGCATTATAATAATACCTGCCTGATAGGCTGTGGTGAGAATTAAAGTGGTTAATGCATGTAAATGTTTTTGGATAATGCCTAGGATATAGTGGTGCTACATTATAGTTTATAAGTTTTACTTTTATATTAGTAATATTATTTGCTTTCCTGAAATATCAAGTTTTATGTAGAAACTTGGTATAACTTAAGTAAGTCACTGGTACTTGGAAAGGGGGCAGTTTCATTGCAACCGAGTTAAAATGGTGGATCTTAACTTAGATGTTGATGTTTGTCTAATTATTTTGATTCTCATTTGTATTGATGGATTTGATTTTTTAGATGAGAATCAGATGATACATCCAAAGTATACCTGACAGTTCCTACTGGAATATGTACATATTTATCTTCAGAATTTAAGAATGAATGAGGAGAGACATGCAAAACCATTTAAAACTAGTGAAAGGATCTAGATTTGAGTTGCAAATTGTCAGGTTATATCTCTTTAAAAATAAACCAGGGTCACCTGGATGGCTCAGTCAGTTAAGCATCTGACTCTTGATTTCTGCTCAGGTCACGTTCTCATGGTTCATGGGATCATGCTTTGCATTGTGCTCTGCATGACAGGCTGAGCCTGCTTGGGATTCTGTCTCTCTCTCACTCTCAAAATAAATAAATAAACTTAAAGAAAATAAACAGTCTACAAAAGCATTGAAATCCTTAGTATGTACTTATGAGGCAGTCAGATTTTGAGGACTTACTTAAATACATTTGACAGGAAACGAAAGAACTGACCTTGTCTCCAGCCTTTCATGTTTCTCTTTGTTACCACTGAATATCTATTTACAAAACAGCTTCTAGTACCATGTAGTGATCTAGTTCTGGGAAAGAATTTGTTCTGCTGAAGTTAAGGCAGATACTCCTAATGAATTTAAATAACACTATAGAATTGCTCTTTTCAGAATAAATCTTTGGCATTATCCCACTGGTTCAGATTACGAATGTCATCACAAACAATTTAGTGAGACTTGTCACTCTATTTGTCGTAAGAGTTATCTGTTTATGACACAACTCAAGATTCTTCTTATGAGAATCAATGGGAGATATTTCTGTGTTTTCTTGTTTGTTCAGAACTGGTTTTGATTCCTTCTTTGTACAGTTATCTAGAAAATCCAGAGTCAAATGCATGATCATCTTCTGGCAAACAAATGACATTTTGCAACATGCAATTTGTATATTTATTACTTTTCTCTTACTCTCAATGTCCCTTTTAATGCTTCATTCACCTATTTCAATATATTGTTCTTGAAAAATATATATTATTAACTATGATATTATGTATTTATGAATTCATCTTTATGTGTTTTAGAAGAAGGACAAGAATAAATGAAAAAGATGGAGGAAGGAAAATGGGAGAAAGAAAGGAAGGGAGGAAGAAAAAAGAAAAGACAAGGAAAGGGAAGAACAAAGAAGAAAGGGGAAGGAAGGAAGGAAGGAAAGAAGGAAGGAAGGAAGGAAGGAAGGAAGGAAGGAAGAAAAGGAAAGGAAAGGAAAGATGGAAGAGGAAAAGTTTTGAAACTCCTTTCGGTTGGTCCAAATATAGAGTAACCATATGGTGAGATTTCTTATATGGTATTATATTTATGTCTCTTATATGGCCAAGTGAGTACATTATATTCCTTGTAGAGTGGGACACTATTAACAATGACTAATACCTATATTTCCACACATGTGAGCTCCTTCACCAGTTCTCACTTTTGGAAATGTTTGCAGAACATTCTGTATTAGAAGGAGTCATTCACTTGGGTGATAGGATGTATATATGAAACATGTTGAGAACCCCAAAGCTGTATAGATGCCAATAACTCAGGCTAACACTTCTGTCATGAAAATAAGGCTATCTGATGTGTGCTATTCTTTGCCCAGAATAGTGTTCATTTAAAAGCAAAATCTCTTTAACTTATAGAAGACAACTTACGGTTGCCCAAAACATGGGGATATCAAGCAAAATCACTGGATTTATTATTAAAATTCCTCCTCCTTTTTGGTTTTCCCTTCCTTTTATTTTATTTGAAGTAAATTCATAGTTTATTAGAAAAGCCTGCCACAGCTTGCTTCAAATTGCTTGCTTCTACCAAAGTTCTTCACACCCTGACAGCAAATTGTTTGAAGTTTTCAAGATTACAAAAAAGTTGATCTTCAAGAAAAATTTTTTTCTTTTGAATATTCTTTTGCATTTTTATTTATCTTGTACATTTAACGTAGAGAATAAAAATGTACTGGATGCATATGATATGGTTATAATGTGAGTTGAGAATACAAAATTCCAAGTCAGTAAGTGGTCTGGAATTTCATCCTAGGAATTGGGTAAGGAGGTAGGTTTATACATTAAAGGCCCTTGCCTCCAAAAATATATCTCCTTTCTTCCCCTAAAATTCTTCAGAGGACAAAACTCATTATGCTATAATTGGATATAAAGTTTATTATACAAACGTCTTGGGGGGGTGGAATATGGTTTTCCCAAATTCATGCTAATATAAACCAGATAAATATCTCCCAGCTCCGGGATCACCATTTCTCCACTCTGGTCTGTATAATATGGGCTGGCCCACGCTAACCGGATTTCCCAGCCTCTGTGGTCCACTGGCTTCCATCTGAGATCAGCTAATGTGAGCCAGAGAGTAGGGAGGTTAGAGGAAGGGAGGAGCTAGGGTATTATACCTCCCTCACTCTGCTCAAGGTGGCTGTCACCTCCTCTGTGGTCACAGCTGCCAGTGGGTAGCTCTTGTTATGGTTCTAGGACCCACCAAGCAGCCTCAACTCATCTGCTCAGGTAACCACATCTCCATTTGTCTCTTCATCCCTAAGGGGTGATGAGGGGTTTCTTCTGTAGCGGTTCTGACACTTACCTACCATAAGGCTTTCCAGGCCTTCCAGCTTTCTGGGAACTGGTCCCCAGTGCTATAGGCTCTCTACACAAATTCTTGTTGTGAGGTGCTATCTTCCTGAGTGGATTTTTATTGATGTTATATCTTCATTATTCTCTTTCTCTTGGTTACCCCAAACACACTTTTCTTAGTGATTACTTATTTAGCAAGATGACTTTCATGTTATAAGGAAGAGCAAAATAATTCATTAACTTTTCCAGTTGAATGTCTGAAAGTTTGCTTAATGTCATCAGACAGTGTGAAATACAACATCCCAGGCCCACAGGATGATCAACAAAGGGGGAAGGTGTTTCTGGGCTTGCTGCTTATGGTGCTGGAAAATCAATCTCCTGTGAGAAAGAGCTCCCAGCAATATAGATTGTTTGAACTACTTACCATTATGTCAAATTCACTTTAGCATCTGCAAACAGACATACTGTATGAATACTTTAGAAGCACTGTTTTTTTCTGTTTGCACTTAAAGGCCTAAAGTTACATAGATTTTCATAATCAAGAGAGCTTAATTCAATAACAAGTCCTTCACTTAACCCTTAAATACTTAATGTCTTGGGTCAATTTCTGTCTCATTAATGGAAAAAAATAATTCATACATAATTTGTTCCTTCAAGACATAACTAAGTATTTAGAAGGAAACTTTAGTTTTGAATGTTGGTGTCTACCCATTCTCAGCTCCCTGAAGAGTTATTCCATTTCTTTTCCACTTTGAGCAATGGTGATATCACAGCCAATGAAATTCAGTCAATGAAATTCCCAGAGTAAAAACCATTTCCATGAGACTTCAGCCAAGTGTACCAGCTGCTGCAATCCCAGGACAAATTAGGTACAAACCACGTGTAAGTTTCTTCAGGTGAATAGTCAAGGGTTTGGCTAGATGTTCTGTGCATATAGATGAGTAGTGAGGAGATGACAGGATGGGGGGATACAGGCATATTCCAGTTGGTGAGGTACCAACCAAGAGGGCAGAGGGGAAAGATGTTTGGGCTTCTTTCCTGGCAATGCACCTGTTATTCCTCAGAATATTTCACCATGGCCGTGGACTTCCTGCCATTTTCCAGGTCATACTTTTGTACCCAGAGCATCGTGCATTTAGTCATTCACTCATTCAGTGCTCCCCCTCCTAGCTCCTTGCCCCACATCTTCCTGCTAATAACCTGGAAAGAGGGGCTTACACTCGTCATGTTCACACACAGTTCTCTTATAAGAGAAACAGTCTTCCTTAAACACATTATTATATTTTGTAAAATCTTGCCTGACCACCCTAAATTGCATGATATAGTTATAAGTTTGTTATGGCTCTGTGTTCATGGCTGGTTTTCAAGCATGATGGAGCTTGAAATAATTAGTAGTATTAAGAAATAATAAAAATAAAATATGATGGTTGGGGTGCCTGACTGGTTCAGTCAGTAGAGCATGCGACTCTTGATCTCAAGATTGTGAATTCAAGCCTCACGTTGGGCATGGGGCCTAAATAAAAAGAATATGGTGGTGGTTTTGGTAGGGGGAGGTGTGTTATGGAAGGACTTCAGGTGGTTTAATGTAATGTAGAAAACAGAGAAAACATGCTTGAGTAAGTGGCGTTCATAATGAGATTTGAAGGATGAGTGGAAGTTATCTAGAAAATGTGTTATTTAAAAAATGCACATTGGGGCTAGGGGATGGAAGGGTGGCAGTTCCTGTAAGAAGGAGCAGCATGTACTAAGATGTGTCAGAAAGCACAGTGGTGAAAGACCTGTAGGGCTCAGAAAGACTGGAATGTACCCTGGCAACGGTGGATCCCGGCCAGGTAAGGCTGAAGAGTACGCAGCGGCAGGACTCTTGGATGGGTTTGTAAAATATCCTAAAGATAAAGGGGCAGCTTCTCAGCAAAAGTGGTTATTCCTAGATCTTTCTTCTAAGTGAAAAAACAGTCTTTTGAGGTGCTTTAAGAGTGAGGAGATAAGAAAGATGTCTATTGCTGCAATAGGTAAGATAATCGGCAATACGGCTGAATTTCGGTAATCCAGATGGAGGAACTGGATAGATTCAGAAGGTATTGAACAGCTAGGGCCATTTGCGGTTTATCATACATTGTGCAGTTTGAATACTTAGTTTGTATTCATATTCATATACATAACAATACATACATACACATGTATATGTTTACATATATATAATTTTATACATCTGTGTATCTATCAGTCATATATTCTCAAATTCTCATATATTCAAAATGAGGATCTGTTGGTCATCAATAGGGCAAAATGCTTGAATTTATACCTATTATAGAAAATTCTGGAATTTTGATATTTATACTGTTCTTCCCAATTGTGTTATAAGCCCTTAAAGGTTATATTATGGTGTCTCTCACAGTACCAGCACAGAGTTTAGCATATATTAGGTGCTCAGTAATGTTGCTTGGTGAACTCAAATGTGCCTGTGTGAAATTCAGCAACTAAGCAATCTAACCAATGTTAACACAAGTTCTGACCTATTCCTACATGAAGGGTTGTTGGATTGTTTGCTACTGATATGCTAGATAGAATGTATTTAGTAGGAAGTGATAAACAGTGTGGTGTTTCTGGAATATTTAAAGTCTGATGACCCCTTGACCAGAACTGAATTCATCGTACTTTCAGTTCATAAACACATTCGCCCTGAGGTTGTTTGAGAGGCAAAGGGCTTTCATTTAATATGAAGCTGATATTACTGATTTTTTTTCTTCCACACATAGTGGGGGTGTGATAACCAAGACCTTATATTTATTAGCCCGACTAATCATTAGTAGTGGTTGAACTTCAGAGAACTTCGGGACTTTGGTTGAGTTTCAAGTACTCAAGTCTGGATGCTCATCAGAGTGTACACGCACTAGAGAAAGCCCTAAAGATCTCTCTCATTCCTGAACTGTTTTCTTGGTGATTTTTGTTTTCCTTTCTTCCAGCCTTTCTGTTCAAGTATAGTCCCATAAGTAGCTCATATATAAATTCTGTTTCTATATAGTTTTTTGGTTCCATTGTGAATTTTCAGCCCAGTTAGTTCTAGAGAGCTCTTAAGCATAAAGACTTATTTTTTTCTTATAAAGGGAAGATAAAAAAAATATTTCAAATAGTTTTTGTACAGCATAGTGTATTAGAAAGAACATGGACTTGTGAGCAAATAACCCAATTTGAAGAAAATTTTAGCCACTTATGGTGTGAAGTGGAACATATGACTTACCTTTTTAGCTTTTGTTCCCTTATTTACTGAATAGGGATATACATAATCTAAGTCACAGAATCTTAATATTAAATATAAAACACAAGTAAAGAGGGTTTTTTTTTAAATAGCCTGGCATATAGGAGATAGGGTTTAAAAAAAAAAAGCTAAAACTACTGTTGTGTTTTTTTTCCTTGTCAACTTCTCTGTTAGAGATTGAACTGAGATTATCTAATGCTTCTTAGCTACCACTCTCCAATTTCCATATAAACTACAGTCATCTAAGAGCCATGTCCATGATGAATTGATTTTGTATTTCCCATAGCATTTATCACAGTCCTGACCTAGTACATACTCACTCAGGAAACTTTTTTGAATAAATTCATAAAATAAACTTATTCAGGAGGTTGTGAAATTTTCTGTCACTGAGAATGGTATGACAAACAAACATTTTGAGAGAAGGAGCAAGCTTCATTCACTGTTACATTCCTAGTTCTTGTATCACAGTAAGGATTCAATAAATATTTGTCATTGAATGAGTAAATAAGTGAATGAATGAAAATATTCCAACCTATAATGATTTTGTAAAGAATACCCCAAGTAGAGAGAAAATCTACCACTTTGCAAAACTGGATAATAGGCCACCCAAGGTAGCCTGCCAAAAAAAAAAAGGAAGAAAAATTACAGAGAAGATGGATTTAGTTTGAGAAAACCCCTTATAAGAATATTAATATTGTTAGGGGCGCCTGGGTGGCGCAGTCGGTTAAGCGTCCGACTTCAGCCAGGTCACGATCTCGCGGTCCGTGAGTTCGAGCCCCGCGTCGGGCTCTGGGCTGATGGCTCAGAGCCTGGAGCCTGTTTCCGATTCTGTGTCTCCCTCTCTCTCTGCCCCTCCCCCGTTCATGCTCTGTCTCTCTCTGTCCCCAAAATAAATAAACGTTGAAAAAAAAATTTTTTTAAAGAATATTAATATTGTTTTACATAAGTTCTAGGACTCAAGGACCATTTTTGAGTTAGGATGGAAAACCGTACATTGGGTGTTTCTGTTGAAGGTAAGTTAACTGGTCTATAGTGTGTCATAATTTTGGAGAAGATAACGTTTATCTCTATACCTCTTACCTGTTTTATTCATATCCTTTTTTTCTTCTCACTTTTTATAGACTATTTTTTAAAGACAGTTGACTAAGAGAAAAATCAACATTGAGAATTTAGGAAGACAAAGGTGTTGGCATAAAAATTTGTCTGGTAATGAGTAAAACCAATGAAAGTAGAATGAAAACTAAACATTGAAAAAAACCCCTAAACATTGTAAATATGGTTTTAATTTCAAAATTTGTCTGAAGAGAACATATATGTATGGAAAAATAATTTTAAATTATGATTTGATTCTAACTCTGTATTTTATTTATTTTAATACAGATCATGAAATGGAAAAGTTTATAGACAAAAGTAAAAATTGGCCCATTCCTCATTTTTTATAGGGAATACTCATTTTTTATTTTGTTAATTAGTTTCATATAGGATAAGATTATATTTTGAAAACCTTAAAAGTAACTACAAAATATACTACGATTTATAACTTTGAAATTACTAAAGACAAATGGAGGCAGAATATATTAAGAGAGGAGAGGGGAGGGGAGAGGTAGGATGGGGTGGCAGGGGGTGGAGTAGGGTAGGGTACCTGGCTGGCCTAGTCAGTAGAGCATGTGACTTTTGATCTTAAGGTTGTGAGTTCAAGCCCCACGTTGGGTATAGAGCATCCTTAAAAAAGAAATAAATAAAATAAAATAAAATAAAATAAAATAAAATAAAATAAAATAAAATAAAATAAAATGGAAAATGTGATAATATATTTTAAAGGAAAGTTTTTAAAAATGTTTTACAAAAATAATTATAAAACGGGGTTCCTGGTGGCTCAGTTGATTAAATGTTTGACTCTTGATTTCAGCTCAGGTCAAGATCTCATGGTTCATGAGTTTGAGCCCTGCATTGGGCTCCATGCTGGCTATGGAGACTGTGCTTTGGATTCTCTCTCTCCCTCTCTCTCTCTCCCTCTCTCTCTCTCTGCCTCTCCCCTGCTGACTTTCTCTCTAAAAATAAATAAACTTAAAAAATAATAGTTTAAAAGCAAAAAACGTACAAAGAGTATTTGATATCCTACAAATACAAAGAGTAATTGATTCTAGCATAATAGTGTAGGAGATTTCACTGGAGTTAAAAAATTGAATGTTTTTATATCTACACACACATACATACACACACACATACAGTTACATAGCAAGACTGCATATTGTTTTCAAGATTCTATAAACATCTCAAAAGTAATCATGTACCAGGCCACCAAGACACGTACAGATCTTTAAAAAATTTTTAATTAGAAATAACAAGAATTTTAAAATAATAAAACACCGAAAGTGAATCTTTTAGAATAAAGCAAACATAAGGTTGAATAACTATTGGGCAAAAGGAAATCAAATTTTGCAATACAAATTTTTTAGAAAAATTATTAAAATTTAAATTCTACACATCAAAATTTGAAATGTGACTAAATTGGTAAAGAGAGAGCAATGCATAGCTTTAAGTATTTATGTTATTTGAAAATAAACACTATAGAAGTGATTACAATAGTTCAAGAAGTTATAAAAAACATAGTAAACTTAAAAGAGAATCTGATAAAAGTAGAAATCATTGAATTAGAATACAAAGTTGATTTGATACATAATATTTTGCTGAGAAAACATTAAAATGAAAAGCTCCTAGAAAATCTGATGTGTATATGACAAATAAAAAGAAAATGAAAAAAAATCTAATAATATAGTGTTTTCATCCATTCACATCCCTAAAACACATTGGCTAACACATCTGGTTAGTAATTCAGCTGGCACATAAACTGTCAGAGACACAGTCTTAAATATTGTTGCCTGATCTCAGGAAGAAGGATGAGGAGAAGAAGAAGGAGAAGAAAAAGGAGAAGGAGGAAAAGAAGGAAGAGGAGGGGGAGGGGGAGGAGAGGGAAGGGGAGGGAGGGGGAGAGAGACAGGGAAAGGAAGAAGGAGAAGGAGAAGGAGAGGGAGGGGAAGAGGGAGGGGGAGAAGGAGGAGAGGAAGGGGGAGAAGGGATGGGAAGGTGGGAGAAGGAAGAGGTAAAGAGAGGGAGAGGGAGAAGAAGGAGAAGAAAATATTAAATTATCTCAAAATTTCAAACCAGTTTCTGTAGGAAACTAAGAATAGGAAACTAAAGCATAGTCTTATGTTGCTTAAGATGGCACAGTCAGGAAATGGTAGAAAGACGGTTCAGATTTAGGTTTGCTTGATCCTAACACTTTCGTGTCCTATGAACTGGCACAGAACACTTTTCACATAGTCCTAGGTCTCCCATTTAGTTAACACAAGGCATCTGTAGCAGTTTCAGCCTGCATGGTTATGTAGGATTTTCTCTAGCAGTTTTCTACAAATGAGACAGGAATGAGATCACAAGGTACAGGAGAAATCTTGTACTAAGGAGAAATCTAAAAAGGAGAATCTAGTTGGAAGTTGCAACAATAACAACAACAAAAAAGGAATGTGTGGGGATAAGTTTCTCTTCTACTAAACTTCATTGACTAAAGGAAGGGCAAATTTGGTTACTTCCCAAGGTTCAAATATGGGTACTGAAGAAGCAAGCAGGTCTGGGTTCATAGTAAAAGGAATTCCACTCAAGAAGGGCTCCTTGAGGTGGAGATAAGACCCGAATGAGGGAGGCTAGTTGGAAAACTGGGGGCTGTTGGGGTCTTAAGTGGCAGCTAGATACAAAGTCTTGTCCTTGTGAAATAGCTTCAGCCAAAATCCCAGCAAAGGATCCCTAAGGAGCCCACTTAAAGTGCCCCAGGAGAGAAGGAATTAGCTTTTTACACCTCCCAGCAGATGGTGCCCCAACAAAGGACACTAAACCCAGATCATTATTGTTTTGATCCAGTTTATCTTGTCTGTTCTTTTCTCTCTTTCTTTTTCCACCCTAGCCATCAAGGAGCCAAAGTGGGAGCTAGGGAGTAGAAGAGGAGGTGGAGAGAGGAAGAGGAAAGAGGTCGACCATATCTACTATTCTACTGTGGGTTTCAGTTTAGGGTAGTTGAGACCCACAAAAAGGAAGAAGCTTTAAGTTGGGTAAAAGTCTAGAGTTCTGATGTTGTACAGGTACAATATGCTAATTACTGAAACAAGATAAGTTTTAGGACTAAAAGATTTTTAAAACGTGCTTCTGGCCTCAGATTTAACTAAGGGGTGGTGAAGAATGAACTCATAGAACAGGATTGAAAGGGCAAAAAAAGAAACAGTAGGTACAAACTTAGGTGTAAAAGGCATAAAAGATTATAAACTTAGATATAAAAGGTATAAAAAACAACAGGTACCAAATAGGTATAAAAGAAATAAGCTATGGATATGTAATATAAAACATAGGAACTATAGTTGTTAATACTGTAGTGTATATTTGAAAGTTGCTAGAGGAGTAAATCTTAAAAGTCTTCAAAACAAGAAAAAAATACATATATAACTATGTATGATGACAGATATCAAATAGACTTATTCTGGTAATCATTTTGCAGTATATAAAAATTCTTTTTTATGATTTAAAAATTTTTTAAAGTAATCTCTATCCCCAAGGTGGTGCTCAAACCCACAACCCTGAGACAAGAATTGCACACTCTTATCAATTGAGCCCACCAGGTGCCCCAAACGCTGAATCATTATGTTATAGTCCTGAAACAAATATACTGTTATATGTCATTTATACCTTAAAAAAAAACCAATAAGGTTGGTTTTGACTTTAATGCTACCAAATATAACTCATTTAAAAAAGATTTTGTAAATACTCCCTGAATACCTATCATGTGCCAGGCACTGGGGTTTCAGAGATCAACAGAACAGGCAAGGTGCCTGCACTCATGACAATTATATTGTACTAAGGCAATTAGATGGTAGACAAGTAAACAATGAAGATATCAGAAAGCATGCATTTTATGTATAGAATAAAATTAGAATGATGTAATACAGAGTTTATTAGGGGAATAGTTAAGATAGGGTAGTCAGTAGCAGCTCCTCTGAGGAGTTATTTAAGCTGAAGGCAGAATGGCAACTGGGATCCTGACTGCAAGTGATGGGGAAAATTCATCACAAGCAGAGAAAATACTTAGGAAAAGGCGTAAGATGGACATAAGCTGGGTGCAAGCCAGAAACAGAAAGGCCGGGGTGGGCTTGAGCACCCTGCCCTAGGGAGGTAATAGGTTTAGACAAGATTAGAGATAATGGGAGGGGCAAGAAACCAGAGACCTCTGTAAGGTAGAGATATGGGCTTAATTTTATCCTAAATGATAGAAAGACAAGGGAGGGTAAGGAACAGGGAATGATGTGATCTGCTTTACATTTTGCAGAGCTCTCTGGGTGCTCTATACAAAATGGACAGTCTATTGCTGAATTTCTGGGAATTTTGAAAGCCCTTTGTTTAACATGGTCATTCTTAAAATTGGCCATGGCAGATATATTTATACCATGGAAATTGGCAAATGCCACAAGTCAGGGTTTTTCTCCCTCTATTAAACATTTACCAGCACACTGCTGAAAACATGATAGGCAAGCAAAACAAGCTGCGAGACCAGGAAAGACACCCCATATTCATGGATAAGAAAAATGACTATTGTTGGAGTACCTGGGTGGCACAGTGGGTTGGGCATCTGATTTTTGATTTTGGCTCAGGTCATGATCCCAGGGTCATGGAATCAAGATCTCGGTTGGGTTCTGCGCTGAGTTTGGAGCCTGCTTAAGGTTCTATCTCTCTTTCCCTCTGCCCCTCTCCCCTGCTTGTACTACCTCTCTCTGAAATTAAAAAAAAAAAAAAAAAGACTATTGTTAAAATATCCATGATACACAAAGCCATTTTTAGATTCAGGGAAATCCCTGTCAAAATTTCAATGGCATTTTTTTTCATAGAAATAGAAAAAAAAATCCTAAAATTAGTATCGAACTAGAGAAGACCCCAAATAACCAAAGCAATCCTGAAGAAGAACAAAACTGTCAGCATCACACTTCCCAATTTCAAATTATATTACAAAGCTATATTAATCATGTATTAGTCCACTATGGTTCTGGCATGGAAACACACAAAAACAAATGGAGCATGACTGAAAACCCAGAAAGGAACTGTGACATACACAGTCAACTAATATTCGGCAAGGAAGCCAAAAATACTCAGTGGGAAAGGATAATCTTCAATAAATGGTGCTTGGAAAACTAGATAATCACATGCAGAAGAGTGCTATTGGACTAAAAAAATTAGTTTATACCACTCAAAAAGTTAACTCAAAATGGATTAAAGACTTAAACATAAAACCTGAAACCATAAAACTAGAAACAAAACAAGAGAAAGTTTCTTGACGCTGATCCTGGCAATGGTTTTTATAGATGTGACACCATAAACACACAGGCAGTAAAGGCAAAAATAAATATGTGGTACGACATCCAACTAAGAAGTTTCTGCTCAGGAAAATAAGTAATCAACAAAATGAAAAGACAACATAAATGGGAGAAAATTTTGCAAACCATATCTGGTAGATATTTCCAAAATATAGAAGGAACTCCTACAACTTAATAGCAGAAAATAAGGAGTTCAATTAAAAAATATGCAGAGGACACGAGTAGAAGTTTTTCTAAAGAAGATATATAAATGGCCAGCAGGTACATGAAAATGTACTTAATATCACTAATCATAGAAATGCAAATCAAAACTACAATGAGAAATCACATCACGCCTGTTAGGATGGCTACAATAAAAAGACAAGAGATAACAAATGTTGGCAAGGATGTGGAGAAAAGGGAACACTTGTGCACTGTTGATGGGAATGTAAATTGGCACAACCACTATGGAAAATGTTATGGAGGTTCCTCAAAAAATTAAAAATGGAACTAACAGCAATCTCATATCTAGGTATATATCCAAAGGAATGAAGTCAGGAACTTGAAGAGATATCTGTACTCTCATGTTCATTGCATCATTAATCACAGTAGCCAAGATAACGAAACAACTTAAGGGTCTGTCTATGGATGAATAAAGAAGATATGGTATGGATGCATACACACCCACACCGCCCCCCCACACACAAACACACACACACACACATATACACAATGGAATAATATTTAGCCATGAGAAAGGAAATCCTGCCATCATATGTGACATCATGGATGGACCTTGAGGACATTATGCTAAGTAACAGAGAAAGAAAAATACTGTTTAAATGTGGAATCTAAAAGGCCAGACTCAGAGAGTAGAATGGTGGTTGCAAGGGGCAGAGGTTGATGAGATAGGGGAAATGGGCAGATTTTGTTCAAAGGGTATAGTTGTAAGATAAATAAGTTCTAGGGATTTAATATAGAGCATGATTACTAGAGTTAATACCATATTGTATACTCGAAATTTGCAAAGGGAGTAAATCTTAAATGTTCTCACCACAAAAAAAGAAATAATAATTATATGAGGTAATGGAGTTAACCAACCCTACCGGAGTTATCATTTTGCAATATGAAAAATATCGTATCATCAAGTTGTACACCTTGCACTTATACAATGTGATATGTCAGTTATATCTCAATAAAGCTGCAAGGGTTAAAAAAGAAAAAAAAAAAAAACACAAAATCAAACCAGTAAATCTATCCAAAGAGGATCACATTTTATGCTGCTGCTGTTTCTCCTTTGACCATTTGGTGTCGCTGTGGAACATGGATTCATTGAAGCGTAGTGAAGTCCTTTAGGATTGCAGAAGCATGATGGTGACCCAGGGACATATGGCTAAACAGCTGGCACTCCAGTAGGTACTTATGCACTGTCACAAGCACAGTAGTAACTGAGGTCAGAATTACTTGCCTGACAGTGATTTCTCAAGACTTAGAAGAAGATGAAGTCAGGCTTCCACATGGTTCCACTGAACTACTGTATAGCTGTGCACGTCCAGTGGCATAGCCATTTATTTCCCACTGCACAGAAGTCCTTTACTTTGCCAGTTCCAAAACTTGTTCCATTTCCTGCTCCAGGACATATGACATTTCCTTATTCAAACGGACAAGGAGAGAACAAGATATTGACATGATTTGTTATAATTGTGAGAATAGAAGTAACAAAAGACATTTTTTTTGCGTTTGATTGGTGTAGCAGTATTGTTAATGTCATTAATTTTTTAAAAGAAATCTTTAAAAAAAAGCATGCTAGAAAAATCTTATTTGTCATTGTCTTAGTTCAGATTAATCAATATCATACTCCTTAAACCTAAGTCTTTCCATTGCTTTGTAAATTGTCAGTCTAGTGCATGCCAGCTTCAACCAGTTGCAAAAACAGTCCGTCCGAGTGGATTTACAGTACTTTGGAGAGATGGATGGCCATCTTCTTCTAAATTGTGCCAGCTGCCCAGTTTATTACTCTCATAATGATTCCAGCCTCCTGGGGAAATGAAGCGCTTTGTCACACACTGATCATGTTTCAAAGAAGATACTTCCATCCTCTTCGTGTATTATCAAACAGAAAGTCAGTTGTCATTCACAATTTATTAGCAATAATGCAGGAGGTAGGGGTGGATCATGCATACTAGGTCTTTGCATTGAGGTCTGGTATGTTTCCTCATGGACAGATTAAGAGAAGGGTTTCCATGGAGATGCTGTGTCCAACTTACTCCTCCACCTCATGCTCTCATCAAAAAGACATCATGATTCATAAAAGCTGGAGCATTTGAACAAACTTCGAATTTGGTCCAAGTCTTCTGTTTTTTGTTGCCCCAAATGGATTACCAGAGCAGCTTCCCAGCCCCACCCTGTGTCTAAGAACAAGAAAATGAAACCTGGTTCTTTTACTTTAATGAGTATTTGCTTATGTGGGTTCATATTCAGAAAATTCTAAGCTGAGTATTTTTGTTGTTTTAATCATGAATTCTCTCTCTTCCCCCAAATTCATATGTTTGAGCCCTACCCCTTTATGTGACTATATTTGGAGACAGGGCTTGGAAAGGGGTGATAAAGGTCAAAGGAAATGATAAGGGTGGGACTCTTATCTGGTAGGGCTGGTCCCTTAAGGAAAGAGGAAGAGCCCCCAACAACTCTATCTGTGTCATATGAAGTCACATCTGCAAAGGAGGAAGAAGTCCTCTAGGAATTGACCATGCTGTCACTCTGATCCCAGACTTATAGTCTCTAGAACTGTGAGAACATAAATGTCCTTGCAGCCATCCAGTCTGTGGTATTTTGTGTTGGTATCCTGAGCAACTGAGAGAGTACAACATGGGGAGAACAAAGGTCCTTGTCCTTTGTCCCCCCTCACCGCCTCATGAGAATAGATGGTCATTTGCAGAATAAAGGTTTCTGGGGGAAGAACAGAATGCCTTCCAGGGACCTTATTATAAGTTGTAATGCTTCCCTTCACTTGCCTTGGTAAAATAAAATACAGATGTGTGGTAAAGGAGTGAACCTCACTTTATAAACTTCAACACGAATCTTGTATTGCTTCTTCATAAGCTTGCCAAACATGTCCAAACAGACTATTACATAGAATAGCTAACTAGTGTCTCTCTCTCTCTCTATCATATCTGCATCTAATATTGCTATAGGTTTAAAACGTACCAGTTTTTCAGTGATGTCTAATTTTATTAAAATCCCTTGTTACCCTTGTTATCCTTATAACATTTGTAACTCCGTATTTGATTTCTGTATTCCCAGTTGTACTCTGAGCTCTATGATAGCAGGGTTTTGTATCTCTTTTGCTCATGAATTTATCCCCAATAACTACCACAATACTTGCCAAAGAGTGAGTGCCCAATGACTATGTATTGAATGAATGAAATTGAATTAATGAATTCCTGTTTCATCATGGCCTAATTTATTTTGGGGCTCAGGCCAAAATCCTTAATATCTTAATTAAATTGACAGCTCTGTCCCTCCTGGCAACATTACAGATGAGAAATAAAGATGTTTGATGCAGGTGCTCAGTTTGGGAGTTGGGACATTTATCAGAATCTAATCACCCATGTCTGTATCTATTTCTCTGCTTTCTTACCTCTCGTGCAACCCACATAAAAGATATTTAATATCCTTTTCCCCTTCTCTCCAGTTTAGGGACTACAAGTTAGATGACTATTGTCTACCAAAGTTCAGTCCTAGAAAATGAATCCAATCAAGCAAATCTAAAAGCTAAACAAAGAGGTTAGCAGTAAATGGATCCAATCCCTACATGGGTCTGTCTTATTTTACATTCTCAGGAAACTGTACCATGTGGATTCAACCAAATTCTGAAATTATTTTGTTCACCGTGGCATTTAGTGAGATTAGTTATTTTAAAACATACATGTAATAGAATTCCTTAAGTTGTCACATCTTAATTATCCACAAATTTTATTATGCATTGTGAACTAGAGTCTGATACTCTGTGCTAAATGACAATCACACCCTGATATAAGAAGAACAGATGTATACTGGGCCACCTGGGTGGCTCAGTTGGTTGAGCGTCCGACTCTTAGTTTCCGCTCAGGTCATGATCTCAAGGTTCGTGAGTTCGAGATCCACATCGGGCTTCATGTAGGCAGTGCAGAGCCTACCTGGGATTCTCTGTAACCTTTCTCTCTCTGCCCCTCTCCCCCCCCAAAAAATAAATAAACATTAACAATATTAATTTGAGCTCTTACTGATTACTTAGACATTGTGCCATTCCTGGGATTTTCTTACCTGCACTTCTCTCTCAATACAGGTGATATTTTCTGTCATTGGCCATTCACAACTCTCCAGGTATCTATCTGATCATTCAGCCAACTAAGGTCTTTTCTTGGAGTCCCACCTCCTCATTAAACGGCTCTCTTGGACAGATTCCTTTTAAGATGATTTCAAGCTGACTTTCTCTCCTACAAGGCCCATATCTGGTCCACGTGAAAAACTCACCTTGTTGCTGGGGCTGCCTCAAGCTTCTATGGTACCTTTCTGCAAATAAGAAAAAGGTGACTCCTTTGGAAAGATGCATCCTTGTAGAGCACATGGCTTCGTAAGTCACTAGTTCCTTTGTGGAAAGAAAAGTGCATCCCTTGGGCTGGGTAGCTGAGGGCTTGCCCTTGTGGAACAGAGAGAGGGTGTGTTTCACCCTCCATGTGCCACCTCAGCCAACCACCTTCATGCAGTGCACACATGATGCAACCTTCTCCATGCAAGGCCAGGTGTGGCCAGTGCAGCTGTCTCCTGGTTTTCTGTCTAAGAGCGGCTAGCTAGCCACGGTCATCCACCATAGGGCTTCTCCTCGTGTGGATCTGGCTCCAATCTCTGTGCTCCGGCTATACCAGAGACAAAGCATGTTCTTTGAGGACCTCTACCTGTCACACCTTGCTTCGTTGGAAATGTTGGCACCCCTTCTCCTTCCTGCCAGGTAAAGACCACTGCTGTCCAACAGTTCTTTCTTTCTCTCTCTCTCACTCAAAAAAACAAAAAACAAAAAAAAACAAAAACAAATGCCGTGGGGCATCGGGCTGGCTCAGTCGGTTAAGTGTCAGACTCTTGATTTCGGCTCAGGTCATGATCTCACTGTTGGTTCGTGGGATTGAGCCCCATGTCAGGCTCCTTGCTGACAGCGAGGAGCTTGGATTCTTGGGATTCTCTTTCATGTTGGGATGCTTGGGATTCTCTCTCCTCCTCTCTCTCCGCCTCCCCTGCTTGCCCTCTCTCTCTTTCTCTCTCTCTCAAAATAAATAAATACACTTTAAAAAAATGCTGCTTTCAGCTCCTACAACATTAACCATTTTACATCTTCGAAGTAGGGTTATTCTTGTCGAACTGTTTTGAGCCAGCTCCTTTGTGAGTCAAGTTCAGGTGATCAGGTGCCTCCTTCTGGAATGTGTAAATGGTGTCTCTTAGTGGGTTTGTTCTAGCCTTTTGTGATCTCAGTCAAAAAGGAGATTTTTAAGAAGCTCCATTTTAATATCCTCTCTCATTCATTAAAAAAAGCCCATGTTCATGTTGTTTCTGAACTGTGCAGAAGTCTCTCATTCACATTCAACCAGTTCAAAAATCTGGAGACCGCTCTTATGTCATCTACACCACCTAGCCTGCTTTCTGTTGCCTGTTCCTCAAAATGACAGTGGCTTACACACTTTTCCCTATCCTGATTGCCTCTTTGGTCATATTCTAATTTGCCGCGGTCCTTAAAATGTTGACCTGTAATTGAACATAATACTCCAGATGTGGCTTGATCAGAATATAGAAAGACGATGACTTCCCATAAACCAGAAATTACACTTTCATTAATGCAGTCTAAGATCCTGGGCTTTTTAGCAGCCACATCACACTGAATTACAGAGTTGACCGTAATTCAGAATAATATCCAATTTAAAGCAAGTGCTATTCCCCTGCCAGCTGGATAGGGTTTCCCATTTTAATGGAGCATTTAAACCAAAATGAGGTTAATATGTGACCAGAGGTGGCATTAGACCACCAAAGCACGTTATGCTCCTAAATTGGTTGACTAATAAGTGTCACAAATCAGCTCAAGTGAAACTGGAAGTGTCAACTACCTTGACTACTTGTCAACAGGAGGAGAAATTGGGGTGGTAGAGGTAATAAACAAGTCATTTTTCAGAATTATTCATAGGTATTTTGTCTGAAGGAATAGGGCTATTTATTATACAACACGCCCTCTTTGGGTTTTAATACGATATTTAAAATTCAGCGCTCTTTAATTTTTAAAAACAACATGTTTCTGATGTTAAAATACTCATTCATTGTAGAAATTTGGAAAACATGGCAAAGTGTAAAGAAGAAAAAAGAATATGTACCCACTACTGTTAACTTTTTTTTTTTTTTTTTTAGCGTCGATGCTTTTTTGTTTCAAATTGCTTTTGCAGAGGGGAATAGTCACCTGAGTTAACACAGCTTTACGATATTCATCTTTAATAGCTGGAGATAAGTGCCACTGAGTTTCTTCAACCAGGAAGTGCTTTCGTGAACAATGCTCACGGAAGCCATGACTAATAACTTATTATGCAGCATTAGAGAAATCTGATTTGTCTCGTTTGTCTGTATCTATTAAAACCACACGACACTACCATACTTGTAGGTAAAGAGTGGCTGAATATTGGCAAGTATCCTATGATTCCACGTGGTAAGTTTGTGGCAGTCTTGCAAAGTCTTTCTTGAATTTTGTGAATGTCAAGACAGTTTTTCTATATTTGACCTAATAAGTAGCCCCGTTTGGGAGGAGATGGCAGAGACTGGGGAACAAATGAGCTGCTCATGCCTATGTTGGTTTTCAAGGACTAAAATGCAAAGACTACAAAGGTTAAAAATTTTGCATAAGTGTTGATGTGTTAAGCACATTTTAAAAATATTTTTTAATGTTTATTTATGTTTGAGACAGAGACAGAGCATGAGTGGGAGAGGGGTAAAGAGAGAGAGAGGGGGGGACACACAGAATCCAAAGCGGCTCCAGGCTCCAAGCTGTCAGCATAGAGTCTGACGTGGGGCTCGAACTCACGAGCAGTGAGATCATGACCTGAGCTGAAGTTGGCCACTTAACCGACTGAGCCACCCAGGTGCCCCAAGCATTTTTTAATATACCCTTAATTTGTTTGGTAACATGAGCATAGGTACTATGTTTCTGTGAGTCTTTGGTGATACCTGTCCATTTTGTATTCTATTTCTAATATACATAGTGCTGACCAGACGCTATAGATTAATGTCCTCAGGAGGGTTGCAATAACGTGGGAGTTTGTTTAGCCCCTCTCTTTTACATTTTAAGGAAGCTCTAGGCCTGTGTATCCATGCAAACACATTTTCAAATAGGTTAAATGAAACGTCTCTCTCTTGGTCCAAATAAAATATCTTAAGAAGAGTAGCATAAATCAAATCACTGATACTAATCTTCCATGTGGGCAGCACTTGGGTGAAATAGAAATACATTTTTTTGTGTGTTGTGATTATTGCTTAGTGATCAACTGTTCAATTGAATTAGCCTTCGTTTTCCATTTTCCTTGCCTCTCAAGGTATAATTAAAGCCTGATGTCAAATCTTACTCGAGGTCCCATCAATAACTTCCACTTAACCACTTTTAAGAAGACAGTCAGCCTTAGAGCTCAGACAAGGAGACTACAATTCACAACTTACTGTTTCGATGACCCTTAAAAGCCATCCCTGGTCAATAATTCAAACCAGTATCCAAGTCTCTGTATAAGGGGGAAGGAATTAACCTTTTGTGCCCTCGTAGCACTGTTTCATCCAGGTAATGTAAATCATTCAGATTGAAAACATAACAAGATAAAGAACAGGTTTTCTCTGTGCACATAGGTGAAGTGGGCTGTCTAAGAAAAGCAAAGCAGTCATTTCCCTTATGCTGGAAACAGAAAGAATAACAATGCTGTAGTGGAGCTGGAAGCTGCTCGTTAGGCTGGTATTGGAAATGGAAGAGATCAGAGCAGCACCAAAAAGCTGCAGTGATTGCCCAAAAGCAGGTTACATGGAAAACAGTTGAGCTATTATATTAAACACTGTTTTGTTACTTACAATCAGAAATACATTTCTATTTGTTACCTCCATTAACCTCCCCCCAAACTTGGGTGTTATACCTGCTTGACCCAAAGGAAACTCAAGCTACCAGAAATTAAGTGATAAATTGGCTGCAGTACAGAGAAGGCAGAACTTGAATTCAAAACTTCTGAATCCACGATTTGTGCTTTTTCCACTACCTCACAGCTGTTTAAATGGTCTTGAGTCTTCTCCATTCTCACGGAAAGCTAGGTGGGGGCGGACATTCAGTCCAGGTGGTGGAGAGGTTCAGCTCCCATCTGTGTTGGATATCAGAGCTGATGGCCTTTTACAAATGAGGATGAAGCCAAATTCATTGTCAGACTTCAAGTCAGTGGTGATGTCAGCATGACTTTCCCCAAGAAATTGTAAAGCTTAGAGTGATCACTTTTCTTAGTTCAATTTTTTTGGAAACCGAGTGCAAATAGTTCACAAAGTATAAAATGTAAACCAAATTATGTCCCCATCCCGATTGTTCACTCTCATGCCCACTCCTGTTCCTAAACTACAGCCGTCTTAACTATATCTGATTTTAGTTAATCTGGTGCTATCACCAGACTTTTAAATAGTAGGCTCACATTTAACTATATTCTTTGACTTATAAATTTACAGTTTTTCCTTAAATTGTATTATAATAAAAGATGAGCAATTAAATCCACCTTTGCTACTTCCCACATGGCCTCCAGTCCTTTTTGTGTGTTTTTAAGAAAATGATATGTACTATATATTTTATAATAACTGCACATTAATTATAATTATAATTAAGATGCTTATAATATATTACAGATGACGTGTTAAATGTTTGATGCTTATTATATATTATTAAGTTTTGCTTTTCTTTCAGATACCTTTGCAACTCTAAATGATACACTTTGTTAAATACTCATGAGGCTGAAACACTGGAAAGTTTGACAACAAGCTTTCATTTATGGGTAGGGCTTGTGGATGGGAGGCTTCACCTCAGGGTAAATGGGAAGATAACAACTTTACGCGAGAGGACTTGCCACAGAGCTAGATCCAATTTATTGCATTACAATGTGGAAAAATTATTAGCTTAGGCATACACAGGAAATGTCCTATATAGTAAAAGCTTCTACATTTTATGATTCATGTGGAAATATTGTGTGTGTTATATCTTGTTGGTAGAAGTAGACCTTATTAAATCAGTAGATTTAGACGCTCGTGCCCTGGTCAAGAAGAAGAAAAACTTTTGGTCAGAAAGACACTTGATCTGGAAATGACAAAGGGGAAGAGGAAGTTTTTTGGGCCCTGAGAGAAGGGGAATGAGAAGGTGATTCCAAAGTGTTGGAGAAGGCAGTGATCAAAATTCCATGATGACTGAGATTTCAAACCCGGGGTAAAAGAGAAAACAGTGAGTCTGTAAGCCCTTAAGCATGTTTGGGCATGTTTTCTGTCTTTCTCCCACTGACATATTTTTGAATGACATAGATAAACCAAGTGTTTGGGGATCAACTTTGATTTGCTTTTATAATTTGTTAGCCCTATGAAGGAAACATGGAAATGAGAAATTGCGAAGACCATTCTCCTGGAGGTTTCTATGAATTAAGAATGGGCTGCATGGAAGTGTGAAGAAATTGACTGCTCTCCCTGTCTCTTGTACTCATTGTCTGAGAGTCTTGGGCACCTTCAGATGAAGTAAACACACACACACACACACACACACACACACGGAAAGCAAACAAACTAGTATCTTTTATATAACTACACTTAAAGAGTTCTGGCCAAGCTTTTGCTCTTAATCTTTTACTATGTTGACCATCTTCATCAGATAGAATTATCACATAAGATTTTATTTAGAGATATATCTCTCGAAACAGATATATGGCCTCTAGATTGAAAACAAAATTATTTCTTATGACGTACACAGATTTAGATATCCGTAGATACTACATTTGATTGTTCAGAAAAACTGAAAAGATTTCAATATAGAATAATGTTTTCATTTTGCCCATGAAAACTAACCCTCCATGTAAGTTTTAAGGAAAAACTTACTTCCTGTGCTTTTCCTCTACTGTCAGCGATGCTTCTGACACCAGACGTGTGGATTTTCCACACACACAGCAAATTCTCCGATGCCAGCTGGGTATCCTGCAATTTAACTCAGTTCTGACACTCTGTACCTGGAGTTAGCATCAGATCCCATAAGTAAGGGCTCAGTCCCACAAACCTGTACCCCTCCGCCACTTGAAGTGGCTAATTGCAAGTCTAGGTTGTTACCTGTGCTTCTGACTGACTGGCTATGAATCAGAGATTTGTACAACACCCTCCTTGGATTTGATTAATTTGCTAGAGCAGTTCACAAACTCAGGAAAACAGTTTACTTGGTCGATTAGTGGTTTATAATAAAAGTGTATATTCAGGATCAGTCAAATGGAAGCGGTGCATGGGGGAAAGTATGTGGGAACGGGCACAGAGCTTCTATTCCCTCTCCAGATGCACCATCCTCCCCACATCTTAATAAGTTCAACAGTCTGGAAGCTCTCTGAATCTCATAGTTTAAGAACTTTTATGGAGGCTTTATTATGTAGGCATGTTTGATTAAATGATTGGCCATTGGTGAATGACCTCTAGCCCCTCTCCTCCTCCAGAAGTTGTGGTGGTGCCTCGGGCTGAAAATTGTAACCCCCTGATCACATTGTTGGTTTCCCCAGGCCCCATCTAAGCCCCTAAGGGGGCTTTCCAAAAGTCACTGTAAACTTAGGTGTTGTTGAAAGGGACTTGTTAAGAATAACAAAAGACACCCATTTCACCCTTGTGCTCTAAGCTATTTCAGGAATTTAGAAGAGAACCCAAACTGTATATCAAAAGATGCTCCTATTACTCTAATCACTTAGGAAATTACAAGGAATTTGGAAACTGTGAGCCAGGAACCAGTGGGCAAAACCAAAATATATACTACTTGTATCACACAGGTGTTAAAAAACCAAAGGTGAAATTAAGGATGAGATTAGTCGCCATATTAAAATGAATTATTTTTCTATATAGTCCATTGTTTCTTCTTTACCAAAACATATGTTGATATTTAAAAGGATGTATTTAAGAAGTCAACAGTTTTTAATTATCAGCATTTTTAGAAAGAGAAGGTGTGAAAGTATTTTTTAGTAAGTACCAACATAAAATGTTACTTATGGTTCAACAGTTTTCCTTAATATATGCTTAATCACCAAGTATTTCAAGCCTACAGTTTCTAATATAGAATTCTAGAAAGTGGAAATTTCCAAGGCTTATAATTATAAATAATTTTATACTTTACATTTGAAATGTGATTTGATAAACCTGACCAATAGCAGACAATGTTACATAAAAATGACCCCATGTTAACTATCAGTTTTACATAAAGTTTTAAATTCCTTTCCCTGCATGTATTAGGAATTTTGTTCAACCTATATTTTTAAACTAAGAAATATGAGGAGGAATTGGTGTACTTGGGTGGCTCAGTCACTTAAGCATCTGACTCCTGATTTTGGCTCAGGTCATGATCTCATGGTTCGTGAGATGGAGCCCCATGTTGGGCTCTATGCTGATAGCGTAGAGCCTGCTTGGAATTCTCTCTCTCTCTCTCTCTCTCTCTCTCTCTCTCTCTCTCTCTCTTTCTCTCTCTCTCTCTCTCTCTCTTTCTCTGCCCCTCCACTGCTTGCATGGGTGCAGTCTCTCTCTCTCTTAAAATAAACAAACATTAAAAAAAAGATACATAAAGAGGAATAGATAGTATCTTTAAAAATATTCCACATACTCTATTTTCTTCTAATTTAAGCACAACACATTTCATTCACATACAGTTTTTAAGATGCTTGAAATGACTGTGGAAATAACATCACAAGTAACCACAACTAATTTAGAAATGTTTTGATTCATACAGATTTTTATCATATTGCTATGTCAGCTAGCTCATAGGGTTGGGTGTGAGTTTTGACCCATAAGGCAGTGGTAGGTAGTGTTTGCTCCCTGGGCATGGTATACAGTCTCTATCATGGTGATGACTGTTGCATGTTATACTACTGACTATACAGTATTGCCGTGACACACATACATCCTCATAGTTTGATGACATCTAAAATTAGCAGCTTACACAATTGTTGTTACGGTGATGTCCTATCTTAAAAAACAAAATGAACTGAGTAAATATTAAAGATCTTATTGGCTTTATTCAGCAATTTGTGAATTGGCCAGCATCCCATCGAGCCCATGGAAAGGAACTGTGAGGAGCTCTAAAAATGAAAGACTTTTATAGGCAGAAGAGGCAGGACAGGGAAATTGTTCTATCGGAAAGTGGCTTGTTTCAGCAAGGTCACTTTCCTTTGAGAGACAGGATCTATCAAGCAGATTACCTCACTAGCATTGACCAAGAAATTTCAAATTGACTAGTTTAGGATTATATTCCTGGGAGAGGCTAAAACTGCAGTTAGGTTAGATCTTAGGTCTCGATTTGGTGACACAGGGCTTAATGAAAGTGGCTCCATTTTGGTCCTCTTTTTATAATACCTGAATACATGTCAGCCTTGAGGGTGGCTCTCTTATGGGTTTACTTTCTCATTCTTTCCAACATTAAAGCTTTCTGCATCAGATTGCAAAGAATCCACTGATAGGTCTTAGACTGTCCAGTATTGTGCCCCTATCATTTTATTACCAATTAATAGAAGTAAGTATGAACTTCATAAATTAGTGTATGTTCGTAGTACTATGTTAGTTGATGTGCAGAACTTCTCCTGCCAGTTAGGAGCTCTTACACACGTGAGACACATAATGCTTACATAGATATATTTTCAAGGACCTTTAAATAGCCAAGTGAAATAATACATCTAAACACCGACATGAGGTTATATGTTTCACACACTAATCTGATTAAATTCACTTTGGTGCAGGAGAATGGGATTGATACATACCTGGAAGACTCCATAGTGAAGTTCTAGTTCACATGAGAAGAACTGTGTTTGTTCATCTATTGTCCAGCCCACGGGAAGCTCTGTAAGGATCACAGCACACAAGAGAAATTTATATGTACAGGTTCAAAATCCACTGGCCTTCTTCTGCTCTATAAGGAAATAGAATTTAACTTAAATATATTTGGGGATTTGTTAAGTATCAAAGTTGTAGAGTGGCAACACAGTTCCATGCATATCATAGTCATTGATTAAAGGCGGGCTGACTGAGTGAACGAATGAGATGCTTATGAAATGCATGAGTATGAAGAAATAGTGTCAAGAAGTTCATGAGTTGAGTGGAGGTGGTCCCTATGGATTGGGAGTCTATACCTTAGATGTTTTGGGTAGATAAAACTTCACTGTGTTATTTAGATTTAATGTTTGCATGGGTAAAAAATATTAGCAGATTAATTTTTTAAGGACACAAAAAACCTCGTGAAAATAACGTTCCCTGATTTGGGACTTAGAAATAGAGTCACTATAATTAATCAGCGTATATTTTAATAGCTAACTGATGGGCTTTAAAGTGCTCGGGTTCTGTATGTTCCTCCGTGTTTCTCCGAGATGGTACAAACTACACAGAGATGAACTTCTCCGAGAACACATTCTACACTAAATATCAAATATTTGAAATGAGAAGATTTATAGGAGGTTTTATGTTTGCTATTTTAGCATGGGCCTGTCTTCTTTAGTTTATTTTTTTTCCCTTCATATAACAGGTCGATAAATTTTACCTGAGTAATAAAGCAATTTTGTGGAAATCAATCTTCAATCCTGATTTATTCGGAGTGGTTCGTGTCAGTGACTAGGAGATAATTCACAAGATACGTCTGCCGTTTGTCTGCCAACGGGGTCTCAGAGGCTGGCCAGAGAACGGTTGGATCTAATCCTCCTCTTTAACTCATCCCCACAGAATCTTCATTCAGCCGGTTTCCTAAGCGATTTGGGTGGCTAGCAACATAGGAACAGGGATTTAGAAAGAAGAGGGAGAGAAGGAGCAGGAGACAGGTAGAAAGAGGAAGAGCAAGAGAGAGTTTCAATTTGGTCTGGTGGAAACAAATTTTTGTTTTGCATGTTAGGGGTGGATGTTCCCTCCCAGAACGAAATAAGCAATAATGGTGGGTTAGCAAAAGGTCCCGACTTTTTAAAGGAAATGTGGTGATTTTCTTAACGGAGGTAGAAGCTCCCAGGAGGAAACTCCATAAACAATCTCCATGTGTGGCTTAAAAGCTCTCTTTTGCAGCCACTAACATTTTTAATGTGGTGGGAAAAGATGGAAAACAAAATGGTAGAATCTTCTTTTGTCTTTTCTTTCAACACACACACACACCCAGGCACATGTTTGAGCGATTAACTCTTTAGACTTTGATTTGAGATGGATTTAAAAAATAATAATAATAAGAGGTGCCAGCCAAAACCCCCCAGCTCTCACTGGCAAGTGGAGTAGACCTGTAAAGGGCTTTTATCTCCTGCCCATCGTCTCACATTGTCTTGTTTACCCCCCTGAATCCTGATCAGGCACCATTACGGCGCTCAGTGTCCACAGCACTCTTGTGAAGGAAAAATTAATTTCGAATTAGTGGCCCCATAACTGCCTGTTCTTCGCATTATCTGTCAGGAAAATAAGCAGACAATAGCTAGATAAGTGGACTTCTGTGAGCTGCCATTCAAAGGAGAAGGGACAGGTGTTCAATGGGGCTTCTTTCTTTCCTCAACTGCTATTTAACAATACATACAAGAGGAGTTTAATTGTCTGTACCCACCTGCACCCTTGTCATTTCTTGGTTTTATTGGTTTTAATGAAAATATTAAGTGCACTCTAGTAACAGTGGCTAAGTGACATTTTGATTGAAATATACAGGGAAATGTATAATGGAAGCAGGCACTATTACAGATTTAATAGAAACTGAAAGAAGTAACATCCAGAACAACATTTTTGCTATTGTTATGCATATAGCTAGTTCTGAGAAGGGTAATTGGGGATGGAAAAAAAATGGTTGTTGTTTAAAAGAGGCTTTCACCTTAGCTACATGACTTTGTTTTCCTAGAAGAATGGAGTGACCAGGCTTTGGCATTTTTCTTTTATTAGGTACCGATTAGGCAGCATCCATCATCAAGTATGCATTGGACTACCTTTCCTCTTCTCTGGAATCACAATTTATTAAAGTTTCTCGAGAGAACATGGATTTGTGGATAAGAGTATGGGATGAAAACAGTGATTGATGGCAGCTGACCAGGTGGAAAAGGGGCTGGTGATCTTTCTCACCAGCTGGCAAAGTCTCATGTTAGCCAAAGCCCATCTCCTAGACTCAAAATAGAGAAAGAAAACAGTCAAAGTAAATATTATGCTATGAATCATTTTCAGTGCATGTGATAGCTTTAAGTTTTGCTATATTTAAATCTTGTTTGTTATAAGAACAATAGACTCTTACATAATGAATGAAAAATAAAATAGAAACACCCAGTGAACATATATGCACATACAGGCACACACACAAATTACCTCTTAGAGTTTCAACTGCTAGGATAGAGAATTAAAGTCCTCATAAATTTCACATATTTTTATTTAAAGTTAGAATATTTTCTAAAGAGCATGGAGTGGGAGAGAAGAACAATTTGTCCTTCATTAAGAAAGTTCCTAGGGGCGCCTGGGTGGCTCAGTCGGTTAAGCGTCCGACTTCGGCTCAGGTCATGATCTCACGGTTCGTGAGTTCAAGCCCCGCGTTGGGCTCTGGGCTGATGGCTCAGAGCCTGGAGCCTGCTTCCGATTCTGTGTCTCCCTCTCTCTCTGTCCCTCCCCGTTCATGCTCTGTCTCTCTCTGTCTCAAAAATAAATAAACGTTAGAAAAAAAAAAGTTCCTAAATGTATACAGTCATGTAAAAAAGTAACATACTTTTCTTTTTTTATTTTTTTTCAACGTTTTTTTTATTTATTTTTGGGACAGAGAGAGACAGAGCATGAACGGGGGAGGGGCAGAGAGAGAGGGAGACACAGAATCGGAAACAGGCTCCAGGCTCTGAGCCATCAGCCCAGAACCTGACGCGGGGCTCGAACTCAGGGACCGCGAGATCGTGACCTGGTTGAAGTCAGACGCTTAACCGACTGCGCCACCCAGGCGCCCCAGTAACATACTTTTCTTAAGTGAGACGTTCTTTATTCATCCATGGTAAAACAAACAAACAAACAAAAAAACAATGCGGAAGGTTTACAATATATTATAATGCTAAAGGGTAAAACAGAAATCCATCAGGACACGTGTCACATACCTGTGAGTACATGTAATTATCCCCAGTATTTTTTGCCCATTACACAGCTGTACAAATAGTCTTATTCATTCAATGGTTCACTGATTCATTTATTAATCCACCTATCCATTCATTGTTTTAGAATCTTTGGGCTGCAAGTTGTAGAATATTCAATTAAAATTGCCCTAAGAAATAAACAAATGAGGGGCGCCTGGGTGGCGCAGTCGGTTAAGCGTCCGACTTCAGCCAGGTCACGATCTCGCAGTCTGTTGAGTTCGAGCCCTGCGTCAGGCTCTGGGCTGATGGCTCCGAGCCTGGAGCCTGTTTCCGATTCTGTGTCTCCCTCTCTCTCTGCCCCTCCCCCGTTCATGCTCTGTCTCTCTCTGTCCCAAAAATAAATAAAAAAGTTGAAAAAAAAAATTAAAAAAAAAAAGAAATAAACAAATGACTCATAACAAGATGCCTGAGGCAGAGTAGTTCCATGTTTGGTACAGTTTCTTAACAGAGTCCTCAAAGAACCAGATTTTTTTCATATTTCTTTTCATTCATTTAAGCCTGTTGCTTTTCATTTCTATGCTTCCCTGTCTTGATTGCAGGTTGCCTTGAGGTGTTACATTCTTAAAAGGCAGGAAATCTGAGCATCTTTATTTTTATTTGGAAGAAAATCCAAGAAAGCCCAAGTCCCATTGGTAGAACTGGGTTATAGGCCCTCCCCTTAACCAGTCCTGGAAATGAGGCTTGGGATTTCCATTATTAGCTTATGCCAACCATGATTCTGGCTGAGCTGGTGGAATGCTGGTAAATGTCTAAAAACCTGCTCTCTGGGGAGAAAAAAATAACACTGGTTATAGCATTGACTGATTTCCATGGTGCCAATATTCTCATCTTGGCTGCTTTCAGGCTACCAACATGACTTCACTAAGGCAGAGCTGGGAAGAGATGTGTGTAACTGGTTCCCACAACCCATTGTTAGATCTCTCCATCACACTAGCAGGCTGGGTCCGTTGCTACCCACTACCCAGCTAAAATGGGGTTGTTTTAGAGAGAAATAAGGGGAAATTGACATATTATCTGCAATGTCTGCCACATTCATTTGTTCATTCATTTAACACATGATTTTGATTCCCTCTGGATGTCATGTATTAAGGATAAGTACTAGGCACCTTTGAAGGAACTGCTTCAACTATGCCCTTTTGTTAGAGAAGCTGCTTACTCCCACAATTCCTGCTGATGGGGCAGTAAGCAATGTACCATTGCGACCGTTCCCTGAACCCTCACCCCCATTATAATTGACCTAATTGGGAACTATGTAGAAAGTGATAATAGGGCTTTGCATAGCGAGGACTTGAACAAGTCAGACTTTTGAAATCATTTATCAGTATTTAATATTGAGTAGGTTTTGTTGAAATCAGGCAAGCTGGTTTTATGCAATATGAATAATCAATAGAATGGGATCAAAAAAGGAAACATGGAGCTAGTCATCAGAGAGTAGAAAAATAAGAGACCTGATGGGGTCAGAGATACATAAAAAGTGTGATCCCAATTCCTGACTTTTGGTTCTAATCTATCTATCTGTGTGGCCCAGCGAGTGGTATCTTCCTTCCTCTCCTTGAATAAAGCCTTACAGTATATCCTTGTGGGCCACCATTTTATTTCCTCCATAGAATTGAATTTTTTTTTGCAAATATTTTTATTATCTCAAATGAGTTCCTATTCCTTGCAATCAAAATTTTCTTAACTGGAATAGAGCACGGAGGTGAGCATGAACCTCCTCCTGTTGGTGAGCTCATAATCCAGCAGTAGAGACACAGAAATAAAACAAGAGGCAGTGACTTTGTACTGCCAAATGCTTCACTTAGATAAAGTATGCATCATAATGGGAGTACATTAGAGGGGCAGCTTTTTCTAGTCTTTAGGGGGCAAGAGAATATTTTAAGAGTCACAGAATTATTTTAACTTGTACCATCAGGAGAATTTTTGTCCACTCTAATTATAAGACTATGTTTTTGGGTATGAAGTTTATGGTCTTAACTCTATTCCTATTTTTTCTAGGTTCCACATTCTAGGGTCTCTTATTTATTGGACTGCTTTTAGATCCAGAGAAGGAAGATACACAACTGTCCTTAACGCTTCTAGGTCAAGGCAGAAACTCTTCTAATAGAGAAAGGGAAAGGTGTGTGTCACACACCTTTTAACACAGAGCACATGTACGCAAGGGACATTAAGGAATGAATGTGGTGTCATTATTTTCTCTAAAGTGGTTCTGAAGAATTAAACTGTTTAGGCACCATGAAACCCAAGCCAAAAACAAAAGAAAAAAAATCAGAAAATCTTGTCTAAAACAGTTGTCTTCTGAAGTATGATGAAGGGGTTCTACCTTGTACGGGTAAAAGAGAATACGTGGCTCCAGAAGCAGAATTTTCTGTTTTAAGGCATTTATGGCACTAGATGAAATCCCTCCCAGCGAATGCTGGGTTGCAGACCATCTATTTTATTAAATTTTTTTTTTAACGTTTATTTATTTTTGAGACAGCGAGAGACAAAGCATGAATGGGGGAGGGTCAGAGAGAGGGAGACACAGAATCTGAAACAGGCTCCAGGCTCTGAGCCGTCAGCACAGAGCCCGACGCAGGGCTCGAACTCACGGACCGTGAGATCGTGACCTGAGCTGAAGTCGGCCGCTTAACCGACTTAGCCACCCAGGCGCCCCTAGACCATCTATTTTAAAGACACGTTTCTAGGTAAGATACAAAAAGAATCAGTAATGTATTTCGTGCAGACCCTTCCTTTTACTTCACTGTTGGTCTTTACTTCTTGGCTCAATTGCAGTTTATGCAGTTATACCCTGATTATCTGAAGCTTACCCTGCTGTCACTTCAATTGGTTAAGGGGTTCTTCTTCACCTCTCCTTTCACAATCTTGTGAAGTGGCTATAGAAACAGTTATCACATTTACTGCATCTTCTGTTATCACTGAAACCATCTTAGGGCCACATATTAATAGCAGATACTACCACAGCATTAGATGGCAGAAATCATACAAATGTGTTTAAGCTATCTTTGGCTTCCAATGAAAGAACACAGGGGATTTTAGGGCAGTGAAACTACTCTGTGACAATGTAATGATGGATATATGCCATTATAATTTTGTCTAAACCCATAGACTATACACTACCAAGAATGATCCCTAAAGTAAATCATGGACTGTTGATTATAATAATGTGTCAGTGTGGGTTCATCAGCTGTAACAAATATATCGCTCTCGTGGGAGGTGTTGGTAACAGGGGAGCTTATGCACGGGAAAAGGCAGGGAGTACATGGTAAATCTCGGTACTTCCCCTAGACTTGCTGTGAACCTAAAACTACTCTAAAAAATGAATCCTGTTATTAAAAGAAAAACAGGCACATGTTTACGGTGTGAGAGCTCAAATAAGCAGGAGGAGCATTGGGAGCTTTCTCAACCTCAGTTGAGAATGTGGGTGTCAGGCACCTCACATTTTTTTTTGCCTCTCTGCACATATCCACAAAGACTGTGGAAGAGCTGTTTTGATTTGGGGGTTACAAATGAATTTTAGGTAATAGGTTAATTTATAAATATAGGATTCACAAATAATGAGAATCAACTGTATATATCCTGCTTGATTCTGAATTAGTTCCACCATGATTCTTAACTTGTAATGTATATTTGGTTTATGGTAGATTATGTCTGTGATTTCTGCGATTTTAAGATGGAACTCAATTTCCTTTTCCTCCTAAGATCTCAGTGTTGATTTTCAGACTAATTTCTTTCAAATAACAGTTCTACCCCTCATTGACTGCATGTCTTTATTCAAGTTGTTTAACCTCTTTGAAGTTCAGATATGTTATCTATGTATGGGAGGGAAATAATACCTAACCCTGAAAAAATGTTGTGAGATGTGGCAAGATGATGGCTATACAACAACTAGCACCCTACTTGGCCCATTGTAGGAGGTAATGGGTAACTAACTACTCTAACACCTACTACAGTGGGTACTGAAGAAAAGTTAATTAGGTCCTGTGACATAGGCATGTGAAGAATCTCATTTATGTAGAGTCATTCTTTCAGTCATTCACTTATTCATAATTTAAATATTTACTGAATACTTAGAATATGCAAGATACTAAGCAGGTGATAAAAATGCAAAAACTAACATTGAATAAGGACATACCTAAGCAAATCACATAAAATGAAGATACATTTAGTTGAAGATGGCACAGACTGGCAAGGTTAGGGAGGGCTTCACAAAGGAGACAATGATTAAGCTAAGTCTTAAGGAGATATAAGAATTTACTACATGAGCAAAATGAAGAACAATATTTTAGGAAAAGAAATTTATGGAAATTCTATGCATGGAAACCATGAAGTGAGAGAGAATATGGCACATTTTGAGAACACCAAGAATTTTGATGTCATGTAAACCTAGGGATGAGTGTCAAAATAAGTACCTGTACATGTCAGAAAAACAAACAAACAACAACAACAACAAAAACCCCACAACAACAAATCAGTCTGGCTAAAGATTTTAAACCTTATTCAAAGGCCAATGGAAAAACCAAAGAAAATTGTTAAAATAGGGATTGATATAATTCAGCTTACATTTATGACAATCACTGGTCACTGATACAGAAGATCATTTGGAGGAGCAATGCTAAGAAAAGAAACAGTTTCTGAGATCATATACCAGTTCATTGTGGAGAGGTTGGAAACTAAACATTTGGGTGGCAAAAAAAAAAAAAAAAAAAAAATGAAGATTCATCCAAAAGAGAATGAGCAAAAGCTATATATGAGAACTTGCTAGAGCCGGGGAGTTAGCCACCATCCCTTCCATTTGGCAGAGACTCAGCATAGGAATGGCAAAGCTTATGGCGGACAGAAGTGGAAAATCTCTGATATGCCCCAATTGGAGACAGTTGACATGTCAAAGCCATACATAGATTGGCAGCTACCAAGAGGCAGGCCATACTGCGTTATGGGTTAGCGGCGCATAAAGAGCTTCCTCTGGTTGGTTTTAAGTTAGAAATGTGGGACAAATTAGAGAAGCTGTCAGTTGTTAGTCAAGTCCTGAATGTTTTGGACCAAGGGTTACAAAGGTTATTGTTTGACTTCCTGGACTGCTTGATAAAGATACTAGTTAGACTTCTTGGATTCATTACTATAGATAGGTTGGCTTCCTGGGCTGATTGCTGCAGATTATGAGTCAGAATTCCATTTTTACATAGAGTCTGGCCACTATCTTATTGTTTATTTAGTGTTCTGAGTGGGTAGTGCATTTTAGGAACTCATAAGGGACCACTGAAATGGAAGGTAAAACTAATATTCAGACAAGATCTGTGACTTGCCCCTGGTCACACACCACAGAATGTGGTGGGGCAAGAACGAGAATCCCTTGATCCTATCTAGTGCAGTTACTAATTTTCTACACTGTGTCTAAACTAACTGATTAAGAGCTATGAGAGGCGAGAGGATGAAAAGGAAAATACCTGTTCTACATTAAGAGCAAAAGAGGGGGGAAAAAAAAGCGAGAGGAAATTAGATTATACTGCCACGTTCTAGTCTTTCCATAATTTCCATAAGGGAGAAAAATCTTCACTGTCTGCACTTCAAAATATTCTCTCCTGTCCCCAAAACATGCTCTTTTTTCATTAAGTGCATTATGATTTTCTATGACTATGTGCTTCATTCTGTGTATTCTGCACAAACTTGGAACAAAAAGAATAAAGTAGAAACTGAGCAAATGGAACAGTTTTTATTTGGATGAATTGCCTGAGCCTGTATGTCTTATCTCAAGGAAAGGATACTTCTTTATTCCTTCTCTCCATACCCTGTATTTTTTCTTACTGGATTAAAACCTACTGAATGATTTAATTTGAAACAAGGATTAAATGTTAGTAAAAGTTTCAGATTTGATTTTGAGTAATATGGATGAATGTCTGAAAGATTCAAAAGCTATTAGCAGACCAAGGAAGCCTGACAAAACTACAGGGAAAATAAGAGCTAACAAGTATATCATCTTGGTTTTCCATGCTCATAAAAGTCCAGTCAGTAAAGACTGATGATATGAAAGTGTTTTTTTTTTTTTTTTGTAAAGTTTATTTATTTATTTTGCTAGAGCACAAGCGGGGGAGGAGCAGAGAGAGAGAGGGAGAGAGAGAATCCCAAACAGGCTCCATGCTCACAGCATGGGGCTTGATCCTACAAACCAGGAGATCATGACCTGAGTCAAAATCAAGAGTCTGATGCAAAAAAAGATTAGGAGGGGGTGGGAGTCAGTTAAAGGAAACTGCTAGTAAATTGTGACAATATGTCAAAAGCAAAATATTTCTTCTGCCTGAAATACAGGTATTTACACCCAGTCAGTGGCAGAGGCATAGTGAAGAAGCTATTTACCTAGAACTAAGGCCTTTTGTACCACTGCCTCTTAATTTTTTTTAACCCAGCCAGGCTCCTTACATTTTGTAGGCAAGCCACACCTCAGTAAGCACTTTAAATGCAGAATGACTGAAACTCTTTCACTTTATAATTCCTTCAGCTTTACTTTCTTTCGCTGAGAACTGGTGGAAGAAATGAGTTTTAGGGCAGGACATTTCTGTCTTCTCCCCTTGAAAACAAAGGCTTTAGAGGAAAAATATTTCAAGCAAGGGAAATTCTCTTCCCATGTTGGGGTCCACCTTTTTCCTCAACCTTCTTTGTGGCCCTCCAGAACTGACTCCTTAGTGTCCGAACTCAATAGGAACCTCACTGTTCTCTCTGGGGAGAGGGAAACACCAACCTTAGACCACAAGGCAGAACACATGCTAAAGTTTCATTAATTAACAATATGGAAACAATCTCCATGATCATATGGTACATATGCTACTAATCTTCTTTAACTGCCTTACCAAAGTAGACCCTCCAGTTAGTCAAAAGAAGAAAGACACCACCAAGGCCTCTTTTCTAGATAACCACATACCCCAAAATAAGATCTGAAGAAGGTGCTGGGGCTGCCAGCTTGCAGAAAATCCCAACTCCTACTTCCTGGGAAGAAGCAGCGGTAAGAATCCAAACAACGGAAGACTACAACTGTCATATTATATCAAGCTCATGATTCAGAGGACCCCATTGGATTAAAATGCAACAGCCTCATGCCACATAGGGCAAGGTTCACACTCTTGACAAGGTGTGTCCAGCCTTTCGTAACCTGACCTCTGGCCCCTTCTCCAGCTTCTTCTGCTGCCAGCCTCCTCAACTTCCCCTGACTCCACTGCCCCAGGTGCTTCTCTCCAGCCATTGTATTTTACCTCCCTCCTTCCTTCCTTACAGTTTGCCAACGTTTCCATTTCTCAAGACCTTAGGCCATTATTGTTTCTTCTTTGAAGGCTTTTCTGACTTTCCCTGTCCCAAGAGAATTATCTATCTATCTATATCTATATATCTATATATCTATATATCTATATATCTATATATCTATATATCATCTATCTATCTATCTATCTATCTATCTATCTATCTATCTATCTATCTGTCGACCACCACCATTTTTTGTATTTGCTCAGTAATCTTTGCAGTCAGTGATATTTTTTACAAATATGTCTGTTTTCTCTCTTGAAAGAGAGCCCCTTGGAAGCAGTAAATATATCTGTCATTACTCATCTCCTTAGCTAAACACATTTTTTTGCACAATAATTATTGTGCATAATCATTATTTATTAAGTGACTTAATGTGTGACAGTGGTTACAAAATTCTGCCTCTGACAGTAGACTTAACATTTAATAAAAAAGATCCAGATAAGTCATTTTCCTTGTTAAGGCATTGTAAATATAGTTTATAAATAGAACTAATGCTTTCATGACACAGATATTTTTAGCCCCTTTGGGTAATGAAATTCAAATGTTTATTTCACACTTTGTAAATGTTTAATTCACTTAATTTTTTTGGAGGGCTTCAGGAGATAACACCAATTTCCAAATTATGCAGAATAAGTTCAGTCCAGTTTTATGCTATTTTGGTCCTCCCTGATTTTCTGGCTATAGTTTATTCCTTTGGAAGACTGAAAAGTTATTACTTTTAAATTGTGTATTTGTCAGGATAATGATAACTGACCGACACATGTAATTTGGAATCCTGACCAGAGCTGTACTCAGGAGATCGGATGATGTCATCAGAAGTCTCACACTTTTCCTATTTCTCTCAGCTCTGCTTGTCTGTGTGCTAATTTCATTCCTTTAAGCAGTATCCATCTGATGGCAAAGATGACCACCGGCAACGTTAGGCTCCCCTAGTGTTTCCAGTAAGTGATCCCAGTGAAAGACCATGTTTCTCTCTCTGTGGCATGAGCCCAAGTTATGCAGATGGCTCATTGACCTGCATTGTGTCCCATGTCCCTCTTTGGACCAGTCACTGTCTCATTGGACACTAATTGGATAGGACTAGGTCATAAACAGATCCTTGTGCTAGGGACGGTATGGGATTAATTCTGGTTTACTGTACCAGCACTCCATGTTTAAAAAATGTAAAAGAGATGATTTCCCAGGACAGATACCAAGCAACCAATACTAACAAAAATATTTTGGCCCTACCACAGATATCTTCTGCTTGTTCTCTACAGCTGTTCTATGTCTTTCTTGAAATTGAAGCGATCAGAATGCCCTAAAGTATGCAGTATTAGAACTGCCATCGTATTGCAGAAGACCGGAACATTTTGTTTTGCTTTTAAACGTTAGTACTAAACATTAGGAGATTTATGGGTTTCCTTTTTGTCTTTTTTCCACATAAAGCTTCATCTTGAGCAAGTATTTATAACTCTTTGCTCCCATTCCTGAATCATAATTGATTGCTTGGGGCCCAGCATTCTCTGAAGAGAGTTCAATTTTTCTCTTTTCTCGAATATTTGCCTTGCACTAAGATCATATTAAATCCACCTGCCACTTTTCTGCCCACTTTCAAAGCTTCAGAGATTGGCTGCCCTTTATCCACCCCCACCCGTCATATCTATCCAAAGATGGAACACTGAGGAGGGTTTACTTTAATTTTTAAACTAAAGTTTTCTGTGCCTACTTAATCCACAGTAATTGGTGATATCATCGTCACATAAAAAAATAATGACAGTAAACATAATAACATTAGCAAAATACCCCAGTTTGTCACACCCTTACTGTTTATAGAGTTAGGGTCAAGTTAGCTTGCTCTGATCTTCCAAAGCACAGCTGAATGTGGGGGATGAGACAGTGGGAAATACAGTTTCTAGATGTGGAATAGTGTAATAGTGGAGGTAACTGCATTCTTGTCACAAAGCAGAACATGACTGCAGTTGATGTATAGCTGTTTGAAATTTGTCTTACCATAAGGAAATAAGATTTCCTTTTCAGAAAGCCACTTTGACCAAGTATGTGAAAATGCAAAGAAATAATGATAAACTTCAGTAATCATATAGTTCATTGGGAACTGCTCAGTTACCAAATGCAACAGTCAGGCCTTCACCAACATTATTTCCTGTGTTGATTTCCATGACACGTGTCTATAATAAATGGGTTCTCTTTGAGGTCTCCCTTTTTATATTCTCTTTCCCTTCTACCCTATAAATGCGTGTTGCCATGACCTCTCCTTAGACTATAATCTTGTGCCTTTATACCCTCTTTTTGGCATTTTCTTATATCTGCATCATTTCTGTGAATGATATACATACACATCTGTATTTTTAGCTGAACTATTCTTCCAAACTCTAGACCTAATTTTTTTTTGTGTGTGTGAGCCGTCTCTATTCAGGCATCCCATTAGGACTTCAAATTCTTTACTTGTAAGATGGAACACCTCATCACAAAACCTTTCTTTGTCCTGATTTTCTTTCCTCTATTCCTCCTTCCTGTTTCCTTTCTTTATTCTTTAGTTATTCATTGTCTAAACTATTTTATTCTAAGAAGGCCCAGATGTGTACAACAATAAAAACAGGCATACATTTCTTAGGATTTTGACTTTCATGCATCTATTATGCCAAAAAAGGCAAACATTTCTTAGGTACACAGATTTAAAACATTCAATATGACAACAGTAAACTTGTCATGATGACCAATATTTTCTTAAAACAAAATTGGTATTTGTAATTGAATATGACAATGACTACTGTGCCGTTCATCCATTTTTTAAATCATGTATCAGATGCCTTGTGATCACTAAACTTCCATCTTGTTTGTCCTCTTAGAGTGAAAACTTTATAAACTTGTCCTAAATTTTATGAATGCATCTTTTAGAAACTGATCCTGCCTCTATTCTGTTTATGAACGATACCAGACATATGAAAGAATGTATGTAATTCAAGTATAATAATTATGAAAAATGGTAAAATATTCATGTACCCTCCATCAAGCTAAAGAGAAGTATTAAAAACATTTTTTATAGTCTTTATGTACCCCTCTTCCACCCACCCACGGAGCCATATGTTATCCTTTATGGATGCACCACATAGGTATGCAGCCCATATTAACCACACATATATGCATCCCTGTGTGTGGTTTTGTCTTTTGACCTTTTTTATAAATAAAATAATTTTATAATTTCTTCTACGATTTACTCTTTGCTCAACATTTTGTTTATATAATTCTTCCATGTTGATACACATATACTCCTTCATTTTTATTCTTAATATTTCTTTGTATGACCATGACAAAATATTGATCCATTTTAGGGGCACCTGGGTGACTCAGTCAGTTAAGCATCTGACTTCAGCTCAGGTCATGTCTTGCAGTTCGTGGGTTTGAGCCCTGCCTCCAACTCTGTGCTGACAGATCAGAGCCTGGAGCCTGCTTTGGATTCTGTGTCTCCCCAGTCATGTTATATCTCTTTCTCTCAAAATTAAATGTAAAAAAATATTTCAAAAAATATTGATCCATTTTTCGGTGATAGTAAATTGGGATGTTTCTAATATTCTTATTTAAAAAAATTTTTTTTACATTTATTTATTTTTGAGAGACAGAGATGGAGCACAAGTGGGGGAGGGGCAGAGAGAGAAGGAGACACAGAATCTGAAGCAGGCTCCAGGCTCTGAGCTGTCAGCACAGAGCCCGACCTGGGGCTCGAACCCACAAACCATGAGATCATTACCTGAGCTGAAGTCGGATGCTTAACCGACTAAGCCACCCAGGTGCCCCTCCAATATTCTTATTATTTTGAACAGTGCATCTGTCTATCTATATATCTATCTTTTAGAATATTATAATGAACCCCATCTTGCCATTGTCTGTATTAAAAAGTTATCATTTCTTAGCCAATATTCCACTGGATTATTTTGAGTTAAATTATTTCAGTGTATGGACATTTTAAAGTTATCTTTCTGTCATTAGTTTACACCTTAATATCATTGGGGCCAGAGGATATACACTTCATGGTATCAGTTTCTTTGAAATTTCTTGAAACTTACCACATGGAAGTCAGTTATTGCAAAAGTTAATTTTGTGTTTGAAATGAATGTATATTCTCCACTTATGAAAGCCAGGAATCTACCTATAACTATTTAGTCAAGCTGTTCAAATTTCCTTGTCCCTACTGATATTTGTTTATTTAGTATATCAATTGCAAAGAGAAGTACGTTAATTATGGTTGTATTTGTCCATGTCCATTCAGGTTGCTGTAACAAACTACAATGGAGGGGGGGGTGTTATAAACAACAGAAATTTATTTCTCACAGCTTTGGAGGGTGGGAAATCCAACAACATGATTCAATGGCAGATTCATTGTCTGGTAAGAACCCACTTCCTGGTTCATCCATAGTCTCCTTGCTGTGTCAACCTGGTAGAAGAGGGGGAGGGAGCTCCCTGGGGTCTCTTTTATGAGAGTTCTAGTCTCATTCGTGAAGGTTCTGTCCTCATAATCTGTTCACTTTCCAAAGGCCCCACTTCCAAATGCCATCATGCTGGGGATTAGGTTTCAACATATAAATTTTGGGGAAGACATGAACATTCAGTTTATAGCAGTATGTTTATCATTTTTTTTCCTTGTGATTTTGCCAGTTTGTCCTATACCTTTTGAAGCTATGTTATCAAGTACATACAAGTTTAGATTTTTTTTTTTACATCTTTGTAAATTGAACTTTTGTCAATATGTTATAGTATTTTTATATTTTCTAATAATTTCAGCTTAACATATAAAGAACTTATACAGTTCAGCACCCAAAGAGCAAATAATCAAATTTAAAACATGGGCAGAGGACATGAATAGACATTTTTTTTCCAAAGAAGACATACAGATGGCCAGCAGACACATGAAAAGATGCTCAACATCCCTAATCATCAGGGAAATGCAAATCAAAACCACAGATCACCTCACACCTGTCAGAATGGCTAAAATTAAAAGCACAGGAAATAACAAGTAAATAATAATAATTTCAGCTTATTGAATTTTTTTAAATATTAATATATTTATAGCAGCTTTCTTTGGTTGGTTTTTATAAGGATACACTTTAATGTTCAAGTTTTCTAGGTATTTTTGTTTTAAGTGTGAATTTTATAGATAAGAATACTTGAATTTTGCTTCTTTCAATCTTTGAATGCTTGCTGTACTTATTTTGATTACTGATATATTTGGTTTATTTTCCTCTCTTATGTAGGCTTAATTAGTTTTTACATTTTAATATGCACTTTCTTGTGGGTTTCCTGTTCAATTTCAATATTTCCCCTCTGATATTTTGGAAGCTAGGTACTTTGTAACAATTATTTTCATGCATACTATAGAAAATCTACATGCACATTTTAATAATAAATTCCAAAGTTATTTGGTGTATTATAGATCTGTTCAGTTAACAGTATTAACACAAATTTAGTGACTTAAAACTATACATTTATTATCCTTCAGTTTTTGTGGGTCAGGTGTCGGTACAGATTAGCTGAGTCATCTGAGGGGAGTCTCCCAAAGTGACAATGAAGATGCCTTTGACTCAATAAATGTACTTGTATTGTATTAGACATTTGTTTTTTTAATATCTACAACCTTTTGGGGTCTGAGTCTATATTGGTTATATTTTATGTATTAACTGATGATGGCTTATTTCCTGTTAACTTTTGTGATTTATTTTATTGTGAGTTTGTATACCTTTTACTTTTATCTGTGGAAAGGCTTTGAGAGCCGATCTTCAGTGTGTTCCTCCAAAGGTTTTTTATTTGGTGAATGCTAGGCACCTCAGGGCAGTCACCAACCTAGGTGAAATTTAAACTAGAGTTAGGGCTTGTGGATTTTTCAGACTACGTAGTTATTACAAATTCTGTCCTCAAATTGAAATTTATGTAGGCATTGGTTACTAATTCTCAGAAAATGAATTTCTTTTACTTGGTTCTACCAGAGCAAAGACAAACATAGATATGTGAAATTTGGGAGGGCCCTTTCATCACCTTCAGTTTCAGAGATTTAGTAGAAAACTCAAACATGAGGTTCTAATTGCTTTCTCCTGGTGGAGTCTTGCAGACAACCCTTACTTCCAGCCATGGTATGTGGCAATATGCATGGAATCTTGCCAACTAGAGAAATATACTGAAGCCTTGAGGTCAAAAGTTTTTATTGAGGGTCAGTCATATAGACATGACTACCTATCTGTGTGTCTGACCTTACTTTCTAGCTCCTCTAAGAGTCAAGTTGATTCTGTATGGGTTCAGGCTGTCCCCATTAATCACACCATTAACATGGACTATCTGGTATGGTCCAAGAACATCATGTAAACAAAGGCATCTTTATCAGACAAGGCATTCCAAGTGCCTAGGGGCTATTTCCCAGGAACAAAATACAAAGGGAGTATGTTTCTTAGGGCAAGATTAATCTTTTATTAAATGGTTTGCACCCCTACTATCTCCCTATGTAGGCTTCCCCTATCCCAACTGACTTATTTTACCTTTTGAAAAGTTGTCTCACTTGATAAGGCCTAGATTTGTTTGGGATTTCAGAACTGATGTTGTACCCTATTTTATCCCAGTTTTATTTCTAGATAAATCATAATAATGGATGGTATTATTAAAATCTAAGTTCTGGTCTACCTGGGATGGACACATCTACAAGACCAAACACTGACGCCATATTTCTTTTACCTCTACATTCATGATATCTTGTCAATTCTGGCTTCTAAAGAATTATCATACCTTCGCATCCTCTCAACCATGAGCTGAACTGAATGTAATATTTTTTGAATCTAAAATTTGTAATTGTAATGAACTGTGAGTGGCTTGTATAAACATCTGATCTCCCATATCTTTATTAATGGAAATTAGGATATCTGGAGCTTAAATCTTGGAAACGTTTTTGTTTCCTTGCATTTCCCATGGAATCAAGTGGTGAAAAGTAGCTGTTTACTATCTCCCTCACCTGAAGAGGACTCTTCTGAAGTAAAATTCCCATTAAGGTACATCTCCAAGAAGATCCCTTACATGGGGCTTAAAAGTCTCCTGACCTCCATTTTCCATTCTCAGGGGCAGCGGTTTCAATTAAAAGACTTTAATTATTATGCACAGGCCTAGACAAACATTTCTGACTTTTTCCAGTGACAGGCTGGTATAAAAGTATATGGAGAGGAGAACACATAATATCCAAGTCCCCTTTTGTTCATCTCTTACTTGCTTGCTCCTTTGATATACCTATGTGATCTATATCGTTTTTCTTTTTCTGGATAAGATTAAGGAAAAACTTGCTTATCAGAATCTCTAAGAAGGTAAAAGAAGATATTATAAGTCACAGAAAGATACTTTCTTTCTGCTAGTACAGTTCCCAGCTGCAACATGTTGGACTTGACTGTGGGCAGCAAGGAGACCCCTCTGGAGTCTATTCCTGTTTTAGCTCTATCATCTCCTCTTACAGGACAAATGGAGTCCAGAAACTGTTAAGGCTGAACATTGTCAGCACAACCTCCCCTTTTTTGGTAGAGTCATTGAAGGTTAAACCTGATATTTAATTTTATTAGTTTGGTTAAAATTGAATTCGAGGGAAAGGACACAAAGTGAAGGAAAGGAAACGTAGGAAGGAAGAAGAAGAAGGAAAGAAGAAAGAAGATTTGTGAGGAGGACTATATTGTTTGTTGATATTGAATTACATTACAATGATAAGTAGGAGATATTTGAGAATGTTAATTATAATCTGTTCAGTGATAAAGTTTTAGACCAGTTGAAGAGACTATAAAACATTGCTACTATTCTAACTTCATGGATGAATAAAAGGGCTCGAGGTACACAGTTGTACTTTAGACTCAGAACTGTGTTTTTTAACATCATGCAGAGTGAATGAAAAATTTCTCTGCCAACAACACATTTTCTGACTTTTAACCTTAATTTTCTCACAGAGGGAATAGGAGGAAAGGCCTCTGGAAAAATTTTCAAATGCAGTCATATTTTAATTCTTGGATGCTATTTTGTTTGTTGTTGTTGTTGTTGTTGTTGTTGTTGTTGTTGTTGTTGTTAGAAAGAAAGAGAGTGGTGGAGAGGGGCAGAGAGAGAGAGAGAGAGAGAGAGATTGAAAGAGAGAGAGAGAGAATCCCAAGCAGGCTTTACGCACAGCACACACCCAAACATGGGGTTCACACAGCCCGACTCAGGGTCCCACAATCCTGGGATCATTACCTGAGCCAAAATCAAGACTCTGACGCTCAACCAATTGAGCCACCCAGGCATCCTTAATTCTTGGATGCTATTAATGGGAATGTTGCATATGGATTTTCTTTTCTCTTATTTTCTGAGTGGCAAAATAGTGCAACATTTAAAAATACGTTCATATAAAAAGTGCCCCCTCTTTAGGCTTTTGGGTCTGAAATGAAAGTTTCTCAAAGGTGATTTCCCATCAAGTAGGGCAAAGGTTCAGCAGTGTGGATCTTTCTGAGACTGAGATTTATTTTTATTTTCCCAGAGGTTCCTGAGAATTGCTTGTTACTGCTCTTTGACTATCTTCAGAGATTGTGTGACCTGGTATGTGACCCTCAGCATATTAAAATTCTGAGATAATGAGTTTAAAAAAGAAAACTCCACAATTTATGGGCTGTCATTAAAAGACACAGGGTCGTAAATAAGATGATTATTTGCAAATAGAAATGGGGAGGTGGGGAGATGCTCTTAGAGGATATTATTCTAGTCCTCATTATCTCTAGCCTATATTACTGTCCAGTTTGCTTACTGGTCTCCTGCCTAAGTGACCTCCATCCGAGTGTTCTTTCTCATATGATTGTATTACTGCCTTGCTTAGCATTCCTCAATAATTCACCATTGTCTACAGCAAAAAACAACTACTAAATTTTGTTGCGTATCTCAGACAGAGTTGTATATGATCTATTCCCCTGTCCATTTTTTTCTAAGTTGCAGTAATGAGCTCCCTGCCCTCCCCCTCAAACCTGACATTCTTTCTCATGCCTCCCTATATGTTTCCCTTCACTTGCTTCATTCCAGAAAAACCCTTCCATTCCAAACTCTGTCTAGTCCCTCTATTTTGTTGTTGTTAATTTTTTTTAATGTTTACTTATTTTTGACAGAGAGAGAGAGACAGAGCATGAACAGGGGAGGGGCAGAGAGAGAGGGAGACAGAGAATCTGAAGCAGGCTCCAGGCTCCGAGCTGTCAGCACGGAGCCCGATGCAGGGCTTGAACTCACAGACTGCGAGATCATGACCTGGGCCAAAGTCGGACGCCCAACCGACTGAGCCACCCAGTCACCCCAGTTGTTGTTAATTTTTAACCAGCCAACTGCTCACCAGGCCTTATACTAAAAATCCATGAGACTTTTCTTAACTGCCTCTTATGTACCCCTCTGTGGGTGGCTGGATAATGCCTTCTAAGGATGTCTAGGTCCTGATCCCTGGAACCTATGGATTTTATTTTATATGACAGGGATGACTTTGCTGCTATGATTAAGTTAAGGATTATAAAAAGAGGTTATTTTGGATTATCCCAGTGGCCTTCAATGTAATCACACACGTCCTTATGAAAGGGAGGGAAAGGGAAATTAGACTTTAGAGGACAAGGCTCTGTAGTGGCAGAAGCAGTGACTGGAGTTATATGCTTTAAACATAGAGGAAGAGGTCACAAACCAAGGAATAGAAGTAACCACTAGAAGCTGGAAAAAGCAAGGAAATTGATCCTCCCCTAGAGACTATGAAGGAAGCATGGCCTTGCCAACTGTATGGTGTTGACCTGGTGAAATCTGTTTTGGACTTCTGGGCTCTATAAGTACCAGAGAATAAAGTTCTGATGTTTCAAGCCACTGAATTTGTGGGAACTCGTTACAGTAGCAGTAGGAAACTAACATACCTTTTCTGCCTTGCACACTCCTCCTTTTGAGTATTTCATGCTTTTGTAGTCATTTGTATACTTGCTTTCTCTCTAAATCATTGATCTGTACTCTACTCAGATCCAACAACTTATCATGCCCCTTTCACTGTCCTGAAGTGAAATTCAACTGTGCTCATAATTTGAAAAATCAACACAATGCCTTACCTTAAATATATGGAAAAATGAAAGGAAAATTAAGATTTATAATTAAATTATACTTGTTTCTATGTATAAATATTAAGCATGATTAAATGTCAAGACAACTATGATAGACACTGACTCGTATAAATAAGATAATTGTGAATGTGACAGCTGCATATGCAAATCAATACAGGTGTGTTTCTTTGGTGACTCAAATCCTAAAAGGGTAATTACTGTTTCTCTCTTTTTTTTTCTGTTTATCATTACTTTTTATTGTTGACGAAACCACGTAGAACTCTCAGCAAGTCCCAACAACAAAAAATAAAATAAAAATATATATAATTATTCTAGACTCTCATAATATTTGCATTCTTGGAGAATTCACTGTAAGTTAAAACTATGAAAATTCTTTGTGTGTTTTGGTTAATGTCCAGGCTCAGATGATGTCAGAAATGTTTTTAGCACATGAGTGTCTGGTAAGAGATTGGGAAGTCGTGGGGGAGCTGGGACATTTCTTGACATGTGAAGTGTCCTATGAATTGTAGAATGTCAAAGACCTTGAGCCTGTGCACACTACATGCTAAAAGCACCTCGGAATCATTAGAGCAACCAGAAATGTCCCCACAAACATCCAGAATCCTTCAGTGAGAACCACTGCTAATGTATTCTCAGCTCCATGTAACCAGTGAGTGTGTCGTCTTCATCCAAATGGTCTCCAAATCTATCTTGGCTTCTAACACATAGCAGATGTTAGGCACCTGCATGTGGCGTGAAGAAAAGGTTGTGTAAATATTGTGTAGTGTTTTTTTTTTTTTTTCATAAATATCAGTAAGGTCAAGGTGACTGGTAACATTCAAACTCTCTATATCATTTTTGTTTTAAACAGCTTCATTAAGATATGATTGGATTCAGACCATACAATTTACCCTAAGTGTACAACTCATTGACTTTAGTATAGTCACAGAGATGTGAAACCATCATGATCCTCAGTTTTAGAACATCTTTTATCATCTCATAAAGAAACCCAGTATTGGGGCGCCTGGGTGGCTCAGTCGGTTAAGCGGCCGACTTCAGCTCGGGTCATGATCTTACAGTCCGTGAGTTCGAGCCCTGCGTTGGGCTCTGTGCTGACAGCTCAGAGCCTGGAGCCTATTTCAGATTCTGTGTCTCCCTCTCTCTGACCCTCCCCCATTCATGCTCTGTCTCCCTCTGTCTCAAAAATAAATAAACGTTAAAAAAAAAAATAAAAAAAAAATAAAAGAAACCCAGTACTGTCTAGCCATCGACTCCATATCTCTCCATTTTCTTCAGAAAATAAGCAGACAAGGGGCGCCTGGGTGGCGCAGTCGGTTAAGCCTCCGACTTCAGCCAGGTCACGATCTCGCGGTCCGTGAGTTCGAGCCCCGCGTCGGGCTCTGGGCTGATGGCTCGGAGCCTGGAGCCTGTTTCCGATTCTGTGTCTCCCTCTCTCTCTGCCCCTCCCCCGTTCATGCTTTGTCTCTCTCTGTTCCAAAAATTAAAAAAAAAAAAAAAAAAAAAACGTTGAAAAAAAAGAAAATAAGCAGACAATAAACAATTGCTAAGGTACTTTATGTCTCTAGATTTGCTAATCTGGATATTTCATCTAAATAGAATCGTATAATATTATCTATTAATAGTAGCTTCTTTCATTTATTAAGTTTCTGAGATTCATCCATGTTACAGTATGTACCAGTCCTTCATTCATCTTTTGTGGCCAGCTAATATTTTATTGTATGGATATATCACTTTTTGTTCATTAAATTAATCAAATCCTCCTTATTTTCTTTACCCTCTACTATTTATGTTTTTCTGTAGTTGCTGAGATGTGTTAAAAGTTAACATTTCCTACCATGATTGTACAAATGTTAAATTCTTTTTGACTTTGTCAATTGCTTAATATATTTTGAAGTGTCTTAGGCATTTATACATTTATGATTATATATCTTCCTGCTATACTGACTCTTTTATTGTTATCCCCAATAGTAAATACTGTTTCTCCACACACACACACACACACACACACACACACACACACACACACACGCTAGCTTTCTTATATTTCCTGCTGGTATCAGCTAATTTTCTACATGTTTACTTAAACGTTTTCTGTGCATACAGTTGGATCTTGCTTTTATATTCATTCTGATAATCTCTTCCTTCTTATTGGAAAATTTAGTCTATAAACATTGAATAAAATTATTTTTATATTTCAGATTTAGGTCCATTTTGTTGTTTTTAGTTTGTTATATCTATCTTCTCTTTTTCTCATTCCTTTCTTACACTCTTCTGAGTATTTTATAGAATTCGACTTTAATTTTTTATTGACTATTTCACCCTAGATCTTTGAATACATTATAAACTTCTCTCATTTTTTCTTGAAAGTCACATGTACTTCAAGTAAATTATGGCATAAAATAGTATTTTATAATTGCCTGTGCTTTTGTAAGAATTTGTGAAATAGCTTATTGCCATTTGGATACTTTTCATTCATTCCTAAAGATCTGAAATTTCCTCCAGCATGATTTCTCTTCAGCCTGAAGATCTTCCTTTATTATATCTTGCTGCATTGCCTTGTCATGAAAAATTCCCTTAGCTTTTGTTTGAGTATGATTTGTCCAGGTATAGATTCTTGGAATTAATTCAATCTAAGCTTTTTGAATCTATAAATGTATATCTGTCACCAAATTGGGAAGTTAGTTCTGTCATTATATGTCTAAATATCTTGCTCTGCACCATTTTCTCTCTCCTCTTCTTCTGGGACAAGTACTTCTATATAATACCTTTTGAAGCTTGTCCCATAGATCCCCGAGGCTCTTTTAATTTTTTCCAGTTGTTACCTCTCTCTTCTTCAATTGTTATGTTTTCTTGATTTATCTTCAAGATCAACATTTCTTTATCATCTCTATGTTCTTATGATACTAATCCATTGATTAGTTTTTGGGTTCTTTTTTTTTTCTTCCAGATTTCCTACTTATGCGCTATTTCTATCTTTTAATTTGACACAAGTGTATTTTCTTTTACCTCATTGATCATAATTCAAATAGTGGCTTTAAAGTCCTCATCTAATAGTTCTAGCACCTGGGTCGTCTCAGAGTTAGTTTGCATCAAGCATCTTTTCCTTTGAGAATGGGTTACATTTTCCTTGCTCAGGTAATTTTGGATGTTATAAATGTTATGTTGTGGATTATCTGGATTGTATATGTCATTATATTGCAACAATATATTGATGGTTATATCATCAAAATGTTGATGTTGTTATTTTTTTACAGATGAAATTTGAATCAGTACCAAGTTCAGTTATTTAAACCTCCAGTCTTAGAAACTTTCAGTTATCCCTGCGCAAGCTTGATTCAGGGGTTGGCCAGTGATTTCCTTCTCTGCCCCTCTGCATTCCAGAGTTCTTTTATCACTCTCTAGTGGTTGTGCTTGCCCTAATTAGGACTCCTTTCTCTGATTCCTCTGGGTAAAAGGATGATTAAACTTCAGTGTTTTTCTTTTTTTCTTTTTTAATGTTTTTATTTATTTTTGAGACAGAGAGACACAGGGCATGAGCAGGGGAGGGGCAGAGAGAGAGGGAGACACAGAATCTGAAGCAGGCTCCAGGCTCTGAGCTGTCAGCACAGAGCCCGACGTGGGGCTCGATGTGGGGCTCGACGTGGGGCTCGACGTGGGGCTTGAACTCACGGACCGCGAGATCATGACCTGAGCTGAAGTCAGACGCTTAACCGACTGAGCCACCCAGGCGCCCCTCTTTTTTTTTTTTTCATCATAGTTTTAACCATCACTTCAACTATGGCCGGCCTCAGAGTAAAGCTGCAACAAAACAAGGCACTCAGTCTGTTCACATGCTCCAAGTTTCAACTCTCCCCCAAGACATGTCAACTTGGTAGTGTTCAGATCCCTCCAGATCCTTCCATTGTTTTTGTTGTTGTTGTTGTTTTTCTTTTTGGCTAGGTTCTTTGTTCTTTGTGGGAGGGTTGGTTTCTTAAAACTTACTCTTCCATATCAAAAGCATGTTAATTTCCTTTTCTAGAAAAAAAATTACAAAGATCTGAAAATAAATCAGCTTTACATTATTTTTAAGCTTTATATTATTTTACATGAACTTGAAGTTTTCGTGCACAATTCACGATCTGTGTTCTTCTTTCGTATAAACAACCAAAAGACTGTCTTTTGCTCTGAAAATTCAACAATTGCTGTAGATGTAATAGTTCAGACCTCTGGACAGCAGTGTGTTTGTTCAAAGCTACAACTATGACTCTGTTCAGAGTGGGAAGTTTCTGTGATAATTTTGCAAATGGATGAAAATACTAGTGGGCTTTCTTGAACTCACTCTGGGCGTTAATTGCCCCTATTTCTGAAGACAGCAGGGGAGAGGAAAGTTGGCAACGAAGAGTAAGAGCAGCCAACATTGCCTTCTCTTTTCTCTGTGCTCTAGTGAAAAGAGGATGAAACATCACAGAGAGATGAAAATCTTTTGGTTTGCTGTGAATCAGGCCAGCATGTTTGATGACTCAGGGAAGGCATTGATGGGTACAATGTTAGAAGAAGAAAGTGACAGCAAGGGCAGGTTATGAACATATTGTTCTGCCTGTAAAATAGCCACTTGCCTACTTGCCCTGTACAAAGAGTGATTTATCCAGGCAAGAACACCCTGTAGGGAAGTGGATCAAAAGAGAGCACCAGCAAGTGAGATGAACTAGCACAGGGCTTCTCAAACTTTAGTGTGCAAGCCAATTTCCTGGGGCATCTTGTTCAAATGCAGATTCAGACTCAGGAGTTCTGGGTGGGCCTGGGATTCTGCATTTCTAACCAGTTCCAGCGTGGAACTGGTGCAGTTGCTTCTGTAAGTAGCAACAAACCAGAAGCTATCCTGTGGCAGCATTTTGCCTACAGCTGACCCTGGTCCAGGTGAGGAGAGTGAAATGATGATTTCATTTATTTTACTGCCAGGAAAAATTCCATGGGGGGAAAAGTGTAAAAATTTTTGCTTGAGTTGGTCAATTTTTTGTGCATTGTCCAAATATGTTATTAATTTATTATCAGGGGTAGTACTTATTAAGTTCCCACTCATCCCGGCTGTTGTGCAGTAACACAGCTCGTTATATGTTGTAAGGTGTCAACAGCTGTGTTATTGATGCTAATGCAATTTTCCTCACTGATAATTATTATAAAACTCCTGTTTTCAGTTGGGGATTATTTTACCCTGCTATTCTTTCTGTGGCATTTCTCACCGTTCTTTAAATCTGTGGGGTTTTTGGGGCGCCTGGGTGGCGTAGTCAGTTAAGCGTCCGACTTCAGCCAGGTCACGATCTCGCGGTCCGTGAGTTCGAGCCCCGCGTCGGGCTCTGGGCTGATGGCTCAGAGCCTGGAGCCTGTTTCTGATTCTGTGTCTCCCTCTCTCTCTGCCCCTCCCCCGTTCATGCTCTGTCTCTCTCTGTCCCAAAAAAATAAATAAACGTTAAAAAAAAAAATTAAAAAAAATCTGTGGGGTTTTTTTCCCCCCACGCATTAAAAAATAAACATCTATTTCTTTTTGAATTAAGCGTGGGTTTTTAGGTTATATTTTACTTTAGTGTTTAATATTTGTGATAATAAAACACATAGGAAAAATTACACAGTTTATTCTCTGCTTTGTAACTACATTCTCTAAGACACAAAGTAAGATGGGCAGGACAAATGATCTCTGTGTTTCTTCCAGGTATGAAGGGCAGTTTAGAGAGCAAGGACACTAAAAGAATATTAGAAATCAGGGTATTTAGATGGTGTAGTAGGACAATGGAAATAGTATCAAAAAAATGCTTGCAGAGATATTTGATAACTTTGGGTGGCTAATCTTTAGAATATATTGCCAAAATAAGCTTCAAAATTTATATGACCCCCTAAGATACTCCTTCCTTATATATATATATATATATATATATATATATATATATATATATATATATATATATAATTGTCAAATTGGTTTCCATACTACACCCAGTGCTCATCCCAACAGGTGCCCTCCTCAATGCCCATCACCCTCTTTCCTCTCCCCCAACCCCCATCAACCCCCAGTTCTCAGTATTTAAGAGTCTCTTATGGTTTGCCTCCCTCCCTTTCTGTAACTTTTTTTCCCCTCCCCCTCCCCCTGGTCTTCTGTTAAGTTTCTCAGGATCCACATAAGAGTGAAAACATATGGTATCTGTCTTTCTCTGCCTGACTTATTTCACCTAGCATAATACCCTCCACTTCCATCCACATTGCTGCAAAAGGCCAGATTTCATTCTTGCTTATTGCCACGTAGTATTCCATTGTATGTATAAACCACATCTTCTTTATCCATTTGTCAGTTGATGGACATTTAGGCTCATTCCATAATTTGGCTATTGTTGAAATTGCTGCTATAAACATTGGGGTACATGTGCCCCTATGCATCAGCACTCCTGTATCCCTTGGGTAAATTGCTAGCAGTGCTATTGCTGGGTCATAGGGTAGATCTATTTTTTAATTTTTTGAGGAAACTCCACACTGTTTTCCAGAGCGGCTGCACCAGTTTGCATTCCCACCAACAGTGCAAGAGTGTTCCTGTTTCTCCACATCCTCTCCAGCATCTATAGTCTCCTGATTTGTTCATTTTAGCCACTCTGACCGGTGGGAGGTGGTATCTCAGTGTGGTTTTGATTTGTATTTCCCTGGTGAGGAGTGACGTTGAGCATCTTTTCATGTGTCTGTTGGCCATCTGGATGCCTTGTTTAGAAAAGTGTCTATTCATGTCTTCTGCCCATTTCTTCACTGGATTATTTGTTTTTCGGGTGTGGAGTTTGGTGAGTTCTTTATAGATTTTGGATACTAACCCTTTTCTGATATGTCATTTGCAAATATTTTCTCCCATTCTGTCAGTTGCTTTTTGTTGATTGTTTCCTTTGCAGTGCAGAAGTTTTTATCTTCATGAGGTCCCAATAGTTCATTTTTGCTTTTAATTCCCTTGCCTTTGGAAATGTGTCAAGTAACAAATTGCTGTGACTGAGGTCAGAGAGGTTTTTTTTCCAGTTACTCCTTCCCATTTCACTCAGCCTCATCTTAACTAACACTGTCCAAACAGAAGTCAGTCATCATCTTTAGTCCCACAAGTGTGGTATTTTACCCTGAAAGATTAGATGCTCCTTGAGGATTTATACTCTCATTCAACAAATATTCAACTGTTTTTAAAAGACCTTATTGAGAGGCACAGATGAAAATTACATTTTGATACAGTAGGTAAGAAAGACCTGTTCTTAAATAAATTAAAAAGATGAAAAGAAAATTAAATCACATATGAGAAGGGCAAATGATTTGGTGTCTCAAAGGAGATGGACAAAACATCATTCCTCTGGAAGCTTTGGAGGAGGTTTCTGGCAAAGGAGAGTCAAAGAACTGGTCTTGAAGGATTCGTGGATTTGTGATAGACATAGGAGGCTGGCCATGTTTGGAGCCAAAGGGACCTCATTATCAGATGCTCACATGATCATAAACTTAGGGACAGGGGGGTCCCTGTAAACATACCCACACAGATGTTTACAGAGTAAATACTTTAAATGAGTTACAGGTAAGCTGGGCTACTCAACCTCAGCCGTTTACTCCAGTGAGGAATACAAATGTTATCACTTTCATGCAGATTTAAGTTAGTGTTTTTATTATCTATTATTGTAAAATAAACTGCTCCTAACGGCTTTAGAAAGCCAGTCTCCTTCCACTCCTTTCCTTCTCATGATTTTCTGGGATGACTGCATACATTTTCTGCTGATCTCATGTGATACCCGTCATGTGATGCCTCTCATTTGATGACAGTCAGAAGGTACCTAGGGCTGAATTCGTCCATAAGCTTGACAGAGATGTTACAATAGCTGGAACTTTATTCCTCTCCCTATGGTTTATCCATGTAGATTGTCCATCAAGAAAGCAGAACTTCTTACATGGTGATTCAGGGCTGCCAAAAGTGAGCATTCCAAGAGAAAGGAATTAAAATCTGCCCATTGTCTTCAATGCCAGTCTTAGAATTGATACCTCTGCCAGATTATGTTGGTTAATATGTGACCAGGCAGCCCAGTTTCATTGTGGAAGGTATGTGAATGTCAGAAGAAGTGCTTCGTTGGGGATCATATTTTGAAACTAGCTATCCCCGGAAGCAATATTGAATGTTTAAATATGTAATGTCAACAAAAATTTAAATAGAAAAACCCCCATTTTGTCTTTGTAGAGCCATGTTTATTTTTTAAATTTATTTTCATTTTCTTATTTATTTATTTATTTATTTATTTATTTATGAGAGGAGGGGGAGAGGGAGAGGAAGAGAGAGAATCTTAAGCAGGCTCCATGTCCAGTGTGGAGCCCAACACAGGGCTTGATCTGACGACCATGAGAACATGACCTGAGCCAAAATTAAGAGTTAGACACTTAACTGACTGAGATACCCAGGTGCCCCTGTAAAGCCATTTTATGGTTGAATTAAGATATGGTTGATCAGTTTGGCAGTGGAGTGTAGTACAGAGAAAATCAAGGACAAAGCCAAGATTTGAACCCGCATAACTATAAAAATCACGGTATTATTAGTAATGATAATTCATGCAAAAGAAGATTTAAGATAATTTATTCATAGAAAAATGATGTCAAGAAGTAGATCTTCAGTATAAGATTATGAGATTAATTGGTTAAATCTGGGTTTCCAACAGAGTGCTCATTATATGTAAAGGCTAGTGCACCAGAGTGACATTCATAGTGAGGTGAGGACAGGAGATGCAGATGTGAAAGTCTTGTCAACAGAGATGACACAGCATAAAATTTATGGTGCACACGGCTAGGAAACTGGTGGAATAAAGACACACAGAGGCTAGATTATGAAACCTTTTGGAAATTTTTTTTTTGTGATGGAGAAAGGGGAAAATGAAACCAGCAGACGGAGAGAGGTAATGAGGTAAGATGTAAAACAAATTCGATCAGTATCATAGTAGCCAAACAGGTGTTTAACACTGCTAAATGCTCCAGAAAGCTGGAAGAACATGAAGTCTGAGAAATAGTTGTTTAATTAGTAGTTGGACCAACAGAAATGAAGGGGGTGATTCTTCTAGGGAATCTCTCAGTAAGCTGTCTCTAACTTCAACAGATGCTGGGCAAACATATGTATAGTGTTTTCGTTTTGTTTGTTGGTTTGTTTTTTCTCTGGAGGAAAGCAGACTCTAGTAACAAAGAAGGTTCAGGAATAGCTATTGGGTCAGCAATGAACAGTGTTTGCCACACTTCAAAATCTTTATATATTTTACCTTTTTTCCTTGTCATTTTTCTGGCTAAACTTTTTAGTGTCTTATTGAATAGAAGCAGTAACAGCTTGCATCCATGTCCTTTTAACTGGACTTAAAAGGAAAGTTTCTCATATTTTATATATCTGAGTATGAAATTTACTATAAGTTTTGGGAAGACAACCTTTATGAGTTAAGGATAGTAGTTAAGAAAATTCAATTCACGTTCTAGATTATGTTTTCTATTTCTGTTGAGATGATAATGTTTTTTGTGCTTTAATTTGTTTAATGTGGTAGATTATACTAAAAATTCTTAGTCTAATATCATTCTTGAATTCCTGGAAAATCACTTGAATTTTTGGGAAGAACTCAAATTATGATTTGATTATATGATTTATTTATCATAAAATAATATGATTTATTATTATTTGTAATACATGGATGAAATTATTAATATTTTGTTTATAGTTTGTTTAAAACTTAATAAACTTGAAAGTTGTCTGCAGTGGTCCTTTCTCATAATATCCTTGTCAGATAATAGTATTGACAGTTTAAGAGTGTCATTAAATGAGTTGAAAACCTGTTCCTCTGTTTCGTTTTAGTTGAACTCTGCATGCGAGTAATCTGTTTTTAGAAAATTTGTTGTAATGTTCATTTAAACCTTTTAGGTCTAGTGTCACATGTTTTTTGGGTAGGTTTTTTCTATGGGTCTATTTGGGTTATTTCTTTTTAAGTATTTTTGGTATGGAATATTTTATATACTTATAGAAAACTGTTCAATTCATTACAAACTTTAATTTTACTGCCATAAAGTTTTATAGGGAGAGGCTCTATTGCATCCAGAGATTTGTCCAATCATCATTTTTGATTTTGCATTGCATGTGTCTCTTCATTTGACTAGTCTTTTCGAAAAACATGCCTTTAATTTTTTAAATCTTTATATCATGTGTGTGGTAGGCAGAATATTGGTCCCCCTAAAGAGGTCCATGTCCTAACCTCTAGAACTTGTGAACACATTGTTACGTGACAAGGAGATTAAAGTTGTAGATGAAATTAAGTTTTCTAATCATCTGATCTTAAAATAAGGATGTTACCTTGGCTCATCTTATGGGCCCAATATAATCACAAGGATCCTTAAAAGTGTCAGGGTAAAGCAATATGAGAAAGACTTGACTGGGCATTGTTGGCTTTGAAGATGGAAGGAGGCCACAAGTCAAGGAAAGCAGTAGCCTGTAGAAGCTGGAAAAGGCAAGGAAATGGATTTGACCCTAGAACCTCTGTAAGAAATGCAGCCTTCCTGACACCTTGATTTTAACTCATTAAAACACATTTCAGACTTCTGACCTTCAAGACAGTAACATCATAAATTTGTATTTTTTTTAAGTGACTAACATTGTGATAATTTCTCCTAGCAGCAGTGGAATTTGCTGTTTTGGTGTCTGGAATGGGCTGTTACCGAAAAACATGAAAGTGGTTTTAGAAGTGGGCAGTGAGCAGGAGGCTGAAAGAATTTCGAAGAAGGCAGAATGAGGCCAGATTGCCTTGAAAAGACTGTTAATAGAAACATTAGAAATACTGCTTCTGAGGGCTCAGAAGGAAGTGAAGAAAATGGCAGAGAAAACATACATTGTTTTAGAAAATACTGAGATCAGCATGAATACTGTTAGAAGGACTATGACATTGAAGGCTCTGCCAGCGAGGATTCAGATGGAAGTGAAATGAGGAACATGTTATTGGAAATGTGAGGAAAGTGGATGCTTATCATTTAGTGGCAGAAAATTAGCTGAATTGTGGCCTGAGGCCATGTGAAAAGCAAAGCTTGGCAATGATGAACTTGGATATTTAGCCGTGGAGACTTTCAAGCAAAGAGTTGAAGGTGTAGCCTAGTTGCTTATAATGCAAGAGGAATGCCTTAGATTGCACTTCTTCCAGAATCTCAATTCATAAATATCCCACTCTCTAACCATTGCCACCTCTCTTTCTATCCCATTCCCTCCTCTCATGTCCTAAATACGACACTTTTTAAGTCCTACTTGATTCTACAATTCATTGGCTTTCACCATTCCACACTTCCCTTTGGTGAGTCTAGGACTGAAATACATGAGAGAGTTGACATCTCGAATGTCAACTTGTTATTATTAATGGCATGTCATCTTCCTCCAAAAAAAATTGGGAGATAGAAGGTAAAAAGAAAACAAAAGAAGTCCTAACACCAACCACAACGTTTCTTCTTAAAAAAGGAGAGCTGATAGGGGATACTGGGAATAAGATATTTATTGCAATGTTGCATTTGGCCATAATGAAGGATTTAAAGCAACTAAAAGAAAAATCTGAGTATCCTGCATTTTAAATCCCATTTTACTGCTAACTCTGCTTTCTTTCATCATTTGGGATTGAAGACAGCATAAAAACTTTTATAAGGGGATCAAGTTAGAAGAAACAAATGCAGAAATCCTGTCATTCTATCAATTGTCACACATCTAGGGAAAATTAATGTATGCATTCATGCATGCACTGAACATGTTTATTAAGCATCTATTTTCTATCAAGCACCACGACAGAAGCTGGGGATTCAATGGTGAGGAAAAAGCAGACAAAAATAATTATGAAATATATTTATTAAAATAAGAATTTATAAAGAAATGGACAGTTTATTTTCTGTGTACATATTATTTGTTCAAAACAAAAGACACTGATTATGTCCCTGGTGGACCCCTTCAAAACACATCTATGAATAAGAGGATTGATAGTAAATTCCAAGTTGAATTATTTAATTAAAATGTACTTAGAGGAATTTTAAAGACGATGGGGCAGAAAGAACTGAGGAATAAGTCCAAAGATTGTACCTATGATAGCAACCCCAAAACAGTTTTAAAAAAACAAATATTTATATTTGCCCCTATCACCTTCATCTGTAGGTCATCTGTGGTTCTTTTTTTTTAATTAAAATATTTTTAATGTTTATTTTTGAGAGAGGGAGGACAAGTGGGGGAGGGGCAGAGAGAGAAGGAGACATAGGATCCGAAGCAGGTTCCAGGCTCTGAGCTGTCAGCACAGAGCCTGACAAGGGGCTCGAACCCACGAACTGTGAGCTCATGACCTGAGCTGAAGTCAGATGTTTAACCGACTGAGCCACCCAGGTGCCCTGATAAGTCATCTGTGGTTCTATCCCAAATTTCCTTCACAGTCCTGGATTCTAAGCTGAGGGAGCATCCTTTACCTGAGGCAAATCATTATTGTGGGAGAGTGGAAATAGCAACAGGGAACAAGCCAATGACTCTTCAAACCTCCACTTACACGTAGCTTATGTTCTACTCGCATTCCATTGGCCATAGCAAATCAGATGGACAAGCTAATCTCAATGCATGAGGGAAAATATGTCTCTTGAGAGAGGAGAGAAAATACTTAGGAACTAAACTGATATTTATTTAAATAAAATGCAAACGGTTCTTTGAAAAGACAGAGTACAAAGACTGAGGAAAAAATAGAGACCATACATTCAAAATAGATTCAGCCGTGTTTCAGAAATTCTAATTAATGTTGATCTTATATGGCCAAAGAGGAAGCCTGGTATATTGAACTGGGTCAAGTTGCAGACAATAGAATATGATCTAATTAATCAGAAGAACATTTTTTTTTTACACCAAGAAATAGAAACTCACAGAATTATTGAAAAGGCTAGGAATTGGTTCTAGGCTAAAGTAAAGGGATGATTTCTAGGCTCACAACTGATCTACCTCTGCTGCAATTGTTAAATGGACCTCTGGCTTCATAGAAAGCTGACAGTCCAGGCAGCTGCTGTCACCACTGCTGTTTGCAAAGCGTGCTCCTTCTGCCATGAAAATGCCAGAGACATAACCTGCAAATTGGGAAGTTGCTAATGGGGCTCTAGAGCCTTCTCGTATCTGCTCTATTCTGTGCCAGCAGAATAAATGCTGTGCTCCCTACCTACCTCACATAACATTTTTAGGAGTCAAAGCTTATACAGGGCACTAACTGGTGGAATAGAAGCACACTGAGAAACCTAGCTCTAAGAAAATCAGGGAAGGTAATTCTTTTTTTTTTTTTTTTTTCTATAATAGAAAGGCTTCATTTAATCTTTGTAATAATTCTATTTCATTACGCTGCTCTTTTGACTTAGACGCTAATCATACAAATAAACAGAAACAAAACTCAATTAGAAATTGGATAAACATCACGCTGTATATCGTCTTTTTTCAGAAGCGTGATACATTAGATAAAAATTCAGAGTCCTAAGAACTGAAAGACATTCTTTTCTAAGGCTAATGAGGAAAAACAAAATTAGCAATGATTTACATTTAATCAACTCTCATTTACAGAGAGAACATTTCTGATTAAAATTTGACAGAAATTGATGAAATTAAATACACTTTTGTTTACCTATTCACTTTTTTCAAAAAATTAGCACTTTTTCTACGCATTTTGTTTAAAAAATGAAAGAAAAGAAAGCTACAGGGAAGTTAGAAGAATGGTATTTGAATAACTTATTGTCATTTACTTACTTCATCAACTGTTAATTATCATATTTGCATTCTCTCCCTCCCCCCTCCCTCTGAGTCTCCCCCAACCCCCCTACCCCTGCCCTCATAAAATACATGCTTTAATCTCTTTGTCCCTCTACACATGACTTGGTTTCTGCAGAACCATTTGAAAGTAAGGTGCACACATCACGACCCTTCACCCCTAAATAATTCAACACGAATATCCTAAGAACAAGGGCATTTTCCTCCATAACCACAATACCATTAACACATTCACAAATTTTAACATTGACTCAATGGGAAGTGTAACTTTTAGCTTTCTCTGCATTAAAAAAGAGGTAGGAATGGATGTTGACTGAACCCAGGCACATTATCTTCCATTTTTAAGTTCAAGAACTGCCTTCCCCTATATAGGGGTTGACTTTGATGTCTAAAGCTGTCACTATCCTGTCAGTCCCTGAAGGTGAATTTTCTACTCAGTTCCATTCAGAATCATTTCCCTTCTGGATAGAAATTATCATAAGTGTAGCAATTCATTCCTGTTATGCCCTGAGAATAAACTCAGGGTAGGTTGAACTTGTAGTGCCAGAGTCAGGCTCTGACAGGGCACATCTGTTTGGTGTCAGCAGATGTGGCTGTGGCCATGGAATTCATTTGCAGAGCGATGAACAGGGAGAAAGTGGAGTGTTTTTGTTGACCTGTTTGGTTCTAATGATGTTCTCAAATAATAAGGATGAAGGAAATATATGAAAATTATCTCCTCTGTTACTTCTATAACTGAAGCCCATTAAGGTAAAATAAAATTCAGAAGGAACAGCAAAAAAATGTGTTTTCCTTTATTAACTCTATACAGTAAACATAATTCAAACTCATCTCCCTTTGTGGCATTGGTGCAAAGCAACTACCTAGAAGCCCAACTAGCTACAGCCTCTTTTATTTCACTCATCTCTAGAGGGAGGGCCTAAAATATATGAGCCTCAGACTTCTGCTCAGGTCATGATCTCACGTTTTGTGAGTTCAAGCCCCTCACAGGGGGCTCCTCCTGTCCCTGTCCATGCAGAGCCTGCTTCAGATCCTCTGTCTCCCTCTCTTTCTGTCCCTCCATCTCTCTCTCTCTCGCTCTCTGTCTCTCAAATATACATTTTAAAAAAGTATACAAAACAGACTTCAGCAAATGTCAAGAGCAGTCCAAATGGGGGAGAGAAAGGTGAGGACTTCTGAAATACAAAGAAGTTGCTTCCTGAGTTGATTTCCTCCCAATGACCCGGTCTTTCTTTTGGAAGTGTCCTGACTATAAATCAAACTTGCACATTTCAAATAAAAAATGACACAAGTTTTTCTAACCCCCCCCCCCAAGTATGAGCATTTCTGGAAGAGTTTAAAGTCCATCATTTTTTCAACATTTTTTAAGACTTTTACAATGTTTTTATTTTATTTTATTTTATTTTATTTTATTTTATTTTATTTTTTTGATGTTTTTTAATTTATTTTTGAGACAGAGACAGAGCATGAGCAGGGGAAGGGCAGAGAGAGAGAGAGAGAGAGAGAGAGAGAGACAGAATCTGAAGCAGGCTCCAGGCTCTGAGCTGTCAGCACAAAGTCCGACCTGGGGCTCCAACCCACAGACTGTGAGATCATGACCTGAGCTGAAGTTCGACGCTTAGCCTACTGAGCCACCCAGGCGCCCCTACAATGTTTTTATTATTTATTTTTGAGAGAGAGAGAGAGAGAGAGCAAGCACGCGCACCAGCGGGGGAGGAGCAAAGAGAGAAAGGGAGACACAGACTCCCAAACAGGCTCCAGGCTCCAGGCTCCAGGCTCCAAGCTGTCAGCACAGAGCCTGACCCAGGGCTCAAAGCCATGGGCTGCAAGATCATTACCTGAGCCAAAGTCAGATGCTTAACCAACTGAGCCACCCACATGCCCCTAAAGTCCACCATTTTTAAATGTTCTTAAGCTGCCCAACTCTTGCAGCTTCCAGTACAGTGATGAGGAGGCTTTCATTTTGTAAAAATTTAAAATTCAGATTTGACTTTCTGCTGTTTTCATTTTTTTACCTTAGAAACTTAAAAATTCTGAGGTAGAAATTTCAGAAGTGTTTAAAATCGAATATAAGAAAAGTGACTCATGAAGAAACCAATCTCCACTGAGGGCTGAGGTTTCATCTATGGGCTTCTCCATCATTTTGTAAAAAGTCTACAGATTATTTGATAGTAATTTTAATGCATATGTACGAAGGACCTAATAGATGTTAATTTAGTATTTATCAAACACTAAGATACATTTTGGGGAAAGATTCAATCAAATTTGAGCATGTAAGTCTAACAAACAGGTAAGATCTATATGCTTAAGGTAGGTAACTGTACCAGAAAATGCACATCTGCCTTTTAATATTCTCCCTAATAGGGAGATACCATGATGCTTAAAAGATGGTCTCAAGAAGTAAAAGTTCGTTGTGGTAGACCTTGAAAGAAAAAGTAACTATTTTTGAAAAGATGATTTAAGGATATGTTTATTGAGGATCTGCTATGTTCAAACTTTTGTGTAAAGTATATCCTTATTAAATAATGAAAGAAGTGTTCATATATTCTCTTTAGAAAACACATACCAACAATCCAACTTAAACCAAAGAGAGCATCACCTAGCACCCTCATGCAAACCCACCCCCATTCTCACACCCTCCACCTTCTATCACTCACCTGCTGCAAATACATCAATGGCACAGCACTGATTGATACATCGTGAAAAGGATGCCATTTCCCTTCTTAGGACTTGAAGAGAAAAGTATTTTTCATCCTACTTTGCCCTTATGCCTTTGCTCTGCCCTTAGTTAATGTATGGTGTTTTTGTATAGTGATATAGTAGATGCAGTGCTTGAATCATGGGCCAATCAGCATCAGCACAACCTGTTTTTGTAGTCATATCTTCTGTGATTTCCCAGTATGGACCATGCTCCCCCACCTTTTTGAAATTTTCCTCATTCTTGAACATTTATATTTTCTTACTTAGTTTCTCCTCTAAACAGCCTTGGGACAAGGGTTCAAATGTGTTTGGAAGTACAGGAAATATCAGTAGAAAAATGTAAAAGTGAGACAGAGAAGAGAAAGCAACCAATAAAGGATTATAGGGTCTCTCCTCTTGCGGGCAATTAGAGCTTAATTCCGCTGGAAAAACTCTGAGAGGCAGTGTAGGTTCATCACAGGCAAGGAAGCTGAGCATTTATTTCTACAACAACTGTGGGAGGTATTAATTCCCCAGCTCTCTGGCCACTCATATCTGTAGGAAAAGGCATTCAGCCATTTCAGAAACAGCACTCAAGCAAATGGATAAAGATACTAGTGGTTGGAAGTTGGCCCCTGAACTTGGATACTCCAGGGACATGTGTTAGAATGACTTTATTATTCGTGGCCTCACTTATTCTTTTCCCTAGATCTTTGCTCCTGGTCTCCTCCTACCTTCTACTTACCCAGTTTCTCCTCAAGTTATCCCAAATATCTCTCTCTGATGTCATCTCAGAGCATCAAATAAGGCTTATTCTTTCTTCTATTATTCTCCATTACACCTATAATGGTTCTTGTACTACTATTTTGTGCTGAGAACATTTGAGTACATAGTTCATTTTCACTATTAGAAAAAGTGATTTAAAAAAAACAGGGACTTTGTAAATGTGTATCTCTTTCAATGTCTAGTAGAGTGCCTTGCACACAATCGATATTATAAAAACTTTGTTGAGTGTATTTGCTGAATTGAATGTGTTCTGAAAACCAAATATCACAGGGAAAGAAAATATCAGTATTTTAGTATGATCTAGCAAAATGTAGACAAGTGCATTTACTATTAAAAATACATCTCACAGTTCCATATGAAGCAAGGATTTACAAAGAAAAATTCAAAGCACAAAGTGATTTGATATATATTCTTTTCAACCTGATTGTGATAACTTTTATTCAGCTTTTTCTCAGCTTTTTGCTATCTAGTTTCAAGCCCTCAAAGTCCCACTTGTTAAATACATTTTTAGTATTATTTACAAAGGTATTATAAATCCCACAGGACTGAGATCACCACAGCTGAATCTTTCATTATTCTCATAGTGGGTAATATCTGTTCATCTTTGTCATTCTGAAAGTATCTCTTTTTTACTAACAGCAAAAGATCCTCTTCTCCTGCTCTGTCTGCCTTCTCAGTGAATGTGTCTGATGTCATTCTGTCTGTTATTTTCAATTTGTCTTCCTGCATCATTGCCCCAGGCTCTCTCTGGTTTATGGCCTCATTTCAAATTTGAAGTACCATCTGCATAAATTTAACTTATTAAAATCATTTAAAATAATATCATATTTTTAAGTAGATTTTTCTTGCAATAGAAACAGGAAAATGATCTTGATAGGCATTTTTAAATTGATGGAAAAAGAAGTTGAAAAATAGAGAAGGTGAAATTAGAGGAGTTTATTGGTGGGCTTTCACTCTGTGGTTAAGAATTTTTCTCTTGCACTATTTAAAGATAAACATTTTAATCTAGGATTTTGTAAAACCATGGTCCATGAGTTAGAAAGCATTCCAGTCATCTGTGTCTGGTCTTGCCTTTACTTGTCTAGCATTTTTATATGATAATTCATGAGTGAATGTGAATGTGCCTATGTGTAATAAATATGTGATTTCATAGATGAATAGTACTGTCATCATTTGCAAATATTTGGCCAAGTTGACTTTACAGCTATAGTACTATTCTGATGACCACATCAGTGTGTGTTTGAGCAGGGAGTGGTGATTTCCCACACCACCAAGCAATTAACTCAATTCTGACGCTGTCTGCCTGGAGGTAGCATCAGATCCCACAAGTTAAGGGCTCAGTCCTAAAAGAACGCCTTCCTGCTCTGACTTCAGATGCCAGTCACAAGTCCATATTGTCACCTGTGCTTCTGACTTACTGGCTATAGTTTGGCTTCCAACAAGTCTCTTTTCGGGCTCAACTCATGTGCTAGAGTTGACCTCAGAACAACATTTTACTTACTATATTACCAATTTATTACAAAAAGTCAGGAAGAGCCAGATTGAAGAGATGGACAGGGCAAGGGCAAGGTATAGGGAATGGGCACAGAGTTTCCATATTATTCTATAGCATCTCCATGTGGTCACCAGTCCAGAAGCTCTTTGAACCTCCTCTTTTTGGGATTTTTAAAAAAAAAATTTTGGAGGCTTCTTTACAAAAGCATGAGTGCTTAAATCTTTGGACACTGGTGATTGATTGAACTTTCAGCCCCTCTTCCCAATCTGGAAATCAGGGGTAGGACTAGAAGTTCTGATCCTCCATTCAAGATTGTTTCCCCTGGCAGCCAGTTTCCATCCTTAGGTACTTTCCCAAAGTCGCCTCATCAAAACATAAAGTCAATTATGAATAATAAGGCAGCCATTTCACCTTTATGGCTCTGAAGCCATAATTTCAAAATATTAGGAAGTAAGGACAAGAGACCAAATATTATAACACAAGAGGCTCCTATTAGTCTTACTGCTCAGGAAATTCCAAGGGTTCTGGGAGCTGTGAGCCAGGAACTGTGGACAAAAAACAAATATATATGAGAAATACATTTTGCTAATATGAAGGACTAAATTTATATTTCTTATAAGCCACCACGTATAGATACAACATATAAGAATAATCACTAGTGTGGGATAAATTAATTAGCCATCAGTATGGGAAAATATGTGCTTATTTTATTTTCCTTTTGAGTTAAAAGTCAAAAAATGATGTTTGTAATATTCTTTCCTAAATGTATGGATGTCACCCTCTTCAGTCTTCAGAAAGGATGAGGGTTAGGATATGGCCCAATAAGAAGGTAAAATCAACTATTATAATTAAAGCAACTCTTCATCTCTGCCATATATTTTATGCAAAGTTTTATTGGTTTATTGTATGTATTTCTACATCCAGAGAATTTTAGAAATGAAATAATACGCAGTATTGGTCTATACAGTGTCTCCACAGAGAAGGCTCAGATTTGAGCCATTTAAGTCTATGAAATGACAATTTTCTTTATAAAACAAACCATTTTCTAAAGACTTCTGGGCTTGCTTCAAAAGTAGAACTTTGAGTTCTACTTCTGTCACTTACTGGCTGTGTGATGTTGGATGAATTACGTAAACTTCCTGAGCTTTATGTTTCTCATTCAGAAAAAGAGTGGTGATTCAATGAGATACTATATTTGAAAATACTTTATGGCATGCTAGACTGTACTTTAGGAATCTTTATACTGTTTCCACTTTACATATGAAAATTAAAAATCACTTTTGGAGGAAAAGTACTTAACCTCATCTGATTTGACATCTGATATCTCTTCACCGTTTTTTGTTGTTGTTGCTTTTCATACAAAAAAGTCTTCCCCTTTCTAACGTAAGCCCCACTTGTTGCCTGCTAATATCAGGAGAGAATGGTTCATTACTTATATTTTACCAGATAACCAAGTAAACAAATATGTCTGAAGTCCACTAATTCTAGGATGGAGATCATTCCTAGTGCACAGCATCCAGTTCAGCCAAATAAGTAAATTTCCAAAGCCTTATTTTGTTGAGTAAAAGCAAACCTCCCTGTGACTTTAGTTGTGAAGAAATGCTGTTGGAAATCAATAAAACAGCAGGTTTTTCCTAACCCAACATCTTTTCTGTCAATAAAAGTATACAATTATATAATGGAAAAATAGGACATTTAGGGAGATTTCAGTAGAACTAAAGACTATATTCTACCTGATATATTCGGAGACAATTTGTAGGTGACATGTTTAAACTTGCCCCTAGAGACTATTAATTTGTTATGACTGAAAGGGAACAGCTGGGGTCAAGGACTGGATTGAGAACACAGCTGGGTAAACAGCAGTCTTTCACCCCCACTGAGGGTATGTCTGGTCAGAGCCACCATTTCCCATTAGTGCCATTTAGCCACCCAGGAATATCCCCCAATTTATCTTCCTGAGTTATATTCCCGATTTCCCCGAGCATCTGAAATGTTATCAATTCTGAGAAGAGGGGATCTTTAGAGTGCAAGTGTTCTGGGAGTATTTTTACTTCCCCCAGTATTAATGCAGTATTTGCTTCTGTATTGGAGAAACCCCAGAAAATTCCTTATAAATGCCTGGGAAGATCATTCCAAATTTTATTTCTGTGATGGTGACAAGAGCAGACTAGTCATTTGGGTGACCATTAAGCAAGAGTTGACAGTGGTTTGACTTCTCTGCACCTTAAAAGATAACACGCCTAAATAGATACTCGTGTCTTCTTGGGGTTGCCCCTGGGATTTTTTGCTACTATTTTGAGTGAAGTGTATTTATCTTATTCACTTTTAAATGAAAAAAACTACTTTTTATTAATTTTTCTTTTTCTCTTTATTCATTTTATTGAGGTAAAATTCATATAACATAAAAGCCACTATCTATAACCATTGAGGTAAAATTGATATAAAAGCCACCACTATAACCATTTTATAGTAAACAGCTCAGTAGTTTTTGTTGTACTCGTAATGTGGTACAACTATCACCTATCTAATTTCAGAACATGTTCATCACCTCCAAAAGAAACCCCATACCTCTTATGTAGTCACTGTCCATCTGTCCTTCACCCCAACCACTGGCAATCACTAGTCTACTTTCTGTCTCTATTTATTTTGATCAGTGGAATTTCTGGATCGTATGATAGTTCTATATTTGACTTTTTTGAGGAAAGGCCATAATGTTTTCCACATGGATGTACCACTTTACATTCTCACCAGGAATGTAATTTTTCCACATTCTCATTAATAGTTGCAATTCTCTGGGGTTCTGTTTGTTTGTTTAAATTATAGCCATCCTCTTAGGTGTAAAGTAATATCTCCTTGTATTAATGTGCATTTCCCTAATGACTAATGGTATTCAGCATCTTTTCATATGCCTAGTGGCTTTTTGTAAAATTGTGGTAAAATATCTATTCAAAATATCTTTGTTCACGTTTTAATTTTCTTTTTGTTGTTGAATTCTAAGAGTTCTTTCTATATTCTGCATACTAGACCCTTATCAGATATATGATTTGCAAATATTTTCTCCCATTCTGTGGGCTTTTTACTTTTTTTAGTGTTTCTTGTAGCACAAAAGTTTTTAATTTTGGCAAAGTTCAATATATCTAACTTTTGCTCCTTGTACTTTTGGTATCATATTTAAGAAACAACTGATCCAAAATCACAAAGATCTGCATCTGTGTTTCCTTCTAGGTTTTATAGTTTTAGCCCTTACATTTAGGTTTTTTATCCATTTTGAGTTAATTTTTGTATATGATATAAGGCTTGGATCAAAATTTATTCTTTTACTGTGTGGATATCCCATTGTTCCATCACCATATGTTAAAAAGACTATTCTTTCCTCATAGGATGATCTTGGCAATCTTGTTGAAAATCAGCTGATTACAGATATATGGGTATATTTCTGGATTCTTGGTTGTATTCTATTGATTATTTTGTTTGTCCTGATGCTGTTTTGATTACTGTAGGTTTGTATTAAGTTTTGAAATAGGGATATATGAGTTCTGTAACTTTGTACTTCTTTTTCAAGATTATTTTTTTAGCTATTCAGGGTCCCTTGCAATTCTCTGTGTATTTTGGGATCAACTTTATTTTTTTCTGGAAAAAAAGAAAAGTTAGAATTTTGAGAGATTTACATTGAATCTGTAGCTAAATTTAGATAGTATTGCTCTGTGAACAAAAATGAATTTCAATCAATGAAAATAGGTCTTTCTACATTTAGGTCTTCTCCAGTTTCAGTCAACCATGTTTGGTAGTTTTCTGCACATCTTACATGTCCTTGACTGAATTTATTCCTAGATATTTTAATATTTTTGATGTTATTGTGAGGAAATTATTTTCTTAATTTTATTTACAGATTCATTGCATGAGTATAGAAATACAATTATTTTTGTATATTTATCTTATATCCTGCAACTTTGTGAACTTGTGTGTTCTAACAGATTAAGTGGATTACTTAATCCTTTCTATATACAAAGATCATGCCATCTTCATGATTCTCAATAAATCTATTTATAATCATCTATTTATCATAGATTGTTTCTGTCCAATTTAGATGCCTTTTTTTAATATCTTTTTTTTTTCTTGCTTAATTGTCCTCTGTTGAACTATCAATACAAAGTTAAATAGAAGAAGTGAGAGTGGACATTCTTGTCATGGTCCTAATCTTAATGGGGAAACTTTCAGTCTTTCACCCTTAAGTGTGATGTTAGCTGTGAGTTTTTCATATATACTCTTTATCAAGTTGAGAAAGTTCCCTTCTACTCCTAGTTTGTTGATTGTTTTTAATACTAAAGAATGTTGTATTTTGTCAAATAATTTTCCTGTATCTATTAGGTGATCATGTGGGTTTTTCCTCCTTCATTCTATTAATATGGTATATCATATTGAATGAATTTTGCATATTGAACTACACTTCATTTCTGGGATAAATCTCACTTGGTGTTGGTGTTTAATCCTTTTAATAAACTGAGGTATTTGTTTCACTAGTATTTTCTATAATGATTTCTGTGTGTATATTTATGAGAAGTAGTGGTCTGTACTTTGCTTTGATAACAATAGCATCATAGAACAGGAAGTTTTCCTTCCACCCTTGCACGCGCACACGTGTGTGTGTGTGTGTGTATGTGTGTGTGTGTGTGTGTGTATGTGTTTGAAAGACTTTGGGAAAGATAGGCTAAATGGTCAGGGTTTTTTGATCATAGATTAATTTTTTAATTTGTGGATCTATTTTTTTTTAACATTTATTTATCTTTGAGAGAAAGAACACAAGCATGAGTAGGGCAGGGCCAGAGAGAGGGAGACAGAGGATCCAAAGAGAGAGGGAGACAGAAGATCTGAAGCAGGCTCCAAGCTGTGAGCACAGATCCCCATGTGGGCCTTGAACTCATGAGATCATGACCTGAAATCAAGAGTCGGACGCTTAATGCACTGAACCACCCAGGTGCCCTGACCTGTGAATCTATTTGGATTTTCTGTTTTGTCCTCAGTTTTGTAGTTTGTGAGTTTTGACATATTTGTTTGTTTCATTTAGGTTATCAAGTTGTTTGGTCATACAGTTATTCTTATTATTCCCTTATAATTGTTTCACCTCCATAAAGATGATAGTATTTTCCCCACTTTAATTTCTGATATTAGTGAGTTTAGTCTCTATTTTGTTTTCTGGTCAGTGTAGTTAAAGGTTTGTCAGTTTTGTTGCCTTTGTCAAAGAACCAACTCTTGGCTTTATTGACCTTTTTATTTTTTTATTTATTCTCTGATTTATTTGTCTCTGCTTTACTCTTTACTATTTCCTTCCTTCTTGCTATGGCTTAAATTTATTCTTTTTCTGGGGCGCCTGGGTGGCGCAGTCGGTTAAGCGTCCGACTTCAGCCAGGTCACGATCTCGCGGTCCGTGAGTTCGAGCCCCGCGTCAGGCTCTGGGCTGATGGCTCAGAGCCTGGAGCCTGTTTCCGATTCTCTGTCTCCCTCTCTCTCTGCCCCTCCCCCGTTCATGCTCTGTCTCTCTCTGTCCCAAAAATAAATAAACGTTGAAAAAAAAATTTTTTTAAAAAATTTATTCTTTTTCTATCTTTTTTTTTTTTTTTTTTTTTAATTTTTTTTTCAACGTTTATTTATTTTTGGGACAGAGAGAGACAGAGCATGAACGGGGGAGGGGCAGAGAGAGAGGGAGACACAGAATCGGAAACAGGCTCCAGGCTCTGAGCCATCAGCCCAGAGCCTGACGCGGGGCTCGAACTCACGGACCGCGAGATCGTGACCTGGCTGAAGTCGGACGCTTAACCGACTGCGCCACCCAGGCGCCCCTCTATCTTTTTTTAATATGGGAGATTAGGTTATTGACTTGAGGTTTTTCTCCTTTTTTAATGTAAACATTTGAGGTTAGTTTTCCTCTGGGCACTTCTTTAGCTGATACCATAAAATTTGGTATGTTTTGTTGTCATTTCATTCCTCTCAAAATATCTTCTAATTGTCCTTGTGATTTCTTCTTTGTCCTATTGAATATTTAAGAGTGTTGTTTAATATATGTGTTTTTGTGATTTTTCCAAATTTCCTTTTATTAATTGATTTCTAATTTCATTCTGTTATGTTTTGAAAACATACTTTATATGATTCTAAGTATTTTTAAATTTATGAGATGTATTTTGTAGCCCATCTTCTGGAGAATGTTCCTTGTACCCTTGAGAAAAATGTCTGTTTTGCTGTTGTTGAAAGGAGAATTTTAGGTATGTTAGGTCTAGGTGGTGTAGCGTTGTTCATATTTTGTAATTCTTTACTGATCTTCAAGTATTCTGTTCATTATTCAAAGTGAGCTATTGATGTCTCTGTAATTGTTGAACTGGCTATATCTCCCTTCAATTTTGTCATTTTTTTGCTTCATTTATATTGTGACCCTGTTGTGATATTCATTTGCTTTTAATTTTTATGTATTTTTGATGAATTAATCCTTTTATATAATAATCTTCTTTGTCTCTCAAATCTACGTTTGTTGTAGTTTATTTTGTCTGACAGTAGTACAGCCATGTCAACTGTCTTTTTGATATTATTTCCTTGGAATGTTTTTTCAATCCTTTTTCTTTCAAATCATTTGTCTCTGGATTAAAAATGAGTCTCTTACAGACAGGTTATTGTTAGATCATGTGCTTTATTGTTTTAAATTTATTTCGGCACTCTACCTGTCAGTTGCAAATTTAAACTCATTTATTGTTAATGTGATTACTGATAGGGAAGAACTTGTGCCATTTTACTGTTTGTTTTCTATGTATTTCTATGTATCTTTTTTGTTCATCAGTACTTCTCTTATTTCTTTTTTGGTTAAATAGTTATTGTCCTGTGCATCGTTTTAATTCACTTTAATTTCTTTTACTATATATTTTTAAGTTATTTTTAGGGTTGCCCTGGGGACTTCAATTAACATATTAATTTATAACTAATTAAGATTAATAACAAATTTATTAAAATAATATACAGAAATGTTGCTCCATTATAGCCCTTGCCTTCCTTTTGTGTTATTATTGTCACAAATTCCATTAATGTACTCATTAGTAAAGATTTAATATTGTGTTATGCTGTTTTTCAAAATCATCCTTTAAAAAGGAGTCATAAAGAAAAATACATAAATACTGACTTGATATTTACCTCTGTAATTACCTTTCCTGGTATTCTTTATATCTTTTTGAAGATTTGAGTTACTACCTATTGTTCTTTTATTTCTGCCTGAAGGACTTCTAAAGGAAGTATAAAGGAAGCCTTTCTTGTAGGGCAGGTCTACTAGCAACAAATTCTCAATTTTTGCTTCTATGAAAATGTACTAACTTCTTGTTTGTTTTTTTAATTTTTTTTAATGGTACTTATTTCAGAGGGAGAGAGAGAGAGAGCAAGGGAGGGGGGGTGGAGAGAGAGGGAGACACAGAATCCAAAGCAGTCTCCAGGCTCTGAACTGTCAGTACAGAGCCTGACACAGGGCTCAAACTCATGAACCGCAAGATCATGACCAGAGCCAAAGTCGGATGCTTAACAAACTGAGCCACCCAGGCATCCCTCTTGTTTGTTTTTTAAAGACATTTTTACTGGGCATAAATTTTTAGTTGACATTTTTTTTCTGTTAGCACTTTAAAGATGCGATCCACTGGCTTTCGTCTTTAATGATTTTTTTTTTAAGTTTATTTTTGAGAGAGAGAGAGAGAGAGTGTTAGTGTGGCATGAGTGGGAGAGGGGCAGAGAGAAAGGGAGAGAGAGAATCCTGAGCAGGCTATGCAGAGTCAGCAAGAGCCTGACACTGTGCTCAATCCCATGAACCATGAGATTATGACCTGAGCTGAAATCAAGAGTTGAACACTTGACCGACTGAGCAACCCAGGCACCCATATTCTTGGTGATTTTTGATGAAAAATCAGCTGTTAATCTTGTTGATGAACCCTTGTATATAACAAGATGTTTTTCTCTTTCAGGGTCTGTCTTTAGCTTTAGCTTTCAGCAGTTTAATAAGGATGTGTCTTGGTGTGGATCTCTTTCAGTTTATCCTTCTTGGAGTTTGTGGATCTTCTTAGATGTGTATATTAAAGTTTTTCATGAAATTTGAGAAGTTTTGGCCATCATGTTTCAAATAGACATTTCTTTCTCTTTATCCTCCCTGTCTCCTTCTCTCCCTCCATCCCTTGCTCTCTTTCTTCACTTTTCTTCATTTTTTGGTCTTACTGGATAGTGTCAGTAGATCTTTGTTCAAGTTCATTGATTCTTCTGTCTTCTCTACTCTACCATTGACCAACTTTAGTGAATTTTTCAATTCAGTTGTAGATCTCAACTACAGTATTTCTATTTTGTTATTTTTTAAGTTTCTATACTTTTATTGATATTCTTTACTTGGTGAGCCATATTTCGTGGTTTACTTTGTTCTCTTCATGTTACTTATTACAGCTGCTTTAAAGTATTTTTCTAATATCCAATGTCTGGGCTTTCTCAGAGACAGATTCTATTAATTACTTCTGTTCCTGTGTATGAGGCATAGTTTCCAGTTTGGCCCCAGGCACATCTTCTTTTTAATATTGGCTTAAACAGCGATACCTATGTGAGCTTGTGTCCCAATTGTTCGTGTCTAGTAGGTGTTCATCTTGTTAAATACCACCAGGAAGATTTTTCTCTTCTCCTTGTATTTGGCTCTGTAACCCTCCAAACTGGTAAAATGCAAAGAAACATACATATTTCTGCATTTGCAATACCTAATACTTGAAGACAAAATAACTGCTGATGTAATTTCTTAGCTCACACTGTTCCACCAACCATTCATTCATATTCTCTATTATTTTGTATAATTTCTGTCCTGGAATGGATGTATAAAGATTAATGGTGGGTGGCAGAATTCTCTCTGCCTCTAAAAGTGAAGGAATATCTACCTGGTTTTGCTGTTTGGCATGCAGCAGACAGTGAGGAGAGGTGAAATAACTTGCTACCCTATTTATTTTCTGTTTCATAAAACATTGCATGGAAAGCTACCAGTGTATTTTTCTTAATCCAGCACCTAGAGCTGAGTAGCAACTGGAAATTCTAGACTTAAGTAATAGGCTTTCTATCAGTCTTTATTTTTGGAAGGTGTGAATTTTCATCTTGTTCTGTTGCTTCATAGGTATTTTAGTGATAAATTGGAAAGGCTGTGGCAGAAGTTCCCAGCCAGATGCACTTTAAGCTGGAAGAAGAGAGTGTGTTCTTTGTGTTCACACGTGTCCTGCAGCCAAAGTGTGCTATCATATTCCTTTGGAGTTTTTAAATTTTTTTTCCCCAGCAGGACCAGCCCTGAGTTGAAATATTTAAAGTTGGTGGACTGTAAAGTGATGAGATTCACTTGACACTATGGAAAACACAAAGCCTTTGGGTTTCATTATCTGTGCTGAATTTAATGAGCCATATGAGAAAAATAAAATTAACACCACATCATTGTGGGATGTTTAACACAAAGACAATTAGCAGCACAGGGAGTTGTCCAACCTAATCTGAGGTCCTAGCAACCCTGAAGGGTTAGTGTTTTTGTTCGATGTGCTTCCCAGGAGTTGTAGACTGAAATTTCTGCATGGCTAGGTCTAGAGCATGAACAGTCAGAGGGATGAATGCTCTGGATATGTTCTGTCATGTTGGCTACATCAAAGACTCTTTTCTCTTAGGTTCCAATTCCTTTTATAAGTTTGAAAATGAACAGGAGTTGCAATTAATGAGTCACCAAGTGAAAAAATCCTTCATCAGCACAGCACATCTGTGGGACAAATGTGGGAAACGAATAAGAAAAGTCACAAGGGCTGATGACAGGGACCATTCATTTCACTTCCCTCAGAAAGGACATTTGATTTTCTTAAAACTGAAATCAAAAGAAGGAGCCATCACTCTTGAACACACATAAACATGCATGCATATACACAGGTCACTTTGGTTTTATCTGTCTCTGCTCTGAATTCATGTTACTATAAACAGAAGCTTGAAATCCAGTGATTGAGTTTGATTAAACCTCCATCTGAGAGTACGTATATGAGCAGCCTCATTCTAAGATTTCATATGTATTATCAGTAACAACAAACATCTGTGACAGTAGTTCAAATAGAAGTAGAGAAATAGATTGAACTGAAATGACTCTATTCTATTTAAGCCTGTGATGTTTTTATTTCACAAAACACATTCCTTTACTTTGGTTGAAAGCCTTCAATCATGTGGCCCATCCCTCCTGGCCTCTCCCTGTACTTCAATTCCAAAATTCTATTTCTTCCTCACCTTTTACCTCTAGATCAGTTTTGTCCAATAGAACTTGCTGCAACTACAGACATGTTCTAGATCTGCACTACATAATAAGGTAGCCAATAGCTTCACATTGCCTATTGAGCACTTGAAATGTGGTTAGAGTAGAATTTTAAATTGTATTTTATTTTGGATAATTTAAATTAACGTATCAATAGCTGCACATGGGTAGTAGCTACTATATTGGACAGCATAGCTCTAGATTCTTACTATTTAAAGCTACAGCAGTAGCATTACCTAGAAACTTTCAGGTATTCAGAATCTTGGACTCCACCCAGATACACTGAATCTGAATCTGAAGTTTAACAAGACTCTAGATGATGTTCATGTTCTGTAACGTTTGAGAAGCACTGCTCTAGATAACTTCATCATTCAAGATTGAGATCCAGAGTCCTTCCTTTAGGTAGTCAGGACCAACTTATCAGCAGTAGGCACAGTGCTAAGGACCCACAATCCTTTTAGAGACCCATGAAAATGTTAGAATTTCTTTTAAAGTCATAATAAAACTGTGAACTTATCAAATTATTTAAACTTTTTTTTTTTAACGTTTATTTATTTTTGGGACAGAGAGAGACAGAGCATGAACAGGGGAGGGGCAGAGAGAGGGAGACACAGAATCGGAAACAGGCTTCAGGCTCCGAGCCATCAGCCCAGAGTCCGACGCGGGGCTCGAACTCACGGACCGCGAGATCGTGATCTGGCTGAAGCCCGACACTTAACCGACTGCGCCACCCAGGCGCCCCCTCAGTCAAATTATTAATAGTCATGTTTCTACACACACAGTCATATGTTATCATTTTATCTATACATGGAAGAAGGGACCAATGAAGGCAAAAGTGTTCAAGTCACGTGGATGTCATAATGTGGCCCTGTTGGTATCATCTTTGCATCATTTCTTCCTGCCTCTTGTGGCTTGCTGATCATTCTCATCACACAGTGCTACGTAAGTGTAGTGACTCCTATGGCCACTGCATTATCCTCTAAACCCCTTAAAGGCAAAAACAGTGTCTTGCATGGGTTTATAGCACCAAGCCTGTGTTGTTTCACATCTGGTGCTTGATAAATGTACAAAAGAAGGAAGAAAAGGCAGGGCTAGATTCTGATAGATTTAGTAGTTTACTGAAGGTAATACATACTGATAGCCAGATCCCTTAAGCTGATTTTGATGAGATAAAAAAAAACAAAATGGAACCCTCAAAGTCCTTATAAACCAGCCTCTCATTAGGAGGTATACAGAAGAAGTAACTCTGCGTTTCTTGGCAGAAAACCATGACTCATGTGCTGTGGTGAACAAAGAGCAGTTCCCTTAGGGTGAGGACACCTGATTTTCTTTTCTTTGTTATTTCACTAATTTCTTGTACATTTGGGCAGGTCATTTCACTTTTGATTTCTCAATTTTCCATTGGTAAAATAAAATAATGAAAAGCTAACTCTTTTTGAATTCTAACTGTGTCAATGACTTTCCTGACAACTTTTAGTGATGAATTCATTTACTTTTCATAAAACTTTATTGTTATCCCATTTTACATATGAGGAAACTAAAGCACAAAGAGCTTAGCTGTCTTGCCTAAGATCACACAGCTAGGAACTAGAGGAGTCAGTCCTGAAATAGGCTATCTGAGCCCAGGGTCTAAGTTGAACCATTATTCTGAGTTGTCAGAGATAAATGACTACATTTGATATAGTGCTATGGGCAGAGTTGTGTCCCCCCAGATTCATGTATTGAACTCCTAATATATGAATTATTATCTCAGAATCTGAAAGTATTTGGAGATAGGATCTTTAAAGAGATAATTAATTTATAAACCAAGGAAAAGGTTCTTAACTCTAGAGAACGAACTGAGGGTTACCAGAGGAGAGGTGGGGGGAGGGGAGGGGTGAAACAGATGATGGGGAGTAAGGAGTACATTTGTCCTGATGAGCACTGGGTGTTGTATGGAAGTGATGAGTCACTATATCGTATGCCTGAAACTAACATAACACTATATGTTAACTATACTGGAATTAAGAAAAAATAATTAATTTAAAATCAGGTCATTAGGGTGGGCCCTAATGTAATATAACTGATGTCCTTATAAGAAGAGGAACTTAGCACACAGATGCATACAGAGGGGGAAGGCCATGTGAAGATACAGGAAGATGGCTATCTACAAGCCAAGGAGAGACACCTCAGGAAAAAAAAAAAAAAATTCTGCCAACAGCTTGATCTCAGACTTCTAGCCTCCAGAATCATGAAAATAAATTTTCATTGATTGACCTACCCAGTTTGTAGTACTTTGTTATGGTAGCCTTAGCAAGCTAATGCATATACCATGAGGCTCCTTATATAATAATAAATAAAGGGTATTACTAAAGCCTGCAAATGTAGGTTCTCATTTATTCATCCAATAAACATTATCCTTTATTATGTAAAAGGGGTGTGTTGGTTGCAACAAGAGATAAAAAAGAATCACCTCGATATGGATGTGTCTGTATGACTGAATCACTGATTAATGTTACAGTCATTTATTTTCAATCTCCCCCACCAGAATATCCACTCCATGAAGGCAGCGCACGTTGAATAAATATCTGGATTGGGTGGATGACTGAGCAGGGTTATTGAACAAGGTCCATTGCTGGGTTGTAGGATCACAGTCTAAATAGGCCACTGTCGTCATTGTTGTTCTTTTATTTTATTCTTTTCATTCTTTTTAAACACGCCTTCCTCCTCAAACACCAGTAAAGCTGTCTCTTTCTGTTCCTAGCTCATGGACTACATTCTCACCTTTCTCTCCTTTCTCCCAGCGCTGTAACAGTTTTAAGTCTTTCAGTTCCTCCTGTAGCCTCACAGTTCATAAGTCTCCCTCTATGCCCTTCGATGATATAGCATTACAGAATCTTTGACTCTGGTAAAGTTGACACTTTTTGGGTGGCAGAGGTGGAAAAATGGTGGGCGGAAGAAGAGATGAGAAGGGAGAAAATTGTGTTGGCCACTTCTAGGTTTACTTTGGTGGTCTGAATGAAAGAGGGCATTTTGTGAACATTGTGAACTCTCATGCATATACTTTTTATTTCATCAGAGAAGAATCCTGTTTTCAAGATGCTTATAATCCAGTAGCAAGCAAAAGGCATGTGCATAAAAAATGACAATACTAAAAAAGATGTGACAATTTCATATTAGTGTGCTTAGCTCTATGCTTTAGTTGCCTATTGCTGCATAACAAATTACTCCAAAATCTAATAGCCTGAAAGGACAAATATTTATTATCTCACAATTTTTGTGAGTCAGGGATCTAATGCAGCTTACGTTTTTATTGGCAGGATTCAGTTCCTCACAGGTTATTGGGCTGTGTTCCTTGGCTCGTGGGTGTCTCCATGAGCAGCTCACAACATGGCAGCTGGCTCCCCTCAGAAGCTAGAGCCAAGGAAAGTGAGCAAAATGAAAGCCAGATTCTTTTTTTAATCTAATCCCAGAAGTGACACCCTCACTTTTGCCTTATTTGTTGGAAGCAAGCCACGGTGTACAGCCCTCAATCAAGGGGAGGGGATTACACAAGGGCATGAATACTAGGAAGTGGAGATCATGGGAGCCATCTTAGAAATTATCTACCACGTTCTTGTTGCCACTTAAGAAACACATTATGAATGAATAAATATAAAGTGAGAGGATGGGTAGACAAATTTGGGGAAGGAAAGGGATATAGGAAAGATTCTTTAGGGGATAAAACACTTTAGTTAGACTTTAATGGTGAATAGGATTAGGTCATGTGGAAGTGAATGAAACATGTTTATAGGTAAAGAAACAGCACCAATGAGAATCTGGAGGCAAGAAAACCAGAGAGAGGAAAAAATATGAGATCTGATATCATTAAAGGTGTCACTATATGTATACCATAAAGACTTTTATTATATGCTAAACTAATGAAGTGTTATTCTTGGTGAGGGGTGGCCTGTCTTAGCTCAGGCTGCTATAACTAAGTACCATCGACTAGGTGGCTTACAATACTGTTCGATCTTATAGTTCTGGAGGCTGGAACTCCCAAGATCAGGGTGCCAGCATGGCCAAGTTCTGGCTTGCAGATGGCTACTTTCTTGATATATCCTCACATGGTGCCAGGTGGGGTGGGGGACCATATGTGCTCTCTTCTTATAAAGACACTAATACCATCATGAAGACCCCATCCTAAGACTTCATATAGACCCACTAATCTTCTAATATCATCTCCTTAGGGATGATATGATATGCATTTCTAGGAGACACATACATTCAGTCTGTAACATGGCCTTGTTCAGAATTTCTGCAAAGAAATTCAAATTCATGAAGAGTAAAACTATAGTTCTTAAGGGGCTCCTAGGTGGCTCCTTCAAGGAAGCATCCAACTCTTGATTTTAGCTCAGGTCATGATCTCACAGTTCATAAGATTGAGCCCCATGTTGGGCCCTGCACTGACAACATGGAGCCTGCTTGGGATTCTCCCTCTCCCTCTCTCTCTGCTCCTCCTCAGCTTCTGTACTCATATGTGCTCACTCGCTTTCTCTCTCTCTCTCTCTCTCAAGAAAAAAAAAAAACCACACAAAAAACTATAGTTCTTAAGATATTTCTCCTAACCCAAGGATTCAAAACTACAGATGTCATTGTGTTCATTTAATTGACTTCCCCTGATATTGGAAACAATCCCTGCTTATTCTTCCTCTCTATCTCTGCTGCTTCAGTTAATGTACCTGCCATTTGGTGGTTGTGTAGCATGACCATCAAATATCTTAGACCGGTCCCAAAGCATTCACTACATGGATTGCTGTAGAAGTTAAAAAATGGAAATAGAAGTAATTCATGGTGGCACATGGTTTTGAATTATACAGTAAATAATAGAATCAAGTAGCAAGCGTAGATTTCATTTTTGTTTCCAACCGGAATAAATGTCCTCCCAAGAGGTTGCTTGAGTCTGAAAGAAAATACCAAGCATTAGGCTTATCCTAATGCTTCCTTCCAGGAACAGAATCTTTTTTTTTCCTGTTTATTTTGAGGGGGGGTGCGTGGGGGGAAGAGAGAGAGAGAGAAAGAGAGAGAAACAGCACAAGTGGAGCAGAGAGAGAGGGAGAGAGAATCCCAAGCAGGCTCTATGCTGTGAGCACAGAGCCTGACCCAGAGCTCCATGAGATCATGACCTGAGCTGAAATCAAGAGTCAGACTTGTAACTGACGGAGCCACTCAGGCGCCCCAGGAACAGAATCGCATGAGTGTTTTTCACTTTTCCTTGCCCGCTTTCTGCTGTCAGTAACACTATGGGTAGATAAGAGAACAGGCAGATTTATCTATGTGGGAACAAATGTCTGTCATCAGGAAATCTAAAGTATATGCACTTGGTTAAAAATAGAATAACCAACATTGATTTATTGTAAAAAAAAAATGTTCAGCATTATAGGTATGAGGTAAATTCTTGAATTAAATATCAATGTTTCAAAGTCTACAGTTATATTTTAAGTAGCTTGTCTTTGGGTGATAGAAAGAAAGAATAATTGTGAATAACAATTAAGAATTATTTTATCTTTTCCATTTGTCACACTTTTTAAAAGAATCATTCATTGTTATTTAAAATTCTGGGCAAATTTCAAAGTGATGCTTCAAGTCGTCTATTAATACAATATGGAAAGGTCTGAAATTTTAACTTTAAAAAATGTTTTGACATTTTTATTCATTTTACTGTTCAATCTATTACTTTAATACCTTCAGAAAATGGGGGGAATCTAAGGATTTTAAATGACTGAAAAGGGAAGGCGTACAAATGATCTGTTGCCAAGAGTTGCAAAAATACATCTCCTTCAAGATACAATTTTAAGACTGTGTGTGTTGGTGGCTGAAGGGGCAGGCATGGGTAGATGAGGGCTGGCAATTAGAGGAATGTATGAAAGTGGAATGAGGGGATGTTAGTGCTAATCTGTAGTGTTCTGTAATCCTGACCTGTGGCTTGTCTTCCTTTTTTCCTCCCTCCATCCTTTCTTCTCTCCTTAAATGAAGGCACGAAACAATTTCTTTACATTTTGAGAATGAGTTAGAGGTGGATCAGTGGGGAATTGGAAAGACCTGATTAACTACAGGCACGTAAATGATTTAGGAGATTCCTAAAATACATCTGGGGTCTGCTTTTAGTTCTTTTCTGGACAGACATTGTTTATCACATTGGGAGGCCCTATGCAAATAAATATGTGTGAAATAGTGGACATGAGCAGAGTTGTCCCATGCATTTCCTCCATTTTGACAAGTGATGGTGCTCCCAGGGCTAAAAGAAAATTCAGAGGCAGTTTTCTGTTTGCCTATCCTAGAGAAAACCCATTTGGCCTGTTGTCCTCTCTTTTCCAGTTCTCTAAGCTACCTACCTTACTTCTCTTGGTGAACTAGTTGGCCTTTCAGGATAAACCATAATAAGAATAAAAACATCCAGTTGGTCGAATGAAGCTTTGTTTAAAAAAAAAAAAAAGTGTATCCTGCTAGTATTCAACCAATTAATCAGTCAACCCCACCATTTCATGATCTGTTGGAGTTGATTACCCTACCTCCTTATTCTCAGAAAATGCCAGAATCATGCAGGGACGACCCCCAATTTCCTTCTCTGCTACAGCCCCTACAGATCTCTGTCACCACACTCATTCTTGTCTTCCTGGATCCTTTGTTAGAGAGTGAGGTTGATCTATGATTTAGATTCTGTGTCTCCCTAGAATGTGCCCCTTGTTCTATCAACTCCCCCCCCACCCCAGTCTCCACTCCACCCCCAGCCTCCACACCTTACCTTTATCTTATCCCTTGTAAATGGCTCTTTCCTTTAGCCAATGAAGTATGCTGTCCTACAAAACAAAATAAAGCCTCCTGTAAAGGTGTGCATACCTCTAATTACCATCCCATTGCTCTCCTTCTCACAACTTATCTTATTGAAAAATGAGGCATCTTGAGTCTCCTCCTCTCTCTGATACCACCTAGTTTCAGTTCTCTCCTTTCTGTTGCATCCACTTTTGCTAAGGTCAACAAGTAATGTCAAATCTAAATGGCACTTTCCAATCTTTGTTTCACTACAACGGTTTGATCTCTTGCCTTTGGCCACTCACTCTTAGAGCCTTCAAATTCCTGGGTATCCCCAACAATTATTACTTCTGATTTTCGTCCAAAGTCTCGGACTGCAGTTTCTCTTTCTTCTTTATGTATTCCCCTCGCACTGTGCTCCTCCTTTGGGAAGAATGCCACAATGTGCTACCCAGATCTACCCCATCAGGAATAAAGGACTAGTCCCCTTATTAGTTGGGAGTGCTGCCTGAAGTTGGCCATCAGCTGACAGCCCTCTTTGGGCAATGCCTTGGTTGCAAATCCCTGCTTCACCTGGGGTTATGCCTCATCAAGGGAGAGCTTACAGTGAAACACTGATCAACACAGGGCATAAAGGCCCCCATAACCCCAAATCTGAAGAATTATTCCAGCTCTCCAGGGTTTGCTGATAAATCATGTGGGACTGTGTGCTGCTCAGCTTCATCCTCTGTTGAATCATACTTCCTTCTACAGGTGTGCATCCCACAAAAACTTCCTAATATCCTGCACTCACATCTCCATCTGAGGGTTGCTTCCTGAGGAAGCCAATGCATAATAACCCCTGAAATGTTTGACTCAGTGGACCACTAAATCATTTTAATGAATAATCTACAAATTATTGACCTGGTTTTATCAGAAACTGTTTTAGAGTTTTTATAATCTAGCGAGAGGGAAATGGTTAGAAAACAGTAAAACAAAACAAAACAAAACAAAAAAACCAAGAAAACTAATACGTTGGAAAAAGTAAAAATTATAATTTTGGGTAGGGCTGTGTCACTTTTAATGTATTTTAGCCCTCACATTTCTTTAAAATCTATGAGAGACAAGGGTAAGAGAGATGAAAAAGGATAACTAAAGTATATAAGAATGAATAGTTATAATAACTTTTGTAAAGAACCGTGCAGGTTATAATGAACTTCCACTGGGGTTATCTCATTTGATTGTTAAACCATTGCTTGAAGTGAGGTTATTAACACACGTTTATGAGTGAAAAAGTGGACTCTGAGAGTTTAAGTGATCTAGCTGAGACCACACAGCTACGAAACAGATCATAGTATGTTCAGAGCAGGGAGGACGTGAGAACAGCTGCATTTCTAACTGCTTGTGTCGTTTGTCTGTTCTCTGTGATGGCCCTGGATTGATGTAGCCAGGAACGTCATGTGCTACTGATTGTACAATTAGTCTATGTCATCTCTCCTTTGACAATATAACTATACAAGAAGAGAAAATGGGCCTCAGTCAGTGTCCTGTCCCTCCTTAAGGTCTAACGGTCTTGGTACTTTTTTTTCACGATTCCTGTGTTCACTTTTACCACTGCTGATCTTCTCATTAACACTGTCTTCTCTCTTACTCATAATTTTAATCCAGTATCGATCCATAGAATGTTTTGTGATGATGGAAATATTCTGTGTCTGCACGGATCAGGACAGTAGCCTCTAGTCGCTGTGGCCGTGGCCGTTGAGCACTTAGAATGTGGTTAGTGGACTGAGGAAAAGACTTTTTAATTTCATTGAACTTTAATTGATTTACATTTACATTTATTTAAAAAAAATTTTTTTTTCAACGTTTATTTTTTATTTTTGGGACAGAGAGAGACAGAGCATGAACGGGGGAGGGGCAGAGAGAGAGGGAGACACAGAATCGGAAACAGGCTCCAGGCTCTGAGCCATCAGCCCAGAGCCTGACGCGGGGCTCGAACTCACGGACCGTGAGATCGTGACCTGGCTGAAGTCTGACGCTTAACCGACTGCGCCACCCAGGCGCCCCATTTTACATTTACATTTAAATAGCTACATGCGGTTAGTGGCTCCCGTGTTAGACAGTGTATAGTCTACACTCCCTGGTGCCACAGCCCAGCTGCTTCTCAAGTCCTCCGGTTTCCTTCCCCCATCCTGATTTTCCTGGATGAAGAGGCTTCATTTCTACCCTTTCTCTCCTTATCCTACTCTTTACCTGTCCAGCAACATTGCAATGATCCCAGTCTCCCCAGTGCTGCACAAACGAGGCTGTTCTGAAGAAGGATACCAGCCTCATGTTGCTGCCATAGAGGCTCCTTGGTCTCTGGATAGCACTTTGTTCTCAAATTGTGTACAAATACTCTGAAATTCATCTCGATTTGTTTCTCATGTTGTGCAAAAGAGAGAGACACAGAGACAGACAGAGAAGCTTTCTTTAAGCCCTCCCTGGTTTGTGTAGGTATTATATGTGACTGGTTAATTCACCGTCACCCAAGTAAATTATTTCACATCTCTGAATCACATGTGGACTATTATGCTTAGCAGGGTACCTCTCATCCGTCCCTATCTAAACTCAGAATAGCCCTTTTGCCTAGCATTTCTCAGTCCAAATCAATGACCCATTTCTGTGTGTCTTCACAGTTCTCTGTGGCCTTGCTCATTATGGCTTGAATCAGATTATCAGGATTTGTGTAGTTTTGTGTTACTGAATTGTGGATTCTTTAAGGACAGGATCATGCTGCATGCATATTTGTATCCATCACTGTGAGACAGAATGCTTGGGACAAAAAATCTTTACGGAATCGATATATCCTTTGAGGCTCTGAAAGTCACACCTTCTCTTCACTGGTTCATCCACTTTCTTTTCCTGAGGTCCCACTCTAAGAAAATGGTGTTCTGAGTTAAGAATTCCTTTCACATTTTACCTGAATTTCTCTCCTACCAGTACCGGTATACATTCCATTTAAATAATTGTGGATCCTCTGGGTTTTTATGGTTTCATGTCAGTAACTTCTTTGACATTGGCTACAGCAACTTCTTTCTAGATATGTCTCCTGAGGCAAGGGAAACAAAAGCAAAAATAAACTGTTGGGGCTTTATCAAAATAAAAACTGCATAGAGAAGGAAACAATCAACAAAACTTAAAGGCAACCTACAGAATGGGAGAAGGTATTTGCAAATGACATATATGATAAAGAGTTTGTATCCAAAATGTATGAGGAAGTTATAAAACTCAATACTCAAAAAAAAAAATGAATAATTCACCTGAAAAATAGGCAGAAGACGTGAATAGACATGTTTCCAAAGGAGACATCCACATGGCCAACAGACACATGAAAAGATGCTCAACATCACTGATCATGAGGGAAATACAAATCAAAACTACAATGAAATATCACTACACACCTGTCAGAATGGCTAAAATCAAGAACACAAGAAACAATATGTGTTGGCAAGGAAGTGGAGAAAGGGGAACCGTCTTGCACTGTTGGTGGGAATGCAAACTGGGAGGGCACTCTGGAAAACAGAATGGAGGGTCCTCAAAAGTTAAAAAAGTTAAAAATGGAACTACCCTACAATCCAGCAATTGTTCTACTAGGTATTTACCCAAAGAATACAAAAATACTAATTCAAAGGGATATGTGCACCCCAATGTTTATAGCAGCATTATCTACAGTAGCCAAATTATGGAAACACCCCAAGTGTCCATTGACTGCTGAATGGATAAAAGAAGATGTTTTATATATATATATATATGTGTGTGTGTGTGTGTGTGTGTATTATACACACACACACACACACACGAATAGAATATTAGCTATAAAAAAAGAATGAAATCTTGCTATTTGCAACAATGTGGATGGAACTAGAAAGTATTTTGCTAAGCGAAATAAGTCAGAGAAAGACAAATACCACATGATTTCACTTATATGTGGAATTTAAGAAACAAAACAAATGAGCAGAGGAACGAAAGAGAGAGGCAAGCCAAGAAACAGACTCTTAACTACAGAGGACAAACTGATGGTTACCAGAGGGGAGGTAGGTGGGGGGAAGGATAAAATAGGTAATAAGATTAAGAAGTGAACTTGTTGTGCTGAGCACCAGGTGATTTATGGAAATGTTAAATTACTATACTGTACACTTGAAACTAATATAAACTGTTAACTAACTGCAATTAAAATATTAAATAAATAAGTGTGGTTCCTAGAACATTTGTTTATCAACTTATTTCTCTGTATGTATGTGTTATGGTTGCATTTTATTCACTTCGGGTATATTTGCTACTTCTTTTGATTTTTTGCAAATATAACAGTGGAAGCAATATTATCTATTAAGTATCTCCAACATTTGGAAGCATTATTGTATGGCCTGATATCATCTTCACAATCTTTGTGTCTCTCATCTTGCCTCCACCTCTTCTATTTTTCATCACTATCCTTAATTATGCCAGGAAGTCCCATGATGGGACTGCCCCAATTGTAAATTCTCAGTAATTATTATCTCCTGAATATGCCAGATGTGACTAAATTTGCAAAAGCTCAATATACACTTGACAAGTTATTTTTAAAAATTTTTTAATGTTTATTTATTTTTGAGAGAGACAGAGACAGAATGAGAGTGGGTTAGGGGTAGAGAGAGAGGGAGACACGGAATCCAAAGCAGGCTCCAGGCTCCGAGCCATCAGCACAGAGCCCAACGCGGGGCTCGAACCCATAAACCACGAGATCATGACCTGAGCCAAACTCGGATGCCTAACCGACTGAGCCACCCAGGCGCCTCTACATTTGACAAAAGTATTAAACACTAAATCAAAATGTGCTTTAACACCTACACACATGAACTGCTGCAGTGAATAAAAGCTTCTGATGAAGAAAGTTATTTATCCTTTTTGATAATTTCAAGTAAGTCAGCCTAGATGTGGAATCTGTGATGTTCATTTTTCCAATTCTCGCTATCTTCCCTTGGTAGCATGAATATGATTCTTGAATCCCTTTGATTCATGACACAATGCCATATTGAATATTTCCTTAATTGCAAATTTGATTTTCAGTCACATTCAGGCTTATCTCATTGTGCATTATTATTATTATACCCGTCAACAGAGTATCCCTGCAATTGCCCCTTTTGAACTTGAACACATTTGGTGATCTGCAGGAGTGATGCTTAAACAGGGAATATGGCACCAAGCAATTAAAATGGACACCTGCAGGAGCAGGTTGGGTTCTAGAGGTCTCCTGCTGGGCCAGGCTTTAAACCTTTAGCTGCAAGAGAGTTCTTGGGAGCTTCCAAGGTGAGTTGTTAAGGCAGCCAAGGGAATGGGTGGTAGATGACAGTCATGGTCGGGATAACTGCCTTTACCAACTGGTATGGAGTAGTTCAATGGCCATGCATGCCTGCTGAATATCAGCCTTGGTGATGTGTCTGTTTAGGAACCAACAGAAAAGAAAATAGTCATTTAGGTGTTTAGAATATGTGTTAGAAGAGCTAATGCTCATCTACTTCTAAACTTTTTGACTTGCACAATTATATTTGTCATTAAACAGTTATAAAGAGAACACGTTCTGCTTGGAGCAGAATTCACCCTATTCTGAAAGAGACTTAATACATTAGCAGGTGAGACACATGAACACACAGATTCACTCGTTAGAACTCAGGTATGAATTGGGAAGCTTTTTCTAACTGACCCATCTTCCTGAGTCCAAGTGATAAATAGGAATGAGCTCAGTATGGGAGATGAAGGAGTAGAAGGAAGAACATTCTAGGAAGATGGAACATTATATGCAAAGGCACAGAAGGGAGAAGGATCATGCCAGGCCAAGTTTGGACAACCTTCAAGCAGGTTAGATTTGCTGGAGGGATGGAGAGAGGAACTTTCTCGAGCAGGATTGATAAGGCACCAGGCTGGAAAGGTGTACAGGAGCTGGGTATAAAAAGTCATAATGAGAAAAAAAAAAGTTCATTCATTCCAAGACAACAGTGAGGAAAGGATTTGGAGCAAAGAGGAAGAAATTTGTCTCAATACAAAGGATAATGGCAGAGCCTTGAAGTGGAGCCCAAAGAAGATGAGCCTTACACATGGGGAGAGACAGGAATTGCCTCTTTTCATTTGTAAAATCAGAATTTTCCACAACGTTTATTGATGGAGGTTTCCTACAGAAGCTTTTTATAACCACTGAATGGCCATGGGGAAGTACTGGTGTGAAGCTTTATGGTCGAGTTAAATCCTATTTATTGTTTAAAAAAAAAAAAAGTCTTTAGGCATGAGGCCAAGGTGTTGGAGGCTATTACACAGTCTGAAAAGATCTATTTGATCACCTCCATCTGAGTCATAACCCAGGCCACTAATGACATGAAAACTCTCTCCCAGCATGACTTGCTCCTTCCAGCAGGGCTCAGTCAGAAGCAGCCAGCCCATTGCCCAGTGATCAGAACCCTTTTGCAGCTGGAGCTCTGTGCGTGCAACGCCACACACACAAGATACAGAAGACTGCCTTGAGATCAGATTAACAAGGAGTTTATCCTCTTCTCTCTGGCCTCCAGTATTAGCACCTCTGATGATAACTTGGAAATGCTGAGCCCCTGGAGGGGAGGAAACATCCCTTGAGGAGGTCAAGTGTAAACCAATTATCTTCCCAGTGCAAATTTACCAGAACTGCTTGGATTCCTAAATGTTAGTAGGGTTGAAATGTTGTAAAAATCAAGTAATTATATTAGTAGCTCACTTTTGACTATTTGCAAACTTTCAGACTGTAATAATTATTTCCCTCTGTAGAATGAAGCAAAGTAAGAGTTAATTAAAATTGTCCTTTCGTTGTGGTGCCTAATAAAATTTAGATTGTCTTTTTGAAATAATTGTATTATTCACAGAAGGGTCAAATACCAGTTCATGGTTTATATATATGAAATATATTTTACTTAACAAACCCATAGACAGCACTTATCATGTTCTAGAGACTTTTTAAATAGCGACTGTAATCATCAGTGGTTCTGTACAGTTTATGTCTGAGCAACAACCCCTTGACCTTATCCATCTAGCCCTTCTCTGGCTCTGGCTACTTCCTTGGCTACATCTAGAAAGATCAAGACTCATGACATTTTTGTCATGCCAGGCTATCTAAGGCTTCATCTGTTCCATGAACTTTTGAAGTATTTACTTTCTAAAGTGTTATCTCCACAGTGAGAATTCATACAGCAAACATTTTAGGCCTTTTCTATGTGCAGACACACTAATAGGCACTAGAAAGAGAGTCATTAAATATGGGCACAAAGCTTCCATTCTAGTTGGGGCATATAGGCAATCAATAATTACCAAGATAGTGATGATGGCTGTTGAGGCCCTTCACTATATACATTTTTATCATTTAGCTTGAATTCTCTCCAAAAGTACAGCCTGAGCCAAGTACCTGTGTAGTAGAGCTAATCCCAGGAACGTGGAGTGAGGAGATAGAGTGGAACAGAAGGAGGAAAAATCAATACAAGCATACATAATCAAGGTGATGACCACAGTGGACACCAAGGGCTCCATTTTGCCTGTGTTTTTTGAGAAGGTTATAGAATGTCTTTCAGATTTTCCACTTAAGGTTTAAAAGGGAAAAATAGGTGTATATCAGTTCCTGCTCCCCATTATTTGAGGTAATTCTCTGCTCTCCCATTCCCGGTTGCACATGCCTGCCTACCAAGTAACAGAAAGATGCTGCCATTGCACTGTGAGCTGAGATTCACATGGAACTGTTCCACAGAACTATGGCTGGAATCAGAGGTGAGGCCAAAGGGAGGAGGCAGAATAGAGGTATTTGATACAGTCCAGTTTACACTGCTCATACCCGTACATGCTTACCTTAAATCAAGGCTTCAAGATGGTAGCCTGCTGTAATCTCTGCAAGTACTTACCAAAGATTGGTGGAAGAAGTTCCAAGTTTTCACAGGAATAAATGGTCCCAGGGCCATCAGTGATACTCAAGCATCTCTCCCCTCAGCTCTCCATTTTAGATTCATTTCAGCTGGTCTGAGTTGTTTGCCTGGGCAGAGTGAGCCAGACCTTCATTCCTGAAGGGTTTGAACCTTTAGATTCATTTCCATTGTTTGGAAATGTTAGTTACAATAATTTTTTCATCATCACCACCAGGGATGGAAGCAAAAATACCTCAGTAAAGAGTTCTAGACACTTCTGTCAGTCCCTGTTTTGTAGCCTCACTCCTTATGACATCCTGTATCAATAATACCCAAGATTAACTTCTTTTGTTGTCATCACTTGGTTTTTGTGGCTGATCTACCAGCATGAGTTCCTTGATATGACCAGGTTCAGTGGAATTTCTACTGTGTTTTCTGATGGAAACCTTCCTTCCCTGGGAACTATGGTGACTAACTGAGAAGATGTTAAGGTTTGGGGACAGAAAGCAGTAATTTCTCATTGGGTCAGTGTGAGAATTGTTCACAGAAGCAATATCCACCCCTGATTTCTGGGTTCATTTAGTCTAGCCTTTGGGGCAAAGTGCTGGATATTGGTTCTTGGTCTTGTGCTGTGCTGTATCAAGAAGACAGAACCAACACTGTAGATGATTTCCCTCCAGCTGGCTCCTCCATTATTATTTTATTATACGTTAGCTCCTTCTGATGATATATTATACAGCAGGACTAGTGGCCCCTGTGACCATATGCCCAGTATCTCACCTTCTTTGCCATAAAATGGGCTCCTTGCTTTAAGGCAGCACTGTGTGTGATGACTCAGAAGGCAAGTCACCTGTCCACCTCATGGTTTAATGGCTCCTCTGCACTGGATTATTTGTGAGCACTAACACCCTGAAACACAATAGTCCACAGATTCTGTGTCCTCACCAATGGGTCCACGCAGAACTGTCTGTCCTGCCATGGCTAGACTCAGAGGCAAGACTGAAAGGGATGTGAGGGGGGTACAGGAGGCATCTTATGTAATGCTGTGTTAAACTACCTATTTATCTTACTATATTGATCCCTAGATGATGAGACTGTTTAGGGGAGAGGCTACATCACATTGGTGTAGCCAGCACACTCAGCACAATGTTTGGGATTCAGTAAACACTTAAGTCATTTTATTTTGTAATGTGAGCATGCATGCAAATGTGCCTAGAGATACTTTTGGTCTTCCTTTCTTCCAAATAAGGGAGATAAATAAGGGCTAATGATGAGAAGGGACTGGTCTGAGTTCCTCTGTCCACTTAGCAGCAAAGGCAAGGGTAGCTCTTAAGTCTGACCCCAACGCCACAAATCTTCATCATGCTAAAATCTTCTTGGTGGAGACTGGGCATAGTTTCTAACGCCCCAAGACAGTCAAAGTGATACTGATTTCTGAGTATAAGGATACGTTATAAAACTGTAAAGGATTATGGAACTACTATGTTCTGATAATATAAGTTGCATATTCATTATATATATTCTTTCATTATAAGATGCAAATCTGAAGTCCAGGCCACTGGGGAACATTTCCCCACTGACCAAATGACTTTGGAAAATTATTACTTTTTCATGTGTTTCCACAAACTTTATTTTCTTTTGTTATCCCTTGATGGAATTTATAATTTAAACCAAGTAGGGGTTGGGATTACTATAGTTGTACACTGAAAGCAAAGAGTTGAGTTGATGGAGTGGAGGGAGGAAGCATGGAGTAATGATTAAGAACAAAATGTCATTCTTTAAAAAAATCTGACAATTTTCAGTCAAATTAAGTATTCTTTTTTTTAATTTTATTTTTTATTTTTTAAAATTTACATCCAAATTAGTATATAGTGAAGCAATGATTTCAGTAGATTCCTTAATGCCCCTTACCCATTTAGCCCATCCCGCCTCCCCCAACCCCTCCAGTAACCCTCAGTTTGTTCTCCATATTTATGAGTCTCTTCTGTTTTGTCTCCCCTGTTTTTATATTATTTTTGTTTCCCTTCCCTTATGTTCATCTGTTTTGTCTCTTAAAGTCCTCATATGAGTGAAGTTAAATTAAGTATTCTTAATATCCATGATCCATAACTCTACTCCTGGGTACCTAGCTTAGAAAAAGTCTCGTATAAATTCACAAAGGGAATGTGTGCATATGCATACAGCATTCTGAGTATAGTGGTGGTGACTAAGAACAAATTCAGTGTTTCTCACCAGAGAAACGATACATGTATTGGTTTGAAGGCTAATACAACCACACTAAGAAACTCCAGAAGACTCATGGCTTAAATAAGATAGAATATATGTGTCTCCATGCAATAGGTATCTAAGTTTCAGTTGCCTGAAGCTTATATGGCAACTCCATGGTGTCTCTGGCAAAAATTCTTTCTAGTTTGATTCTCTGCCATCCCAACACGTACTTCTGCCTTGAGGTCTAAAATGATTGCTGTGGCTCTAACCAGTAGAAATAGGGGAAAGGGAAAGTGAAGGGTCTACCACCTCTATTTAGAAACACAGCCTAGAAGTCTGACATATTACTAACATTCATATGTCATTATTCAGAACATAAGTCACATGACTATATCTAGCTTCAAGGAACTCTGAGAAATGCAGTTTTTAGCTGGACAGCCATGTTCTCAGCTGTCCACTACTGCTAAAGGAAGGAGGCATGAATATTGAAAAAGAATTAGCCGTCTCTGGCATTATAAGATTACAATAAGTATATATTATTCAATAAAATGCAGCGGTAGTTAGAATCAATGAACTATATGTATTCCAACAACATTGATAATTCTTACAAACAGAATGCTAAGTGAGAAAGAGAGAGATGGAGACAGAGAGATGAGAATGGGCTACAAGAGAATACTTGAATAAATAAATATAAATATATAGATAATTCTTATAAACAATTACGGGGCCTTGAAAGGATAAACAATTATATTGTGCTAAGAAATAAAAGTTTAGTAAGCCACATATACGTACTCAATCTAGTTCTAGCATACGGCCCACTGAAAGTTACATAAATGCCCAAGGCCAATTTTTTCATGATCTGAAAATGGTAATTATACTGTTCATATAAGATGAACTTGTATACTTAAAGCACTTATTATGGTGCTTGACACACAGTAAATTCTCAGTAGAGATTAGCTGTTATTACTATTTATTATTATTATTATTATTATTATTATTATTTTATTATTATTAGAGATACTGCATAAAGATTGCACGTGAGATCAGGACCTTATGGAAAGTTGGCTCTTGGTAAATATTGGTTGGATGCACAATGAAAGAACAAAGAGCATGTTGGTCACAATTGTTAGACATGAATGAATTGGGTTTTTTCAGTCATATTTGTGAAGTGTCTCTTATTTGTCAGGCCCCTAGGATATGAAAGTAAGAACTGGCATGGGCCCCAACCAGTGCAGGAGAAGGCAATTAATAATAAAAAAAAAATCATACAAACACATGTAAAACTGCTATAAATATAGTGAAGGATAGAGATACTCGTGTGTGTGTGTATACACACACATATACAGGGAGGTTTGATCCACTTGGTTGAGAAAAAATCTTTCTTTTTTTAAAATTTTTTAAATGTTTGTTTAGTTTTGAGAGAGAGCAAGCAAGTAAGCATGATAAGGGATAAGGGCAGAAACAGAGGGAGACACAGAATCTGAAGCAGAATCCAGACTCTAAGCTGTCAGCACAGAACCACAGGCAGGGCTCGAGCCCATGAGCAATGAGATCATGACCTGAGCCAAAGTCAGACACTCAACTGACTGAGCCACCCAGGCACCCCGAGAAAAAGTCTTTCTGAGGAAGTGATGCTTGAATTGATGTCGTTTAGGAATTACCTAGAAAAAAGTTAAAGGAAGAGCTTTCTTAGCAGAAGTAACAGCATATGAAAAAGCCCTGGGCACCTGGATGGCTCAGTTGGTTGAGCATCTGACTCTTGTTTTCAGTGCAGGTCATGATCTCACGATTAGTGGGTTCAAGGCTCACATTGGGCTTCTCCCTGACAGTGCAAAGCCTGCTTGGGATTCTCTGTCTTTTCATCTCTCTCTGCCCCTCCCCCACTCATGCACGCATGCAAACAGTTTGTCTCTCCATCAAAATAAAGTTAAAAAAAAAAAGTCCCGGGGCGCCTGGGTGGCGCAGTCGGTTAAGCGTCCGACTTCAGCCAGGTCACGATCTTGCGGTCCGGGAGTTCGAGCCCCGCGTCGGGCTCTGGGCTGATGGCTCAGAGCCTGGAGCCTGTTTTCGATTCTGTGTCTCCCTCTCTCTCTGCCCCTCCCCCGTTCATGCTCTGTCTCTCTCTGTCCCAAAAATAAAATAAACATTGAAAAAAAAAAATTAAAAAAAAAAAAAAAGTCCCTGTGACATCCAAGGCTTGGAAAATACAGTGGCCCTAAAGAAATTTAGTGGGGTGGGGTCACAAAGAAAAGAGATCATGTGATATGAGTTGACATGGGAGAGTAGGTAGAGGCAAGACCATACAGGGGGCATAAGCTGTTTAAAGAGGTTCTCTCTTTACCTCATAGGAGGGGACACTGTATTCGCTTGCACGTGCTGCTATAAAAAATTGTCACAAACGTAGTGGTTTAAAACAACACAGATTTATTCTCTCACGGGTCTAGAGCTCAGAAGTCCAAAATCTTTTTCACTGGGCTAAAGTCAAGGTGTTGTCAGGTCTAGTTCTCCCTGGGGGGCTCTGAAAGGAGAATCTGTTTCCTCGCATATTCATCTTTGAGTCACCTGTATTCCTTGGCTTGTGTTGCTCTCTCCATCTTCGAAGTACATTATTCCAATCTCTGCTTCTGTCATCATTTCACCTTCTGCTCTGACCCTGAACTCCCCTGCATCTTTTCTTACATGGACCATTTTGATTATATCAGGCCCACCTGGATCATCCAACATAGCCTACTCATCTCAAAATTCTTAATTAATGAACTTTTCGAAGTCTCTTTTGCCATATAAGGCAACATTCACAGCCTCTGACAATTAGGGCAAGCACATTCATTGGAGGCCACTCCTCAGCCCTACCACAGAAGGCATTGCATTTGTTTAAGCAGCAAAATGTCCCGTTCCATTTTGTATCTTTACACGATCGCCCTGGCTGCCTTGTGAAGGACAAATAGGAAGAAGACCACGTTTATGTTTGTGAGCCAACTGAGAGGCAAATGCAGTGGTCCTGGGAAGGAGAGGAGGAGAGTAATTTCATCCACGAGATGTGCGCTATAATATCTTGGCTGAGAGAGTCCTAGGCTGTTAGAGCCAGGAAGAAACTAAGGGTACTCTTATCAGTCCGGTACTGGGTCTGGTGCGTACTGGTTTGCAAGAGGTGGGTGTGTGCCTCTAGCCGAACCGCATGTTCAGTGGTATGGTAATGGCTTGGAATCAGCCACGGAGGGAATATTTACCTCATGAAATTTGACACACGCTGCAGGTGAAGACTTCCCCCCCTCTGGCCCTGAGATCCAGTTTACCAGCACCTCCCAGACTCCACATAACCTGGGAAAGGGGCTGAGGGGTCTCCCTGTCTTCTCAGGCTTGGCTTCCAGTAACATCAAGCTTATTCCTCATCCTACTGTTGACCGGTTCCATTGTGGAGACGGACATATGGTATAGAGCCTGATTTTTAGGAAAAGGATCTCTCTCTCTCTCCCACTTCGGTATTTTTTTTTTTACGAGTTTTACAATAACCAGGCACTATTTTTATAATTACAGATAAAGCCAACTTTACTTTAAAAATGTTAATTTTAAAAACACATATGAATGAGGACACAATGGAACACTTGTTTCAGGTGTTGATTGCTAAGCTGTGATCTAATCATTACAAAAATGGATTTTTAGCTCTAATTATGTACAAATTCATTTTTGAGTTTCCTGGGGAATGTGTCGCAGGCCTTGTTCTCTTGATTTGTTCACTCTAGGAAGGAGGAGGACAAAGGGATGAAAACGAGCACAATAAAAAATACTTAAAAGCCACACATATTCAAATACATGAACTTACATAATATTAAACATGTCATGGGAGAGTTGTAAAAGAAATTTTATCTTGGTACTATACACGGTCTTGAGATAGTAGGAAGTGTTTAAGCGAATGGTCTTTGGAGCAAGACTTTCTGGGTTCAAATCCCAGCATTACCAGTTGCTCTCTGGAAACCTTTTCTGCCTCAATCTCTTCATTTCTTTTGTGCAGTGGGGACAATGATAGTTACTCATGGCATTGGTGTTTGTGAGATTTAATTTTTTAATGTTTATTTATTTTTGAGAGAGACAGAGAGTGCACAAGCAGGGGAGGGGCAGAGACAGAAGGAGACACAGAATCCGAAGCAGGCTCCAGGCTCTGAGACTGTCAGCACAGAGCCCAACACGGGGCTCAAATCCATGAACCTTGAGATCATGACCTGAGCCTAAGTCTGATGCTTAACTGACTGAGTCATCCAGGTGCCTTGGTGTTTGTGAAATTTAAACTAGTTACTCCATATGAACCCCTCAGAAGAGGGGTGCACATATTAAGCACCCAAGAAGTGTCACCTGTTATTTGTTGACATTCACTTGCACATAGCCCTGCACATTATTTCAGCATAGATTTTTCCTATACGAAGAACATTTTAAAGATTTACTGTAATTATAGCATTCTGCCAATCACCTTCTTTCCCCAAGTGATCCGTCCCGTTGAGAAAATGAGTGATTTAATCAAGTAAATTTGTGTTAAAAATTTCCCAAAATATGCTAGATATTTGTTTTTTCACATTTGCGTATTGAATTCCCATCTATCTCCATAGGCTTCACTCACGACTTGCGAGCATTATTGCTAATCTGGCTGTTAAATCCCCAAAGAATGTTACTTGAGTCAGGTATTTCTTCCTCTGCACTTCCTCCCTGACTAAATGTACACACCCACCACCCCTCGTCTCTCCTGGCAAGTTTTCTGAGGTGTGTACCAACTTCCTGAAGAGCTGAATATCATCTTGCCTTGAGTTAAACAGGAGACAGCTGGCACCATTTATCTCTTCAAATTACAAGAAAATGTGAGAAACAACAGGGTGTCTGTATGGGGTTGGGCAGAGCCCGAAAGGGCAGCTGTGTGTGAAAGAGAATATCATGGCAGTGAGCTTGAGAATTAGGTGTAGTCCTAGAAGGTTCACACTCCACAAGATGGCTTATCTCAATGTGATTTTGTGATCAGGTTAAAAAAAAATATTTTCCCTATCCTATCTAGCTGCATCTTCAAAAGTTAGATATTTCCATGATAATTATAGTAGGGGGAGGAAATGAATTTGTTTTTACTTTTGTGCTGTGATCGATACACAGTTTTTGATGGCTTCCTAAATCCCAGAAGATATCAACATTTAAGTTTTCTAATTATTTGTTATTTTTGTCTAATCCTGTCATATCATCTTTTAATGCAGAGTAAGTTTTGTAATGCGTCACTTTGAAAAGAAACAAACACTCCTTTGTAAGCATTTTATGTCTCCTGTGAGTTTAATATCAGTGAAAATTCGTAAAGGAGTTTTATTCCAGTCAAAATGTTATAAAGTAATCTGTTTGAAACCACATACAGAAAGATTAGCCAAGATGAATGTATGCATGATATTTTTAGAAAGTAGAAATAAGTAGAAATCTTTCTTAGCACTTCTTTTTGTGTATTGCCTTAGTGAGAGAAGAAATTACATAAGAAAAACTATAAATTTAAAATCTGGATTATTAGGAAGCATAAAGGTTCACCCTAGAAGAGACTTTCCCATATATTCATTCTTGTTACTACATTTAAGAAAACATCAGGACACAAGGACAGGATAATTTACTTTAAAATGTGCATAATTGTAGAATGTGAGGGAGGTGGTTAAATGAGTATAACCTTGAAAAAGGGTTGTACATTTGGACGACAATGAAAAAAAAAACTTGGAAATTATAAAGTTTTCTCTGTTGCATGAGCAAATAGGTAGTATATATTTCAGAGACTACTTGAAGAATTAGTATAATAAAAGAAGAAAGAACTTTAAAAAAATTTTTTAATCTTTATTTACTTTTGAGACAGAGAGAAACAGAGCATCAACGGGGGAGGGGCAGAGAGAGAGGGAGACTCAGAATCCGAAGCAGGCTCCGAGCTGTCAGCACAGAGCCCCATGCGGGGCTCGAACTCACAAACCATGAGATCATGACCTGAGCCTAAGTCGGAGGCTCAACTGACTGAGCCACCCAGGCACCCCAAGAAGAAAGAACTTTTATCTACTATTACTGAATTCTCTAAGAGCCTGAATAAAGAAAATGTGTATGTGTTCTTATATTTAACAAAGGACAAGTGTTATATTTGTAGAGACATCAGTTTAATTTTGATACCTGGGCAGATACTGGGACTAATAATTATCAGGTAGTTTGTAATCCCCTATAAAAGCACAACATCCTGGGTCACAATCATTGTCACTTTCTGGAAAGTAGACTTTTGCCAACATCAGTCCATTCCATTTTGTATGATAAAAATGTATTTCAGAATACACCGTAAAACTAAAAATATACAATGAAGTTGCACATGCAATTTTCAGAACTTTGATTCTGTTCCATACGCTATTCTTATCAGCACCCTACAATTCACTGTAGGCCTGCATATTGCTAGAGCAGAGGTTCTCAAACTTTTTGGTCTTAGGGCCCTTTTATCATCTTAAAAATTATCAAAGAGCCCAAAGAGATTTTCTTTATGTGAAGTATTTAACATTTACTGAATATTTATCAATGTTTACTGAATTAGTAATGAAAACAAATTTTTAAAACACAAGCTTACACACATCCCATTAGCCATGAATTGACAAATCATCATGTCAGGTATCTTCTAGAAAACTCCATTGGGTATGCAGGAGAGAATAATAGTGAAAAGGCAAGTAAGTTCTTAGTATTATAATGAAAAAATGTAATTTTGACCTCACAGATCTCTGGTTCTCAGGGACCCCTAGTGGTCCCTGGAACACACTTTGAGAACTGCTCTGCTGCAGAATTACTGACTGGAGGATTATCAGGATTCAGTAACAGGAACCCTGAGTGGCCCAAGGGAAACAAATGATCAAATAGCATCCTTCAGAGTGAGATTTTGCGTAACTGAAAGTTAATATTCCTATGGAAGGTTTGAAGGAATAAAATAATGATTTTTAAAAGGTAAGGGATAGAGGAGAAGGATTGGAGCATTATTTGACAAATATTTATATGTAACAGGCAATGGAGAGATGAAACAGGCCTTAAAGATGTGATCTTGTCCCTTAACATGTTCATAATCAAGGGAGAGAGATCACAAATAAATGCTCCAATAGAGTTAAGAAAAAAATTCTGACACATCTCAGTGGAAGGAAGGATGATTCCTCACAAGCCATTTTGGTGAGTTTCTGTAAAAGAGGTGACAGTTATGACCAGGCACACACAAGGAGTGCCCAGTTAGTTCAGACAAGAGCACTGTAAGTAGGGGGAGAACTCCAGGTAAAAAGACCTAGAAGGTCATGTCTTCAGTGCTGTTAGGGGCTTTTGCTGTGGGGTGGAAGGGGTGGGATAAATGGTGTGAATGGGAAAGGTTAGGCTGGACTGCAGATAGCTTTATTTGCTCAGATTAAGCATTGTCCCGTAGACAATGGGAAGCTAAATTTTTTTAAGTAGAAGGATGATTTGTCCAGAATTATGTTTCAGAGATTCAGCTTAGTGCCTTTGCAAAGGTCATTAAGGGGGTGAGGGTAAAACTATAGTACGGAAGAGCACTCTGGAACATCTCACAATAGTCCTTGCAAGAAGAAAGCCATGTTGTAGAGGCTCTGGTTCTCCCTTGGTTTGGGGACCTCAAACCATTGCCTAATTTACATGTGCCTTAATTTTGTCACCTGTAGAGTCGAAGGGTTAACACTATCGACTTTACCGGGTTGTTGTAATGATGAAATAGTTTGATGCAATTAAAGAAAATAATATTTGATAAAATAAAACAGCACTTACACTTTGCAATATATATTAGTTATTGTAGGTGCATACAATACTAGGGAAGAAGGAAAAGGAAACAAATTCTGAAGATATTTAGGAGCGAGGATCCACAGGGTTTTCGTGACATTGGTGGGTGGTGGTAAGAGAGAGTGAACTCATTTCAGTTGTTTAGATTCTAGAGACTCCAGGGAGCGTTAGATGATAATGATGAAGGCTGGGACAAAGGGCACAGAGAGAATTCAGAGAAACAAAGACCTATTTTCGCACAAATATTGTTTATAAAAATGGTGGCAAGGGCTTACCACGGTTACCTCACATAATATGAAGGTGTGGTATGTGGACTGAGGAAAGAGAGCCAGCAAGTGTTAAGGAACAAGACAGAAGAATTCAATTGTGGCGAAGCGTTCAGACCAAATCAAGGCAAGAGCAGAGTTAACTAAGCCTCTAACAAAAATAAGGAATTTCTCATTAAAATCAAGTGCTCTCCTTGAGAACTGGAGGGCAATGCACAGCATTTAAGGAGAGAACAGGTACAAATTAAGAGAAAAGCTGGGAATTAAAGCTTGATAAGAGTTCTTTCCTTAGCATGAAAAAAAAAAAAAAAGATTGAAAACTATCAACATATTACAAGGGGGATGAAGTACTGAAATTAAGGCAGCCAAAAAAGATCCAGATTAGGTAAATTCCTGTTATAGTAGGTCAGATTTGGAGTTTAAAAAAAAAATCATTGGGCAAAAGGACTTTTTATTTTTTTTGACCTAGATGGCCAAAAGGTGCTAATTTAAAAGAAATACACATTTTCTAAATGACGTGCAAACTCTGTCATAGTTCCATAAGAAGTTAAAAAGGAGTGAGCGAGGGGCGCCTGGGTGGCGCAGTCAGTTAAGCGTCCGACTTCAGCCAGGTCACGATCTCGCTGTCCGTGAGTTCGAGCCCCGCGTCAGGCTCTGGGCTGATGGCTCAGAGCCTGGAGCCTGTTTCCGATTCTGTGTCTCCCTCTCTCTCTGCCCCTCCCCGTTCATGCTCTGTCTCTCTCTGTCCCAAAAATAAATAAACGTTGAAAAAAAAAATTTATAAAAAAAAAAAAAAAAAAAGGAGTGAGCGAAAGCTAGAACAGAATCGCTCTTTGTCCAACACAAATAATCGAGGAGGTAAAATGGTCAAGTTAGCAGAGGAACACGTAAGACGCATTTCCCCATGCCGTGCTTATGTTCATTGTGAAGTGTGGGGAAATCCACACAAAAATGATTGCTTCCTAACCTCAGCATAAGGTAGAGAAAACACAAGCAGATTAAATGGGGGGAACCTATGGTATAGTAATATTGTTTTGGATCAGTTGTTTATTTTTCAGAAGGGAAGGGTCATAAGATAGTAATATTAAATTAAATTAATTAACCTTGTAATTAAAATTAGAATATCTCATGAAGGAGCTTAGACAGCTAATAACATGCCAAGCATTGCCAAAACCTGTGACAGTTCATAGACCCTTTGCCTTGAGATGCTAGTCATATTTTTTCTAGTCACGTGGGAATTCACAAAACGTGGCACACTTTTGTAGCAGAATGGCACTCCCCTCCACTACTAAAATGGGTTGTTTAAGCTTCACAGAACACTGCCCCTGTTCTCTGAACGGATGAGGACCTACATGAGAGCATTACCATATTAGAGGCTGGTCTCAAGGCTTAGAGTTGATCATCAGGTATGTCTAGAAAACATTTTCTTCTCTTCCTCCTCTATCCCTTTCCTGAAGTCCCATTGATCAGTGCTTAAAATGGGAATTTGGATCCGTAGTTGCCTCGGTGAGTGAGAGGCTGCCGTAGGAAGGTGCTACTTTCCTATCCCAGTGTGCGAATTCATAGTGTCTGGGATAGATGTAGCACCTCGCACTTGTTCCTGTCTCTGCCCCCCAACACATATGTGTGCCCTTCTTGCTCGTAAGCCCTCCTCGGGGTTATAAAATGGATGAGATCTTTCTGAGATCTAAATATACAGGAACACAATTTTAACATATTGTGTCATTAAGAAGTTTAGGAGCTTTTAGACACAATCTGGAGGTAGTGGAAAATTAGATGCAGTGTTGCATTAGACATGTTTTTAGTATTTTCTTCTTTTTGTAAAAGCTGTAATTTTCAGAGTTTAGAACCAATTTAATGTCCCTGGAGTTACAGCTTTTTTGTATCCATTGTCCATTAGGTGAATTACTAAGCCAAGAATGGAATCCATTTATAATGTATAAAATACCGTGAAATGTCTTAAAAACAGTCGTTGCAAGGGGAAAAAAAGCATTGGGAGTCCATTAAATTTGAAGACACTGAGTTCTGAGGTTCTTCTTATAATCATATAATGGTTTTTTGTGCCTTGATAATATGATGCATTAGATATTGGAAGATTTATTGAAAAGTTTGAATTCAATGAAAATTTATATAGAACTAATGCAAAATGCATTATGTTTGACATTCCAGACAGTTTTCAAAATGGAATGTATTCTAAAAAAAAACTTTAATAATATTTATTATCTTTTAATGCAAATTAATAAGTAACCAATAAAATGCTACTAAATGTCTTATTGATGACGGTATCACTATTACTAGCATTTAATAAGCCTAGGAGATTTGGTTTTTAATAATTTTTTTAAATGTTTATATGTTTGAGAGAGAGAGAGAGAGAGAGAGCGAGCATGAGCAGGGGAGGGGCAGAGAAGAGGGGGAGACACAGAATCCGAAGCAGGCCCCAGGCTCTGGGCTGTCAGCACAGAGCCTGACATGGGGCTCGAACTCACAAACCATGAGATCACGACCTGAGATCGTGATTGGACACTTACCCGACAGAGCCACTCAGGTGCCCTGGAGATTTGGTTTTTAAATTCTTATTTTGAAGAAATTCTAGTGTGGCCCAAAAAGCAAAATAATTTGGTCTAAGGAGAATATAAGATACGCATGATATATATGTATGTGTGTATATGTGTGTGATATTTTTAGACACACCAACCCATTTCCAATGATCAGATTTTAATCAACAACATATTGAGGATTCAGGGTATGTGTATTTGTATGCAGCATGCTGGGTGCTGTGAGATCTGAAACCATAAATAATTAGAAGTTTGGCTAAACTTTCCTTTCATGTGTTAGAGGAGAATTTCAAGAAAACAAGTAAATCTCAAAATTTTGTTAATTAGATAAATAGATCAACAGATAAATAAAAATGTAAAATTGTTACCTCTAGAGTATGTCCTGGCATCCATGCAGCACCTGCTATATCTCAGAGACTTCTTAGCACTTAGAGCACAGGGCTGCATATGATGTTGAGCCTTATGGAATTGTCACTTATGTTGGTCAAATACAGGTGGCTAGCAGCTGTTTCATAAGGTTGAACCTACCGGTAATCTTTGGTGCTCAGAAAGATAAGCCTATGGCACTGAATTATGGTTGAAGTACAAAAAGAAGTCAAACTGTACTTTCTGTACTCACTAAAGCAGAAAATGTGACATATTTAATACAAATTCTAATAAAGATTGCTACAAAAAGCACTTTTCCTCACTTTTGTTAATAGGATTTTTAACAGAAAATCTTATTACCCAGGCCCTGATAATTCCCTATGTGTGTGCTTACACATTCATTGCTTATTACTATATCAGACATTTTTTTTTTCCAGCTCTGTTTTACATAAAACCCAGCTAGGCATGGCCTAAGTAAATACGGGTTGGTTTTTCTCACATAGCAAAAATCTGGAGATAGAAAGCCCAGGGCAGGTGTGACAGCACTTTGATGTGATCGTGGACCCAGTTTCTTTTTATCCTTCTGATCAGCACTTTTAACCTTTTAGCTGGCTGAGCTACAGCATCAAGCCCAGGACAGGAAAAAAGAGAGAAAAGATAGCATGGTACCAGCCTTATGCACCCCTGTTATTAAGAGAACAAATGTCTTTCCAGAAGCCCCAGCTTAGGGTGTATATGTCAGGAAAATGCCATAAGGCAATACTTGACTATGGCTAGAAAGGCAAATTTTCTTTTCCAAACTCTGTAGCAAGTGTGAGAGACAGGAGCTGGGGAAATATTGGGGAGGTGTTGAATGCCCATCAACAAATCAACATCATCTTTGAAATTCACTCACTTCTTTTCTCTTCCACTCTTTCTCGTGTTGACTAACCTGTGCACGAGTATTATATTACACTGAAACATGCAGAATTCCTGGTATCTCTGCAGTGTTGGCTTATAAAAATGGCACTGTCGTATGGTTTAATCTAATACTTAACATTAAAAGCTGTTGATAAAGGCAACTCTCTTGTTACCAAGTTCCAGGAAATAAACACTGAATGAAGCCTTAATATCAAATGCTATACAGTCCATTTTAATTTTCTAATATCTTTGAAAAAATCCACATTTGAATCCATGTGATAAGCAGTAAATGAGTTGAATGAAGTTCTGAAATGCCATGCATGAGGTCGTGCTGAATATGTTATACTGGGTATGTAATGCATGTTTATTAAATTGTAATCAATGTGCTGAACAGCACATGGATTTTGATCAAAATGCAATTTTTACTTTATGTCTTACCATCTCTTTAAATTTTGTTCACTGGGAATTATTTCCCCCTGTCGATAGATGGAAATTCATGCAGGCCAGTGATTGTTAGGTGTTAGAAGCTCCTATAGTCACGTTACGTCAAAAACACAATTTCAATTCAGAGATTCCAATGTTGAAACCCGCAGACATTTTGAACTTCTTTCTCCTCCTCCCCAATTCAGGCTTGCTTCAGACTGAAAATCCGCCTGAGGAAGAGAAGCTCTATCAGTTATCTCCTGCTGTACAATAAATTGACCCAAAACCTAGCGACGGAAAACAATAATCGTTATTTGTCCACAGTCTACGGATCAGCGATTTGAGTGAGGTTCAGACACCTGGTTCATTTGCTGGTCTCAGCTGTGCTCATTCATGGTTCAACAGTCAGCTGGTGGTCAGTGACCTCACTTGCATATCTGGTTGTTATTGGCTGGGGCACTGTGATACGTATTTCTTATCCTCCAACGGGCTGGCCCAGGCTCATTCGCATGGTGGTGGTCACAGGATTTCCGTGTCCAACAAGGGAGAGCAAGTCCCAAATGTACAAATGCTTAAACTGTCTTCCAGACTTGGGCAAAGCAAGTCAACACATCAATCTTGATGATTCAAGGTGTGGAGGAACAGTGTCCACCTTTTGATGAGAGGATATGTCATACCACATTTCAGGGAGGAGGATGATGTATGGCCAATTTTACAATCTACCACAAAGAATTTGGACTTCTATTCAACATTTTACCCTCTCTTGTACTGTCCATTTTGCTAGCTACTATTCACTATCTGCCATGGTCTAAAAGGAGGAGGGAAGAGAGATGAAGAGATGGGTATTTACTCAGCTAGGTGGCTTCTGATTCCTTGGACCTGGCAGTTGGTTAAAGGTGACCCTTGTGTAGGGTACAGTTGTGCTTTCCTCAGTGGTTCTTTTCAGTAGAGATCTCTCAAGTGCCAGATGCACTTGTAGCCTGGGCCATTGCTTCTGATTTCGCCCTTGATCCAAGGCATCCAGTTTCATACCTCCAGCCTCTCAAATAGGACCCCAAACAATCTGATGCCTGCTCTCTTTGTAGCATGGCGCACATCAGACTGCTAGAATACACTACCACATCTTTGTCCTGGCAATTTCCAGAACTACAGGACAATCTCAACACAACAGCCATCTCTCAGATCTGCCATCAAAACTGTTCAGCAACCTTTCTCTTGCCCTCTAGATTTCGTGGGTAGGAATCAGATCTCAGTTCTCAATCTATGTTAACTTTATTGGTCATAAGAATAGCACCAAGCCTTTGTTTCTGCCACAGGAACAAATTCAAAGCTTTCAGTGTATACCTCCAGGCTTTGGGTTAGAAAGTGGCACTCTTATCCACTCCTTTTCCAGAAGAAGTAGCAGAGACTTTCAGCTTAGAAACTCTCTGAAGAAATCTTTTCACCAGTCTGTTCTCTTTAATTTTTTTTTTCTGATCCCTGTTATGCCTTTGATCTGCTTGAGGGGTACAGGAGTCATGGAACAGATTCCACTTGTAAATTCTGCATATGGTGTGTGTATTGGCAGGGAATCTTCATTCCTTTTGTAAATTCTGCATATGGTGTGTATGTGGAGGGGGAAGGGGATCATATTGGTGTCTTCATGAAAATGATTGAGGCAGGAGGGATTCCATCCTGATAGGAAGGAAGGAAAGTAGGAAGGAAGGAGGGGAGGGAGGACCAGAGGGATGGTTGGAGGGAGGGAGGGAATTCACTTTTTCAGTCTCTCATTCTAGAGCATGCTCATCTTTATTTGGTGGATATTGACTTCAGTACACAGAGCAAACAAGGTGATTACACACATATACTTTATAGACCTCCATTTGCAGTGCTGAAATCTTTATTTTATTTTCTAAGATGAGACATATCCTGGCCCCTTTTTATGTGACACTAAAATCCCCAGAACCGCTAAAACAGACTGGAAAATTCCTTCATTTGAACAGCTCATGGGTCTTGAGTTGCAGGGTTCTGAAAGGAAGGGCTATTTAGGGATGCCCAATCATGCAGGCAGACCTAAGGAACAATTGCGTGGAAACTCATGTGAAGTTAAATTGGCAATCAGCTCTAGCATTTCTTATGGCACAGCTGCCTATTGGGTAAATAATATGCATTTTATAAAAACATTCATAAGTGTAAATTCACACAGGAGACTGAAATGGCTCCTTAGGGTTAAATGAAATACATATTAACAACACTTATGAATAGTAAATAGCATGCACTTTTAAAATGTGCTCAATGTGTATTTACATAATAGCCTGTAAGAGTTCCACTGTCAAGTAAATAATACTGTAGTTGCCCTTAAAAGTCTTTAATTACCTACACTATTTGCGAAGCACACTATAATGGATTTCTGGTTTGTGTTAGCACTCCACTCTCTTCTCAGATTAGTTCCTTTTCTTTGCTGGTTTCAAATGCATATATATTTACGAAAATAAACTTAAATTGGCACTGAGAGAAATCACCCATCTAGCTAGAATGGCCTTGAATGGTTTCACTTGTGTGAGAAGGATACTTTTAAATCATGCTGACAGCAAACCCATAAAGAGCATCTTATAAATGAAAACAAGTAAACAAAAAAGAGAGCACCTGATGGAGCAGTCCATTGTGGGCAAACCATGCTTTGGCGAACTGGAGCGAGTGTTTCAGCCCTTTCCTGTGCCATTGTGTTTCCATCTTCTGCTCTTTCATTGTATCAGAGGGCTCTACCTCCTGCAAAGTATGATTCCCAGTCTCTTTTATCAACTACTTTCTGGCTCTTTGAGGGCAGTGGGGAGAACTGGTTAGAGGCTGGAAGGAAGGAAGGAGCTATGAATCAAAGATGTCTTCCCTCTTCTCTCTTCTTCAGGCATAGATCTAACAATGGCTGTGGTACCACATACCTCTTTCCCATCTGTCCACCCCATAGGTCTACCATGGTTCTATGTTCATATGTGGTGTGGCCCAGGCTTCCAGTCTCCAGTTATCTTGCCTCCCCTCTCCAGTCCTCAATGTGGTAGCAGCTCCCTGTAGTTGCTAATCTCTGTGTTGCCTCACCTTCTCTTGGTTGGTCTTCCAGTTCTCACCTCTGGTAACCAATGATCCAGGTTAAATGATCCCTGTCACTACCTGGTGTAGTGAGCTTTCTTTACTTGGATGGTCTCTGATAAAACTGGCATATGGAAGTTCTCTTCTCTGAAGAAGTTGTCTATGTCCAGTCAAAGATCTAATTGCCCTCTTTCCTATTCCAGGCAGGAAGTCTCTTGGGACTTCACATTCAATCTGGTAGAGCCCATCTGATATTGGTGTCTTTTTAAGATGAAGGAGACAGATTTAGATGTTACATTAGACATAAAAGAGGTTAAGTCTAAATATTCAGACAAGGCTACTTAAAAAGACAGCACTGTTCCAGAAATATCATTAGTGTGAATGCTGGCTGTTGCATTTGACCAATTCTGATCTTGCCTTACTGCTTTAACATCCCCAGCTTTCAAAGATTCTTGACTGTAAGACTTCTGCTTCTTGTTTACTGGCTATAATACCACTCTTAATCCTTGTAGTTACAATCTGAAATAACTTCTGAGCACAATATGTAATGGGAGTCAGTGAACAAGAGGGGTCTTGATAAAATGATGTGCCTTGAGGAGGGGCATTCAGTTTTGTTTGACTCCATATGAGCCACACAACATAACTTTTGCCGGATCTGGCCCTCTGGCCTGCCTGTTTGAGACGTTTAATTGACTATTTCATTTGGCAAGAAGCATACACCTGCCCTACTTCCATATTCTCATTCTTTCTGTGCCACCCTTCCCACCACCACAATGAGCCACATTCTTGCCTTGGATTTCATGGATTCATGGCACCTACCTCACCCCCCCACTCAGTTAATACCCTTTTGCCCACATACCCTGTGCTTAATCCCAGCCCCACTCATTCTTTCTCAACCCTTGGCCTTCCCATGCTGTCAGGAGAAACATGTGGCACCTGAAAAATCACCTATTAGAGAGTATTTTGAAAGTTTACCATAGGTAAAAATTTCACTCTTGTTTTATTAAAATACACTCGACTCTTCTGCATTTTATTTAATATTATATCAGATATCACCATTGCCAGGTTAGGGAGTGCTTACTACAAGCTAGGTACAGTTTTACATATTTTAATTCATTCCATCTCATGTTACCCTTATCTCAAAACCTTCCTTTCTGTGTGATTATAACAGAGAACAGTGCCCTGGGGAGAAAGAAGTTCTATCTAGAATAGGCAGGGGGAGGGGCAGGTGAAGAAAGACCCTAGGAATAACTTCCCTAGCTCGTGGTGTTACGTGGGTCTGAGAGCTAGGCTGGTGAGAGAGGTGTGGGCTCCCAGACTGCTGGCACTGGGATGGCCCGAGACCCATCACTGAGCTTGTGCTCTCCACTAGTTCCTGTCTCAAATATCAGGAATAAACTGGTGAGAAAGATATATAAGACTGTTTTCCTTCTGGCAACTGATTCTGCGGGGAAGAGGACATTAAACAAGTGCACAAGTGAATTAAAAAGATCATTTTAGAAAATGAAATGAATACAACGGGATGCTGTAAGAAAAAAAAAAAATCAGTGGAACAAAGGACAACACCAGATTGCATGATGAGGGAGAGCCTCTGAGAAGGGCATATTTGAATGATGGGAAGAGCCGGCCATGCAAAGCTCTGGGGCAGTAGAGTTCCACATGGTAAGTACGAAAAGCAAGTGCTGAGGCCCTGAGTCCAGACAAGGGCAGCAGACTTTCAGGACAGAAAGAAGGCCGGTGTGGCTGGGATCACAGGGAGAGAGGCGTAGGAACAGATGTTAAGAGGGACCATTGGGTGATAAATCAGGTGGTGATTTTTTAGAATGGGTAAGTTATTTGGATTGCATTCTAGGTGCCTATAGGGACAGGGAGGCTGAGGCTCCAAGAGGTGAAGTGGCTAGCAGGATTTAACATGGTTGCATTGTTGTAGAGATGCAAACTCAGTCTGGGATTCTTCATTCAGTCTTCACCGCCTGTATGATTTCTGCAGTATTCAAATTCATGTATTTACCTCCTTAAAAATAACCATCACCACAGCAAGAATCTCTTGACCTATTTTATTTTTATTTTTATTATTTTTTTTGTTTTTAGTTTTCTCGGTTGTAGAGGTCCTTTAGTATCAATTGATCAGATCTTGTACTCGTTGACAGAGCAAAGTCTTGGTGGCCCTTCTGCACAGGAGCTCTCTAGGAAGTGCGTAGGGGCTGTTGGGAGCTCAGAGTGCGTGTAAATCAGTAAGTGGCTTTTAGATGTCATCCATCACCTGGAGTTTGTTCAGAGTGCTAATCAGAGCTGCCCTCTGAAGACACCGGCCTACACTGGAGCTGTAAATCTGAGGCCAGGCTTGCCTGTGATTATTAGCGATCCCCCCGGCAATTTTTTTGTGAGAGATGAGGTGTTAATTCCAATGCCTTGGCCCAAATCCAACCCAGGAAATTACTTTTTGCCTACCTAAATTGCGTGTAGACTTCCAATTGGAAATTAATTCTCAAGTTCTTTTCTGGGAAACATTACTGTTGCAGTGCTGCAAGAAGTCCCCACACGCCCAGGAATTTCCTCCTCTAGCCTTCTCCTCCACCACTTTGCCACCGTGTGTGCACTTAGCCAGCATGGTATGATTTGGATATACCTGAGAATCTCTCTGTGCAGCAAAGTGGGACAATTACCTGTGATTCTGTGTGTTTCTGGGTGTAAGTTAAGCCTCTTTCCATCAACACTATGACCTGCCTTGGAATCATGACAGCTAACTCAGTATGTCTTTTATTCTTATTTAGATCAGTCTCCATAAAGAGCTGGGATGCATAAATCATGCCTTTTCTCCTGGATTATTCTCTAGTCTACTCCATCTCTTTCTTTCTCTCTCTATCTCTCTCTCTCTCTCACACACACACACACACACACACACTTACACAGAGCCCAGAACTTCTTTCTCTTTTCTGCACTGTCAGTTCTGCCCTCCCCTGCTGCAAAACACTTCTTGTCATCTAATATATTATATGTTTTAATTGTTTATTCTCAAACCCACCTTAGAATATATGCACTATAAATGAAGGGATTTTTTTTTAAACTTCTTTTGTTTCCGGTCCATATCCCAGTAGTAAAAATGCTAGCTAGCATGTAGTAGGTGCTCAATGAATATTTGTTAAATGAACTGTTAAGTAACTACCCCAAGCCCAGTCATTTGGGTAACAGCTGAGAGATGCAATTGGACACTCAAAGTGTTGATTGTTCATTTATTCATTCGTTCTTCATCCCTCATTTGATAAACATTTATTAGTGCCCACTATATCAAGAAAAGTGCATCACTAGGAAGCTGAACAGACATATTCTGATTCCCCCAGAGCTCTTAATCTAAATAAGGAAAAACACATGTGAGTAGCTAATTAAGGACCTAACTATAAACCAGCAGATAAAAGCCAATCTCCTGATATGTTGGAGGGTGGTAAAGGCTACAGAATTTTGACTCCGTACCCTTCCTGGATAGCTCCGTCTGGTAAACTCCACTTAGAATTTAATAACGGGGGAAAAAATCTATTCCCAAAGATATTCAAGATTTTTCTTTAAATCAGGATAGAACAATCTTTATCATGTTTCCCTTTTTGCTTTAGTGGCTAGTCAGTGAAAATCTAAGTGTGATAATCAATTGAAGTCAAAACCATATAATGAGTATCTGGTAGACCTGGTTTCAAATACCATACTTTATGATTTGTGATTGCTTTTCCTATCTGCATGCTAATTGTTGTGTTGTAAGTGTATGCACAGACATGTGTCTGTGCATTTGCTATCATTTAACCATTCTTAGATTCTCTGGAGTAGCCACACGGCATAGATAGTAAATAAAGCTTCATAGATATGGATGCTGGAGATGACCCTGCTGACCTATGCTAAAATATTAAATTCATAAAAATCTAGGGTATGATGCCTACATCCAGGCCCCAGACCTCTGCCTAAATAACCAAAGTTTGGGGATTTACTGCACTCTTCTGCACATCCTTTTGAAGGCTGTGATAAACCTTTCTGCCACCCCTTTTCCTATAGCAGCTCTTGATGTTTATTTTAAACCCCTTTATGCACATGCAAATAGTACAAGTTGGAGAGACAGGGAGAGTGTAATGTAATTTACTCCACACAATACCCCAGGATTGGTTTTGTGTCTCATCCTCTGCAAAGAGCCTTAGTGCTTCTTATCCCCTGGTGTGGGCTTCTTGGTAGTGGCTTCACCTATACCAACATTTCACTTTCTTTGTTTGAATTGTCTCTCTTTCTAAATTGGTCTTGCCGCGTTTTATGTGTGCTGGTAAGGCACCTTAAATCCATTCTGAAACAAGGTGAAAAATAAACAACCAACCAATCAAATAAATAAAGCTTTGTAAAATCATGGTATTTAAAACCATGTCTGCCCATTGAAAAACAAAGTAAGAACAGAGTTTCCAAGATAGTATCCTAGACCTACTTATTGAATGATCAGGTCTGGAAATCTGTATTTCCAGGTATAAGAGACATATGTATGATATATAGACATTATCTTAGTCTGTTTGGGCTGCTATAACGATGGCATAGACTGGTTGGCTTATAAAAACAGAAATGTATTTCTCACAGTTTTGGAGGCTAAAAGTTCCAAGATCAAAGTGATAGCAGATTTGGTGTCTGGTGAGACCCTGCTTCCTCGTTCATAGCTATCTTTCCTCTTTGTCCTCACATGGTAGAGGGGGTGAAAGGGTAAAGTCTCTTCTATAAGGACACTAATCCCATTTATGAGGGCTCTGCGCTCATGACCTACTCATTTTCCAAAGACTCCACCTTCTGATACCAACACATTATGTTTCAACATACAAATTTGAGGGAAACACAAACATTCAGTCTGTAGCATTCCACCTCTTGTCCTTCGAACCCTTGTCTTTCTTACATGCAAAATATATTCATTACATTCTAATGGTCTCAAAGTCTTAACTTGTTCCAGCATGAACTCTAAAGTCTAAAATTCAGAGTCTCATCTAAGTATCATCTAAATCAGATATGGATGACATTCAAGGTATGATTCATTCTGAGGCAAATTGTTATCCAGCTGTGAATCTGTGAAACCTTATTAAGTCATGCACTTCCAAAACACAGCGGTGGGACAGGCATAAGATAGACCTCTTCATTTCAAAAGGGGGAACTAGGAAAGAAGAAAAGAGTAATTGATCCCAAGAAAGTCCAGACTTAGAAGGAAAACTCCATGAGATCTTAAGGCTTAAGAATAATTCTCTTAAAATCAGCAGTCTGTCCTACAGGTCCTGGTGGCAAAGATCCCACCTTTTGGACCCACTGAGGTGGTGGTTCTGTCTCCACAAATTTGCTGGGCAGGGGTTGGGCTCCAAGGCACTATGTGACCCTTCCCCCATTGCTTTGGAAGAAGCCATCTAGTCTGTTGGAAACAAGACCATGGTTCCCCACTTTGAAACCAAGGAAATAGCCCTGATGATTTCTGTATTGCCTTTGGGGTTCTTCTTCCATTATCTTGGAGAAAAACTCTTGGTTTCTATTGAGATGGCTGATTCATAATGATCTCTTTATCAAATGGTCAGTTGGCCACACCTGTAATGTTCTTTTCCAACTGTTTTTCACAATATGGATAGGCTAAGAATTTTCCAAATCTTTAAGTTCTGCTTCCTTTTTACCTACAATTCCACAACTCCATCTTTAAGTCATTTCTCTCTTCTTTGTTTTCCTTTTTTGAGTATAGGTGATACACGATGTTAAATTGGTTTCAGGTATACAACATAATGATTCAATAACTCTATATGTTGTTCTATGCTCACTACAAGTATAACTACCATCTTTCAACTGTTACAATACCAATGACTATATTCCCTATACTGTACCTTTTATTCCCATAACTTAATCATTCCATTGCTGTCTGTTCTCTGTATTTATAGGTCTGATTCTGCTTTTCATCATTTCTCCCTCATTGCATTTTACAGTAAGTAGTCAGGAGGAGCCAAGCCATACCTTCAACACTTTGCTAAGAAGTAGCTTCAGCTTGGGTACCTGGGTGGCTCAGTTGGTTAAGCGTCCAACTTCACCTCAGGTCATGATCTCAGTTTGTTAGTTGGAGCCCTGCATTGGGCTCTGTGCTGACAGCATGGAGCCTGGAGCCTGCTTTGGATTCTGTGTCTCCCTCTCTCTCTCTCTGCTTATCTCTCTCTCTCTCCCTCTTTTTCTGTCTGTCTCTCTCTCTCTCTCAAAAGTTTCAACATATGAATTTTGGAGGGATGGAAAAACTCATTCTGTGGCCAACATGTATAAGCTCCCTGGGTGATTCAGATCCCAGGATGAATCATTCCTCAAATCTGTGCATGGTAGAAACATCCCTTTGTTTCACAATAAATCCATTCCCATTCTTGTAGTACTCACATGTGTACCATCCAGCCTATAGCCAACCCACAGGTGAAACAGTTATAATTGTGCATATTTCTATAAAGTCAACTTGTTTGGGCTTAAATAGCATCATAACTTTCATCTGATTGCATTGGCTATGCTTCTAACAAAATGTTAAACAATAATTCTTGAGTTTAAGAAAATGTCGCTGATATTTCCTCATTGAGAAAGAGCATTTTCCCATGTATAGCTGAATTCTGTTTCTTTGTTTTTCTGTCTATATCTATTTATGAATATAATTATGATTATCACGTTATACTAGTATTCATAAATTCCTATTTTATTGAGTATTTTTATAGAAATTATAGTTGAATATTGTTGAACTTTTTATCAGCATCTAGAGAGCTAATCATATGAGGGTTTTTCTGAGCTCTAAATATGATAAATATAGTATTTTATGTATTTGAACCATCCCTGCATTTCTAGAAAAATACATATTTGATGTGTTGTCAGCTTTTATTTAGCATTTTATTTAAAAGATCTTGCATACATATATATGTAACATTGGTTTATTGGTGTGTGTGTGTGTGAGAGACAGAGAGAGAGAGAGAGAGAGAGAGAGAGAGAGAGAGAGAGAGCTAACTTCATCAGTTCTAAAGCCGGCATCTAATTTAATGGGAAAATGCTAGAAATATTTTCCTAAAGTCAAAAAAAAGGCAAGGATACTGACTACCTTTACTACTCTATAGAAAAATTAGAGGTGAGAGATTTGAAAACTACCTTTGTGCATGAGATGACAATATACGTGGAAAATTCATGAGAATAAATGACAAAATTAACACAAATTTAATAAATCATTACCTAATAAATCATTAGGTAATATAGTGTAACATTAACAAAAGTCAATAGCTTTACTATGTCTAAGATATTACCATTTGTAAGATACAGAATAAAAACCCTATTGCGTAATAGTGACAAAATTCTTAATAATAAAGTTAGCATGAAATGGACGAAATCTATAAGATGTAAACTTCAAAATATCTTTGAAAGACAAAAAACTGGCCTGAGTCAATAGAAAGACTTATCTTGTTCTTGGTGGGCATCTCACCATTATAAAGGCAGTTATCCTCAAGTTAATTTTTAAATTTAATCCAGTAAAATGCAAATAAATTGCTTTATTTGGTTTGGTTTGGTTTTAGAGTTAGACAACCGATTATGCAGCTCACATGGAGAGTAAATTTGAAAAATCACCTGAAAAAGCCCTCAAAAAGAACACACAGAGAGAGACTAGATATAGTCTATATCTACTAGATACAGTCTTTAATATCTACCAGGTATTAAAACATAGTATAAAGTTCTTATAATTAAAACAGAATAGGGGCGCCTGGGTGGCTCGGTCGGTTAAGCATCTGACTTTGGCTCAGGTCATGATCTCACGGTCCGTGAGTTCGAGCCCTGCGTCGGGCTCTGTGCTGATCGCTCAGAGCCTGGAGCCTGTTTCGGATTCTGTGTCTCCCTCTCTCTCTGCCCCTCCCCTGTTCATGCTCTGTCTCTCTCTGTCTCAAAAATAAATAAACGTTAAAATTAAAAAAAAAACAAAACAGAATAGTGTTGGCGCACGAATAGACACACACAATAATGAACATAAAAGAAGATACAGACATGGACCCAATCTATTTAATTTGTAATGAGAGTGTCATCTGAAATTATTGACAAAAAAGAAAAACAGATTCAAACCTCAGACTATATACTAGAATGCACTGCTAATTGTCAGAGATCTAAATGTAGAGAATGAAATCATGCGAGTACTACAAGAAAACGTCAGTGAATTCCTACATAAACTAGTTGTGCAGAAACCATGTCTAGCTATCCCTAAAAAAGCCAGAGGCAATAAGAGAAAAGATTGGTAAATTCACTTAAAGTTTAAGTAAGTGACTTGGCAAAGAACCCTAGAAGCAAAAGCAAAATCGGGACAACTGGCAGGAAGAGGGCTCCCAGCACGTTGGTGTCTTTGGCCTCTGGGACCTTGAGTGGGAAGAGCTCTACCACTAGCAGTGACAAATGACATGTGTTAACAGTTGTTAAACATTTTGAGACTCACTCTTGAGGACTGTGGTTACTTCTTTGGGGATTTAAGGAGGAAGGATGCAGAGGGGAGGAAATGCCCACCTGGGCTTCTGTAGAACTAGAGATATTTTATTCTGAGATCATTACGTTGGTATTTGGTTTCTTCTAATCATTACATTGGTATTTGGTTTCTTCTATTTCTATAAATCGCATATCCACATTTTGTGTTTTCTTCTTTGACTCTATGTACTTCATAGTAATAAACACCTTTAAGGGACTATCTTTACATTCTCTGTTACTTGCTGATGAATTATGGCTTCTCTTCTTGTTTACTGACTCAGATATTTCAACCAAGTTTCAAATGATCCTGATCCAAAAGTCCTATTATGTAGTGTTAACTTTAAAAAGCAAGATGCAAAACCGTATGTACATAGAAGCCCAATTCTTAAAAAAATATTCTTATCCAAAAAAAATCTGAAATACTTTGTAATGTTTCTTACTTTTCTACAATGAATATGTATGTCTTTTATAATTGAAAAGAAATTCTATGTATGAAAATACTAATAAAAATAACTGTCACCTAAGAAATGTAGAGCAAGTTGGCTCTGAGAGATTAGACTTTGTTTTCTTTTTATTTGAGAGAGCAAGAGAGACAGAGAGCATGTGAGTGGGGGAGAGGGGCAGAGGGAGAGGGAGAGAAAGAGAATCCCAAGCAGTCTCTACGCAGAGTGCAGAGCCCAACATGGGGCTCCATCCCACAACCCTGGGATCATAACCAGAACAGAAATCAAGAGTCAGTGGTTCAACTGGCTGGGCAACCCAGGCGCCCTTAGACTTTGTTATCTAAGAAGGAGTTTCCCCGTCTTATCTTCACCCTGTGCTCCTGTTCAGAGATATCTCCAGTTCAGAGAGAGATATCTCTCAGGTAGAGAACAAGAAAAATAAATATTTAAGAATAACTTTTGCTTTGAAAAGTTTTTTTCATATATATTGTTGTGTTTCATCATCACATGAGTTCTTTTGGCTTAGCAGAGCAGAAAATGTACTGATGAAGATTTGAAAAAACTCACACCTTATTGGATGGTTGTTGGGTTCAGTTCCAGTCACTTTCCTAGGCCTTTATATAATCTCATTATTCCTCTCAGCAATCCTATAAGGTAGATGCCATTTTCCCATTTTATGCATGAAAAAACTGAGGATTAAAAAGGTTAAGAATTGTGCCTTAGGTCACACAGCTGCTAAATAGCAGAGCCAGAATTTGGATGCGATCCGACTTCAAATGCCACGTTCCTTTTGCAGTGCTCCTCATTGAGCTCTGACCAGAATGCAAGCATCCCCTCCATTGCAATCCTGCATTTTCTCTGCATCATGCAGACTCCCTGCAGCGCTAAGATAATGCTCTTTAATGGTTGTTTTGACACTCGTTAGACAGAATTTTGTTCTGACCAAACATTCTTGGCTAGGCAGTGGGTCGTCCAAGTGCTTTGTTAATTTGAAAGTGCAATATAGGCAGAAGCCCTTATTGGGGGGAGGTGGAGGGGAGGGCAGTGCAATGGTAAGAGAACTTGGCAGAGTCAGAAGTTCTTCAGAATCCTCCCCCCTGCTAACTCATTTTGTAACATCAGGGGGTGCATTTAATAGCTAAGCATGAGGGATCTTCCTACCCACCTAGGTACTTTGCACCTCCCTCTCTCCTACCCTCCTTTACAGAATTGTGAGTGTAATTGCCGCAATGAACAACCTTGGTACATCGGAAAGAGTTGAGGTTTTTTTTCCATCATTCCCTTCATGCTTGCTCTTTTGAACTTTCTCTTTATATGGCTTGATTATATCTGGAGAATGTTCCCTAAGGAACCAGTTAGTATTAGAACAGTCTCATCTTCATATTATTAGTATTGAAACACAAAGAAGGTCCAGTCCAGTCTTAACATGACATCTTATGTCCAGTGTAAGGCTTTTCTCTTCCATGCCCTTTGTGTGTTCTCTTTCTCCTTTCCTCTTCCTTTTCCTTTCCTTTCCTTTTCCTTTCCTTTTCCTTTTTCCTTTCCTTTCCTTTCCTTTCCTTTCCTTTCCTTTCCTTTCCTTTCCTTTCCTTTCCTTTCCTTTCTTTCCTTCTCTTTTCCTTTCTTTCCTTCTTCTCTCTTCCTTTCTTTCTGTCTTTCCCTTCCTTTCCCTGCTCTTCTTTCCTTCCTTCCTTCCTTCCTTCCTCCCTCCCTCCCTCCCTCCCTCCCTCCCTCCGTCCCTCCCTCCCTCCCCCCCTCCCCCTCTGAATTAGGTGTTGGATAGGGAGGATATAAGCAAAGAGTCAAAGTTTTTCACTACCCAATGCTGCTTTTCCCTGGGGCATCTGTGTAGGTTTTTCAGAACAGTCTCTCCCTTCACAGGCCCCTGTTGTGAGTATGTTCTTCAGCTGACCTCCTCAAATACCTTCTTCAGCTCCAGGTCACTGAGAAACCCCTCGCATTCAGTTTTTACTGTTGAAGCTCTCCTGAGTGGGGCATCAGCTAGATGGCTCCAGGTAGGCCACTTTCTAGGGGCCATGTTGGTCCATGGGAAGCTCCCATGGTTTGTCTTGTCAGAGATGAGAGTGGAATCTGCTCTTTACTTATCTTCTAGTCTCTTCCTATTTTTTTTCCTCTCTCGCTCACTCTTACAGAGATTTTGCCTCAGTTATAAGATAATTAAAGAGTTCCATTTAACATTTTTTTAACATTGTGTTGCATATAAAACAGGTAGTTTTTTTCATGAAATAGGGTAAAAATACAGGTGGTTGCTATCAGAAAGCATTTCTGTTGCTTATCACCCAAAAGTGATTTTATTCAGTGAACATTTATGCGTTAGACACTGCTCTAGACATTGGACATACAATAATGAATAAACCCTATCCTTACTCTCAAGGATCCTTCATGGACTATTTCAAGAAACCAATAAAAACATTAAAGTTAAGTTTTATTGGTATGATTCTAGAAATCTACTTAGTTAAGGTAATAGCAGAGAGGGACTATTTAATGATATTGCCAAGGAAAACTATTATTGTTATTTGATAAATTTGATGTTTTATAAATTTAAGATGTGCGATGTGCTACTTTGATACATTTATATATTGTAATATGGTTACCACTGAAGCAGTATTTATCCCAGTACATCATGATAGTACAGTATTATTTTCTATATTCATTAAACTGTGCATTAGGTCTCTATGGCTTATTTACCATTCTTTGTAAGTTCATGCCCTTAAACATCATAAATCTTATCCTTCTACCCTTCTTCCCCTGGTAACCATTGCACTCTGTTTTTTTACAGATTTGACTATTTGAGATTCCATGTATAAATATACAGTACTTATCTTTCTCTGTCTGACTTATCTCACTTAGCATAATGTGCCCAAGGTCCATCCATGTTGTCACAAATGTCAGAATAGCCTCCTTTCTCAAGGCTGAATAATATTTCATCATGTATCTATACATATCACATCTTTTTATCCATTCATCTATTAATGGGCATGGGTTGTTTCCATATCTTGGCTGTTGTGAATAATGCTGCACTAAAAATGGGTGTGCATATATCTCATCAAAATACTGTTTTAATTTCCTTTGGGTAGGCACACAGAGGTGGAATTGCTAGGTCATATAGTAGATCTATGTTTAATTTTTTGAGGAACCTCCATATTGTTGTCCATAGTGGATGGACTACTTTACGTTTTCACCAACAGTATATAAGTGTTCCATTTTTACCACTCCCTGCCAGCACTTGTTGTCTCTTATCTTCTTGATGATAGCCATTGTAGCAAGTGTGAATAAGTGGTTTTCATTTGCATCTTCCTGATGATTAGTGATGTTGAGCATCTTTTCAAGATTTAACATTCTGATGTCCTCTTTGAGAAAAATGTCTGTTTAGTTCTGCCCATTTTGTATTGAATTATTTGTTTGTTGTTGTTGTGTTAGTTCTTTACATATTTTGGATATTAACCCCTTATCCAATATATGGTTTGCAAAAATTTTCTCCCGTTCTGTAGGCTGCCATTTTGTTTTGTTCATTGTTTCTTTTGCTGTGCAGAAGCTTTTGAGTTTGACATGGTCTCATTTGTTGATTTTTGCTTTTGTTTTTTGTGCTTTTGGCATCATGTCCAAAGGATCATTGCCAAAATCAATATCAATAAGCTTCTTCCCTGTGTTTTCTTCTTGTAGTTTTATGGTATCAAGTCTTATATTTAAGTCTTTGATCCATTTCAAGTTAATTCTTGTGAGTGGTATGAGACAGGTCCAGTTTCATTGTTCGGTTCTCCATGTGTTTCTCCAGTTTTCCAGCACCATTTGTTGACGAGACTATTTTTCCCCATTGGGTATTCTTGTCTCCTTTGTCGAGTATTAGTTTAAAATCAGTGTGATACCTATGAATTTGTTCTTTTTTCTCAGGATTGCTTTGCCTATTCAGAGTCTTTTGTGGCTCCACACAAATTTTAGGATTGTTTCTTCTGTTTATGTGAAGAATGCCTTTGACATTTCCATGGAGATTGCTTTGAATCTGTGGATGGCTTTGTGATAGTATCGCTATTTTAACAATATTTATTTTTCTGATCCACGAACACGGGATATCTTTTCATTTGTATCTTCTTCAATTTCTTTCAGAAAAGTCTTATGGCTTTCATTGTATAGCTCTTTCACTTCCTTGGTTAAATTTAGTCCTAAGTATTTTATTGTTTTTGATCTAATATGACTGAGACAGTTTTCTGTATTTCTTTATCCGATGCTTCAACGTTGACGTAAAGGAATGCCACTGCTTTCCGTAAGGTGACTTTGCAGACTCCACTTTACTGAAATCGTTGATTGATTCCAACAATTTTTTGATTGACTCTTTGGGATTTTCTATATCTCAGATCATATCATCGGCAAATAGTGACAATTTTACTAAGGAAGACTATATTGAGAAATATTAGTGCTATTAATATTATTACTATATCAAACTATAATGTAAAATACTGTTTCTATTCTACTAACATACAGCTACCTATTATTGAATACTGACCATAACCAAGAGTAATGGAATGTTTTACATGTACTATTTTATGAAGTCGTCACAATCATCCTCTATGAAGTAGAGACTCTAATTACCTCTATTTTACAATGGAAAACAGAAAACTAAGACTTAGTAAAGAGTGAATGAGTTTTTCAGTGTGACAGTTTTTCTGCCCTTCCTGCACTGGTAACTGTTACTCAGTAATGTCTCCCTTGGAACCATGGTTTTGAAGGCACATATGAGGTATGCGCTTTTTGCTAGCAATGGTGTTAAAATAAATAGTATTTGAAATGATATTAAGTATAATAGGAGGTTCAATAGGAGGTCTTATTGATGATTTGGATGCAAGAAGAATGACTACAGGTGGGTCCCATTCACTTTTCAACATGACCATCGAAAAGACGAGTATTGGAAAGTAGTCTTCATTTGAGTCTCTTCTTTATAGGAAAGGGGGGTTTGGGCTTCCATTGTCTGCTTCCTGTTCATTCTAACCAGCTGACAGAGCAGCATATTCAGGAGCTGAGTTTCTGCTCTTCTTGAACTTTACAAACTGTGAGGTTGCCAGTTACTCTAAGTTGAAAATAGCACCAGTATTTAGCCAAGAGTTTTCGGAATTGGAAAAAAGGCTCTTTGGTTTTGTTGGGGTTTTTTTAAGAGCAAATGAAAAGAGGTAGAATTTTCAATAATGCCTAATAGTAAATTGAACTAAAGAAATGAGACTAATATTTTAAAACACACACACACAGTATGTTAAATTGTATCAATAGTCCCTGTTTTCTTAGCTCACTAAAAATAATTTCCCAGAACCTCTGAAAGAGAAAATAGCTACTAAATCTGACTTCCTCGAAATCCTTTTCACTTGAAATTTTATGAAGGTGCTTTATGCAATGCTGAATAAGTTGAGTCTTCTAAAAGGGTAGGTTCCGTAGCAGAAGGAATACTGTCAGAGTTGCAAATGGTGGATGTTTAAGAGTTATCATTGCCAAAAATTGAATCTAACAATTTAAACTAGCACAGCCCCAAAGGCCAAACATGGAAGGAAATCAGGCTGTGAATCCTGTCTCCTGAAAGAAGTGTTTCTATAGATTTGCAGAATGCTAAAGCTGCAAAGAAATTCAAGATTATATTACCTTAATCTTGTGCTTTATAAATGAAAAACCTGAGTTACAGAGAAGCTACTCAAATTGCCCAAAGACAACATGTCCCTGAGAGTACCATGGAGGGAACCAAGATTTCATAACTCCTAGTATATTATTATTCCAGAAGATAGCATTTTTCCATTTTAATAGGTGTTGATTTACATGAAAATAGTGCTATAGCATGGCTGTGATATAAACATATTTTGTTCCAGTAAACTATATAGCAATGGAGAGGGTTAAAAAATTCTCTTCGGGATCATACCTTACAAAGGAAAAATAACACATCTTTCTCTTTTTCTTATTTTTTTCCCTACACTTGGCATATTTACTAATAAATATTATCTGACTGAGAATTGTCACTATTTAGTTGAAATTTTTACTTTAAAAGTCTTTTGATCTTAAAATAATTTAATGATGTCTGAAATGAAGATATCAGTCAAGAGTTACATTCTGCCGCATGTAAGTACAATGGCTGTACCATACAAGGGCTTATACTCGCAGAGTAAAAAGTTCGGTAACATACAGTCTCTAACTGACACACTAGCTTCATGTCATCGACCCTCTCCTTCCGTCTCTCTCCTCCATCCATCATCCATAGATTATGGCTTTCATTCCCATGATCATCTCAGTGTTATGCAATGGCAGTCTCACCTCTAGTCTCCTGTCTGCATTATTGGTAAGTAGGAAAAGAAAACAATAAAGAACAAGAGGTGAGTCATTATTTCAAAAGGAAGCTTACCCCGAAATTGCCTTCATATTTTTGCTTTTAACTCATCATCCAGAATGGAGTCTCATGAACAGCCCTGTACAAGGGAAGCTAAGAAATGTAGGTTAATGGCTGAACCTATTATTGTCTCTCCCCTCACCAATGGTATAGTTGATTATTAGACAGACGAGAGGGATGGACATTTGGCAGTATTTCCCATAAAGGAGAAGCAAATATAGCTCTACTCCAGGGTTGAAAACCCTTGTGTAATAGTAGCCCCAGACTCTCAGGTTTGAGTTGTCTTGCTTTATATCCTTGGACTAATTGCTGAACCTCTCTAAATATTTTGTATTTCATTTTTGAAATGTGATAACTAGATTAAAAATGATCTTTAGGGTAACTTCAAGCATTAAAAATGCAGATATCTGTTACCAAGAGCTGTGTGGTCCCATAAAATAAACACTAGTCACACATGGCTATTAAAAAGTGGCTCGTCTGAACGGACATGTTGCGTGGGTTATGTGTACACACTTGCTATTGAAGAGCTTGGTGTGACGAAAGTCTCAAAACCTGATTAATAATTGATCACGTGTTGAAATGCTAACATTTCTAATATGTTGGATTAACTAAAATGCATTATTAAAATTAATTTCCCCTATTGCCCCTTACCACTCAAAAGAAAGTAGAGAATTGGGGCACCTGGGTGGCTCAGTCGGTTGTGTCCAACTTCACCTTAAGTCATGATCTCACAGTTTGTGAGTTCGAGCCCCGCAACAGGCTCTGTGCTGACAGGTCGGAGCCTGGAGCCTGCTTCACATTCTGTGTCTCCCCGTCTCCCTCGGCCCCTCCCCTGCTCATGCTCTGTCTTGCTCTGTCTCTCAATAATAAATAACCGTTTAAAAAAATTAAAAAATAAAAGTAGAGAACCATAAAAGTAGCACCTTCTCCTTTCCTTCCTCTTCCATCCCACTCCTGTCCCTTTTTTGCCCCTCTTTTCTCTTGTCTCTTCATCCTCTAGCTGTCATTGCTTTGCTCTCCCCTCCACTCACCCTGGAGGAGCTCTGCTGTCTCTCTGAGTCTCCTGGCACAATGTCTTCCATGAATGTAAGCTTTACTAAGTCTGGAAAAGGATTTGTCCTTAAACATCTGATTTTCCAACTGCACCCAAAGCAAAGGCCTAACAAAGCTCTTGGCATGAAAAAAGGAGAAATACAAAGAACATTCAGCCTTTTGGATACCTGGGTGGCTCAGTCAGTTAAGCCCCGAACTTTGACTCAGGTCATGATCTCATGGTTTGTGAGTTTAAGCCTTGCATCAGGCTCTGTGCTGACAGCTCAGAACCTGGAGCCTGCTTCAGATTCTGTGTCTCCTCCTCTCTCTGCCCCTCCCCTGCTCATGCTCTGTCTCTCTCTGTCTCTCAATAATAAATAAATGTTTTAAAAATTTTTTTAAAAAGAACATTCAGCCCTCCTCATTTTTCTTCAGAATAGTAAATGTAAGTCATTAAATCATAATTCAGCAATTTACCTGCCACACAGACTAAGATTTTCTCTTCCTGTTGGGAATCTGGTAATTTCTGCTCCTCTTTAATTACAGAATACAGCTAACCCAACAACCTCAATAGTTTCTACTTTTTTAAGTTTTATGGCCCTTTCTCTCTCAGTGTGTGTGTGTTTGTATATGAGCACACCATGTGATAGTTTTATTTTGTTTTTGCCTTTTCTGTAGACAGTGAAACCTAGTGGTATTTAAGAGGTGAAAATATGATTCAGACAATGATGGGAAATCATCCCTTCTCAATTCAGAATAACTGACCATCTTGTCTCCATCAGTGACTATGCTCTCATTTATGATTTTCCTGGATTTCCCTCTGAGTTCTCCTTCTCTGAAAGAAAAAAAAATCTTCCAAATTAAGTCAAGACACAGTACGAACAACACACAAAGATTTTTATTTGATTGATCACATGTTTTGTCACTCAAAGGAAAAGGAAACTGGTGATCGTTGGTGCATGTTATATGATAAATATGGGTGAAAAGGCACTTGAGGTGGTGAAAAAAGCAAGTCAGAGATTTGTGTGGTACTATGATATCAATTCTAGAAAATAAGTAGGCTAATGGAGAAGACAAGATAATATGTAAAATGTATATCACTATTGTGATGAGGTGTTGGAATTATAGTAGAAAACCCCCTAGTTCTGAAGTTTTTGTAGTGTTATAAGAAGAAAGAAAGAATGCAACGCAATAGTGGGAGAGAACAGGGGTCAAGGACTTCAGAGCCAGCTTAACTGGGTTCACAGCTCAGCCTAGTCACTTGTTGTATCTGTGGCTTTGTGCATTGAGCTGGTTTGGCTTCTCTGAACCTCATTTTATCTTCTGTAAATTGGGAGCAATAGCAAAAAACATTGCGCAGTTCTTGTGAGAATGAGAAATTGAGATAACCTATTGTCTGTGTCTAGTACATATTAAGTGTCTAATAAATAAACACTGGCAATTATTTTAAAAGGTTTCTACCATGAACCCATCAAAAAAGAAAATAAGCAAAATGTTTGATGCATGTATCTTATGTGTGATTTGTGCAGACAGAAAAGATGTCTACCAGAACCCTATTAGAAAACAAGAGAAAGATTGTCATTATTAGTTAAGAATTCAGACAGAATCTGAAAAGGGTTCATTTCTCTATCAAATCTGCAAAAATGTACTGAGCACAGCTACATAACAAGCATGTACTTGATGGCATATGGCATGCTAAGATAGATAAAGCACAGCCCCTGGCTTCCAATAGTTCCCTGTCTAGTGGAGCATGCACATTTGTTCCCACATAACCACAGGACAAAGAAGAAAATGATTACAGAGGAGAACTAACGTTTATTGACTTCTTACTTGGTGCCGAGCATTATTTTCAGCAGAAGTAGATATTATTATCCTCAGTTTACCAAGGCCCAAGAAAGGCTAAATAAATTCTCGGAAGTCACACAGGTACAGTGTAGTGGTGTGGGGAGTTAGACCCAAAGAAACCGAGGGCATAGACTGACCTTTGATATGAGAAGATAGAGGAGAGAGAAATTAATTCAATCTTTGGAGAGACTGAGTAGGGAAGAGAGAACAGCAGAGAGAAAAGCCCTTTAGTTGAGTGAAGAATGGGGAGTATTTTGATAATAATGATGAGGGAAGTGCATCACAAGTGGAAGGAACAGCATGGAGGTGCAAAACGGCATGAGGATATAGAGTGGATAGGATAGAGTGCATAGGATATAGAGTACAGTTAATAACCAGAATCTGGCGTAACTTGATTTCCAGCTTCACAGAAGAGAGTGAAGGGGTGAAACTGACCCCGTAAATTCTAAGCTCTCATGTCAATCGGTTCATACATTTTATTCCAGAAGGAATAATCAAAATTAATGGGACCACTCTTGAAAACATTCTAAATCTGTCTTTCACCACCAGAATAACATTTAGAATTTAATCTGTAGAAGGATAAGTTAAGAAGAAATCAAGGAAATATTTCTGTAGCTGAAAAAAGGAAAAACATATATTTAAGTAAAGTCTTAAACAAGGGCATTTTACTCTGAACTCTATAAAACAGAAACCCTCATGCTAGAAAGATATACTTATTACTTGGTGGGTTTGGGGGGCTGGATAGTGTCTCCCCTAAATTCATATCCACCAGGAGCCTCAAAATGTGACCTTATTTGGAAATAAGTTCTTTGCACTATAATTGTTAAAATGAAGTCATAATGGATCGAGGTAGGTCCTAAATATAATGACTGGTATCCTTGTAAGAAGGCCATGTGGAGAACCAGAAATACATGCAGAGGGAAGATGGCCAAGTAAAGATGGTGGCAGAAACTGAAATGATGCGTCTATAAGCCAAGGAACACCAAGGTTTGCTGGCACCCACCAGAAGCTAAGAAGAGGCAAGGAAAGATTTTTAGAATCATCAGAGAGAATACAGCCCTATTGAAACTTTGATTATAGACTCCTAGTCTCCAGAACCATGAGAGAATACATTTTTGTTGTTTTAAGTGACCCAGTTTGTGGTTCTTTATTATGGCAGCTCTGGCAAACCAATATAGTGGGCAACTAAAAATCTTAAGCAATCCATAACAAAATTAATTTGGCCATCCATACGGCAGTGGTAGCTGAGATTAATAGGAGTTAGAAACCTTAGGAGAGTCATGGACTTTATGAAGACAGGTGTTGCAAAGCTCCAAACAGCTGTCTACTGGAAGCAGCACAGAAATGTGGATTCAGTAAATAAAGTTTTCTCATTTCTTTGTATACTAGACCTTTCCCATGTGTTGTTCTAATAGCAGGCTCTAAGATCATCCAGAAGTTAGACAAAAATATGATGACCTCTCTCTCAACCTCTCTTTTTCCCCATCCATCTGTCCAACCATCCATCCATTCATCCGTCTACATAACATGAAGGAAAAGTAGACTATGTCAGTGACACCAACTCTATAGGCATCCATGAAATAAGAATCAATACTGTCAGTGGCCAGGAAAAAAGAAAATCACTTTAAAGGCAGCCTTCAACCAATCAGAAATTAGTCTCACATAGGGTCCCATGCTGAGGAAGTTCATGTTGCTCTAAGTGCTAAAATTATAGCCACGTCTGAGCAGAAAGGGGCCACAGCAGAGAAAAAACAACAATCCGGGCATCTCTGTAATGAGAACTATGCCAAGCATAAGAGCTTCAAAGTCCTGTGAAACTCCAAAACTCTCTTGGGCTGGAATGCTGCTTCTCACCAACTTTCTTTCACTTCATCTGCCAGTCCCTCTTCTCTCCCAGCTATGAATTCACAGTCAGGCAGCGTCAGTATATGCGGTGTGTTGCAGTGAAAATGCAAACACATTTTCTATAATGAACATATGGAAGACTCCAGTTGAAAAGAGTTCCGATTCTATCCCAAGCATGTTATTGGCCATGACTGCAGAGAAGCAGGCAGCAGACGGAATCAGGAAGCGTGGAGGCAAGAAAGGAAGGATGTGTACTTGACTGCTGTTTCAAGATCCTGAGTCCTGCCATCCCATGCTGCAGCCTCTTTCAAAAAGCAAACTGGTTTAAGTGCTTGTTTTCCTGATTTTTACTACTTATCTTTTATTTTATAGTCCAGGGCCTTATATAAGGGCAGGGGCGCAGGGGGGTGGGGGGCGTCTAATGCAAACTATTTGTGCCTTAAGATTTCAATATAAATGTTAGTATTTAATTTGTTTAATTATAAAAAGGTTAAGCATTCAAAAATTAAAATCAGTATACAAGTAACTCCTGCATATCCGAACCTAGGCTTAACAATTGTTAATATTTCTTATTTTTCTTCATATATATGCATTTTGTAGGTATACAAATATAAACATGTGCATATATATGCATATATACCCATTTATGTGTATCTATATCTCTGTATATATGTATGAAACCATCTTGATATAGTACACGCATCCTTAAAAACAAGGGCATTCTAACACATAACCTCTATACAAGACATAGGTATTTTTGAAAAGCTTTCTTTTGACTTGCTCTCAGTTTCACTAGGATGATACAGATTTGAAATGACAATAAATTAAAATTATTCCTCTCCCCCAAATCAAATTACTTGTTTAAATGTCAACTCAAGAGTGTTTTCCTTCAAGATTCATCTTTTCATTCTGACGTGAAGTAAGACATATATCTGTACAGATCTGTCAGTGATGAGCACAACCATGGGATATGTTGAGTCAAAGAAATAGCATCACCATTGACTGCACCAAGATAACCAAAGGTCATAGGAGCAGCTGTCAGGTTGGTGCATCAGAAAAGTGCAACCATCTACTTAGTCAAGGATATTGCCACCCAAATAAAATTGTACCTGCTGATGTGTAATAATTTCTCCTCCAGCAAGGAGACTTTTTGCAGTCTAATGGAATGCTTGGAATAGATGTCCAAGAGCTTATAACCATCAGTCTCTCTTAGATTTGTAGGAAATTTTTTTTATTTGTGTTGGATGAGATCTCTTCTTACTTTAGTACACAATGGAGAATGAGGCTGTGTGTAAGGCATGAGAGAGGTTACAGTAAGTGCAGCACAAAGTGTAAGAACAAAATTTGGGGTACATTTCTCTATATTTTACAGGGTTAAAAACTAGTTGGTTGCCTCTCTGAAGTCGAAATGGTCATTTTCAAATTTTCTTTCTTACCAGATGTCTCCAAGGACATTACTGAGTGTCTGCCTATTCTATCCTATTGACTATTTCTTTGTAGTGATTTTGCTCAAACACCTATTTCACTGGATTCTTGAATTAGTGGTGGTATTTTTAAGGGGGAACAAAGGAAGGTTTCCTTTAGGAATCCTTTTTATTCCTCTTTAGATGTGGGATTTTAAAATTTGTTAGCAGTGACACAGGCAGTGGTCCTGTGCTGTAAGCTGCATTCTGGAGACTTTCAGAACCTCGTGACCTTTACATTCCCTGCCAGGCTTGTTTTAGCTCTTGGTGCAAATCTGAGTGCATGAAGTATCAGGAAAGAGTGGTTTTCTTGGGCCCGTGGACAGGAAAACTTAAGTACCAACATAAAAAATTGTATAGACTGTATACCTTTTCTAACTTCCTCCATCTTGTCTTTCTGCATTTCTATTTAATCTTTGGACTCCTAAATCATATTTCAGATATTTTCCTCACAACTATATGGGAAAAGGGTCTATTTTATGAACAGGAGCTTCTCAGACGGGTTAAGTTGTATTTATATGGTAGCTATCTCTGCATACATAATGACTTTTATCTTAAATGATAAAACTTACTTTCAGAACTCTTTTCTATCTGCAAAAAATGGTCTGAGCTGGTATCATTACATGGCTTATCATGAAACATCTTACCTACTTATGCAATTTTGAAGTCTGGGAAGCTACAGTGAATATAGTAGGCCTTCGGCATTCAAGATTTAGCATTCACAATTTTGATTATCCTTACAGAATACTCAAGGTCCATGTTATAGCGTGGCTGATAATTTTGCTGCGACAAGAAATTAAATTGGCATAGACTGAGATGCTAGTTTGTATGAAAGTCGCTTTACAAGTGAAAATTACTAGCTAACTATCGCATAGCATCTGCACCTCGACATGACTTTATGTTCTTCCCTCGATTTCATATATGTGGTAGCACAGATGTAGTTTTTGAGAAAAAATGTTAAGTCAGGTAAAAAGTAAATCTTCAATACAAGTTGAAAATATCGTTACTTTGTCATGTAGAGATCTATGGTAGAAGCCGGGAGCCAAGGGTCTTCTGTAATTGGTTGTGGTGGTAACATGATCCCATTAATGGTGTATACATATTGATATCCTCAGTAGATGGAACTATGAGAATAGACCTCTGCATGCCTTCCAAAATCTGATATCACAGAACATGAACTTTAATACTAAGTTACTATTCTGGGGAAAAAAAGTTTATTTTATCAGTTACAGCTGCCAGGATCTTATTCTACCCCACTTTGACCTTGCCACACTGCTGGAGCTCTGGGGGACAAAACAGAAACAAACAGACAAAACAAAAAATACCCCAAAACCTAGACCTCCTCCTAAGATTTATTCTAAAGAAGAATGGCAATGGAGAAAGAAATCTGAGAGAGGAGTAAAAACAAAAGCATACACTATCAAAGAGTAAATAGAATGCTCAGAATTGCACCCATCAGAAATAAATAAGCTTTTTTTTTTTTTAAGTGGAAGGAAGCAGGGTGCCTGGGTGGCTCAGTCGGTTGAGTGTCCAACTTCGGCTTAGGTCATGATCTCACTGTTCATGAGTTCGAGCCCAACGTTGGGCTCTGTGCTGATAGCTCAGAGGCTAGAGCCTGCTTCAGATTCTGTGTTTCCCCTCTCTCTCTGCCCCTCCCCCACTCACACTCTGTGTCTCTCTCAAAGATAAAGAAACTGTTAAAAAAAATTTTTTAATGAAAGGACACATTGAAGACAAAATTTTTTAGAATGAAAAAAGAAGAGAAAAAAGGAATCTAGCACACAAGGGAAAGATAAAGAATCTATCTACAGAATATTTATACCAGGAAATACAAGGAAATTGTGGACAGATGCATTTCTCATAGAAATCAGAGAGAACTTAGACTCTACAGGGAGACCAGTGTAGAAACAGAAGAGATCAAGAATGAGCTCTGATAGCAAAAGAAAGCTGGCAGAGCTAAGAAAAGAACCATGTGGTTGTCCTAGTCCATCTGGGCCTCTATAACAAAATATCGTACACTAGGTGACTTGTAAACTAGAGAGATTTCTTTCTCACAGGTCTCTAGAACTCTTGGCTGAGAAGTCCAAGATCAAGGCACCAGATATGGTGTCTGATGAGATCCTGCTTCATGGTTCATAGCCAGATGGCTATCTTCTCATGGTGTTTTCACATGCTGGAAGAGACAAGAGAGCTGTCTGGGGCCTTTTTTGTTTATAAGGGCACTCATCTCATTCATGAAGACTCCACCTTCATGACCTAATGACCTCCCAGAGGCCCCACCTCCCGACATCATCACATTGTGGGCTAGGTCTTCAACATAAGAATTTCAGGAGGACCCAAACATTCAGGCCATAGCAGTGACAATGGAAGAAAATCTTCCATCCATTAGAACAACAAGAAAATCCCTACATATAAACCAAATGCTAACCCTAGAGACACATTTCGAAGAAAAGATAACATTCTACTGAGGCACATACAGGAAAAATGGGCTAAATATATAAATATATATTGTTCATGAATAAGAAGACTCAATAAAATGAAGATCCTTACATGTTGTAAAAATCTTCCAACATCAACTAAAACCAAAAGAGACTTAGAATATTATTGTTTTAAGATGACAGTATTTCCAAATTAACCTGGAAGCATAAATGCTCAATAACTGGAAACTTTTTGAAAGGAAAACTAATGAGTTAAGGCTTGTTCTGCTGTATATTAAAATATATTATAGAGCCATGTTATTTAAAACAGCATGATTACAGATCCGTGTGTGTGTGTGTGTGTGTGTGTGTCTGTGTGTGTGTGTGTGTATACACATAAATGTATGTTTAACTTTAGAATAAAAAGAGGTTAGCACTTCCCACTGATTTAAATAGCCAGCAAAAGATGGAATTATATCTTCAGAATGTCTTTGGTCCTCTTTACATGCTAAGAGATGATCCCTTCAGTATAAATACATGCTTGTCAATCTCTCTATTTGCAGAAATCCAAAAAATACTGTACTAAACCACTTTGTGGGCAATATTCTGTGTATCTCAAATTTGCATTCGCTTCTACTTGTCCCTGTAACAAATTACCACACAGTAGTTAGTAGCTTAAAACAATACAAATGAATATTCTTAGAGCACTGGAGGCCACAGTCTAAACTGTGTCAAGGGATCAGCAGAGCCGGCTCCTTCTGGAGACTCCCGGAGAGAGTCCGTTCCTTGCCTCTCCCAGCTTCTAGTTGTCGTCAGCCTTTAGCTCTTAGCTTCACACTGTATGGCCTTTTGCACCCTGGTTCTATCGTCACATTGCCTTCTTTCTGTGACTCTGACCTTCTTGCCTGCCTCTTCTAAGGACCCTTGTGATTATATTGGGCCCACGGAGATAATACAGGATAATCTCCGCATTTCAAGTTCCCTAATGGAATCACATCTGTAAAGTCCCTTTGACCATGTAAGATAATATATTCACAGATTCCATGGATTAGGACATGGATGTTTTTCAGGGGAAGAATTATTCAGCCTGCTATACTCTCCTTCATTATTACCCTAGTTACATAGTAATACATACATACATACATACATACATACATACATACATACATACATACATATATAAATGGCTGAAAAAACGAATGTCAGTTGTATCCACATAGGCACATGCATTTGTAACAATGGGGAGGTGGAGAAAAATTTCCTGGATGCTGAATCTTACGTGGTTTGTTAGCTTCTTTGATTCAGCTCTCTTTTCTAAGAATTCGGTAAGGCCCTGAAACCTAACTTGCTCATTAACAAGTGAAAGAAAGTATGAAGTATTTTTCTTCTATTTTGCGTTCATTTGGTCATTTCATACTGCATACCTAAAAATTATAATAATAATTATTATTAGAATAATTAACAGTAGCTGTTATTTCTTAAGTGCTTTCTGTGGGTCAGTCGTTAGAAATTGCATCAGTTATCTTATTTATTCCTAATTATCCTATAATCGGGTATTCTCATTTTCCACAATTTATAGATAAAGAAACTAAGAGCTCACAAGAGTTGCCCAAAGTCACACAGCCAGCAGGTGTGAAAAACAATATTTGAACTCAGTGATTCAGAAGAACCTAACTTGGCAGTCATTAGCTTTGTTCCCAGTACTGAGCAAGGCACTTGCAGCAGGGACCAGTGGAGCGGCCTGTGGCTGGATGCTTCGTTCCCAGGAGACCCAGACTCATAGGCAAGAACAAAAGGATTAAATGTATGGTAATGGGGAAGATTGGGATATAACAGGAACATGGGTGAATGTCTAACGCAGACAAAGATGGGGATTCACTTCTAAGGGGGAAGCCGAGGAATGAAGAACTGATCTCCGGGCAGGTTGAAGAGTAGTCGGGTGAGGACTCCAGACTGATTTAACAAAATGAGCAAATGCCCTGGGGGGCAAGAGAACAGGGAGCGCTCTAAGGGATTAAAAGAAATTCATTATGGCTGGATGATAAATGTCAGGGAGAAGATAGCAAATGTCTGGGGAGATAAGCCGGGGCCAAATTATGCAAGACCGTATAAATCCTGGTGAGGAGTTTGCACTCCTTCACAGCTTCATCAGATGGTCTGCCCCTTTAACAGGTGTAAGCAAAGGGATGACTTGATCACACTTGCCCTTCAGGATGTTCCTAAGTGTGGTTTGGATGTGGCAAGTGGGAGCGTTGAGGCCAGCCCCTAAGCTGTCGTAGGACTTCCGTTATTACAGAGATATTACGGAGTTAACATGTCAATATTAAAATATACATGGAAACACTTTGAAGAACACAGAATTCACATGCATTTTTAATATAGGCCACCCAACTTGAAAGAAATTTCACACAATCCTCAAGTCTGTTCCTCTAACCCTCTTAGCAGACCTTCCCTTTCCCCCTCTCCCCCCTACTCTGCCCCAAGTATATTCTGCTCTGCTATAAGGAGTACATCAGTAGACAAAGCTGTAGAAGCACTTGTATTTTGAATGGACCTGTAGCCTAGGTATCCCCATAAAGCAGAGCATGAGACAGAAGACTGCATAAAGGCAGTTGGTTTGGGAATGATCTCAAGAAGCAAGAGAGGGAAAGGAGAGTGGAGTGGGGGAGGAAAACAAATACAAGAATGCATTTTCAGTTTGGTGGAACTTTCTGAGGTGTTTAATGAAATGCATCTCAGAACTTTGCTCTATGGAGATGAAACGGGAAGCACATTTCTCTTCCATCGTCCATTGCTCTGGGTGGCAATTCCACGAGCAAGTGCCTAGCAGGCAGCTGTGGGCAAACAACCTGAGAAGCTCTAGGACAGGCATCAGGCCCAAGGGGAGACACCAATAAGTTGTGCTTGTATGAAGCATGTTGAAGCTTGCACGGCAGCCGTTGCCACAGCCATGGCCAGATTGATGTGTGCGGTTGCCATTTGTAATAGCACTTGCTGCTGTCTGAAGTTGCATTTTGGTTGGATATGACATGTGTGTGCTGCCTTTTTCACCATTCATATTGCAAGATCGAATTATCTTTTTTTGTTGCCTATCACCTCAGCCCTAGAATGCTTCTTGCTTACACATGTTATTAAATCGATGGCTCTCGAGTCTCAAGTGTCTGCAGTGTACAAGGTCACCTCATTGAGACTTGGTCCCAACTACCTTTTTGTGGTTTTCCCTAATTTTACTGCTACACTTCACCCAGTGTGCTGCTTGAGAGGTACTCTAGCCACAACAGAATGGACAGGTGACCATTTCAAGGGTTGGAAGGCAACTAACACAGATCACAAGAAACGCCAGCCACCATTAGGCATTGCATTCTGTAGAGCTATTCCAGATTGGATGACTCCAGAATAACTCATTAAATCCTAGTCTTTGGAAAATATTCATCCAAAAGGGAAACGGAGCTTCACTCAGCTTCATGTTTTCCTAACTGATGGTGGGCTACTTCTGCCTGTCTCTGAGATATAAACCCTGAGACCAGGGTTAAGTGTGCTGGTGATAAGGAAAGGGGCATCATCCTGAAATAACTCCACCAACAGGTTTGGTACAGATGGATTCCTGCAAAGAGTGAATTTGTATTCTGTTCACAGAGATGGTTACATATCACATCCCACTGTCCTGTTGCACATCAATTCCCGACCACATTTAAAGTAGAGAATTAGATGGGGCGCCTGGGTGGCTCAGTCGGTTAAATGTCCAACTTCGGCTCAGGTCATGATCTCACGGTCCATGAGTTCGAGGCCCGCGTCGGGCTCTGTGCTGACCGCTCAGAGCCTGGAGCCTGCTTCGGATTCTGTGTCTCCCTCTCTCTCTGCCCCTCCCCTGTTCATGCTCTGTCTCTCTCTGTCTCAAAAATAAATAAACGTTAAAAAAAAATTTAAAAAAAAAGTAGAGAATTAGAAGAGACTTCGATATTATTTTTGTTTACTGTCTTCCTCCTTCTTGAACCTGCCCCATATTTGGCCAAGAGGAAATTAAGATCCAGAAAGGTGAAGTGACTGCTCTTAAGTTACCCAGCAATTTTGTGACAGAAACAAAATGAGAGTCATTCTGTGTGGTCTAGTTCTTTTTTCAGAGCAATTCAATAGAGTGTGGGTTACTGATAATGCTAAAGTAGCAGGTTTGATTTCTTGTGTATAGGCCACAGATTCTTCCCTCCCTCCACTGACCTCCCTAAAACACATAAACTAGCCTGAAAATGCCTTGAGGGTTAGAAATGTATCCTCTAGCCAGTGCCTGGCACAATGTAGGATCTCAAAAAATATTTGTTGTAAAATGAATTTCTATGGCTGTGGTATTAGTCATCCCAAAGGAGGATAATAACGTTTTTCCCCAAAATACATTTTTCTTTGCTATCCTGGTTACTTTTTGTCTGTCTTTGTTTATAGTCAATCAATATCACTATTAAGGCGCCTCCAGCCGGTTGTATTCTGGTCTGGAGCCTTGTCTGTTGGATACCTGACTTACCGCAGAGATACCAAACACCCTTTCAAAATCTATTACTGGGTCAAGCCTCAACTCCACTGCTTTAAATATCATTTCTTCAAGGTTTACTTTGAAGTTTTCTTTCTCTCCATCTCAGCAGGATAGCTGTGAATTTCTTATTTTCAGCAGGCCCTTCTTTGAGTAATGGTGACCCAGTAAGAGGGATTTTCATGTTCACTTTAAAAATCTTCCTGTCAAAGGTTTAAGCTTTTCCCCATTAGTCTAGCTGGGGAAAGGACTCTTTTTTTTGGCTGGGGGAGGGGGGGCACTCAGTTTCTGTAATTATCATTATTGCCTGATTAATGTCAGTTTTAAAGTCTAGCTCCAACCATAGAGGGGAGACAAAGCTAAACAGAGAATTTCATTGCAAGATAAAAATTGCATTGCTTTCTAAATATTTTTGTTGTCATTAAAGATAATCTGCATTGGTAGGTGCTAAAGAAGCTATGTTACCAAAGAATATGTTTAATAGCATAATTTTTTTAAAATTTCCTTTAATGTTTATTTTGTTTAGAGCGAGCGAGAGAGAGAGAGAGAGAGAGAGAGAGAGTGAGTGAGTGTGAGTGGGGGAGGGGCACATAGGGAGACACAAAATTCGAAGCAGGTTCCAGGCTCTGAACTGTCAGCACAGAGCCCTACCCAGGGCTTGAACTCACAAACCGTGTAATCATGACCTGAGCTGAAGTCAGACACTTAACCAACTGAGCCACCCAGGTACCCCTAATAGCGTAATTTTCAAATAAAATCCTAGATTTGTAAAACTCTGAATTTAGAGTTTGTACATTATCTTGCACCTTGATTTTATTTGCTTCCCTTATTTTTCTATGAAGTAAACAAAGAAGTTATGTCTTTGTTTAAGACATATGGAAAGTGAAGGCTCTTCCAAGTTTATTAGTTCATTGGGTTTTCTCTCTAGGCAATGAAAGCTGGTTGAGAGTCCCTGGAGGAAGTAATATTGGATAAGCAAGAAGTGGGGGGTGTTGGAAGGATGTAGAGTGTTGAGGCTATGGGAAATGTGGCAAAAATGGAACTGTTCTCCAAAATCTTTGTTGGGAGGACCCCTAGCCATTCTTTGAGGGGAAAATAGTGGCATAAACATAAAGAATGAGGCAAGAATACAAAGAGAGCATAGTTGATATTAAAGAAGTTAAAAGCTAAGTGAAATAAGATATGAATAACAGAGCCCCAAAAGGAAAAGGTTATTATGATTCAGCCAATACACTGAACTAGTACCAAAGGGCAGTCTTCATTGCCAACAGCAATGCCATGTCTATGTATTCGATGAACAGATAGCTCTCTTGTAAATATTTTTCTATTTGTGCCAGTGAAGAAAATCTATAAACAATTGTCAGTGAATAGCCAATGACACTATTTAATGTAACAAATCTTTGTTAAGGAACTACCATGCGTAGGCACTGGGTCAGGTGCCATGCTGGTTCAAAGGTGAGTCAGAGATGGTCACAGCCTTGAGAACACACAGTCAACACACAAGGGGGAAAGAAGGGGAAAAAAGGAGAAAGTGTGGCTGTTTGTGATCATTTTATTAATAAGCACTATTTTAAGCTCTTAATATTAAGTGTCATGTGGGAGGCTGTGAGAAGGGATCAGTGAAGACAACAACTGCCTAGGTGATTAGAGAGGAAGATACAGGCTTGAAAGTGTGGGTAGCATTTCCATAGATTGGAAGGGTCCCATTAGAGCGTTCCACTCAAATGAATTACACCAGGAAATGCAAGGGGAGGGGATTTTTAAGGTACCTGGAAGAATAAGGTGAATGTCAGCTGTGACTATTATAGAGGTATATCGTAGTGTGCAGGGATCTGTACATCTATTTTAATATTAGGCCAAGGAGTTTGGTTTATAGAGTAGGCATTGGGGAACCATTGAAAGTTGTTGAGTACAGATTCACATGATAAAGCAGATTAATGTAGAAGATGGAGAGTAGATGGGGGAATATCAATTAGGTAGCCATGACAATAGTTGAGCAACCCCACCCCCACAAAAGGACAATGAAAGGAAAAATGAGAAAAGGATTCCAGAACTATAGACTGAGTCTTAGCTAACACAGTTAATTATCTCTCCAAAAAGTCCTATTGTCATGCGGTTTGTTGCAATAACTGACATATCGATGGAAAAGCTCCAAGCATAACTGGGGAGAGAGTCATTTGTTCTGGAATAGAAATAGGACTAACAACATTGAAATAAGTATTTTTGAAAATTTGGGGTATGATTATATACCTTAGTAAAGTCTTAATGTCTGGTAGATAAGGCTCAGAGGATGCATATTGCTTGTGAAAGCAAGGGTATTTCTAAGTTCTCATCTATAAATTGAAGAGTTTTATTGCAACTTTTGGTTCCTACGGTGGAATTTTTCTCTTTATTCTGTGTCCTTTTCTTCTTCCACTACCCCAGACAGGGGTAGTCTTCCCACTGAATGACAAAGGAATGGGGAGGAAGAGCAGTACATGTTGTGGGTAGCCACAAGTCTACCTAACTCAGGACAACTTACACAGGAAGCCAGTAGAGTGAGCGCTTCAGACATTTCTCAGGACGTGATTTCCTCCAGCCAGTTGGGCCAATGTATAGAATGGATAATCCCACGATGAAATACAGCCACATGGTGCCAGAAGAACCAACACCTACCAGTTCTGCAGTCTCAGTCAAACCTTTATAAACGCGACTTAGATTCTTTCCTTCATGACCTGCCTTATGTGACATAAACCCCTCCAAAATTCCTACCCAGATCTTTGCCTTAAAATGCCTTCCCCACCAATTACTGTCTGCATATCTTTCTTCCTCATTCACATGCTAGTAGCATGTAGAGATGACCTTGTTGCCATAGGCAATAGGAGTGGCTTATGTACATGTGTGTCCTTCATTAAAACCTTAACTCCACTTGGCAAAAGTACCACTGAGTTCTTGGTTCACGTTACTCCTGCCATCAATGAAACAAGATATTCCACAATTCTGGCTGTCCTTACTTCCTGCTTTGTCTCCATGTTATGATATCCAACTTTCCAATACATACTCCTTAATTATTTTACCTCTTTACTTTATTTCTATTGACCAAATTTGGTACTTCCTCAAGAATTTACATAATATATATTCATCTGAATTTCTATAATAATTAGTATTTCCCACTCCATACTTTCATGTATCAGAAAGTTAAAGTAAGTTCGAATTGTTAAATTATAATAATTTTGTTCCTCTTAGACCTGATGACAATTGATTTTCTTCTAAAAACATTATAGTAACTTACATATAAATAACTTTTTTTTTTTAATTAGCAGAGTCATGGTTCAAATCCAAGACTGATTCTGTGAATGTGCCCTAATGGTAAACGAAATAGGAAGTGGCATATGCCAGCCTTAATAATATATACACACCAAAAATATTAGATGAAAAGGTGAGCATTGATCAAGAATCACATTTTAGAGGCACCTGGGTGGCTCAGTCAGTTGAGCGTCCGACTTCAGCTCAGGTCATGATCTCACGGTCATGAGTTCAAGCTTAGCGTCAGGCTCTGTGCTGACAGCTCAGAGCCTGGAGCGTGCTTCAGATTCTGTGTCTCCCTCTCTCTGCCCCTTCCTCACTTGCGCTCTGTCTCTCTCTCAAAAATAAACATTAAAAAAATTAAAAAAAAAGAATCACAACATTTTAGGAAAAACAGTAGATGGAATGGGAGACATAAACAAAAACTACAACTTTAGGAAAATAGAATTCATAACCTTATCCAAGGGAGAGTTTAGAAAAACTACAGAAAGTATCTACAGAGAAATCTGAGATAAAGTATATATATAAAAATACATAAAAGTACTAAATTATTGACTTTATTAATATTAAAAATAAAATTATTAAATCATTAAATTATGATTCTATATTATTAAATTATATATACACAAAAACATAATATACACATATATTAAAATCTGATTAAAATGAGAATATACACATATATAAATATATACAATATATATTAATATTTATATGCACATATACACACTAATATAATATATATGATATGACATGATATGATAAAATATAATATGATATGATATGATGATATAATATGATATAATATAATATAGTATAATTAATATAATATAATATAAATATAATATAAATCAGCCTTAAAAAGAAGGAGGGGTGCCTGGGTGGCTTAGTCGGTTAGCTGTCAGATTCTTGATTTCAGCTCAGGTCATGATCTCATGGTTTGTGGGATGGAGCTCTGCATCGGGCTCTGCGCTGACAGTGTAGAGCCTGCTTGGGGTTCTCTCTCTAACCCTCTCTCTGCCCCTGACCCACTCACACACACGTGCATGCTCTCTATCTCTCTCAAAATAAATAAACTGTAAAAAAATAAAAAGGAAATCCTAGCATTTGCAACAACATGAATGGACCAGGAAGACATCATGCTAAGTAAAATGTCAGACACAAAAGGACAGATTCTACATGATTCCACTTATTATGACGTATCTGAAAACAGTCACACTTCTAGAAGCAGAAAATAGGATGCAGTTTCCAGGGGCTGGCAGGGAGATTGGGAGTTTTTGTTCAATGAGTATAAAGTGATAGGTATGTAAGATGAATGAGTTCTAGAGATTTGCTGCACAGTATAGTACTTACAGTTAGCAATATGATGTTGTACACTTAAACGTGTTAAGAGGGTAACTCTCATGCTAAATGTTCTTAACACACACGCACACACACACACACGCACACACACAGGGCAAAGGGATACAAGAAATCTCTGGAAGCTGTTGGATAGGTTTATTATCTCTATTGTGGTGCAGATATCACGGGTGCAATGAATATGCCCAAACTCATCAAATTGTAACATTAAATATGTGCAGGACTGTTTTTTTTTTTTTTTTTTTTTTTTGTATATGAGTAATACCTCAATAGAACTATGGAAGAAAAGTACAAAGACACCAGCTTTTATAGGATAAACTATGTATTTGTTGTGCTAGTATCTTGGTCACCAATAATTACTAAAAATTGACTCCTTTACTATCAGCAGACCTTACCCAGGTTTTGGCTGCTTGCTCTAATCTGGTAGTACCTTCTCCTATCTTGATTTTCAGTCTGTGACTCTGCCTACCGTGCTACTTCTCGCTCATTCTCTCAATGAAACGGCACCTAAAGAACAAATTGCCTCTTTTGTCTGCAGCTGGCTTGTTCACAGTGGGGCTCTCGATTTGAACAAACCTGAAGATGTCAGGCTGTATAAACACTCAGGGAAAGATATGTTCACAAAGGTTCCTGCTCCAGAAAATTATACACTACTTTCAAAATGCTTTGCCACATTTAAAAGTGTAATTATACCCTTCTTTTTAATGACTGACATGACATATGTTTACACATGTTTTAGCTGACTTATGACAGTGCACAGTAGTGTGTTGTACATTTGGTGGCGACATCTAAGATTTCATGGGAAAAAACATCTGAAGCCGTCTGTTGTTGTCCATGTGTTTTAAAGCAAATGATGCGGCTTGCAAATTTGCATTACTTTTTAATCTTCGCATTAATAAGTTAATTGTCACTTTTCCCTTGTCAGCTACAGGGAGTCATTGCTCAACCACCTTGACCTTGCTCCGGGTTTCCTTATTTTTCTTAGGCTGTTTCTATATTTAGTTGGGTTTTTTAGAACAACACTGTCCATCAGAACTTATTGTAATGATGAAAATGTTTTATATCTGCATTGTTCAGTTTGGTAACCACTAGCCACATGATGCTAGTGAGTGCATGAAATTTGGCTAGTGCAAATGAGGAATTGAAATTTTAATTCTATTTAATGTGAATTTAAATTTAAATAGCCATATGAGGCAAGTAATGCTGTCCAACAGAAACCTATTGTGAGTTACATGTGGAGAATTTTCAAATAGCCACACTTAAAAAATGGAAAAGGAAAAAGAAATTTTAAAGATTTATTTGTATTTAATCCAATAAACCCAAATGAGTGTCGTTTTAACCTAGAGTAGTCAAATTCATAGAGATGGGAAGTAGACTGGAGCTTGCCAGAGGCTTGTGGGCAGGGAAATAGGGAGCTGTTGTTTAATGGGGACAGAATTTCAGTTCTGCAAGGTGAAAAACATTCCATGGATAAATGACGGTCATGGTTGCACTTGAGTGTCAACATACTGAATTCCACTAAACTATACACTTAAAAATGTTTTAAGATTGGGGATGCCTGGGTGGCTCAGTCAATTAAATGTACCACTCTTGAATTTGGTTCGCATCATGATCTCACAGTTCATGGTTTCAAACCCCAATGTCAAGCTCTGTGCTGACAGCATGGAACCTGCTTAGGATTCTCTCTCTCCCTCTCTCTGCTCCTCGCCCACCCTTCTCTCCCTTTCCCTCTCCCTCCCTCTCCCTTTCTCTCCCTCTCTCTCCCTCCCTCTCCTCTCTCTCTCAAAAATAAATTTAAAAAAATGTAAATATTTTTAAAATATTTGTTTATTTTTGAGAGAGAGAAAAAGAGTGAAAGCTGGGGAGGGGCAGAGAGAGAGGGGAACAGAGGATCCAAAGCAGGCTCTGTATGGACAGCAGAGAGACGGATGTGGGGCTCAAACTTACAAACTGTGAGATCGTGACCTCAGCAGAAGTCGGATGCTTAACTGACTGAGCCACCCAGGTTCCCCAATTAAAAAAAAAAAAATTAAAAAATGGTTTAAGATGGTAATTTTTATGATATGTGTGTTTTATCACAATTTTTTAAAATTAAAAAATGAAAATTAACGTTAATTTCTGCAATTAACCAACACAAACTCCTTATCTTTCCCCAAATCTGCCCACTGCTCACCATCTTCCCCCAGTAGTGAATTAATGACCTACCTTAACCTTAAAAAACCAACAAAGTATGTGCTCTTGGTTCATCTGTTTCCCTCATCCTCACTTCCAACCCAGGAGAAAAAGCCATCAATTCTTTTTTTGTTTGTTTGTTTGGTTTTTTAATATTTATTTATTTATATCTGAGAGAGAGAGAAAGAGAGGGAGAGAGAGAGAAGCAGGCAGAGAATCCCAAGCAGGCTCCGCACTGTCAGTGCAGAGCCCAACACAGGGTTCGAACCCACAAACTGTGAGATCATGACCTGAGCTGAAATCAAGAGTTGGATGCTTAACTAACTGAGCCACCCAGGTGTCCCTAAAATCCATCAATTCTTATTACAAAACATACTGTAATTTTGTTCACATCTCTCCATCATTATCATCACCTAAAGCTCATTCCCAACTTGAGACTTTTCTCCTTACTGTTCTCTCAGCCCAGATACTCTGCAGACCTTCACAGGACTGGCGTTCAGGCTTTCCCTTCTCAGACACTTCCTCAGAAAAGTCTTCCCTAACCACTTTCTACATGTGCACATTTCCCTGTTTGTTTTGTCTTTCTCTCATAATATAAATTCTGTGGATGTAAGGACCTTTTAACCCTTACTACTGCTATTTCTCCCCCATCTAGCTCAATGTCTGGTATGCATCTGGCACTTAACACATGTATTTTTTTAATAAGCAAATGAATGAACCTGCCAGATTTTTAGTTTCCACTCTGTGAAAGTAGGTAATTATAATATCAGGCTCATAGGTCGAGTTTGAGTATTCAATAAAATAATACCTGGAAAAGTACGTAGGACCGTGCCTGAAGCACATTCAGCACACAGAAAAGGTTAACTGTTATTGTCATGACTATTAATATCATCACGAGGCAAATTATAGGCTGATGTTGGTGCCTTCAGGCATTGCTATCATCAGTTGTCTTAGTACTTGAGAGGCAGGAAATTGACAGCTAAAGGAGAACCCCCTTGGCCCGTAGAGGTCGTAGACTACTTCTATTAAGAAGAGCAGTATTTCAAGCCAGATGCCTGAACATTCTATTGGTCAAGGAGAATAGGTTGTACATGGAGGCAGTATAGTTTTGTTACATAAAATTTCATAAGCAAGCATATCCTATCTAGATACCAAGCATAGATCAATAGAGTGCTTGAAAGCTTAATGGTAACATTTTTACATGCATTATCTGATGTGCCCCCCCTCACACTAACACTGTGAAAAAGCCAAGATAGATATGAATGTCCCCTTTTAAAGAAACACCTTGAAAGATTAAGGGCATATAACAACTAGGTTCCAAAGCCAATACTTGAATCCAGATTTGCATCTCTAGTCTTATAATTAAGATAAAAAATAATATACAGTTTTTAAATAGGAAACATAGAAACACTCAGCTTTATATACAGTTTAGGTATAATCATTTGGTATTCTCTTAAGATGGATTAATTTTTTAAAAATTTTTTAACGTTTTTCATTTTTGAGAGACAAAGAGCTTGAGTGGGGAGGGGCAGAGAGAGAGGGAGACACAGAATCTGAAGCAGGCTCCAGGCTCCAAGCTGTCAGCACAGAGCCCAACGCGGGGCTCGAACCCATAAACCATGAGATCATGACCTGAGCCAAAGTCGGCCACTTAACCAACTGAACCACCCAGGTACCCCAAAAAAATTTTTTAATGAGATGTCAAAATTCAGTCTTGTTTCATTCTGAAACGAAATCATACAGAACCCTTAATATTCAAACTTGTCTATATAAGTTTGAAGGATTTCGGATTCCTATTTGGGGCTATAAAATCCTCTTCCTTATATTGAGCCAAAAATCCTCATGTAAAAATATCAGTTACCCAAGCTGTACTTGTTATACAATACATTTTTTCCCATCTCTCTTAAGGCTTCCTATAAAGTTGCTCATCTTCTCTTGAAAAGAACAAAATCCTGGATTACATCAGTTCACCTTGGCAAAAAAGAAAAATGAGAAGTTTCATAATGTTAACAGCAATGAAATCTTTCACTCCATTATGTATTGCACTAAAGATAGAGCATTTCAAAATTCAAGATGTTGCAAATTCCTTAAAAATATGGAAACATCAATGAAGTAATTTCCCTTTTGGTTAATTGTTAAAAGCATTTAATTAAAAAAAATTTGGTTGATAACTTGGTTTCATGCACAATATACCATTCTCTACCGATAGTACCTGAAAAGTCAGGAGGGTGGCAGGAAGAAGTGAAAATGGGAGTAGAAAGTGACAAGGATGATCTAGACAGTCTGGTTATCCAGGAGGTGTATTGACTTAGGTAAATTGTGGAGGAGGAAAACCAGAAATTTAGAGAAAAGAAATTGCAAATAGAGACGGGCAGTCTTAGCTGAAAAAGACAGGCATGCAAGCATAAGACAATCAGGAATTGAAGGTAAAAGGGAGCATACAAGTTAAGTAACTAACTTGCAGAGGAGCAGAGAGCACATCAAGCAAGAAAACAAGGAACAAGTGAGAGGGAGATAGGGATTCAGGATCCTGCGTGTGTGACCAGGGCACAGGTGTACCACATACTGCCAGTATTGGTGGAAACACCAGAGAGGCACTGTTGCTTGCCTGCATTCCTTTGTGAGTATGAGAAAGCATTTGTGGAGAGGCTGCGTTGCCATTGCCATAATTTAATGATGCGACAAACAATGTTCTAAACTATTTCGTAGCAAGAGTTATTATGTGCCTATGTTGTAATAACCACATTTTTAATTCTAAAAGTGATACCTCCTCACTATATAGAACTTAGAAACTTTTTTTTTTTTTGAGAGAGAGAGAGAGAGAGACAGACAGACAATGCAGGGATTGGGCAGAGAGAGGGGAACCAAAGAGAGAGAGGATCCAAAGTGGGCTCTGCACGGACAGCAGCAAACCCGATGTGAGGCTTGAACTCATGAACTGCGAGATCATGACCTAAGCTGAAGTCAGATACTCAACCAACTGAGCTATCCGGATGTCCAGAACTTAGAAATTTTTTTTTACATATTAAGAAACTAAATGTTCCATGCAACCCATCTCTCATAAAAAGGCATTCTTAACAAATTGCCGAGATGTAGGCATGGAAATATACATGTACATTTACTTGAAATCTGTGTGATCATAATATATTGTTTGGTACTTTTTTTTGTTTGATACTTTTAATAAAATTTTAATTGTGACTTTATGTATAAAGTAATGTGATTTCACATACAATTAGTTTTTCAAAAGGATCATTTTAATGATTGTATAATATTCTATTACATATTTTGGATCTTTATATTCTTTCCATTTTTTGACAAGCGATCTAGTAGCCAACAGCTTCATTAATTAATGTCTACTTCTGTCTCTTAAAAGTGAAATTATTGGGTTACATTTTTTCAAAGGCCTTTGACATATTGTTAAATTGGCTTCCAGGAAGTTATATAAATATCCACTACTTACATTGTGAAACCTGGAGACACAATGAATTCAGATAATAGGTATCTTTTGCTACCTGCAGTATCACAGTGAGAATTTAGGAATTAGATAGTAAAGCATTCTTGCACATATATTTTCAGAAACTTTGAATTGCAGAATGAATGCAGCTTTATATCTTGATTCTTCTTTCACAATTATATAGTAAAATGACAATTGTGGTGGCATCAGATTTTTATTAGCAATAATAGATGCCAGAAAACAATGAAGTAATATCTTCTAAGTATTAATAAAAAGAAACTGCCAAGTTAGAATTAAATATGCAACTAAACTGTCATTTAAGAGTGAAGGAAAAATAATGGCCTTTTTTTCATCCCTAAAAGAATAAAATTTCCTACAAACCCTGAAGACATCCTAAAATAACTAACACACTTTGCAAAAAAGAATAATGGAAGAAATGAGAGGTATAAATAAATGATAAGTGTGGACGTTTGGGAAATATTTATAAATCTAATTGTTGACTGAAAGTAACAATAATGTTACGTATCTAAAAGGTACTACTAGATAACATGAAAAAGCCTGACTATAAAACCTGTGTTTTCCAGATCAATGTAACAAACATCTTCGTAAATACACAGTGGAACTCATAAGAAGGATTATTTTCAGGGGCCCAAACCAAAATTGAAATACAAGCTTGAGGACAAGGACACTGCTTTAGCAGCAACGAAGAGAAGTAAGGTGTAGTTTCTGAAGACTTAATTATGGACAGAGAGGGAAAGGAGATGAGGATGTGGCCAGAAAAGATGGAGAATTTAAATGGAAAACTCACATAAATCTAGGGAATGTACTTTAAGTAAAAAAAAAAAAAAAAAAAAAAAAAAAAAAAGTCTAAGTAATTCTACCCATGGCTGGCTCAGAAAGATGTGGAGTAAGTTGATCAGTTATGCTAAAGTACTAAGTAGGGGCAAGAAAAAAAATCTGTAAGATTTTATAACCAAGGGCCTACCACCATGTGATACTAAGATTAAAATCCTAATGTGGAATCCACAATCTAGGAAATCAACCCAACAGAAGGGTGTGTCAGGCTTGTAAATACACCTGTACAGTTTGCTCTGGGGAGCTACGCGCTAACACATCTCAGATCTTACTTGGTGAAACCCTGCCGAAGATAAGCTCGCTATCTAATATTACAAAACGTAAGCAAAAACAATTCACCTTAAGTAAAAAAAAAGTAATCATAACAAATAGTAGGATTAGACCAGAAATGTCAGATAAGAGAGCCTATGAAATAAATAGATGTAAAAAAAGATTGGTACTTCCGAAGAGGATAAGCGCACAGAAAAACATAAGACTCTATGACCAGAGATTATTTTTTAGAAATGAAAAAAAATTTGTGAAATAAAACTTCAATGAACAGTTTAAACTTTGAACTTTGTTCAGGTTAAGCAAAACTGAACAGAGAGTCTCTTAGGGTTTGCCTCCCTCTGTGCTTGAAACTATTTTTTCCCTTTCCCTTCCCCCATAGTCTTCTGTTGAGTTTCTCAAGTTCCACATAAGATGGGGGTGGGCAGGAGAGAGGAGAAAATGGGTGATGGGCATTGATTGAGGAGGACACTTGTTAGGATGAGCACTGGGTGTTGTATGTAAGTGATGAATCACAGGTATCTACCCATGAAACCAAGAGCATACTGTATATGTTAGCTAAGTTGACAATAAATTACATTAAAAAAAAACAGAGTAAAAATGATTAAAAAAGCTGAAGAGAGAATTTGTGAACAAAATACAGATCTTAAGGATGTGAAGTCCATCTAGCTGTGATGTCTCTCACCCATTGATTGCCGGGTTGATTTGGCTGATCTGGCTGGTTAGGCGAGTGTCACCTTCCTCCCTCACCTCTCCATGTGCATCCTTCCCAAAGGTGCGTGCTCAGGGTGAAGAGGCTGACCTTCCTCGAGAGAGGAGGCACGTCCTTCCTTCAAGGGTATAGGGTATGAGTAGCTGAGCTTTCCTGTTAGAACCTCCAAACAAGCTCTCAAGGTCCATTTGTAGGAGAACGTAGGGTAGTCAAGCTTCCAAGACTCCAGACACGTCCAAGTGAGGTACTGCCTGTGGCGGTCTGCCTTTCTTGGAAAAAAAGGGAAAAAAAGGAAATACAGATTTTAAGAGATTAACCAGAAGACAAAGCAGAGCAGAAAAAAAAGATAGATAAAAAAAATAATAAAGAGATTAACATATATGAAGAGATTAACATTAACATATATGTTGCATGGAAAATGCAACATAGGGGCGCCTGGGTGGCGCAGTCGGTTAAGCGTCCGACTTCAGCCAGGTCACGATCTCGCGGTCCGTGAGTTCGAGCCCCGCGTCGGGCTCTGGGCTGATGGCTCAGAGCCTGGAGCCTGCTTCCCATTCTGTGTCCCCCTCTCTCTCTGCCCCTCCCCTGTTCATGCTCTGTCTCTCTCTGTCCCAAAAATAAACGTTGAAAAAAAAAATTAAAAAAAAAAAAAAAAGAAAATGCAACATATGTTAAATGGAATTGTGTTAGAGAACAAAACAGATAATGGGAGAGAAGCAGTAAAGTGATTATTTTCTTTCTTTTCTTTCTTTCTTTTTTTTTTTTTTGAGAGAGAGGGTACAAGTGAGCAGGCAGCAGAGATGGGTGGGGAGGGGGGGTAAATCCCAAGAGGGGCAGAGAGAGAGAGGGAGAGAGAGAGAGAGAGAGAGAAGGGGGGCTCACCCAGGGCTCATGCTCACCAGAAGCAGGACTGGAGTTCATCCAATGTGGGACTCGAACTAATGAACTGGAAGATCATGACCTGGGCTGAAGTCAGATGCTTAACGACTGAGCCACCCAGGTGCCCTGAAGTGATTATTTTGTAGAATTGGGAAAAGTCATGAATAAGCATATTTAAACAGCACAGTTATTGCTTAGTGTAATAAAAGGAAATGTGCTCCTAGATTCACTCTACTTTGTCATATAGACTGAGAGAAGGTCTTAATGGTAATGCCAGAAAAAGCAGAGTCCCTTCAAAGAACAACAGTTAGTTAAAAAAAAAAAAAAAAAAAAGACATCTAAACTTCACCTAAACTAGAAGCCAGAAGATAATGTAATTATACTGAAAGATGGTCAGGGAAAATAACCTATGATCCAAATTCTATATCCAGCTAAACTGTGAAGGAAGAACAAGGCCAAATAAAACCATTTTCAGACAGACGTACACTAAAGGAGGTTACTAATAATAGACTGTGAGAAGCAATTATAAAAATACACATTTCTGGGCGAAACTGATTACAGGCAAAAGAACTGAGTTTGAAGAAAAATGGTTATTAAAAATATAAATATTAATCAGTCTAACAAACTTTGCATAAAATAATAATATGGAATAACTTCAGGCTTATTAATGATGGAACTAAAATGTAGGAGACCATATATCACTTAAGACAAGAGTGGGTGAGGATAAAAACCTTCATATTCTTGTATTGTTTAGAATTTAAGCCTATTTACTAACTACCCTATGTGTACATTAAGTTAAATGTGCATATTAAAGTGTTTAAGGTTAAGGGGTGCCTGACTGGCTCAGTCTGTAAAGCTGGTGACTCTTGATCTCAGGGTCATAAGTTCAAGCCCCATGTTGGGTGTGGAACCCACTTAATTTATATAAAAAAAAATAGTATCTAAGGTTAGTTTTAAGGGAATAGATACATCTGGTATAACTTCTAAGCCACAGCTGACATTAGAATGAAAACAGAAAGCAAAATACAAAAAGAAAAAAAAATACTGTAAAACAGGTTATAAATGAGGAAAAGCATAAATATTCATGGTTATAAAGGGAGCATTAAGTAAAAATGATAGAAATAAATCTAAAATACCATTTTCACAGTCATTGTCTTTTTAACTCACTAGTTAGAATGCATATATTTTCAAATTGGAGAAGCATGTGCACGTACATATATAAAATTTTGCTATATGCTGTTTTTGACATAAACATCTAAAGCATAAGAACACAGAAAAGAATATATTCCATGCAAATAATTAAAAACGATAAAATCTTGTAGAGATAAATTAACATCAGAAAAATAGAATATAAGGCATAAAATGTTATTATGGTAAGAGGTATTTACTAAAAGAAGGTGGGTAGAACAATAATACTTTCTAAAAATATTACCAGGGATAAAGAGGAACACCACGTAATGGTAAAAAGAAGCATTCCTCCAAGATGATATAAGAATCATTAACTTACATGCACTTAACAAGACCTTGAGCTATATAAAGCAATAGCTAACTGAATTAAAGAAACCAATTCCCAGTCATGGTGGAAGATGGTAACAGTAACCAACCTGTTACAGGAACCAACCAATAGAGGGAGCAGACAAAAAATGTATACATATTGTGTAGACAGCTTGGATAACATAACTAATGTAATGTTACGTTTACTAGTTTACTTTTTAAAGCTTAAAAACTATTAGAAGAAAATATAAGGTAATTGTGTTTATGAATCTGGGTTCATAAAGGATTTTTAAATGAGTTCCAAAAAGTATTTAATTTTGACCAAATCAAAATTTAAAAGTTCTGGAAAATAAAGGAAACCATATTATAATAAAATTATAAAAACTGAAAAATACTGGAAGAATATATTTGCAAAACATACAAAGGACCAGAAATAAAAGCATATACAGAACACCAAGGATAACTAAGAAACAGACAGGAAAGGAAAAAGAAAGAAAAAGACAGGAAGGGAAAATGGATAAAGGGTTTATATATACAAAATCACAGAAGACACCCAATTGGACAATAGATACATAAAAGTTATGAAACGCTAGCAACTACAGAAGTGAAATTAAAACTGCACATCACCAGGGTAGCCCCGTTGGTTTGGCACATTTATATTAATATGGTAACATCAGTTATTCTCAAGGATGGATAGAAAAAAGGGAATGTCAAGTATGGCTGCTTGAAACCTAGACATCTGTTCAGCAAATCTAATAAAACTGACCTAATCTCACTCTATCTCCACAATTCCTTTTCTGGGTATGCATCTTAGAGCACTCATTTTCTGAGTAACCATCCTTAGGTATGGTTTACCTTTCAGGTAAAAACTTGAAACTACTTTTATGATAATAATAAGACTTTATCTGTCGCTTTGTTCGTGTTGGCCTTTGCACTGATTGTATAAAAGCCGTGAAAGATAAAACTGCTGATACCTTAACATATATCAAGGCAGAGCATCAAAGTATATTTTACTGTATTCTTTACCACCTGGGGCTTGCAGTTAAAAAATAAAAAGCTAGGGGTGCCTGGGCGGCTCAGTCGATTAAGCATCCAACTCTTGGTGTCGGCTCAGGTCCTGATCTCACAGTTTGTGGGATCGAGCCCCTCATCGGGCTCTGTGCTGGCAGTGCAGAGCCTGCTTGGGATTCTCTGTCTCCCTCTCTGTCTGCCCCTCCCTCACTTGCACTATCTCAGTCTTTCTCCAAATAAATAAATAAACTTAAAAAAAATTTTTTAAATAAAAATAAAAAGCTAGTTTTACTGAAGAATGTCCTTCAGAAATCAGGAAGAAATTAAATTTCTTAAATTTTGACTCTTCAGTGCACATCTTTTTAATATTCTGCATGAGAAAATTGCAATTAAACATGAAGTATTTTGGCTGCCTGCTGAAGAGCAAAGAACAACACTTGCGTGATTGACTTATGAGCTGAAATAACTGGTTTTAAGTATGGAACACCATTTTGACTTGAAGGAATGACTAACAAACTGCAGTTATTCAGAAGGTAATGGCAGGCACTTTCATGCAGAGAACAAAATGAGTTTGTTCTTTCAAGGAAAACAATTGATAGTATTTGTACCAATGATAAAATTCCAGCTTGTGTAGAAAAATTAGAATTGTGGAAAACCTGTATTAGCTTCTGTGAGCTTAACAGCTTCCTAATATTTGAAACCTTTTTTGATGAGACCAGTGTGATATTAACAGCTGTGATTTTAAAATTCTGTATAATGAGGTATGTCGTCACTTAGAAGTTCTGCAAACTCAGTGAACCAGTATTTTCCAAATGACCAATGCATGATGTTATCAAATCATGCCATAGTTAAAGGTCCATATACAAGAGAGATCAATAGATTTTAATAAAACAGCGTGTGAAAATTCAGTGTTATGGTTTCAGATTCCATATTGCATTAAACCTTTTAGAAACTACCACTTGTTGAGGTTTGGTATAGTATTAACAGGAACAGTATCTAGAATAATTTTAAAAGGATACTGACATATCTTTCTCTTTCCAATAACACGTCTGTGTGATACCAGGATCTCTTCCAACCAGAACTACATATCACTATAGGGTGAATGCAGAAGCAAATATTATGACCTAGCTGTTAAAGGATTTGCAAAAATGTAAAACATTATACTCTTCTATTTTGGGGGAAATAGAGTTATTTTTATAAAATATGCTACTTATGTTAAGATATAAATGGACTTGGGGCACCTGGGGGGCTCAGTCGGTTAAGCATCCAACTTCAGCTCAGGTCATGATCTCACAGTTTGTGGGTTCAAGCCCAACATAGGGCTCTGTGCTGACAGCTCAGAGCCTGGAGCCTGCTTTGGATTCTGTCTCCCTCTTTTTCTGCCCTTCCCCCGTTCATGCTCTGTCTCTCTCTTTCTCTCTCTTTCTCTCTCTCAAAAATAAGCATTAAAAAAATTTATAAAAAAATGTAAAAACATATAGATGGACTTATTATTTTAAGTAGATTTATATTTTTTTTTAACTTCTGTTTTAAATTCTAAAACAGTAGCTATTGATAAATATAATCCACATAAAAATGCTCTTTGACATTCTCCATAATGTTTACAAGTGTAAAGGTTTCCTGGACCAAAGAGTTTGTGAACTATTATCTTAAAGAAATGTTGACACATATCAAACATTGTTTATTATGATATTATTTCAGTGAAAATTTAGGAACAGTTCAACAGCTCATAGTAGGAGAATGGGTAAATAAGTTGTAGTAGGTTTATGCAGTGGAATACTGCACGGAAAAATAAATAAATTAGATCCCTATGTGTTAATATAGTTAGTTCTTAAAATATATTAAATAACACAAGAAAATAGCTTATTACATGTCATTTAGTTAATTAAAATTACATAAATTATTTATGAATTATTTATTAGGAATTATATATGCATTTAAAAATTTTAAATCATGATAGTAACTGCCACTGGAGAGGGAGAGAGAAGGGCAACCTGACTGAGAGATTTCAAATTTTAAATATTTTATGTACATGAAAAAATGAAAAGTATAGCAAGCCTTTTTCTCCTTTTCTGTAGGACATATTTAACGTTTTTTTTTTGTTTTTTGTTTTTTTTTTTATTTATTTTTGGAACAGAGACAGAGCATGAACGGGGGAGGGGCAGAGAGAGAGGGAGACACAGAATCGGAAACAGGCTCCAGGCTCTGAGCCGTCAGCCCAGAGCCCGACGCGGGGCTCGAACTCACGGACCGCGAGATCGTGACCTGGCTGAAGTCGGACGCTTAACCGACTGCGCCACCCAGGCGCCCCGAGTAGGACATATTTAAATATACTCCATTGTATGTTAGGGTTTTTCAGTAGTTTTCACTATTATTAAAGACACAAATGCTTTAAACATTGATCTTTATTGCAGATGTCATTCTTAGAATAAATTTCTCCTATTGCGAGAATTGTGTGTTTGATTCTATGGTTCCTGATAAGTTTTCTCCAACACAAAGTTTACACAAATATAGCAAGCAATATACTAAGAGTGCCAGCTTCTAGGCATACTTTCCAAGTCTGTAGAGTATATTAAAAAAAATTTTTTTGCCAGTTTTATAGGGAAAAGTGACCCACGATTGTTTCAATTATTATTTTGATGATCAGTAGTGAAGTCTGTGGATGGGAAAAATACAAATTATAAGAGCAGAATTCCTTCTGCTTTAGAAACAGGAAAACTCAGCATCATAGTAAGCTTGTTTTTGGAGTTTATTCCACACTTGGGCAATGGTAGGTAAAGAGAAATATACGCCTGTGGTCTTTACTTAAGAACACTGGGATAAGTTATGTTCAGGGCTTTTCTGCCCACCATCTCTAACATGTGGTGCTGGGGAGAAGTGGCTTTGCAATTTTGTGATTATTAACACTGTTCAGTGTCTGCAAGAGGGGCAATAAATATGGGAAATCAAGAAGTTCCCCAATATGTGTATTTGGATCTCCATATATGTGCACACCCAAAATCCTCTACTTCCTATGTTTCCATTCCATAATCTCTCTAGGTTTCTACCTAGTCCCTCCCTTGGAAACATCTTCACACCTGAGTTTATAGTAGTTCCCCAATATGGGTTCCTTTCAACAGCTATTATTGTAATGTGGAGAGTGTTTTTCAGTGACCTAGCCTTGCTTTGGTAGCTCTGAAGTTCATTGTGGTGATGATTCTCATGGTTGTTGATATTTTTTAGTTAGTAGAGTGTCCTCTGGGAGCAAAACCACGCTGAAAGTCAACAATTCCCTTTAAGTGACCACTGCTCTGATGCTATACAGGGTGAAATTTATGTGTTTCCCATGATCCTTGTCCTTCTGGTGGTAGCTTCTGGCAGAAACCATTTTAATTCTTCATACTTACTTCTTTTTTAATAAGGACTCAACATTAAATAATTTCATATCTTTGTCCATCATTTTAATTTGTGCTTTTTTATACTTTGACCTATTTTTATTGCATCTTACATTCTTCTTGATTTTAAGAGCATGTGTGTGTGTGTGTGTGTGTGTGTGCACGCGTGTGTGTGTGTGTATCACAAGACTCTTGAACCAAATTAATTTGTCAAATTTGTGGCATATATTTTATCACATGGTGTGAATTTCCTTTAAGTTACTTTATGATCTTCATTTTGCATTCAGAAGTTTAAATTTTATTTATAGACACAATATATTAGCTTTCTAAATGTGTGGTTTCTTCCATTTCTTCATTATTATCTTTTTCCTTGCAAGACCTATTCAAGATTCATCTGTATCTCCTATTTCTCTTTGTTTACATTTTCATACTTAAGTCATGTGGAATTTATTTAGTGTATATTGTGAAGTGTGAACCTGTCTCCAAGTTTTTTTCAATTCTGACAAATTTTGCAAGAAACAAAGAAATGAGGGGGAAAAATATTGACCTTGGCACTTTATTATGATACCACCTCTGTTATATATTTAATTTTTACATAGAAAAATATTTTAATTCTGGGCTTTTTATTTCAGATTGACTGGTCTCTCTGTGGATTCCTAAGTAACTAATATACCATCCTGATTGTTGTACTTCAAGATTTCACCACTTGTAGGATATATTCCTTTTTTTGTCTTTTTTTCCTGAAAAAGTTTTATTACTCTTACCTGTTTGTTTTTCCTAATGTACCTCAGAATCTTTCCTATAAAATGTTTAGGATGGGAATTTGAATTGGGATTAATACTAAATTAATCAGGATCCTAGCCCACTCTTTAATCACTTCCTTATTTCTTACATGGTAGAGTTATGTCGTGTAATCCTCATACCTTGTTATCACTGCTAATGAGATAGGATATTTTGACTCATTGTATTTTTTAACTGGTATATATAAAAGCTATTAAAATTGTGCATTTATTTTGCATTAAACTCATATCAAAATATTTTGTTCTAATAGTTTTCCCCCATCGATTATTCTGGCTTTTCTCAGTGGATAATTTTATCATCTACAGATAATGATACATTAAAAGCTATATTTTTTTGTATGCCAATGTCAAGAATTTTGAGAACAATTATGAATAATGCTTACCAAGGGTACTGGTCCTAGTTTTAGTAGCTTTTTTCCCCCTCTAGTGTAGTGTCCACCATAAAAAGTTCTACATTTGGGATCCCCTTCTCATTGCCGTGGCAGACATCACTAAATTATCATTGCATTTTGTATGTCATGTTTTCTCAGTTTGCATTTGGTATTTTTATTTGGACTGAGCACCTCTGTTTTAAATATACAATTCAAATTATGCCATTCCCGTTCTCTCTGTTGTATCATCCCCTTTGATTTTCTTCCTAACAGTTACCCCAGTCTAAAACTGTTATTTACGTATGAGCTTACTTTGTTTACTCTCTGTCTCCTAGTTATTTAGGACCAGGGCCTCATTTACCCTGGTATGCTTAATACCTAGGACACTGCCTGGCTCATAAAGGTATTCAATTCATACTCATTGATAAATGACTCCAGAAAATCAAAGACTCAGCTGTTCCTAGTTCTCTTTCTATCTCTAGTCCTGCTTACAACACTTTTCTTTATTCATCTCATTTTTGTTAGTCTTTCCCCACGTATATTGGGTCTCTGTTGTTAGGTGCATATATGTTTATAATTATTATATGATGGATTAACCAGTTTATCATTATATCATGTCCTTTTTCTCTTTAATAGTTCTGGACTTAAAGTGTATTTTGTCTAAAATTAATAGCCACCCCAGCTCACTTTTGGTTATTATTTGTATGGAATATTTTTTTGCCATTTTTTTACTTAATGTCTGAATTTTCACTTTGTGTCTTTGAATCTAAAGTGAATCTCATAGAGAGCATACAGTTTAATCTGTAGCATTTGTTTAATCTTAAGCATTTGTTTAATCCTTCCTGCCAATCTTTACCTTTGGATTGGAAAGTTTAGTCCACTTATATTTACAGTAATTACTGATAAGAAAGGACTAACCTTTGTCATTTTGCTTTTTTTTTTATGTATGTCTTTCTTACATCTCTTTTGTTCCTCAATTCCTCCAATACTGACTTCTTTTGTGTAAAATGGATGTTTTCTAGTGTGCTTTTTAATTCCTTTGTTGTTTCTTTTGCTACATTTTTAGAGTTGTTTTCTTAATTTTTGCCATGGAGATTATAATTAAAAACTTAATTTATAACATTTAGATTCAGAGTTCAGATTAATACCAAATTAATTTTAATATATCATATGCCTCTTTTCCCTCCCCCCCCTTAAGAGATTTTATGGTTACAAGTTACACATTGTGTGCCCACCAACATAGGTTTATAATTATTTTATGCAATTGTTTTTTAAATAAGATAGGAAAGAGAGAAGTTACAAACAGAAACAACGTTAATACTGCCTTTTATATTACATATATTACACACATATTAATACATATTACATACATCACATACATAGTTATCTTTACTGATGTTCTTTACTTATTCATATAGATTAAGGTTACCATCTCCTGTCCTGTCATTTCAATCTAAAGGACTAAAGGACTCACTTTAGCATTTCTTGTAGGGCAGGTCTGCAAGTGAGAAACTCTCACTTTTTTATATGCTAATGCCTTAATTTTTTTCACTTTTGAAGTATATCTTGCTAAATATAGAATTTTTCATTGAATGTATTTTCTTTCTGCACTTTGAATATGTCATTCTACTGCCTTCTAATAGAGGTATCTGATGCTCCATAGTTTTTGATGAGAAATTAACTGTTACTTTTATTGATGGTCCTTGTTCGTGGTATGTCACTTTTCTCTCTGTTTCACTGCTTTCAAGGTTCTCTTTTTGGCTTTGACTTTCGACTCTTTGATTATGAGATGTCTGAGTATGGACCTCTGAGCTTATACTACTTAGAGTGTTTTGAGTTTTGTGTGTGAGTATTAATAATATTTTTTCATCAAATTTAGCAAGTTTTCAGCCATTAATTTTTCAAATACTCTTTCTGTCTTTTTTCCCCTCTCCTTCCTCTTCCTTTTCTTATCTTGGTATATTTGATGGAGTCCCACAAGGCTTTTAATCTGTTTATTACTCTTTATTCTTTTTATTTTCTGTTTTCTGTACTGGATAATGTCAGTTGACCTATCTTCAAGCTAACTGACACTTCTGCCTACTTAAATCTGCTGCTGAGCCCCTCTAGTTTATTTTTCTTTTCAATTATTGTACTTTCCAACTCCAGAGTATTTATTTGGTTCCATTTTGTCATTTCTATCTCTTTCCTTGTATTCTTTATTTGTGAGACATTATTCTGGATGCTTTTCTGTAGTTCTGTAGACATGATTTCCTTTAGCTCTTTGAATACGTTTAAAATCTTTGTCCAGTAAGTCCAATATGTGAGCTTTCTCAAGGGAAGCTCCTATTTATTGCTTTTTTTTTTTCTGTGTATGACTTACATTTTCTTGTTTCTTTTGATGTCTTTTGTTGTTGTTGTTGTTTAAAACTAGACGTTTTAATATTTTAATGTGGTGAGTCTAGAAATCACATTCTCCCTCTCTTCAAGATTTGTTGTTGATTATTGTAGTTATTTTTGTTTGTTTGTTTGTTTGTTTAGTGACTTCTATAAACCACTTCTGTGAAGTTTTTGTTCTTTGTTGTGCATGGCCACTAAAGCATCTGTTTTACTAGCTTAAAGATAGACATTTCCTTAAATGCCTGGAACCAAAACAAACAAACCCTCTGAGTTTTAGGGCATGTCTGCAACACTCAACCTGGTGGTTTGCAACTCTTTAATAGCGTCACTTCTTGGGCAGAGCCTCAAAGTCAGCTAGGAGTGAGAGCTTAGGACCCTCTAAGGTATTTTCTGATTATGTGAATAGTCCTGGGCATGTACATGGTTTTCTAGATTCCTAGAGATATATTAGAGTTGTTCAGACCCTCCCCACGACATGTTATTCCCCCAACTTTTTCTCCCAAGTTTCTTGGCTAGTCTATTATATGCCTCAACTGCTATTCACTGCCTCAAGAAACAGCCACTGAAATATTTGCCTGTAGTTTTCACAAATGTTCAAAGGGAAGTGGCTTAGGCTGGGAAAGTTCTGAATTAGCTAAGATAAAGATGAGCCATTTGAGAAGGTCTTCTAGGGAGTCCACAAACAAATCTATTCTATGCAGGTTTTTGCAAATAAGTTCCTTTTACTCCTTCAGGAGCAGGTGTCATTAATATGGGCTATAATCTTCAAGACTATCAGTGAGCTGGCAAGGGGGTGCTGGGACTAGGGTGAATGAAAATAGGACAACTCTTACATTTCTTAATGAGATTCAGCCATATTTCTTAACTAAGTTATGCTCAGGTTGCTGGGAGTTTTTAGTTAGTTTCTGGATTTCCAGAAAAGTTGATATTACATTTTTTGCCAGTTGTTTTATTGCTTTTATGAAGAGGTAAACTTTTAAAATTCCTTAGGTCACCATTTTCTCTGATGTTACCTTCTTTGTGTAATTTTTTACAAATATAAATATCCTTCTATTTTCAGTTGCCTTACATTGTTCACTCACGTGTGTTTTTCTAGGGGGAAAAAGATTTTAAATGAAAAACATTGTAAGCAATCTAAAGTTTGTTTCAAGTTTGCTGGGTTGATGATTTATTTTTCTTAAAATTATAATGTAATAATAATAATAATAATAATAATATCTACCCTGAAGCAATTATTATGTGCTAGGCATTGCCTATGTGCCTCATATGCATTATCTTTATTAATCTATGCAATATTTCTTTCTGTGGTTACTTTTATTATCCTTATTTTACACCTGAGAAAACTAGTATTTAAAGAGATTAAATTCAAGGTCATATAAGTAGCAAAGGGCAGAAGATGATTCATATCAATGTCAGTCTAGTTTCGGATTATTGCTCTTAATCATGATGCCAGGAGAGGAAGCAATTCAAAATTCCATAATATCTGACTTTGATGTACAGGCAGTTTGTTGTTACCATTATTGTTAAAGTTCATATATCAGATATTAATATATTGGGTGAAGACTAAGACATTGACCTGAGTACAGCAATCGACAAATATTTACTGAATACCTCTCAGATGTCAGTATTGTGCTAGACATTTCTTAGGATAAAATGTGATTAATGCCTTCACGAATCCAATTATCTACTGAGGAAGTGAGAATAACTATGTGAGAAATAATTAAGCTCTAAACTATATGATGCTAAGAATACATTCAATGGGAGTTCAGAGAAAGAAGGTCATTGGTCACAGGCTGTAGGCAAAGAAGAGCTTCATGAAACCATTGAAATCAACTTGAAGAATAAAGGGGTGGAGCACGATTTAGCAACTTGTGGATTCATAGCATAATCTGACGATTCAATTAAAAACACATTGTTCTAATGCAGACTATATTCAAGGCATTGGAACTACAAAAGATGACGCTCTAGACATCCCCTTAAGGAATTCAGATAGTCTTTTTTTAATATATAATGCAAAATATTACCTTGTGGGTATATAAAAAGTGTTGCAGACAAATGTAAGAAGCAATTAAACCTGTCTGTAAGAATCAGAGAAACATTTAAAAATTTCAGAGAGCAAATGGCTCTCAAGCTGGCCATAAAGAGCGAGGCAGTAGCATTTGATTCTATTACACTTATGTTGCTGCGTGGACCCAACTCCTCTGGGCATTGGTAAGGCCAGGCCAACAAGCTGCTATCCTTTCTTCTACCAGCAGAGCAAGCTTTTTCCTTCCTGTTGATACTGGCTTTTTGGAAACGCGGTAAAGCAATGTGGATGTTGAGCACAGGATTTATTGCCCATACTGACTTGATCAGCGTCCGAGGGAGAATAAAACAGTACTGAAGAAATTCTTGGATTTAAGTACGAGAATTTAAAAATATAACCTGTATCTCTTCATTTTGTTTGCTGTCTTTCCTCCATCTACATTTTTATCTTAGCCTTCCTTCAGTCAGCATGAGAGTACCACGAACACTGTTAGGCTCCACTTCTTCAAGTTCTTTCTATTTTTATGCCATTGTGAGATAGGGAGGGATTTGGTGTCCCAGACAACCTTATTTGGCACCTGCATAGTCCTTCCTTGATGGCAGCACTTAATTATTTTAAAGCGGGTTGATTTCCTTCCAAGCGCACTGCAAACCATATTGTTAATCTTGTAAATGCCAGTTGGGGTTCAGCTGACTTGACTTTTTTTTTTTTCTTTTCACTGTCCTTGTACTTTGGGTTCAGCTTATTTGGCAAGGCTGATTTTTCTTTGCTTATGTCTATTTCTAATGTACTATTAGATGACTTTAAAAAAAAATTATAACTTATCAGCAGTTCTCCAGGAACACAGGTTTGCAGAACAGCAGTCCAGGTGGAAAGGCAGGCAAAGGCACACAGGCTTTGAAAAGACCTGTCCTCAGAACATGAAGTTTTCAGAACGTGTAGAGCAGAAGCCTGTTAGGAACTGGAGACATAGGTGAAGTCGCCACTGGTCAGGTTATACATAAAGCCAAAGTGTTTGGACTTTATTCCCCTGAATGAATGCAATAGTGACTGATCTGTGGATTATAAAATCACTCCACTGGCAGAGTAGGGGATGGATGAGAACGAGGCAAGTGGCAACAGTGTTAAGGTCATTAAAGAAGTCACTAGGTAGTGATCCATCTGTAGTTGTATTCTAATATGGTACAGATTTTTTTTTAAGCAGTTGAAATCGGACAGAAAAGAAAGTGGCACAGGGAGAGAAACGTTAGTCTAACTTTAAATAATCATTATTTGTTCTTTATGATCATTGACATGACTAACTGAAATTATGTATTTTTACGAAAGTTAAAAGTAAAGGTTGCATCTTTCATATATTTTACTAAAATTAAAATGTCAACACAAAGGGGTACCTGGTTGGCTCAGTTGGTAGAGCATGTGACTGTTAATCTCACGGTCGTGAGTTTGAGTCCCACGGGTGTAGAGATTACTTTAAAAAAAATAGTAATAGTTTTAAAAATATCAACATGAAAAATATTTTTATTGACTTACTGACAAAAAATACAGTATTTTTGCCAACATACAATTTAAAGATTATAGCCTTTCTTTTGCTCTAATTTTTTCTCCATTAATATTGTTATCTTTCCCTCCCCCCAAATAGAAAAGTCAGAAAATCAATTACCATACTTTTATAGAAATTGATTTGTATCCTGTGAGTTACTGCCTTCTTTTTGCATTATCTCCCTCTCTGACTACAGCACTTTTTACCCTCTAATGACTCTCATTCGAGAAACCTAAAAAAGTTTGAAAAATAATAGGTTGAATGGTTCCCCACCCTCCCTACTATATTAACAATCTGGCATTCATATTAACTGTGGTCATATTTACCTACATTCATCCCAGGTTTTACTGTTGCTATTGTATAGATCACATTTTCATGTTACATCTTTTATATTAAGAATATGCAATGAATATTTTATCTCTAATTACTCACAAGAACCCTGAGAGGATTATGAGACAATTATACCTCGAAAAAATAAAAATTAAAAAATGCAGACCTGAGATCCAAGGTATTGCTTTCCACTAGAGTGCACAAGTTGAGGCCATCCAGAGTACAGCTGTTTTACTCAGAAAAAGACCCTAGGGTGTGCTAGTATCTAATATATGTAGAAGGTGATGTCACAAATCAATAGGAAAAAATGATTATTCAATAAGCAATTATTGAAAAATTTGTTATGTATTTAGGGGAAAAGGGATTATCTGAATACAGACCTGAAGGGATGCATAAAATGTTACAGATAGTTTAGGGAGTAAAAGAAAAAAATAACTCCAACTATTAAAAAGAAATTATAGTGAAAAGGCACGTATAGTTCTTATAGTTCTGGAAATGTGGAGGGATTTCCAAGTTTAGAATCAATGAAAGTCATCCCAAAGGAAAGTGTTAATAGATTTAATTATATGTGATGGATATATAGCTTCTACGTGCTATCAGAAAATCAGAATGAAATAACAAGTCTCATACCTAGCTACAGCATCATTTTTAATAGGAGAAATATAAAAATAAACCTAAACAGGCAATAATAGACTATGGATTAAAGAGATTTTAATCTACCCAACTAATGGAATATTATAGCTATGACAAGTGATGTTTATAAGGAATTTATAATGACACATGAAGGCCATATGTTTAATATCAAAAATAATGCATTAAAAAAAAGTGTATATACTAAAGGTGCCAGGCACGGTGGCCCCAGCTCCTGGGGCGCTGAGGCAGGAGGATCGCTTGAGCCCAGGAGTCCTGGGCTTTGGTGCGCTATGCCTGTTGGATGTCCGCACCAAGTTTGGCATCAATATGGTGACCTCCTGGGAGCAGGGGACCACCAGGTTGCCTAAGGAGGGGTGAACCGGCCCAGATCAGAAATGGAGCAGGTCAAAAAACCATATATGCCAAATGAATACAAATATATAAAATCATTCCTGATACTTATAACTTTTAGTTTAATGAATAAATATATATTATAAAAATATGAATATATAACTTGATAGCAACCATTTTAGCTTTTACATTTTTCTTTCCCACATCCCATTTAGGGAAGATCTCTCAGCAAAATCTTTTTGTTGTTGTTTTAGTTTACTTTGCCTGTTTTTGTTTGTTTTAATGAAATCATTCATTTTTAACTAAAAATTTGAAACTACTTAAACCTTCTATATCAGGTATTAAAAACAAGAAGTTAAATCGATGACATGATTTAAAATTCGAGAAACACAAATTCTTGTCTCCTGGATTCTTGGTTATAACCCTGGGGGAAAATCACTTGGCATTTATTTGCCATACCTTATTATGTCTTTCTTTTAACTCAGCATATTGTTCTGGAGCTTGTCAATTCTGTCTCCCATAATAATGTGTGATTCTAAACAGGACAGATACTGACCCAGAAGCCACCACTTCCAGGGAGATCTTAGAACCCAGGGAGCAGAAATCATTAACCCTATGGATTCCATCAACACTGAAGATTGCTATAGTCCTATAGCATGGGGATTCACACTGCCCAGGGCAGACTTAGATTTCTATATTAGGTTGGCCACTTTAAACACATGTACATGAATCAGAAAAGGATCTGCCAGACAATGATAGAAACACAGCATGGAAAATCACTTAAAAACACTACAGATTCCTTTTATCTTTGTACTTTATTTCTAATTTTTTCAATTACTGCAATATCTTACTCAAATATTTATTGAGCAACTGCTACATGTCCAGCCTTCTGGGATACAAAATTGAATACAGCACAGTCCCAGCCTGCCAGGAGTCCACAATCATGGGTCTGGCGGGGGGGGGGGGGGGGGGTGACAGTTATAAATACAACAGACTTGAGTGCTCAAGTGAAGGTATGACTAAACACCATTAGGGGACAGACAGAAGTAGGAAAGTTCCTGTTCAAAGTCAAGTCTTTATGATAATTATGTGGCAATTTGTCACCTATCATAACTAAACTGCCCAGTTATTGAGCTCAAATGGGAAGTGACATATATAAACCAGCATACTTGTATCAAGGAATCAGAAATATCTTTTTTTTCTTTCTTTTTTCATTGCAATAAAAAAAACCCCACATAACATAAAATATACCATCTGTCTTAGTCTGTTCGGGCTGCCGTAACAAAATTACCATAGAATGGGTGGCTTATAAATGGCAGACATCTATTTCTCAGCCTTGGAGGCTGGAAGTGTTAGTTTGGTGAAGACCCCTTTGGGTTGCAGAACCCCAGCTTCCTGCTCTATCCTCACGTGGCAGAAGGGGTGAGGGTGCTCTCTAGAATCTTCTTTCTAAGGACACTAATCTCATGCATGGGGGACTCCACCCTCATGACCAGATTACCTCCCAAAAGCCCCATCTCCTAATACTGTCATATCGGGGGGCAGTATTTCAACATATGGATTTTGAAGGGACACATTCAGTCTAGAGCACCATGTTAACCATTAAAAAAAATTTTTTTTTAACATTTATTTATTTTAGAGAGAGACAGCACAGGCGGGGGAGAAAGGGAGAGAGAGGGAGACACAGACTCCGAAGCAGGGTCCAGGCTCTGAGTTGTCAGCACAGGGCCCGACACAGGGCTCAACGCAGGGCTGGAACTCACGATCTATGAGAGCATGATCTGAGCCCAAGTCGGACACTTAACCCACTGAGCCACCCAGGCATCCCACCATCTTAACCATTTGTAAGTGTAGAGTTCAGTAGGGTTAAGGGCATTCACATTGTTGTGAAACAGATCTCCAGAACTTCTTCATTTTGCCCATCTCAAACTTGTACACCCATTAAACTGCTCCGTTTCTTCCCTCCTCCCAGCCCCTGGTAACCACCATGCCACTTTCTGTTCCTACGAATTTGACTACTTTAGATGCCCCGTGGAAGTGCAATCATACGTATTTGTCCTTTGTGACTGGCTTATTTCACTTAGCACAATGTTCTTAAGATTCATCCATGTTGTACGTGTGACAGGATTTTCTTTCTTTTTAAGTACTGAATAATATTCTGCTGCATGTATGTATCACGTTTATCTATTTTGTCAGTGGATATTTGGATTGTTTCCACCTCTGGGCTATTGTGAGTAGTTCTGAAATGCCCATGGATATGTAAAGGAGTTAGAAATATTTTAACAAGGAGAGAGGCCAGGCATATCAAGGAGAAACTCAGACAAAAGGAGGCAAAGAAGGGTCAAAGCGTGTGTGGGGTGTGTGTGCACGCATGTGTGTGTTTGTGTAAGTGGGTAGGTAGGTAAGTGACATAAAATGTCCAAGCAATTGCCTTAAGAAATTCTCTGATTCATACTTGGGATAAATAAAATTATCCGTATTTTTCCAATTAAGGTCCCATGTTTATTAAAGCTTCCTACGATATGCATAGAGAATGTCATATGCATAATGAAAATTCAGAGTGACTGGAAATTTGTGGCCGGATGGGTGGTTTTTGTGGCAGCCTGGATGTTGGGGATGCAGTAATACCTGAGGACACCAACACCACAACTGAAACTGGCCCCAGCATGAGAGATCGGGGTTCTAGTCCCATTTCTACCACTCTGCCCTCTTAAGTCATTGGTTTATTAGGCTGTAAAGAGGAAGGTTTGAACTAAGTGTTCTCTAAGCTCTTTTCTAACTGTTGATTTCTATTTTTGTCCATCAGTGGTTTTGGAAAAAAACAAAAAACAAAACAAAACAAAAAAACCGTCATGAGAAGGCAAATAATGACCCAGCCACAAATTTGAATAGTTCCCTTGGGAATCTAAGCCCAGAAGCACTCGAGTAACTTTGGGGAAGTTGACAGAATCCTTAGATGAGCAAGAAGACAAAATCTACGAGAGGACTAATACGTGTTTTCTAATGATCACACTGCATGAATTTGGGGCTGGGGTGGGGAGTGATCATCTCCTCTAAGTCGTTAAGAAAACAATTACTTCACATCCTGTAAAATCGATTCTAGTCTCGTTTGAAAAAATTAATTTCCCCAATTCCTACTTTTTCAGTACTAGATCACCTTTGGGGTAAACTGAAAAGACTATTCTGCCATGAAAATATCATGTTCTTACTTTTCTTTCTCCATAAGGGCTGTGGGCATAACATAATGTTAAGTCTGCCAAGGTTGTGGGCCTCCTGACATGAGACAATTATATTAATTACTTGTCTTGAAAGTATATCTGGGACTTTATGCCACATTCTGGAAACACAGTTAAGTACTTTTTCCTTATCTGAAAACCAAGTTGAATGCATACACGTATGCAGAGATTTACAGTCCCTTGAATCTCCAGGGTGTTTGAAAATGTCTGAAATCTCTTTAAAGAGCATATTAACATGTATCCAAAAAGTTAGACTGTAATACTATTTAACTGCTCGATTTTTCCATTATGGGTCTGTCAGCAGGAATATGTTGCCCTATAGTACATGACAAGTGAAAACGCTGGTAACATTGTTTTTCATAGACAGAAAAAATACCAAAGAAGCAATTTCTTAGCTAAAATGTCACCTGTTAGATGTATAGGGCTCACTGTATTTTGTTGCCCTGGTAACGGATGGTGTAAAATGACTCCTTTGCACTGCTCCCTCAGAGTGATTGCATCCTGTTTTTTCCATCATTTTACAAGAGGCTGTTTTCATTCTCCCTTCCTGACCATATTAAGTGTAAAGAGATTGAATTACTGTGCTGTACCCTCTCCATCCAATGTGGATTTAAGAGTTGATATTGATGTACGGAGAACTGTATGCTTCTTCAAGAAAAAAAAAAGCTACAAATTATAATGAATTTGACTTTTATGTATCGACCATTCAAGAGTTGAAGTAGGGTTTCTGCACCCAAGGGATAGACATGGCCTGATCAGCATTTTTCACTCGAACGAATCCAATTGATAAAGCAATATACTCAGTGTCACTTTGCTTGATCTCCAGGTTTAACAATAGTCATGCTAAAAGTAGATACATTACTCTATAAATTTTACCCGTAAAAAAAATGTGCTAGCCATAGCTTTCTACGGCTGCACCTCCTTCCAACTTTTCACTGAGCCGGGCAAAAAGGAGGCCCACTGCGAAATTGTGCTGAGGCCGTGCAAGTGTGGGTAATGTGTATTCAGGTACGTATTCATGACAACCAGGAGCCAGGTACCACTTTACTTCCTTACCCAAAACCACCGAATCAGAAAGCACTTCCTGGGAAACCGACTTCTCGCTCTCTGTTCAATGGAAAATGACTCTCCGAAGTGACACATTGCTTTATAATTATCCAACTGTTTCCGTCTGTCACTACGAACAACTTAATGCCTAAAATCCATTTGGCTGAAAACTGCTTTTGTTCCAGATTTGAAATAAGGGAGCGATTTTGTTAAAGCAAGGGTTTTCGGTAATGCACTTCGGGTCATTTAAGTTTTGGCCGCCGCTCCGTCATGTGGGTCATTCTACTAGGTGTTTTTGTTTTGTTTTGTTCTACTTAGAATTACATACACAAAGCAAATGAGAGAGTGTGGGGAAAAAAGTGAAGATAGGAGGGGACATTTTGAAAGAATGGGGAATCCCCCTGCCCCGCTCTGGGGTAGGAGTGGAAACAGTGGGATTATCTATTTTATTTACTTAACACATCATAGGAAAATGACCCCCTAGTTAACTGCATTCCTTGAACAATAATACCCTTTCACAATTTTATACGAAAGACTGTTTTTGAAGTCCTGCTGCTCAATCACAATTTGGAGAGGCAAGAGATCCTACTTGAGCCACCAATTTGGGTGACTGTGTATTTCCGCTTTTAAAGTGACTTCAGCCATGATGATGAATGATCATTTCCCTTCATACGGGAAACATTGCAAACATTTAAATAGCTAACTAATGACCTTTTTATTGTTTAATTATTCTTAATATGTGTACAACAGGAAACTGTGGTATTGATTTGCTCTCTGGTAAATTGGCTATCAAAGGTTCTTTGTTTTAAATCAATCTGTTTCTCTGTCTCTCTCTCCCTCTGTTTCTCTCTCTCTCTCTCTCTCCCTCTCTCTCTCTCTCTCTCTCTCTCGCTCTTTCTCTCTCTCTTCTGCTGTCCTTTATCTCCTGCAGCCTCTTGACCCAATTTAGTAAAGTGCCTGTATCTCAGAAATTGACTAATGTGAGGTGCTCTGGTCCCAAAATTTCTCCAAAGAAACACAGCTCAGCTTGTAAACATTCATTTGCATTGACTTCTTTCTGTCACTACAATTGCATGCATGTCCTCTCTCCCTGTGAATTTCTGCCATGTGGTTAACACCCTAACAGCCTTGGTTCTCTAAGTGTGGCCTCTGGACCAGCAATGTCAGCGTTACTTGGGGACTAGTTAGAAGTGCAAATGATCAGGCCCACCTTAGAGCTATGGAACCAAAAAACTCTGGAGAGGAAGCCTGTGCTTTAAAGGTGCTCGGGGTTGATTCTGATGCTCACTATTTGGGGACCACTGTTCTGAGCCTCCGTTTGTTCACAATTAGCCCATTCTGGTGATCAAAGCTATACCACATCCACAAATGTGGGTGACACCAACTAATTTCAAGTGACACAGCTATGGTAAGTGGCTTTGGTGATTTGTATGACCCACTGTCCCACCCCTCAGAGTTTATTTGTCCTTATGTCAAGAATCTTACAGAGTTTAGAGTGAAGAACATTTTAAAGTATCTTTACACAAAACCAACCAAGCCTTTAGTATAGGAGGAACTGAGGGGAAAATACCAATCAGAGTCAGTTCCGAGACTGGAGGTCTGCTCATGGCTTGCCGCTAACGCTTTCTGTTCTTGTGTAGTTTATGCAGCCTGTCTCCTCATTTGCACATGGGAATAAAACCATCTAAGTCATGGAGTCATCAGAAGAGATCAGATGATAGCTGACGATATGCTTTTTAAATTATAAAGAGCTACACAAATACAAGTAGATACTATTAATAATATAATCACTTTTTATCTTTAACGATAGCTTTAGAGTAATTACAGAGGATTTAGATAATGATGTAGTGCTAACACCAAATGTCTGTTTCTACTCTGTTTGCTCCTGGAGAATTGCTGGAGAAATCAGGGATTTTTGGGTGAAGAGAGTTCTCTCTCTCTCTCTCTTTTCTTTCTTTCTCTGTTTGGGCTCTGGACTCACCGTGTAAGTAGCGTGGCTCATAATACCACCTGCTCGGAAGAAGGTGTGAAAGAGCAGCTCTCATTTTGTGCTCAATCACAGAACCAGTCCCTCACCCATATTTTAAGAAAGATAAGAGAGCTGCCAGGCATAAGTGCCTTGTAAATATATTTCCTTTGCAGGATTACGGGACATGGAGAAACTGACAACCATAGATAGTCCTTTCTGAAAAGTGTCATATCTTCCCAGGCTGGGGGTAATCGAGTGAGAAGTTTTGGGGTGATTAGGACGCTAAGATCAAAGAATTATACATGTGTGGAAGGCAACTCACAGCCCTCCCTCCAAACCCCCCCCTCCCACACACACACATCAGGGACTGAAAGATTCAGAGAAGCGCTGTCCAATAGAAAATAATGTAAACTACAAATATGATTTAAATTGAAATCATAGCCACATTGAAAAGTACTAAAATACAGGCAAAATTAATTTTAAGAATATATTTTAGTGAACCCCAATATATCTAAATTTTAACATTGATCAACGTAAACGTTAATGATATAGTGTAGATTCTCTTCATCATGCTGAGTCTGAAATCTGGTGAGTCTTTTATACTGAATAGCACCTCTCCATTTGGACCAGCCACATTTCAAGCCCTCAGTAGCCACATGTGGGAGTGTGGTTAGTGTACTGGACAGCAGAGGGTTAGAGAATCTTAATTTTAGAGTGCAGGTTGGTAAAACAGAAACAGTCCTACAGAAGAGATGAAGCCCCTTCAGCATGTGTTTGAGCAGGCACTCCCGCTCTTGGGCTGCCCCTTCTTTCTCTCCTACTTGGGTCTTCTTCCTCTCCTCCCCTACCGCAACACATGTGTGTGTGTGTGCGCGCGCGCACACACACACACACACACACACACACACACTTTCTCTGGTGCTCACATGCATGTACACTCACACACACACACACACACACACACACACTGTCTCTGGTGCTCACATGCATGTACACTCACACACACACACACACACACACACACACCGTGCCCCCCCCCCTCGTGGGGCATAATCACGGGGCTGCACTTGTCTTCTCCTCCTGCTTCCTGTGCTGCGGCTGTGTGTGTCCCAGCAGAGCGAGGCCTCCTCTGTCCCACGCTGTCCCCCAAAGCCATGACACAACCTTGGGTTACTGAACGTGCCGCACGTCCTGTCCTCTGCAAAAGCAAAAGACTGAATGCCGTCGTCTTTTTACAGGCCCAGGGCTGTTTTTATTTACCGTTTCCCTGATCTTGTGAAGGCAAAAGAGAAAGGGAGAGAAAAAGGAATGAGAAAAAGAGACTGAAGAACAGCGAGACCATGTTCCCACATCAATCCTGACCTTGGAGGCCCTGATGACTGCTTACAGAGGGAAACCTCCTTTAGCCTTCCTAAATATAAATAATGTTCATGTTTCGAAAAAATGAAATTTTCTACGGAAGCATGGTAAAATTAAAAGGCAATTAAAACCAAGCCCCCAAGAACCACTCCAACCATTATGAGCCTTTAAAAATTAGCATATGTTGGGGTGTCTGGCTGGCTGGCTCCATCAGTACCGCATGTGACCCTTGATATTGCGGTCTTGAGTTCAAGCCTCACGTTGGGTGTGGGACCTACTTAAAAAACATTAGTGTGTGTTAATTTTACCAGAAAATATGCAAAAATACCTATGCCTCCTACATGATGCTTTAAAAAAAAATTTAAAAAAGTCTAGCTTACCATGAGTTGAATCTGTTCGGTGACAGAGAATAACCATGTTGGGTAAACTCTACATCACCATTACATCCCAATGCCTCCTCACCCCACTCTGTGCCTAGAGAACATCTTCCTAAATGCCCCCGACAGGTTGACCCCATCTGGTCACACATCCTGCCACTCTTGCCTGCACGTGCACATGTGGCACTCTGTGTCAGGACAGTGCTGGCTAATTTAGCCCCGCTGATTTGATACAACCGGAGAAAATTTTATGGCGCACCTGTGATTGTCAGGATGCCTGCTTCATTCCTTTCAATATGCCTGGGAAGGCGTGGAGGGCCATTATGTCTTAATTGGGTAATTTCTTTTGCAGATTTCCAAAGGCAGGGTTGCTCTATCAAAGGCATCCCAGAGCAGTGCCTCTGATGCCAGCTGGTGTTAAGATGATGGCAATTCCAAGAGGACCCAGGACCTCTTTCACGGACTGAATCTTTTAGGATCTTGAAACAGTTTTACTTATTTTAAAACAGAGATGTGGGCCTATTATGTCAACCTGCTTTAAGAGAAAAATATCTGGTTCAAAAGGTCTCTTTTAATCCCGTTTTCTCTTTTTTCCCCCCATCCTGTCACATGCATTCTTCTAGACATTTTAACAAGCTTCAAAATCATGTATTTATATACCAAGTGAATTTGTACTAGTTCATTTGCAGTTTGCAAAAGGTGTTTTTGGATTGTAGGTGTAAGTGGAAACACACACACACACAGACACACACACATACCTTAAAGCTTAAAGAAAAGAGCTCAGTTCTTTGAGTCCATAAATTGCACCAATTAATTGTACAATACGCTGCTGCCATTTTGCAGAGGACCATTAAGATAATATGAAGCAAAGCAGATTTCATTTGGAATAAAAGCTTCAATGTAAAAATGTAAAGGAAGTAATCTTTGCCCAAAGTGTTATGAACCAAACCAAAACAGAAAAAAGGGAATAAAGGAAGTACTGCAAGGAGGAGAGGGAGGTAGACGGAGATAGGAAATAGCAGTGGGTGCTGTTCCCACCACTCCAGAATCTGTGCAGCAAATTGCTGTGCTTTAAGGAGAAGTAGCAATCAGCACCGATTGAAATATCCCTGAATGCAGTCATAATGACATTCCTCTCCTCCCTCTTGTGTCTGGCATGATAGGCCATCATCAGAAATGTGCACCATCATGCAGAGTACACTTTTTAAGGACAGGAAGACCCCTGCATATGATCCCAAGACCAAGAGCCTTCTATGTGTGTGAAGCACTTACCCCGTGTCACACAGGGTTCAGTGCTCAGAAGGGCTCCCCACTTGATTACATGCTCTGATGTCGCCATCTTGATATTGAAACTCTTAATTTTCAACAGAGTTAATTTTTTTTTGTTTGTTTTACTCTGGACCCCATGAATTATGTAGCCAGTCCTAGATGGACAATATCGCTAATCTAGTTAGAGAATATCCAGTTAAAAAAAGTATTTCATCCATAGGTTCCCTGACTAGGTAGTCAGTAGAAGAGAAAATGAAAACAACAAATAGACCATTGTCACATTTTGTGAGGATATTCCTGCCTCTGTCCATCCTGGTTACCAAAAGAGCCATGAGGTGTTCAAAAAGCAGTGAGCAGCTCTAGACCACAGCTTTGTATCAAAGATCCACAAGGGCTGTTCTTGATTCCTCTTTTGATTGGGTTGAGTTACATAGCACCCCATGTCATGTCACATCAAATGTGACTTGATGTGACAAGACATAACATGACCTGGTGAAAACAGAGGGAGAATTGGAGGAAAGCACCTTTTTGTTTAAAATGCCAAGGAGGATGTGAAACAAATCTAGGAGAGCAGAGGTGATCATAATAAAATAATGCTGCTAAATTATAAATGATAGTCTGTGCTTCCCTGGCCCTTTTCATCCATTGCTATCAAGGCACCACACACTGGTTAAGCCATCTTGTAATTTATCCTCAGGTTCTCACTATAACGTGTTTTGGTGTGAGTATGTTATGGGTAAGTCTTCCTTATTCAGTAGTGACATAGGTCCATCCCTGTTAGATAGCTGTTTTAAGGAAATAGTGTACAAAAGCTTCAAAAAGGATGTTAAGAAAATTGTTGTCAAAGGCTAGAATATGCAGAAGACCATCAGAAAAGGTTTCTTTTTGATTAGAGGGGGAAAGAAGCTCTTTTTAGAAATGGTTGTTGCTGGTGACTTGGAACAAAGAGCACATGACTTGGGGGAGGGAAGTTAATGTGTTAGGATTGTGTCACCTCAGATTTAAAGGGTACTACTTGCCACCAGGGTTTGTCACTGTCTAGTGTGATTATATAAAGCAAAAAGGGCATTAAGGATGGCCAGTTCTTCCAAGAAAAATCGCCCGGGGCTTCCGGGCGGTCCATTGCCAGCATGTGCAAGCTCAGGATTCAGTTTCCTCTCAATCGGGCTTAAGTCAGTGATCTTTCATCCCATTAAAACGTATTGAAAGAAGATTTAAGGAAACTGTGGAGGGGTGCCTGGGTGGCTCGGTCCGTTAAGCGTCCGACTTCGGCTCGGGTCATGATCTCACGGTCCAGGAGTTCGAGCCCCGCGTCGGGCTCTGTGCTGACCGCTCAGAGCCTGGAGCCTGTTTCGGATTCTGTGTCTCCCTCTCTCTCTGCCCCTCCTCTGTTCATGCTCTGTCTCTCTCTGTCTCAAAAATAAAAATTAAAAAAGTTTAAAAAAATTTAAAAAAATAATAAAAGAAAACGTGGATCTCGGAGATCTCAGCGATGTCCCATCATCCCAAATTCCTAGTTGGGTTAGAATGGCTCTGCCCAGTAGGCTAGGCACATGATCCCAGGGGAAGATGGTGATGAAATTTTCACGGAGCAGAGGGTCTAAAGCTGTGGATTCAGGGTGTTCTGAGACCACACACCCTCCTGCCACACGAGGAGGAAGACGGAGTTCACTCAACACCTGCCCTTCACTAGACCTGAGACCTCTCCAATAGCCTAAACTCACACTCTGATGACCTGTGTTCACATCTCAGCTTGACTTTTTCTCAACCAGTATAACTTTGGGTGAGTGATTTGACTCTTCTGTGACTCAGTGTCATTATATATAAAACAGAGATGATGATATACTTATTCATAGGGTTGTTGCCAGGATTCAGTAGAAGCAAATATGTGTCCAGTATTTAGAATTCCTGGAGCATACTAAGCAATGAATGAAAGTGTTTGATAAATCTTAGTTATTTCCTTACTAAACTAAAGTGTTGGATATTAAACACTGATATTTCCAGTCACAAAATCAAATGAGTGATCTCATGGTCAACACTCTTATTTCTTTTATTTTTTTAATGTTTATTATTTTGAGAGAAAGAGAGAGAGGCAGAGTGCAAGTGGGGGAGGGGCAGAGAGAGTGGGAGACACAGAATAGGAAGCAGGCTCCAGGCTCTGAGCTCTTAACACAGAGCCCAGCATGGGCCTCTAACTCACAGACCACAAGATCATGACTGGAGCCAAAGTTGGGTACTTAACTGACTGAGCCACCCAGGCACCCCTCAACAGTCTTTTTTTTTTTTAGTTTTCTTTATTTTTGAGAGGCAGAGAGAGACAGAGCGTGAGTGGGGGAGGGGCAGAGAGAGAGGGAGACACAGAATCCCAAGCAGGCTCCAGGTTCTGAGCTGTCAGCACAGAGCCCGATGCAGGGCCCAAACAAACTCCCTGACCGTGAGATCATGACCTGAGCTGAAGTTGGATGCTCAACCAACTGAGCCACCCGGGCCCTCCTCAACAAATGTCTTATTTTTTTATTTTTTATAAGACATTTAGAGAATCTCCTCTTCCTCCCTTTTTTAGATATTATACTGTTTAGGTTTCCTGATCTTTCTAGAAGCTGGGTATCTTATCAAGACTTGGAGATCAGCAGGTGTAATATTTTGCTGGTAAGCCAAGGTGGCAAAATACAAAATGGTCCAAAGGACAGTATATTGATTATAAATCTTGGATAGGTAACTGGGTTAATAGTCTACTTTTATCATACTCAGGTTCATTCCACCTATAATGAAGAAGTGGGTGATAATTTTTTTTCAAGTTCACACAGATCCTGTAAATGTTTACAAGCTCTTTTTTTCTCTTTTGGTTTTACCACACAAACACAGATTCTCCAGTTCCATGAAGTTAAAGAAACTAAGAAACCAACTCATTTTTTTTCCAAAGTATAAAAAAAAATTGTGAAGAGGTGAAGTTTTAAACTCACATGAGCATTTGGAACCTTGCCTCCTTTATATGACCAGTAACTCCTCTAGAGCATACAAGATGAGTGGAGAGTAAATACCTTTGTCAATGGAGCTGTGAGAACATTAAATGTTCTATTTGTAGCCTGTTATGTGAAATTAAAAAAACAAAACAAAACAGAAAAAAACCCACCTTAATCTCCTGAAAGGTGGCCTTAGCATCCAGTATGCTATCTCACGTTTTGAAATTTATCATCTCTGTGGCTTTCCAGGGAAATTTAGGGTTGCCTTAACATTTTTTGAATGAATTAAAAAATTAAACTCTTTTGGTTTGCCTTATCACAGGAAGTTAAACATAGAGGTAACTTGGCAGAACCAGAAATCCACTTGACATTGGTGTCCCTGTTCTACTTGTACACCATGGGCCTTTGGATGGATTGTTTCATGGCCCTAGGCCTCCCTCTCTCCATCTAACACTCTTGGGGTTATTGTGAAGATAGAAACAACACATACAACGTATAATGCAAACACTTTGCCCCGCCCAGCAATAGTAGCCACTCACCTAAACACTAAGTTGTTACTGCTACCATGGCCACTATCACTACTACTCTTATTACCATCATTTTATCATTATTGTCTTTGTTGTTACCATCATCATTATATGCCTGTTCTGGTCACCCTACAACATCTTAGCTAATACAGTCAGTATTTTTAAGGGCTGGTTGTCTAAAATAGGATCAATACAATAAGTATATGCAATATATTAATGGTGTCATTCTTTATCTGAAGTGTTTCCATTAGGAAGAAGTGGGGAGGAAGCCGTGAGCCTGCCTGGCATATGTGTTCACTTAAGCTAAGTGCTAATGCACTGACATTGGCAGCAGGAGTGGTGGACCTGCCAACCTTGTGGGGTTTCTAAAAGGAAGAGTTGGCATAAGGGGAATTCAGATAGAGACAGGGATGCAAATAACCTTACAGCAAGCATTGTGGCTACTCCTGGGCACTTGGTTTATTTATAGTTCAAATCTGGTCTGAAAGGCAATAAGAAAATGACTTAATGGTACCTCCTCAGCCTGAAGCAGGGCTTGCTTTTTCACCTGGAGAGAGGTTTGGACAAAATCCCAGTCGGCCTAATAGCAGAGCCATGCCAAGGGAGTGTCATAAGGGATCAGGTCCTCACCAGGAAGCTGCTGCCCTGAATGGCAGCCTGTGTGCCTTTGTTTTCTTTCTCTTGGGTTTTTTTTTTCTTTCTCACTGAGATGTCAGGTTGCCTGTGGCCCTTGAGGGAAGCCCTTGTTTTGTGAGCCATCTTGTGCCTGAGCTACTTGGATAGGATCCAGGGAAGTGCTGCGAAGTGCAGTAACTAAAAGGTTGGGCTAGAACCCATGAGAAAAGACTCAAAAGAGGGTTAATTAGGCAGTCAGGAAAAGCTGAGGGTAGTTGAACAAAGGTCTTCAAGTACACCCCGTGGGATCACACAGAAAATAAAAAGCAGTTATGTGCTGTCTCTAAGGAGAACAGAATAAGAGGGACTAAACTTCAGGCAAAGAAGCCCAAAGCCATTTTGTTGGGTTCACAGCCTGCTGTGCGTTCCCTTCCCAACATGGTCGCTGCTAAGTTGTCTGTTTACACAGAAGTCAGGGAGAAAAAAGGCAAAAGACTTCTCCTTCCTTGGCCTCTGAGAGATGGTCAACGAAGAGGGTGAAGGAAGAGCTGGCCCATGGAAATCTCCGAAGCTCTCTTCTTCCCCCTTAAAAGGGATTCCATTGTTATCACCTTCACAACCACTTTTGCCTTTATTGCACCCAGAGTAGAAAGAACCATGCTTAAATCTGCAAGGATTAATGAGGTAATATAAAATGAGGCTGTGCAATCATTAAATAATAGGGCTAAGCTGCTTTAATGCCAGCTATATTGGTATTAATGCACCTGCTTTACTAATTTCTATCCGTGTTTGTAGAAGCCAGAGTTGTTCAGTGGTTAGAACATGTGAAGTCAACTTGTGGTATGATCTCTCTTGATGCTGAGCTGACCACAGCAGTCTAGCAGTCTACGGCAAAAGTGAGTTATCCTGGTGGTGGCAATAGTCGATTGGCTCACGCCCTTGAAGCTATGGCAGATCTCAGTCTGGCTTTTCCTAAACCCATGGACAGAAAGAAAAAAGCCACCTTTGACCCAATTCTTACTCACTTACTTGGATTTTTCTTCATTAAGTGTCACTTTCTATAGATCAAAACGATGACTCCTGAGTCCTGAGATACGAAGGCCGATTTTGAAGCCAACAAAATTTATTTTATACCTTCCCACTTAACCCAGGCAACCATCTTCTCTCTCCTCCACCATCTCCCAGTCCTGCCAAGTAAAGGAAATCAAATAAACACACAGTTATGGGAGATAGAGTCAATCTTTAACCAAGCCCACTCTACTTGACTATGCCTGAAAGAATTGAATCAATATATTCCTTGAGTTGGACTTGATAACATAAGTTATGTAGCTTGCGTTACACATCCTCTGATCAATTATCATGGTGTCTGCAGGTGTTGAAGAAGTTACAGGGGAATAGGTAAACAGAATAGCCCCCACCTTTCTTGGGAACCTTGAAAAAATATCTGTGGTATTAGTCATATCTAGTGACTAGGAAGAAAATTGGTCTGACCCAAGTGTATGGTGTTGGGAGGGATGATAGAAGATGAGGTCACGGAATTAGATAATGAAAGGGTATTATCTGCCACTCCAGGAAGTTTGAACCTTGTGCTACAGCCACTAAGGAGGCAATGGAAACCTGTCGACATGGTCATGATGTGACTAGGTTTCATTGCTTCTCGTTCCTGTTGGGTTTGGATTTTTGGTTTTTTGGTTTGGAGATTTTATTTGTTTCTTTTTGGGTTTTGTCCAAAGTGTGCAGGATGGACTGAACTGATGGAAATTTTATGGGAGGAAGATCGATTATCGGCTATAAAACATGGTGAGAGGTGGCAAAGGCCTAAGCTAAGACATTAAAATTAGAAAGACAAGGCCGAGAACACTTTGAAAGCCATTTGAAAGGTACCACTGACATAACTTGTAACTCTTTGGTATTTGTGCATTCATGACAGGGAGTAGCTGAGGATATCTGAGTTTTCCACCTTGCTGTAAAAAAAAATGTAGAGTACAGAGATAAAACTCTGAAGCCTGGCAAGTACAAATGAGTTGCCAAAACTTAATGAAGAGAAAAAGAATTATCCTTGGTGACTCTGCATCTTGCTTCAAGACCTGGAAAGGTACTTGAAGAAATAATCAAACTATCAATTTGCAACCTTCTATGAGAAAACAAGATCCTGAGTTGCAACCACAACAACTCAGGGAAGATCAGATTGTCCAAACCAATCTCATTTCCTTCTGTACTACAGTGACACCCCAGGATGATAAGGAGAAAGCAATAGTTGTAATCTACCTGGATTTCAGCTAGAGTTTTGATTCTGATTTCATTTTACATGACATTCTTATTAACAAGTCAAAGAGATATAGGCTAGTTCCAGGATGGTACTCAAAGAGAGGGTTACAGGGGGGGCGCCTGGGTGGCGCAGTCGGTTAAGCGTCCGACTTCAGCCAGGTCACGATCTCGCGGTCCGTGAGTTCGAGCCCCGCGTCGGGCTCTGGGCTGATGGCTCAGAGCCTGGAGCCTGCTTCTGATTCTGTGTCTTCCTCTCTCTCTGCCCCTCCCCCGTTCATGCTCTGTCTCTCTCTGTCCCAAAAATAAATAAACGTTGAAAAAAAAAAATTAAAAAAAAAATATTTTTCGTGTCTCCCTCTCTCTCTGCCCCTCCCCTGTTCATGCTCTGTCTCTCTCTCTGTCCCAAAAATAAATAAACGTTGAAAAAAAAAAATTTATAAAAAAAAAAAAAAAAAAAAAGAGAGGGTTACAGGGGACCAAACTAAAAGGAAAAAAAAAATTAGAGGAATTCCACTGTAGTCAATCTAGTTAACATCTTTGTTGGTAGCCATTGAGGAGAGTGCTAATTCTTGCTTTTGGAAGGAGTCGCTAAGACAATTTCAAATTGATGATAATGAGGGAAATGTTCTTCCTCCTTAAACATGTTGGAAATAGTAGACGGTAGGGGCCTACAATGTGGGGGAAAGATACAAGATGGAGAGAAGCAGATGAGGCCACCCGAGTAAGTAAACAGCAGAAGTTATTATGCACATGGGTGTGGAAGTTAGCTGAATTTCCACACCAAAACCAGAAACCTCTTTGTCTACCACCTTCATAAGACTTCATGTCAAAGTTTAAAATAGGCTTAAAATATTTGAGATTACTCTGAGTTACTGGATAGTCCTTGCATATGGGGAGGAAATTAATTCTTTAAGAATCAAATGTTCCTTCTTCTTCTTCTTATATATATGAAGAAGAAGGGTAGGATTCTGGACACAGAATAGGAGTTGGATACTGGATGTAGGATTAGCTCAGTGTGTACATATGTTAAGTAACTTGCTTGGAATGATTCTAAGGGGGCTCCCGAGAGTTATCCTAAAAAGCACCATCCCCAACTGCTGAATGATACCTGAATTTCCACCATTAGAAAGGGGAACTAAAATGGATTGAGTTACTTCTATGACCCAAACCCTTTGCGTAGCCTATCGTATATGACTTCTTAAAGAACCCTGCTTGGAGGCACTGTCACTTCATTGTACAATGCAGAAACTGGGGCTCAGAGAGGCCAAGTCACTTACTGAGAGTCACACAATTCATTAGTAGTGGAGCCAGTACTTGAAACTAGGTTTTTCAGCTTCAGAATCTGTGTTGTTTCTGTTGTACCACATTAAAAGTGCAGTCTTTTGAGTTATTGTTTTCTTATACCGTTGGGAAAGTTGACATTTCTAATGGTGGCTAATTCACTTTAGTGTGAGTAATTTTCAGACTCATCTCAGTACCTAAATGGGGAAAGGCCTATTATAAAGAAGATGAGAGCCAAAGAACTGGGAAGAGTGGAAGAGTGTATCTCCAAATGTAGGATAAGATGCAATTCAGAAAACTTAACAACAGGAAAGACAAACTCCTTAAACATGTGTCTTGGCTGAGCACCTATGGCTCCTCATAGAGGATAAGATAATAGAAATTGGTGCAAATTCCAGTAATAGGGAAAAAGTCAAGAGCCCCCCCCCACCCAACATACACACACATACAGATATACACATAACATAACACCCCAGACGTTACACCTAGACCCACATACTCACACAAGAGATTAGATCCATAGGACCCTTAACATAAGCTAACCTTAGACATCCTCCATTGTCACTTTGTTTACTTCAAAGCTAAAGAGACTCTGGCGTGGATTTCTGTACACAGAGTCCTTCAGCTACTCATGGCTAAATGTATATTCAGTCCTGGGTCTTCTGACTGCCATAAGCGAGTCTTCACTCCTGGGGACTATTCATTTTTTGTATCTTAGGACATACCTGTCTGAAACAATGGGTTTGATAAAAAGTACTTTCATTTGGGACCTCTTAGTTCTTTTATGAATTGTCAGCTTAAAATATAAGCTAGAACTAGAAACTAGAAAGCTTTTGTAAAAGATATTTGCTATTTTTGATTTTCCAAAATCCATTCATTCTCCCCTTTTCCTTGGTAACAGAAGGCTGATTTCATTTGGGCATTACCCCTTTCCCATTCATAGAAGAACAGGTGAGTTTGACTACAAAAAGATTTCCTTGATCCTAGCTCATATTTTTACCTGTGAGGATATGGCCCGGTTTACACAAATGAGATATGCAGAGGTATTCACCAGGGGTTTCTGGGAGAGAAGTTTCCACATACTTTATTAATTTTTTTTTAATGTTTAGTTACTTTTGAGACACACACAGAGAGAGACAGAGTGCAAGCAGGGGAGGGGCAGAGAGAGAGAGGGAAACACAGAATCTGAAGCAGGCTCCAAGCTCCGAGTTGTCAGTACAGAGCCCAATATGGGGCTCGAACTCACCAACCGCAAGATCATGACCTGAGTTGAAGTCGGACACTTAGAACTGACTGAGCCACCCAGGCACCCTGAGAAGTTTCCACATACTTTAGATGGAGCTACAAGAGGAGAAGAGGAGGATGCCATTCTTCCTTGGGATGGTATGTTAGTTCTCAAGCCAGCATGGCCATTTCTCTCACCATAATGGGATTCCAGCCTAAGGACAAACTGAATGCACAAAGAAGGGCAAAATAGGTAAAAATTAAGCACAGGGAAACAGAGGCCTGATGGCAACAGGAATCTCAGCATCAGACCGTACCAGACGTCATTCATGTTCTCGACCATTAAGTCCCATTTTAAATTTAAGTCAATTTGGATTAAGCTTTGTGTCACTTGCAGCATGAACACCTCAGCAAGATCGAGCTATACTGTTTGTGGTTGTTATGGCAGCAAAAACTACCCCACAGTGTGGTTGACTGGTCAACCCTAACTGCAGGCTCACAAGATGGCATAACCAAGAGGTACATCCCAAAGTCATCCATAGCAGAGCGGAGAGTATTGATTTTAGTATAGGGACTAATTCAACACAAAGCACAAAATCTGATTAGAGGAAAAAAGGAAGAAACTACAGGGATAAACCAAAGGAAGATGGGCCAGGCAATATAACATAGCCCCAAGGGTGTGGTACAGAATAAAAGCTATAGTTTAGGGGAATTTAGAGGTAGATAGGGTCCCTTTGGCATGGGGTTATCGGGAAAAGCTTTGGGGATGAGGTGATATTTGGGCCAGCTCTTAAAATAGAAATAGTGACAATAATGGTACCAGTATCTGTCTGGATTCTACCTACCATCTCTGAAAACCAGGTGGGAACCTCTGAGGTGCAAAGGTTTGACAGTTTCAAACGGGGAGAAGATATTCTCCATTCTAAATGTTACTGTTGGAGGGCCTTCATCTAGATCCCTGTTCTCAAAGTGGGGTTTCTGGACCAGCATCATCATCGTCATCATCTGGGACATGTAAGAAATGCAAACATTCAGGCCCTAACCCAGATTTACTGACTCAGAAACTCTGTGAGTGGGTCCTAACAATCTGCATTTTGGCAAGCTCTCTGGGTAATTCTGTGGCACACTCAATTTGGAGAACCACTCATCTTAAGGGGTTCTTAAAGTGTCCTTAACTGGGTGTTCATGAACTTGGATGGGAACAAAAAGAATTCTGTTTTTATTTTTACTAACCTCTAACCAAAATATAGTCTCTCTCTCCATTGTGAAACTGGACAACAAACCAGAGTGGTGCTTAACAGTATAATACGTCACTGGTAGAAATCAGGGGTATTGTCATATCACATTCCTGTGGTGGCAGACATCTCAAAATATCACTAACACTCATGGCTGCTTTGAAATTATGGTAATTACTAGGACTGAGACTAGATCTTATCATTAATATGTTAAGAAAGAAACACACACATTATTATATCTCAAAATTTTAAAAATACTTTGATAACTGTGTCTTAATAGAATTCCCTGATTTCCTTTGCAAGTCTACATATTTTATTTTATGTATTTAAACACTAATTCCAGCAAGAGGACCAGAGGCTTCACTGGACCAGTGAAGAGGAGCGTGGCTTGAGAAGTGTAAACCCCTGACCTGGGAGTAACACTGGTGTTTCTCACCATACCCCCCCCCCCCCCCCAGTGTTCCCAGCACAAGCAGGGGCTGTGATTTGAGTGGGGAGAGATGCAGAAGCCATAGAAAAAGCCTGAATCCAACCCCTTTCCTCTTCCCTCTCACTGTATCTGCCTGGGTGGAGAACTCACATGCCCTCCATCGTGCAGGCAGGGCTTGACAGGGGTCCAGCTCTTCCTCTGGCTGGTGGATATGTTTGTCTCATTCAGAGCTGCAGTGCCACAAAGCCCACATAGACATAGGGCTAATGTAGCGTTCCATGCTCCAATCCAGCTTTTACCACTCGCAACGCGAATATTTTGATCTCCAGCTGTCTGTCTCCTATCTGTTTCCTAATTGGTTCCAAACTCAGGCAGGGAAGAAAAGCATCATTTATCGGCCTTCTAAAACTTCACCAGTCTGTACGCCTATCTTTTCCTTTTCTTATTCTTCTGGGAATATACTGATGTAAAGAAGACAATGCAGGAAATCAGGCAGCCCCATCTCTACCCAGGGGGTTTCTTAATTGTTCCTTAGTAGCATTGGTACCAGATGCCAGACAGAAGCTTGCAGCCAGGTACTTCCTGCTCGGTTGTCCTAGAATCAGGGTTATAAATTAGTTGGGTCATTGCCCTTTAAAAGAGGAAAATATGAAGTGATAATAGTCAAGGTCATCGTTGTGCCTCCAATGAAATCTGTAAACTGACTGTAAAGATTCGTCTTTAGCCTAATACAGCTCTATAGACAGACACTGGCTGGCTTTTTAGATCTTCAGATTAAACTTTTCCCTGAAGCAGCTCTTTTCTCTTTACCACTATTAACTTTGTTGGGCCAAAAATGGCTAACCTTATTATGAACTGAAAGAGAACAATCGTGATTACAGTGTTTAGCTCTGCAATATGCAAGGACAGAAAGCCAACCAAAATGTTGACTCTGGAATTTGAAGAAAAATCCCCAAACCAGCCTAGTTCCATACTAACACCTACTACTGGTAGAAACACTTACTGTGAGTAAGGCCTGTGGAGGTGACTCTTCTTGTATCATTCACAATAACTGTAGGAGTTGGAGTTTCTACCATCCATTTTTACAGCTGGGTGCACTGAGATTTAAGGTAAGGTAACTTCCCCACGGTCAACAAAAGTTGTGGGGCTAGGATTTAAATCCAGGCCCAGATGTAGAAGCCCAGGCTCTTAGCCATTGTCAGAGACAATAGTCTCTTCTCTTTGTACCTGTTTGATCACCCCTCTACCAACAATCTTGTATCTTCACTTCAGAATTTATGAATATTTAGGATGCACAATTCTGTGTATTTCCACAAGGTATCCAACTTCAACCCCATAACAACCATGTTACGTGAGTCATATTATCATCTCAATTATGTAGATAAGCAAACTGAGACTTAGGGATGAAAGTAATTTACTTGAGGTTAAACCACGCAACTAATAAAGCATCAGGGTTGACGTGAACCCCAGTCTTAACCTGAGTCCAGATTTTATAAATCTGATAAATAATACACTTTGGTGGGGCAACTGGATGGCTCAGTTAGTTGAGCGTCCGACTCTTGGTTTCAGCTCAGGTTTGATCAGCTTGGTTTCGGCTTGCTTTGATCTCACAATTCATGGGTTCCAGCCCTACATCAGGCTCTGCACTGACAGTGTGGAGTCTGCTTGGAATATTCTCTCTCCCTCTCTCTGCCCCTCCCCAGCTCACATGCGCTCTCTCTCAAAAATAACTAAGTAAACATTTTTCAAAAACAGGCTTTGGTGACAAGGATTCTTTATCCATAGCATCTCAGCTAGCAGATTGACAGGGTATGTGTGAGGATAGGGACCATGTAGCTTCAGTGCACCAGGGCACTAAAGCTTCTGGGACTTCCAGGCTACCTACATTACCAGTAGAAACATTCATTTGTTTTCTCCAAATCATACTGAAGTCTTCCGATTCCTATTTCAGACAAAATAGGAATACTTAACACAGCGACAGCCTTTCTGCGCATGGCATATGACTGGAAAGACTGATATGATTGTCCAGTCTCCCCATTCTGATGAAAAGTGAAGCCTGGGAGGTTAGACTCTCAACAGAACCACTTGGACATCGGTCACCTCATTAGCAGGAATCTTCAAGACATCTCCATCTCTTGGTGCTCACAGTGTTAACACACGGTAACTGGCCCCGTGGGCATAGAAGTAACTCTTCCTCCCATTGCAAAATAATGCAGATAATGGGTTATAAAGCCAAAATTGGGCTTGCCGACTATCCAATGGACCGTGCTTAGTTTGGTTCCTTAAAGGGTGTAAAAAGTGCTACTTTGAGCAACAGTTATTTCTGGCCATCCTTTGCAGGGAGGTATGCAACATAATTGTGCTAAGTAGTGTGAAAAGGAAACCTACTTTGAGCCTAATATAATCATGAATGTCATCTGGGAAACGAGAGGAAAGGCAGTAATATAATTTTTTTCAGATGAAAATAAAAGTCTCATTAAAGACAGTTTTAAACAAATTATATTTCTCTGTTTCTCTCACAGTTAATTTTTGTGCAGCCCAATGTCCATTTACGGTTCTGATGCTTTTACACCAAGCAGGGTGCGGTGAACTGCTTGGAGAACAGCAGAGGGCAGTGCTGAGCTGAAGCTGGGGCTGGTACCTTGCTTCTGGCTATAAAATTGTACTTGTTATTAAATGAAATCTTAAGGCTAACTTAGCCACAGAGGAAATTAAACTGCTAATTACGTGTGTATAAACCACTAAAAATGGGTCCGGCTGTTGCTCAAGATTCCAGAAACACCCACCTCTTCTTGGTTTTTAATATGTAATTATGCCTGGAAATAGTACCTATTAATGATTTTATACAGTTAAAAAAAATGTTTTAGCGTTATCTGTTTAGATAGCCCATCCCTTTCTAAGTAAATAAACAAAAGATTAGTGGTTTTAGTTTAGTTGTGTGTGTGTGTGTGTGTGTGTGTGTTTCAAATCATCCACATCAATGTCTATAAAATCTGAGTCACCCCTGTTCAAACCACATAGAGCAGAGTCCTAGTGGGCTCAGACAAGATGACCACATTATTTTTACAGCACTTTCTTAAAAACAGACAACAACAACAACAACAAACACCATCTTTCTGCTGAGGGAGAAATTTCAAGAATTTAGAAGATCTGGAGAACAGCTTTTTCTGATCTGGGAGGGGAAAGGAGCAAGGATTGCATACATGTGCATAGGCACTGAGAAAGGTGATGTCATTGTGAATTTATCCTCAGGACAAGGAAATAAAACACAGATATCTCAAAGAGGGTAAGGAGTCTGTGACGGTCCGGGATTCTTTTGTGTTCTTGGCTCTGTGCGGTGCAGCCTAGTAGCTGTGGATAGATGATCAGGTAAGGGAAAGGGAGAGAAACAAAAATCTCAAAACAAACTGACAGTGAATGTCTGTGGTCCAGTGAATAACTTGAATAATTTGCATGGCCCGGTCCCTGCAGTTTGAGAATCATTTTTCATTTCTATCTCTCTTAGGCTCTTACTAAACCAAGGAACGGTGTGTTCCTTAGGCCAGTCACATCACCTGGGAGCTTGTTAGAAATGCAGAATTTCCACCTACAGACTCCAAATCTGCATTTTAACAAGTCTGCGGAAGATGGGATTGTGTGCTCCAGTTTGAGAAGCACAGTTTAAGGTTTTATCTCCAGTAATTTGCCTTCTCTGAAAAGGGCATCCCTCCTGCTTTAGTGTAGAGACAGTTCATAAAGCCTAGAACAGCAAACTCTCATTTAGAATCAATTAAGAGAAGTTTTCATGGCTGTGGTTGTTTTCCGCTTTGAAACAAATAGAGCCTTTTGAAATCTTTAACGGATGCTTTTTTCCCCAGCTGATTTTAGCTGGGCCTAACACATCCCCCGGTCACGGCTCAGAGTCCTGGATGAATGAATGCACAAGGCGGCCGTGGTAACTGTGTATTTCTTCTTGGCGTTTCTGGACCTGCCAAAGACCGGTGAAATGTTAAAGGTTCACCACCCCTTCCATTGACTTGGCTCTCCAGTTCTTTCTCTGCTTTTTGTGGGTTTCATGAAAGGGTGATAATAACCTATTTTACTTATCCATCAAGAGCTATGACCCAGAAGCTTCTTCCCAGTTTGTCAAGAAAGGAGGGCGGCATGGCTAGGTCAGCCAATCAGAGTAATGAGGCTCTCCAGCCTGGCAAAGTGAGATTAATCTAAATCAAATACTTTCCACCTTGACAATTTTAACTAATTCCCCCAGGAAAGTACAAGAAATACGTGGAGCCCCGACAGTCGCACAAGTCTCCTGGTACGGCGAGGCAGGTAATACCTTTTAAGCTTGTTAATATCTTCTCCCGCTGGGTTCTACAACTGACTCAAAGCAGCAGCGACTCCTCCACCAGCGTTACAAAGGAAGGCAGCTTTCAGGGAGGAAGACCAAAAATCCGGGGCTCTACAGAGGATGGCTTTATTCTGTGGCCGATCACTCCGCCTGCCTTGATTAAATTGCTTCCCGCATTGTCTTTCTGCCTCTGTCCCAGCAATCATCAGAGGATACAAAGTGCCAGGATTCAAGGGCTGTACTGCGAGATATTCAGGCTGCAGATTAGAGAGGCTTCCTTCCTTCCTCCCACAAGATGCATATGCTATGCAGTGTTCGATCTGCAGGGACCACACCGCGAGGCGGACCTGGGAGAGGGCAGCTCAGGTGCGCCATGGCTCCTCGGGGCGCGGGGTGTCCCCCTCCTCGCAGCGGTAACCGTCTGAACACCTGAGGCCCGCTCAACGGGCAGGGCTCCTTGGATAACCACTGCACGGCTTCTCCGATGACCTCTCTTTCCACCTTCAACAAAAGGAAAGGTCTTAAGCGGGCCCAGCTTTCTTGGTTTTTCAAACAGAAGCCGCAATGGAAAACAAACTAGATTTTTGACTTCGTGGGCACCGACCTAGGAGGACTCCTGCCTGAAATTGCCAACGGCGATAAAGATAAAAGTGCCTCTGTGCCCAGAACAGGTGTCTATCCGTGAGCCTTTGGAAATGTTTGTTTGTTGGAGATTCATTTTTCCTGTTCTCCTTTTACATCTTTATCCGAGTGTGATTTGGATTGAGTAAAATCCAACCCTTTTGGACTACAATTCTGTGAGTTTTGACAAATGAAACAGCAGTTGAGATAAAGAACGTTTACATTACCCCTCAAATCTCTTGAACCCCTTTATAGTCACCCCCCACTCCAGGCCTTGGCAGCCACTGATCTGTTTTCTCTCCCTACAGCACTGCCTTTAGTCCTGAAAGATTTAGTCCATTTTTTAAGAGCGGAAACCCTCTTTCCTCACAATAATTAACAAATAGGTACAATGCGTACAATAAGATGTAGTTAAAGAAGCAGCTCTGGTGTCATATACATCAGGTAAATCCAATCTTTGCACACTGATTGGGATATATTCCTTAACTTAGTTAAGCCTCAGTTTTCTTATCTATTAAATGGGGTAACAATAATCAGCAGTAGTTACTGAATACCACATTGCTTGCTGAGATGGGTTGAAATCACCTCACCGGGAGGTGATTTAAACCCACATGTTGTCACTTTCTACTTAATCTTATTGCCCAAGTTAGAGGGTAGACATCCTAAATCACACACGTTTTGTCCTCCACAGTGCCTGTCAGAGTACATTTCTTAGGCTATCCAGGTTATAACAAAATACCATAGACTGAGTGGCTTATAAACAATGAAAATTTGTTTCTCACAGTTTTAAAGGCTGAAGATCCAAGAGCAAGGTGCTAATACCTTCCATGTGTGGTGAGGGCCCACTTTCTGGTTCACAGATTGTCATATTCTTGCCGTATCCTTAGAAGAGGTGAGGAATTTCTGCCTCTTTTATAAGGATGCTAAATCCCATTCATGAGTGCTCTGAATAATCACCTCTCAGAGGCTCCACCTTCAAATGTCTTCACACTGGGGAGTCGGGCTTCAACATAGGAATTTTGGGAAGACACAAGCTTTCAGTCTATAGCAGTGGTTGGGAAGGAAGAACTTACTCTGCCCTTCAAGGCCCTTCTAGCTGGGCTAAGAATCAAATTGACATGAAACAGATTAACAGGAGAAAATCAAATTTAATAGCCTATTTATGGGGAATCCACACAGACATGGAAATTGCAAAGACAATGAGGCAACATGATGCTTATATAAGCTAAGGAGAGGGATCAGTGTCTGAGGATACAAAAGGAAGGCGGCCAATATCAGAAAGGTGAGAGGAGATGTTTGGAGAGCAAAGGTTGCCCTATTATGAGGATACGTTTTTTAGGTAAAGAAGAATCTCCATTAACAGCTCTCTTCTCAGTACAAGCAAGCAGTTGAGGGGGAGATAAAGAGCTTTTCCTGAATCTTCTGGGGTTTGATTGCTTTTAAGTCAAAATAATATTCACACCAAAGTAGCCCATCTTGGGGCAGCCTGCCCTTGGCCTCTAGATAGTACATAACATCTTTGCAAAGCACATACATCAAATAAAAGAATATTACACATTACACTGAAAAATAAACACATTCATATTTGTTGTATTATTGCTACATTTATAGGTATTCATAAATGATTTATGTTATTGATATATGCTTTTAAAATTTGCATGAATGGTATACTTTTTGTATCCTTTTGCAGCTTGCTTTTTTTCCTATTTAGTAGTACTGTGTTTTAGATTTATCCATTATTTAACTACTAAATAGTATTATATTTCATGAACAAACCAATCTATTTATCCATTCTGCTGTCCAGGGACAGTTAGGGTGTTTCCATACTTTTGCTGTGTGAATGTACAGGCATTGCCTTGAATAGGAAGGATACTCGATTTCCTTTGGGAGGGGAGAGAGAGGAAAAAAGGAAGCAGGTAAAGGTTTTTAGCTGTAGCTGTAATATATTGTTTCCTAAGAAAAAAGAAAAAAAAAAAGATAAGATATAGCACACCAGGGCAATAGAGCTAGCAAATTGTTAATATCTGTTTATTCTGGGCACTGATTAATGAGTGTTTATTATATTTAGTATAATTAAAAAGAAAAATAAATATAAAAAATAAATACATTAAAAAATAAACGGACACAGTTTTATCCTGGAATGTATAAATTGTTACCAATGGAGCGGAATCTGTCCTCTTGAATTTTTCATAAATAATGAACTTTTTTTTCATGACCGGTGTATCTTACATCGTGACATATCCTAGTTATTCTGGATATAAAAAGGCAGTGGGGCGCCTAGGTGGCTCAGTTGGTTAAACATCTGACTTCGGCTGAGATCATGATCTCACGGTTCGTGAGTTTGAGCCCCACATCGGACTCTGTGCTCACAGCTCAGAGCCTGGAGCCTGCTTTGGATTCTGTGTCTGTCTGTCTGTCTCTCTCAAAAATAAATAGACACTGAAAAAAAAGAATAAAAAAAAGTCAAGAGTCAGGCTTTCCCTTAATGAGTGTTACTCCTTCATCAGTGACAGCTGGGCTCTGCAATGTTTTCCTGCAAGAATCCAGTTGGGGTTGTTGTTGTTGTTGTTTGTTTTTCCTGCTGTTCTTGTTTTTGCTGTTGTGGTTGGAAGTAGTGAGTTTTGAGCATAAGAAGCATGTACCAGAACCCCTTTAAAAATAACCAGATACTGTTTGTACGTTAAAGAGAAAAGGGTTATGAGGCATCTAGCAATTCATCTCATCAAACTCTGCTGTTAGCAGGACTTGCCTAATACAGGGCACCAAGGGAATAAGCATGCTTTTGCCTTTATTTTATTCATATTTTACAAAATAAAAGGAGCTTGGCTTTGGACAGGAAATAGCTAAGCTTTGGAAATAGTTGTGAGGCTTATCCCATTCTTTAACTTTAATGACTTTCCCTGGTATTGAATCCCATCTTTCCTTTCTTCTGTGACTCTACTTATTTGTATGCTCTTAGGATAGCTAAGAAAACAAACAAGGCTGGGAAGATACAGCTTACACCAGGTCGGGGCTACCATGGCAGTGAGCATGTTTCCCTGCCCCCTTGTGGCTTGATTACAGAATTTCTGCTGTGGTTACCCCCCAACCCCACCCCCCATGGCTCATTACCCTGTCTCTGAAATTCTGGGGAACAGACTGTCTGAGATTCAGCTCTGCTACTCGCTGTAAAATAGATGGATATTTTATTAGTGACTGGGCTTTATCTTACTGAAAGCATTTGCTTCTTAAGGAACTGTGGGCTCCAACATGCGCCCGCTTACAGATGACATGGGAAGGCATGGGCTTCGAGCCCGGAAGCAAGTCTGCAAAGTAGGTCATGAGCCGGAGCAATAGGCACTTGAGAAAAGCCACGAATCCGGAAGGCAAGTCTTCCAGCTTCTTACATGATCTCCAAGACAAGGCCTTTGTGTCAGCACCAACTGTTCATCGTTTCAGGACAGTGAAGGAGGCTACGTATTATCAGAGAATGTCTGTTGGATGGAATTTTGAGCACAGTGGGATGTATAATGCCACAAAGAGGGAGGTACAACTTCCTACTGTTAAGATGTAAGGTGCAAATTTTAATGTTAAGCAAAGACCAAAGAGGCATTTCATGGCTGCACTGTCATGGGAGACAGGGCCCAGACCAGAGCAAGTCAGGGCAGTAAATTGTTCTTCTCAATCTATGACAGTACTGAAGTCACTTACCTGTCCTCATTTAATTTTCCAAAATTTCTGTTTACCAAGAATGGGCTGCAAACATAATCACTCTCTTAGGATTAAGAAAAACATCATATATGTTTGGGTCATTTTCATTGTACAGACAGGAAAACTGAGGCACCAACGAATTAAAATTGTTTGTCACAGATCTCATAGTAATCCAGTAACAGAGCAGGAAAGAGAATCGAGAGTGTCTTGTGCCTTAGATAAGAATTCTTGTCTCCAGAGCAGACTTTCTCTCTGTAGCAGTAATGAACTGCTTCACTGCTTCCTAATGCACTATGTGCCCTCGTCAGCTGTCCTTCTAGGATGCTGGAGGCACCAGGTCACTGTGTCACAGTACAGTGTCAAAATGTCACAATAATATCAGCTCGGTGATGACAACAGGGATGCAAGCCAAGGGCTGCAGAAACATAATACTTTCACCATGCAGCATATAGATGGCATTATTTTCTGTATCAATATTCAAAAAGGTGCTTGGAAATAACAGAAACACTAAGTAATAAAAATAAGTGTTTGCCCCACCTCGTGAAATGGTTTATCACCATCTACTTGCTAGCCTCACCTTTTCATCAGGCATTCATATTTGATATATAGTTTGAAAGCTGTAAAATAAGGAAAAGGCTGTATTTATGTTAACATTGTAATTGTGCAGATAACTGCACAGTAATCATGGCTCTTGCCTTTTACTTTATAATTATAGAGTATGGGGGCACCTGTGGCTCAGTTGGTTAGGCGGTGGATTCTTGGCTTCAGCTCAGGTCATGATCCCAGAATCATGGGATCAAGCCTTGCATCTGGCTCTGTGCTGAGTGAGGAGCCTGCTCAAGATTCTCTCTCTCTCTCTCTCTCTCTCTCTCTCTCTCTCTCTCTCTCTCCCCCCCCCCTCCCTCCCTCCCTGCCTGTCTCCCTCTCCCCTCCTTCTCCCTCCCTCTCCTAAAAAAAGAAAGAGTACAAATGATCAGATATATAATATTTTATAATATGTGATATATGTGCAAGATAAGCACCATTCTTTTGTATCAAAAATAAAGCTGGGGTGCCTGGGTAGCTCAGTCAGTTAAGCGTCTCACTCTTGATTCCAGCTCAGGTCGTGATCTTGTGGCTTCATGGGCTCAAGCCCCACATGGGGCTCTGTGCTAGCAGCACGGAGCCTGCTGGGGATTCTCTCTCTCCTCTTTCTGCTCCTCCCCCACTCATGCTATCTCTGTCTCTCTCAAAATAAATCAACTTAAAAAAAAAAAAAGCTAAGAAGACCTAAGAAAACAGTGTGTGTGTGCACATGCACACAAATTGTATATATAATCATATAATACATATATGTGTATGTATTATGTATACATGTATACATGTGTGTATATGTGTATATTTCATAATTATAATCAAAATGAAAACAGAACACTAAGCTGCAAAATAATAAAGACTTTTTTTGATGCATCATTTTAGTTCTGTGAACTGAAATAGGTTTTCTAATGAAGTTGATAAGATATATAAATAGATTGATGGATATAGCTATATAGATCATATATGCTTCTCCACCATTGGGTTTTCCCTATTCCTTCTGTCTTACCGTCTTTCTATTTCTCCATCTAATGTGCCCTCACTCCGCCCCCTGCCTTCCCACCCCACCCCCTTTCTGCTATATGGTCCCATTGAGTCCAGATGACTTTTGACTCATTATAGTTTAGGGATAGCCGATTATGGCCCTGATTTAATGTTTCTGGAAATATGTTTCTGTGGCCCATCTGAAATCATAGAATCACCTAGTGATGCTCACTCAAAATGCTCATTAATAGGACATCCCCCAGACCTGCTGAAACAGATCTGTTTTTAACAAGCCTCCTCCTCTCCCATTTTTATGCAGATTCAAACTTGAGAACCCCTTCCCTAAAGCAGTGATCCTCAGCACAGATGAGCACAAACATTGGAAGTTTCTTAAAATTGCAGGCACAACCACCATAGAACTGGCAGCTCTTACATTAGGTTTGGTGATGATGTGATGGATACTAGAGTTCAAAGTCTCCCACCACGTGCCAACTTGGAAATAATGATGTAATACCAAGGAGTATCTCTGCCATAAGGACTGAGAATCACTGCTGTGGAAGTCACTGTTAGTGTTGGGGGATTTGCTTCCCCAGGAATGTGTGGAATTATGAATATGTTGAGAACAGTTGTTACCCCTTGGATTTTGTGATGCTCCTGAAAACAAGTGGTTAGAATTAAAAAATAACATTACACATGTAACTTATTTTTATGTCATAAAAAGATTTCATTATATATAACATAGAAACTAAATAAATGTCTTATGAAATGGAAATGATTAATAGATAGCATACACTGCTTTCTGGTTGTAGTCAACATTGTAATAATTCTGAGGGTCAAAAAAAATATACAAAATGCTAATGTTCAAAATTGCTACTTGTGGTGGCCATGAAGATGTGCCGCTCAGATCAGAGAACATAAGTGACTAATGGGTCCTAGCTGCTACCCCTCTGGACCAACCAGGCACCAAAGCCACACCTCTGACAGGCTGCTCCCAGCCAATGCCTGATCACAGAGAGGATAATAAGGTGGTCTATTCCTGTAACAGGTAGAACTCCTGATATAGCGACTTTGGCACAAGGGCTTCCCATTTGGCCTGGCCGAATCTCTCTGGAACACCCGTTACAGTCCATAATTCTTCCTATAAGATCTCCCTTTCTTCAGTCTCTCCTTCCACAGGTGTCAAACCTACATCATGGTCTGGCTGGAGGCTTTCTCTGCTTCCTCTTGTTCCCTTTCCTCATCTTCTCTTATTTTCTTTACTATTAAGTCTCCTGCTCATCTAATCGCATCCTGACATGTGCTTCTTGGTAGACCTGCACTAGTACACTATGCTTCATTGAAAGCACTACTCATTTTGTGTTCTGTCTACTCCAACACACACACACACACACACACACACACACACACACACACACACACACACACTGGTACAGTGCTTATGCTTTCCTCAAACTACCTTCTTCCTGACCATCAGGATGGCTCCCTTCTGAGTGTCATTCTTTTGGTTTCTTGCTCTCTCATGAATGACAATGAATGGTAGTATATTTTTTAGGTGAAATGTCCTCTTTTGGCATTTTAATTATTCATTGTATCTTCCTGTAAATATAATGCTCCAAACAGTAAAGATGCAAAGGATTCCTAGAGACCCCTAAGGAGAACTTGTAATTGTGGAAATTTCAGTACGTGGTCAGGGAGATATTTGGAGGTCAGAGCCCCTCAGCCAGTACTCTGTAGGTAACTGTCTACTGCATTTATTTCTGTGTAATGGTAGAGTTATCACTTCTTTCCCTTTTTACTCCTGCCTCCAAAGTAATGATGAAAGCTGGGAAGGTTTTCCTTCTTCTCCAATTTACCTCAATAATGCCATTTCCTGCCCTATAAAAAAAGAAAGCAACTTTAAAACTAGTGTTTGTTTGACCTCTATTGGAATTATGTGGGAGAAATTGGGATATATGCAATTACGTAGTTTAATGTAAGTAGTTAAAAATGGAGAGGTAGGGGAAAATGCCATGGCTGTATAGTCATTGTCAACCATGGCCTGCCATAGTGACTATGCAATTAGAGTTTCTATATCTCAGCTAATATAGATAGGACATAAGCTAATACCCTAAGCTAGTAACCACTGCAAAAAGATCCTGAATGTTGAACCCTATAATACCTAAGGTCTTCAACAGACATAATAATACTTTCCAATTTTTATTCAGGATATTCAAGATGTTTCAGAAGGAATTAATAACATTTAAATAGATACTGAAGTGATTGTTTAAAAACTGATATGTAAATATTTCAAATTAAGCCTAACATTCTTTATAATTGCCTCTGTATTTACCCTCAATTAATTTATTTACTTACTCTTTTACTTGCTAAATTTGGAATGAAACTTCATCACTTCATTTGGATGATTGGTAACTATAGCAATTGGAAGGAAAATAAAAAGTAAATATGAAAGTAGCTGTAATCTGCTAAGCAAGTCATTTTAAGAACTGGAGTTGCAAATCAATTATTGGAGCTAGTGGTGGGCTTTATCAGTGGTGGGATTATACACTCTTTCATACAGTGTTTTACTCACCCATTTTATCCTCTTCTTTACACATGAATTCTTAAGTCAGAAAGAATGCCTTTGGGACAACAGTGAGAAAGAAAATAAATGTAATAGTGTCTTACTGCTGAAGAAAATAATCTGGCTTGTTAGTTTTTCAAATCCTATTATATCTGATTCCAAGCTACATTTTTGATATTATATTTCTGCTACCTTCTACATGGACCTTGAATACCAGCCAAACAGGAAAACTCACTTTTCCTAGAGCACTAGGTAGATGTACTCACTTCTGAGCATTTTGCCCATACTATTCCATCTTCTTAGAAATCATTAAGATGTAACACTCAGCCTCTGGGAAACACCGATCTACTCTCTGTTTCTCTGCATTCAACATTTTAAGATTACAAGTATAAGTGAGATCATATAGTATTTGTCTTTCTCTGACTTATTTCACTTAGCATACTGATGACAATAGTTAGTAATATTGTATTGTATACCTGAACATTGCTAAGAAAGTAGATTTTAAATGTACTCCCCCCCCCACCACATGCACAGTTAACTATGTGAGGTGATAGATGTGTTAACTAAATATACTTGTATGCCAGATTATCGTCTTGTACATCTTCAACCTATACAATATGTCAGTTATATCCCAATAAACCCGGAGAAAGAAAAAGATGCAGCCCATCTCTTAAGGACCAATTTATACCTCTCCTTTCCATGATGATTCCTTTGACTACCTAAGCAGGAAATGACCCCTAAACAAACAAAATACAGGACAGTTTACAAGCTGGAGCGTGGATCAAAAACCCAGCTGTACTGCTGTGTTTTCACAATTTAAACAAGTCACCTAACCTTTCTGAGCCTCGATGTCCTTGTCGGCTAAATGGGGAAAATAATAGTTTCAACAATGGTTTGTTTCAGAAATTAAATGAGTTATTATTATTATGCTTATGATTTTGGTATCAGTTTATCCCACAGAGCTGTACAGTGTAATTGTTTGCGACAGTTATCAACCTTCATTTGTAAGCTCCTTGTGGTTAAGCATCTGTTGTTTCTTCTCTCTGGCCACCATAGTTACATTTGAATTGTCAATGTTCAATGACTTTCTATTTCTTTTTCTTTTTCTTTTTTTGATAAATGGAGGAAACACAGAGTGAATTAATTCTAACTTCTATATCTGTTCTCACAATAGTTAATCCTCCTATTTGGGAATAAAAGTAACAGGCATAAGAGTAGCGACTGTCATATGATGACAGATGAGAAATTTACCTTTAGGAGCATCAGGGAGGACATACCTGGTTACGACTTATTGGAGGTAACTTTTGGAGTACCTTCCATTTGTTCTATCCCTAGGCAGCTGCTTCCTAAGTTTTTTTTTTTTTTTTTTTTTTTAAGCAACAAAAAACTTTAGGTAGACCTAAAAGCCAACAGTTTCCAATAAGTACTAGGGTGAAAAAAAGGAGAGTATGGAGGTTGCCAACCAAGAAGATACCAGGAAACTGGGGATATATATGAGGCTTGGATGCTGATACCTGACAGAGGCCAAGTCCTGTTAAGCTGGTTGGTCTCCTTTCAGATTTCAATCCATTGCACTAGACTAAAATCTGCGTGCTTTCAGTTTGTACTTCAAACCAATATAAAACGTTGTCCACATCGTTAGCTAAAACATACTGATGTGTGTTAGATAGGAATTCTAACACATAATTCTTCCTGTAAGACATAAGAATTGTCTTTCTACATACAATCGGGGATTAAAAGTTTTCAAACTTCTGATTGTTTTTAACATGTACACCTGAACACGTCTTTCATTTGAGCATAAAAAGTTAATGGTAAATGGGTTATGAGACAGAGTTTTGCTTAGCTTGTTTGTGGGTACATTCTCTTTCTGTCTGTAGTGTAGAAGGGTGCCACTACATTCCTGAGGCCTTTGTTTTCTCTTTACCCTCATTCATGATGACTTCTAGCAGAGGACCGAGTAAACAGGCCTGCCCTAGACCCATGTACCTTCAAGCCATTGTCACAGCGCCACCAGGAACAGAGCCCAAGGCAGGGGAAGTAAGAGGAAAAACATGTTACATTTTAGTTATTATTTGAAATATTAACTATTTAAAAAATACAGATTAAACTCCATTCATATTGACTTAAATCATTAATTTATCATAGGTAGTAAAGCCTCCTTAGAACATCCTTGGGTTCTCTGTATCTATATTCTTAGGAAAGCATGCCATGTGTTTTGGTACTGACATAGTAACAGGGAACACTTGTGTTCATGCCATTCTTTATGACCATCCTTATGATGTAGAGATTGCAATGGTTAATCTCTATTTTATTTGTTATGGGTCATTTCAATGGTCATTAGAATGCTTTAAGTTAGTGCTCCTGAATTTATTTAGTGGTGTTGAAGTATATAGCCCACAAGATGCGAATTCTTATTATAAACATTGCCTGGGCTCATCTATAAAAGAGAGAAGATATCAAGTAACCTATATCCCAATCTCCTAACTTTCTAAACCACTCAATGTAGTGGTCCAATAATCTCTTTAGAAACTGTGTGTTCCCTTAGGGCTGGGGCCATGGGCCATTCACCTCTGAATACACAGAGTTATGTATAGTAGGTATGTAATAAGTAGTCAATAAATAATGGTCAAAAGGAAATTCCTAAATGAGTCCCTTTTGTTGCTTTAAGGAATCAATTTGTGCTAATTATCCCCATGTAATGCATGATCTTATTTAGGATATTGGCCAGGTAAGTTCTACGGCCATATGAAGGGTGAATTTCCTAAAACATGCTTCAAAGTTACTGCAAAGCTTCCCACTGGGAATAACTGCTGGGTGTTCACTACATGCATCAGACATTATGCTAAAGTCTCTGCTTGGATTTTCTTATTTAATCCACACATCTACCCTACTGAGGACTATTACTCACTTCAGTTTACAAATGATGAGGTTGAGGTACAGTTGAATAACACTGTAGCTGTTGTTTAGCATTTTCCCAAAGTTACATCTAGTAAGTGACCTTGATTTCAAAACAGGGAAGTCTGATTTTACAGTCTAAAGTCTTAGTAGCCATTTTGCTCTACTGCCTTTTAAATACACTCAGAAAATGCCTATTTGACATAAGAAAACCACGTGGGAATCATACACTTCTAAGCCCATTCATTCAATCAGTAAATATTCATCATGCTTCTACTCTGTCTGGTTTTTCAACAGTCTCTTGCCGAGTTTCAGTCCTAAAAAGAGGGACCACTCCTGCCTTCAGTGTGTTCATAGCCTTTTAGAGGGTGATCCCACATGATGAGGACTATGCTATAGGTTTGAACATGGGACAGTGAGGTCAACTTCAAGGCATCTTCGGTTGACCCAGGTTGGTTTGGGATTGCTTTGTAGAGGAATTGAGGGATTGTCTCAGAGGGTGAGCAGGAGTTTACCAGGAGCACAAGATTGGGAGTGTTCAGGCAGAACACTGTGCCTAGAGATGTGGAGAGATGCAAAGATGAGAAAAATCAAGGCTGATATCTTTGGGCAAATTGAAAGTGGAACAGCAAAAACACAGAATGTGGGCAAAAAGGAGTCATATGCTCACCAACGCTATGTAGAAGCTCACACATGCCATTCGTGGTGCCCAGATTTTCAATGCCGGGTCTTCTATAAGTCAAACATATCAGTCTAGCCTCATAGTTTGAGCTGGTAGCAGCTCAAGGTAAAGACATACTCATGCATCTATCAAAATGTTAGAATTTGCCTCCTCTTGCATTCACTGTCCTTCCACAGACATATTTCACTTTCAGTTTCTTACATTAGTTCTGTAAGGAAATTTTAATTAATTGTTCCAGCAATTCCAGGTTGACCAACAAAAAGAAAAAAAAAATACAGGCTTCATGTTGATGGTAAAGATGATGGATGTTCCCTTCTTTTTGAATAGTTTTGCCGGGCATGATTGATTTAATAATAGGTAGGTTTCATTTTAATGCTAGTGATAACTGGGGGAAGAGTTGGCAAGGAGAAGAAGAGAGTGGTACTCTATAGCAGGTATTTAACGAAGACAGCATGAAAATCAATATTAATCCTTTGCTGGCAGCTGAAAATTTCAAACAACTTAAACAGACGAATGGGCCATAATGTCAGTCAGTAGTATTAGTCTATTCATTGGCTCCCTCTTGGACTAAATGAGAACTGTTGTTGATTAAAAATCCCTTCCAGGGATGCTGTAGCACATGCTAAGCAGTTCTTATTTTCCCTGGGGGCTGGAAGATGTTCCTCCCTTTGCCTTTTCAGGTCTTACTTTAATCCCATCAACTTCCAGGTACCTCTGTGCTTCTCCTGTGGGCAAAATTCTTACATGCCTTTTCAGCTCCTGGGCTGCCTGTCTCCCACCTACAGAGCAGGTGACCTCCCCACCCAGAGAGCGCATCTCCTACACACACCAGAGATAACCCCACGCTGTGACAGCTGCAGAGAGAAGTCCTGTGGAACAAATCCAACCTCAGGCATGGCCCTGTGGCTGCATTTCTTGTCCTTATCTGTGTATGTGGGTGGAAGACATGTCATGGGGAAGCTGTGAGAAAAATTAAGAAAGAAAGCACGGTGAACTTTCTATATGTTGTACCTGGTAAACAACTCCCAGGAGGATTATTATAATTTAGTTAGTCTGTCTGGGTTGGGGACATACAGGCATAGAGCTTAGGTTAAGATAGGCCTGAAGCTGGCCAGAGTGCTGGAATGCTTGGAAAAATGAGCCCTGATCCAGTCAGTCTCCCAGGAAACATTTAGGAATTTCCTGTGGTCTTACCTGGTACTTGCTTGCACCTGGTTAGTAAAAAGACACATGCCTGAAATATCCAAAGCAACTGGAAAGGTGCAGAAGAGATTAAGACTGCCTGAGTGAATGGTGAACAGGAGCTCCTCGAAGAACAAATTGGAATCTTTATGTCAATCTAGGGTAGTGGTACAGCTCTGTGGGATATTGATGGCATCTTCTTTCATTGAGGGTGCTGTAGTGTCCCCATCAATGTAGCATATTTATTTAGGTATGTCCTCGTGTCTTTGACTTACATTAATGGAACAAATGTGTTTTTTCTCTGTCTTTTTATGTCTCTCCATCAGTCAGATCTTTGTAATCATTGTGGCAATGAGTTTGCAAAATTGTTCTATTCATATCAATGATTGGAAAAGATCTAGAAAAATACGAATATTTTCCCAAGGTCCTTTTGGTGACAAAATGAGGGAGGGAGTTATCTACAATGTGATTCCCTGAAAGGCTGTCTCATGTTAGAAAGAATGAAATGAGATCATTCAAAATTATAATAGGCTGTAATTCTAAGAGTTATACCCTGATACCTACTTCACCTCCTATGGGAAGTGGATTCTTGGTTTCTCTCTAACTATATTCTTTTGAAGAGAGCAAACTAAAAATTTCAATTTCAGCTTTAGGAAAGCTCACAGAATTGGATGTCCAAAACCTGAATGGATGTTTGATTTAATTACAAAGAACCTCCAAAATGGGCCCATCATTAACAAGTTTAAAAATGGGTGAGAAGTAAAAAGAATTTCGCTCTTACTCATTTCTTACTGTAACGTAGGCGCAAAGTTATATGCGTCACATTGTTATCTTGATGATAAACATTTGATAGCTTGGTGCCCTTATACCATGTTGGATGAGGTCACTGGGACTTGGATAGATAATATTACTGGTGAGATATAACAAGAATGTATTCAGATGTCCCTGATTCCAAAGCTTATACACACTTTTCAACGCACCATATTCTACCTAAAAAAGAAAAAAAAATCTAGCATATGATAAAGACAAAGTAGACTAGAAGTCCTCCTTGACATCTCCCTTTCCTTCATACCTCACATTCAAACCTTTAGGCTATTTCTACACATTTATATAGACAGTTCAGTCCCCTGCAAGCTATCAGCAGCTCTTTCCTGGATTATGTAATATCCTCCTAACTGGTCTTCCTATGTCTACCCATGTCCTCATATTCTCTGGCCTTGACATAGAAGCTTGAATGGACCTTTTAAACTGTCAGATCAAATCACTCCTCTGATCAAAACTATCAGTGGCTCCCTACTTCACTCAAACTAAAAGGCCATTGTAGTTCACCAAAAGTGGTGAAGTACAGAACTCCAGATTTCCGTGCTTCCACAGAAGCATCTAATAAGCCAGCAAAACCTGTCAGAATCAACTTTTGCAGAACTCTGAAATCTAGTTATAACCACAACAACCAAGGGAAATGAGTGGAGAAAGATGCTGCTGCAATGTAGTAAGAGAGAGCAGAGGTGGTTTTGAAAGTAAGTTTTATTTCCAGAGAAATTTTAGGTTTACAGTAAAGCAAAATTAGGCAGGAAATACAGAAAGTTCCCATAAGTCCTCTGACTCCACATAAACACAGCCTCTTCCACTATTAATATTCTGTCCCAGAGTGGTACATTTTTATAATCAATGAACTTACATTGACATATTATCATCACCCAAGGTTTATAGTTTATATTAAGGTTCACCCGTGTTGTATATTCTATGAGTTTTGACAAACATACACCATTATAGTAAAATACAGAATAGTTTCCCTGCCCTGAAATCCTCTGTGCTCTGACTACCCATCCTTCTCTTCACTATAACCCACTGTGGTCAATTATCTTTTTATAGTTTTGTCTTTTCCAGAATATCATATAGCTGGAATCATATAGGATATAGCCTTTTCGGATTGTTTCTTTCAATTAGTAATTGGCATTTAAGTTTCCTCCATATTTGTCATCTGTCTGTCTTCTTTGGTGAGGTGGATAACGTAGAAGAAATGGATAAATTCCTAGAAACATACGACCTACTCAGATTAAATCTTGAAGAAATAGAATATCTGATTAGATCAGTAACAAGTAAGGAGATTGAATCAGTTATCAAAATCTGCCAGCAAAGAAAAGCCCAGGTGGCATCACTGGTGAATTCTACCAAACATTTAAAGAATAATTAAGAACAACCCTTTTTAAACTCTTCCAAAAAATAGAAGAGAAAGAAACATTCTAACTTATTGTATGATGATAGCAATACCCTGATAACATCAATTGATGCAGAAAACAGCATTTGACAAAAGTGAACACCATTTCATGATTTAAAAAATCAACAAATTGTAAATAGAAAGGAACTTCCTCAACATGATAAAGAGTAGTTGGGAGAAGCCTACAGCTAACATGCTTAATGGTGAGATACTTACGGCTTCCCCCTTAAGAGATGAGAAATAGGATAAAGAGGACTATTTTTATTATTTCTATCCAATGTTGTACTGGAAGTTATGGCCAAGAAATTAGGTAATAAAAGAAATATAAAGCATCCAAATTGGAAAACAAAAAAGTAAAATTATTTATATTTACAGATGATGTGATATTATATATATCCTTAAGAAGCCACAAAAAGCTATTAGGTATAATAAATGAATTCAGCAAAGTTGTAGAATATAAGATTAAAGGCCAAAATTAGTGATATTTCTAAACACAAGCAATGAACAATTAAGGAAATAGTTTCATTTCCAATAACATCGAAAAGAAAAAAATCCTTAGGGATAGATTTAATAAAGGAGGTGTAAGACTTGTATACTGAAACTACTAAAATATTGGTGAAAGAAATTAAAGAAGATATAAATAAATGAAAAGACCCCCCCATGTTCATGAACTGAAAGACACTATTATTGAGGTGCCGGGGTGGCTCAGTGGGTTAAGCGTCTGATTGTTAGTTTTGGCTCAGATCATGATCCCATGGTTCATGGGTTTGAGCCCCACATTGGGCTCTGTGCTGACAGTGCAGAGCCTGTTTGGGATTGTCTCCCTCTCCCTCTGCCCCTCCCCTGCTTGTGTACGTGCGCACACTCTCTCTCTCTCTCTCTCTCTCTCAAAATAAATAAATAAACCTAAAAACAAAGGCATTATTATTGAAATACTGTTACCGAAAGCAATCTACAAAGTCAATGCAATCCCTATCAAATGTTGTACATAAGTGGAAATGTTGATCCTAAAATTCATATGGAATTGCAGAGGATTTCAAACAGCCAAAATGGAGACAGAAAGATGGAGTACTCACACTTCCCAGTTTGAAAACTTACTACAAAGCTAGAGTAACGCAAACAGAGTTGCAGGGGTATAAGAAAAGACGTGTAGATTAATGTAATAAAATTAAGAGTACAGAAATAAACCTGAATCCAAAAAGTAATTTTCCACAGGAGTGCCAGGACTATTCAATAGGGAAAGAATTTTCTCTTCAACAAAGGGTGCTGGGACAACTGGATATCCACATGCAATAAAAGAGAGAGAGAGAGAGAGAGAGAGAGAGAGAAGGAGATGGAGAAGATGAAGAAGAAAGAAGGAAGAAGAAAGAAAAAAGAAGAAAGAAGAGAAAAAAAAAGAAGAAAGAAGAATCTGCTCTTCTCCTCACCAAAAAAAATTAACTAAAAATGAATCAAAGACTTGGCTAAATGTAAGAGCTAAAACTATGCACCTCTCAGAATAAAACATAGGAGTAAACCTTCATAACCTTGGGTTTGGCAATGGATTCTTAGATAGGACACCAAAAGTGGAAACAACAAAAGAGAAAACAGATAGATTGAACCTCATCAAATTAAAAAACTTCTGTGCATCGAAGGATACTATCAAGAATGTGGAAAGACAAAATTAAATAATTGGGTATAATTCTTACAAATCATATCTTTGATAAGGATTTAGTATCCAGATTATATAAAATTCTTAAATCTCAACAACAAAAGGCAAACAACCCAATTAAAAAATGAGCAAAGACTTTGAATAAATATTTCTCCAAGAAAGATATACATTCACTTGAAAGGATGCTCAATCTCATTAATCATTAGGGAAATGCAAATTAAAACTACAATAACATACCACTTGCCCAGTAACATGGCTATAATAATAATTTTTACAAAAAGAAACACAGAAAACAACATGTGCTGGTGAGGGTATGGAGAAATTGGAACACTCATGCTGTTGGGAATGTAAAATGGTGTAGCCTGTATAGAAAATGGCTTAGCAGTTCCTCAAAAAGTTAAACATGGGGTTATTGTATCACCCAGAAATTCACTTCTAGGTATGTACCCAAATGAATTGAAAACAGGTATTCAAACAAAAACCTACACACAAATATTCATAGAATCACTATTCACAGTAGACAAAATGTGGAAACAACCCAAATGTTCATCAGTTGATGAATGGCTAAACAAAATGTGGTATAGCCATTCAATGGAATGTTATTTAGCCATAAAAAAATGATTTGTTCTACAACATGGGTGAACCTTAACACATTATGCTAAATAAAAGAAGCAAGACGCAAAAGGTCATGTGTTACGTAGTTCCATTTATAGGAAATGTCCAAAATCCAGAGAAACAGAAGGCAGGTTGGTGGTTGCCAGGGGCCGCCGGATGGGTGGGAGAATGGGGAGCCACTTCTTTTTTTTTTTTAATTTTTTTTTCAACGTTTTTTATTTATTTTTGGGACAGAGAGAGACAGAGCATGAACAGGGGAGGGGCAGAGAGAAAGGGAGACACAGAATCGGAAACAGACTCCAGGCTCTGAGCCATCAGCCCAGAGCCCGACGCGGGGCTCGAACTCACGGACCGCGAGATTGTGACCTGGCTGAAGTCGGACGCTTAACCGACTGCGCCACCCAGACGCCCCAAAGGGGAGCCAGTTCTTAATGGGTATGGGGTGTCCTTTAGGGGTGATGAAAATGTTTAGAACTAGGTAGAGGTGGCAATAATTATTATTCCTTCGTGTTCAGACCACAGCCACCACTTGGCAGGAAGTTCAGGAATGTGAAAACAATACTGGTGTAAGTTTATAGCCCTGGGAAAAGAGGTACCTGAACATGTGATCTGGAATACTGGCTAAAATTGATACCAGACTCCAAATGGAGGTAAAAAGCCTCTAGTGACTTTAGGCAAAATAGCAAAGGAATGGAGCAACCTATGACTCAGTGAGATCAATGTCAACGTGACTAACTCCACATCCCATATCTGGAGGGCTGCGGTTGCCGACACACTCCCCATTGTTTGCAGGCTCCGTTCAGAAGCTGGGCACGTCCCAGACTGCAGGTGGCAGACATCAGTGACTCAACAGCCCGCTGCCAGAAGAGGCACAGGAACGTACCTAATTATAGGTCTGAAACTACAAAGCAAAATGGAGAATTGAAGGAGTTCAATTACCCAAGGAGTTTGGGAAGAACAGGATCTTAATCCCCCTACTTTCTTTCTTTGACTGTTTCCTTTGGGCAATGACTTTTCTTCAGCCTGAATCTAGAGCAGTGTCTCGAAGTGTTCTGTTCTGCCATGTTAACAGATGTTATATGGAAAATAGGTTCTTTGGAAATGCTGCATTAAATGAAGTTAAACAGGCTTTGTTATTGCAGGACTTCTGAAAGTTTTGTTGTGTGCTGACCCTTTAGGAAAGGAACGTAGCATTTATTTGCCTATGAAAGTCTTGTTTTGTTTCCTTGGTTTTTGTTTTGTTTTAGTCAAATGTCTTGCCAGACCGATACTTCAAGGAACACTTTTCGGGAAATGCTAATCTAATCTAGATATTTTCTGTTTGCAATTTGTTTTTTTTTTTTTTTTTTTTTTTTTTTTTTAGTTTTCTTCTGCTTTGGGAAATTTTTTTTTTTTTTTTTTTTTTTTTTTTTTTTTTTTTTTTTTTAGTTTTCTTCTGCTTGTTTGCAATTTGTGTAACTTAAATCAGAGGACTTCGAAGTTCCTGGTATCTATATGGGGCTGTTGAAAATAGTGTGGTGCAAAGAAAAGCCCACCGGGCTTGGAATCCACTCATCCAGCAATGAGAATCTAGAGTTAGATTCTAGATCTATCAGTGCCACTGTATTACCTTGGGCAAGCCACTTTTTCTCTGTTATCTAGTCTATAAAGGGAAGACTTGAGCTAGCTGCTCTCAAAGATTTTTCCTCCTAAATCCTCTGAAATTCCAAGTCCTTTGAGGGTGGACATGAGATTTCCCCCATTTAACGTAACATCTGACAATATTCCACAGACATTCATGATTCTACACAACTTTTTTCCAAAATCATTTTTAAAAGTATTTCATCTCTTCTTTGATTGGAGATGTTTCCTTTATCATGTACCAAATTCCCTTAAAAACCTTGGTCTGTTTCTGGACTTTCTGGTTTGTTCCATTGTTTTGATTCTGCAGTACCATACTATGTAATTATGGAGACATTTTAGTTGGTTTTGCATATAATTTGGCTACTTTAAAATGTTAGCAACATCCAAGTGACTAATGGGAATAGGAAATACAGTTCACTTCTATTGCCTTTGGCATCATTTGAATATTAAAAATGTGTCTGCTATCATCTAGTTGATGTTCTAGAAGGATGGGTCCATTGGATGGCTCTCATAGAATTCCATGGCTGCCCAGAACATTATTAAACAAAATTGAATCAATGCACATTTCATCACACTGTCCTCATCTCAGTTTGGGGAAACTAAGTCAACAAGCTGTATCCTCATCAGCCTTCGGGACTATGTAGCCAACTTTTCATCACTTGCTTGACCACCTGAATCATGAGCATGGCCTTCTCTGGCCTTTGAAATTTAGACGTGGTTCTTTCTTTTTGGCTGTCTATCTGCTTGGTTTTCCCCATCACCACTTTTAAATACCTATGCCCCAGACAGTTTTGAAGTCCTGCTTAATGATCGAGGAATTGATGAATGATTACATGAATTGATTATAAAATTAAATATGCCCATTTGCCAATCTGTGTGCCCATCTTTGAATAACCAGGTTAGCCCTCACCAAATTCAAAAGCCATGTTAATTGCAGGCAAAATATTGTTCTACTTACTGCAAGAAACTGGACGCATATTTAGTCTTGCTATCCTCAGGAAAAAACAAAGATCTTTATATTATGCTTTGAATGCTGCAAATATTCCCATGTTACGGATTTTGCATCAAGCCTTTATTGCAGGCCTTTAACAAAGGATATTTTCTTAAACTAAATGACTGATACTAATAGTAGTAGGTGACGTGGGGCTATTTTTTTTTCTTTCTCTCTTTTTAAAATTTCAAACAACCTTCATCATTTGTATCTAAAAGGAAGATTTTCATGTTCACTGGCCTACAAGAGTCTTTGGGTAGTTACAGAAAGTTTAGGTAAACATTCTGAAAGCCAATCAGATTTATTTATCTTTCATTTTGTGTTTTAGAAAATGTAAAAGCAAGGCGTATACTGCACATAAAATTTTGCTTGTTTTTTATCTCCAGATATTTATTTTAACTTCCACCTGGGAGAGATTCAACTAGCCCTTTATGATGTCTGCATCAAAATATGCAAACTAGAAATTAGTTTTAAGGTTGAAGGAAAAGGGAGCTGAGCCAATAATAAATAAATAAATAAATAAATAAATAAATAAATAAATAAATAAATAAATAAAAGTAAAGGAACCAAATGCTTGATAAACCTGGCACAGTGTCTTTCATAAGTGAGTGAAGTATTCACAAACTATATTAAAAAGAAGAGGAATATTTAAAATAACTCACACTTCACATCCTGCGGATACAGACACAAATCTCAGAAGTAATTAAAATAAAGATATCAAAGGGGAGGGCAAATACCCCTGCAAACTCAGAATGGTAAAATATACACAGCCTGACCTCGGTTACCATTGAATCAAATAAGCTGTTAATTACAAAAGGATGAACACTCTCTGGAGATAACAGCAAACTCCGGCAGTCAATAGGATGTGATAACATCCAATACAATCAAGAAACATTTGAGTTGAGCACAGGATTATACACGAGGATTGGAGGATTAGGAGACATGGCATTTCTGAGTCTAGTAAACAGAAAGCACAAGATGCCAGCTGAGGAACGTATGGGAAAGGAAAGACAGATGTGATGAATTAATCACTAGGAAACCAGGGATATAATGGCACAGTTCTGCTCCTGGCTGGCTGGGAACGAATGCACCGAGATGACCTCTCTTGCATCTCTAATCTTCCATTATGAATTGAGTGCATGTGTGACCATAATGTTAAGAAATTCTAAAAACTCTGTAATTGTTGTTGATTTTTGGTTAAATAGGAGAGTGGCTACTTTGTATCACTTAAAAATTATGAGGCAAATTCCCTTTAAAAATCCTGGTATTACAATAATGTCACTCATGGTTGAGGTTAGAGTTGAAGGCATATTTTAAGACAGAGAAATTAATTTTGATGAACATGAGTACCTGATGTTTATCCTATGTATTAGTTACTTATTGCTGTGTAACAAGTCATGGCAAACCTTAGTGGCTTAAAACAATACATACTTTGTGTCTCATAGTTTCTGTGCATCAGGAGTCTGGATGTAGTTTAGCAGGGGTGCCTCTGCTTCAGAGTCTCTCACAAAATTCCAGTGAAGGTGTTGAATGGAGCTGCAGTCATCTCAAGGCTCACACTGAGAAGGATCCAGTACCAAGTTCATTCACACGACCGCTGACAGCCTTCAGATCCATTCCTGAGTTTGGTCATGTGGCTGTTGAAGGCCTCAGGTCCTCAATGCCTGGTTGCCTAGATATATCAGTTCCTTGCCAGCAGGTTTATCTACAGGGCTCTTCATAACATGAAAGCTTGCTTTCCCCAGAAAGTAAGAGGTCCAGAGAAATGGGCAGGGGTGTGGGCTGGGGAGACCAAGAGAGAGAGAGCCCCAAGATGGAAGCCACAATCTTTTTGTTACCTAGTCTCAGAAGCAACATCCTGTCATCTCTGTTGCATTCTATTATGTAGAAGATTGGCGTCTATTTTAGCCACTCAAGGAGACAGGATTATACAAAGTCATGAGGATGAGAAGGTGGGGATCATTGTGGGCAATGTTAAAAGTGGTCTTCTACATCCTACCAAATATTCATCGGCCAATAGAGCAATATTGAAATACTCATAAAAAGTCCTTTTGCAGTTCCTAACTAGTTCTCTTTAGCATTATAGCTAAGTGTTTATGGACAGTAAAGTATGTATGTACAACAACTATGTAGAGACAAGATTAAGGAGCTTCTTGAAGGGACCTACAACTTATTCCTTTTATCCCTCCACCAATACCTAGTAGGAACTCAAGTTGGCATCTCAACTGATACTTTCGAAATCTTATTTGACCCTTTGGCAACATGGGCATTGTGAACCACTCCCTCTGCAAAACAACTCTCTTGGCTTCTGAGAGTACTTTTCTATTCTGGTTTTCCACCTTCCTCTCTGACTTTACCTGTTAATGTTCATCATATATTTTTTTGTCTCTGCGTATGTACTAAATTTTGATATCCTTTATGGTTTCCTTCTTAGTTTCTCTGCCCACTCTATTTTCTTTAAGTTGCCTTATGCATATCCATACCCATACCCATGCCTTTGATATTGATGATCACCAGAGAGGCATCTCCAGTACAGAAATCTCCTTAAATCTCATGTGACTCATGCATCCACAGACTCCTCATTTCCACTATATTCTTTCATCCCTTTGTCATCTTTATCATCTCAAATGAAGGCAACCCTGTAAATCTGTTGTCCCAAGTAGATATATGATAGATAGATAGATAGATATGATAGATTCCCTTTCCAACAGGAAAATTGGCCAATAATTGTCTTTCTATATAATTTTCTTTTTTTTTTAATTTTTATTTATTTTTGAGAGAGAGAGAGTGGGGGATGAGCAGAGAGAGAGGGAGACACAGAATCAGAAGCAGGCTCCAGGCTCTGAGCTATCAGCACAGAGTCTGATGCAGGGCTTGAACTCATGAGCGGCGAGATCATGACCTGAGCCAAAGTTGGATGCTCAACCGACTGAGCCACCCAGGCACCCCTATAATTTTCTGTATACTTCTCAAATCTTCCTTCTCCCTTCCAATCCCGCTGCACTGGCTCTAAATTGAGTATATTTCTCAATCTAGAATAACACTGTAGCCTCCTAACTGGTTACTGCCTCCGGTGGCAACAATTTCCAACTTGTCTTTGTGTCAACAGAATGATATCTGAATGATTGAAAACCTTTCCCTGGCTCCTTGTCACAGTCATGATAAAAATCCAAGCTACTTAGCATTTGTGTGCAAAAAACCTTATGTTCTTTACTTTCTTCTTTGCTTTCATCTCCTGATCTATTCCACATGCATTGAATGTTCTAGTCATTTGGAACCACTTGCAGGGTCCTGAAACTACTTTCTTATGCACACACAGCTTCTCAGCCTTGTATTTTTGTCAGACTCCCCTCTAATTGGCTAAAACTGTTTCATTTTCCCTAGCACAATGAAAGAATTGCTAGGTCTAGAAGCCTTCTTGGAATTGCTCCTCTCCACACTGCCAGCCCCACCACATGCACACACACACATACACACATATGCCCCATAGCCGCAGGCTGACCTGAAGGCCCTTCTTTTATCTTCCTGTAACATCCTGACATACCTGTATCATTGCCATGACCATTCCACATTGTATTTATCTAATTACGTAGGTGTTTTTCCTGTTAGACTGTGAACATCGTGAGGGTAGGATTTTACACATTTTCTGCATTCCAAACATCTAATTCAGAGTCTGGCATAAAACAGTGGCACAAGAATGTGTGATTGAATGAAGAAAAACATGTATGCATGAGTGAATGCACATTGAATTCTCACCTTTTGACCAAATACAGTGTATAATCAGTTTAATATATTTAATTATCATGAGAACTTCTATTTTTTAAAGGGGAATGGAGAGTGAGATTAAGAAGTGTGGAGCTAACTATTTCGCAGTCCCACCAGGTGAGGACCAGAAGTGGGAGTCTCAGAAATTCGTAGTTGAAATGGAGAGCTGCATTTTTTGAGCTGATTGCAAAATTGTGTCTGCCAAGCATGTTCACTAGTTGACCTTCCATGCCCCACGTGCTTACCTGTAATTTTCTTGGTGCATCCAGCCACTTGCTGCCATGTTGTGATTAGTTACAGTCAGAAGTTTCCCTCTTCTGCAAGACAGAGGGGTTTTCTCTGTCTGTGCCCAAGTCTCTTCTGCTTTGGAGGCCAGTTGTGGTAGGATGAGCAGAGATTGTGAAGGTGTGTCTTTGGTGAAACAATAACTTTTGACAGACTCTCTGGAAAAATGGGAAAGAGCTATAATGAAAGATTAACTTCAGTTAGCCAAAGTCAAGTCCAGGGTTTCAGTTCTTGTTGTGGTTGAGTTTCTAGAATCTCACCATAGCAGGATTGGTTTATAATTCTGTTGAGTGATTCACAGAGTGATAATAACAGAGTAAGGAGGTTGTTTTTGGCCTCTCTTAACAGTTCAAATTCCTTACAGATACCATCTTATTAATTCTCCAAACATGCCTGCTTCATAGAGGAAAGCATTGAGCCTATGCTCACAGGTAGGTACTTGAGTCCGTTTCATTGCCTTGGGGCAGGACCACACCCAGTGCATACTAGAAAAGTGAAATCTATCTGGTTTGATTGTGAGCCTGTGGGCCTTTACTGCCTTCTGTCCTCCCTGAAGTAGAATCCCTCAGCTACAATTTTAGTCTGTATTATTACTAACATTATTACATAAGTACACTGATTTAGGGTCCTAAATTCACGTGTGTGTATGTGTGTGTGTGTGTGTGTGTGTGTGTGTGTGTGTGTGTGTGTGTAACTAACATGGGATTTCCCCTGAGGGAAATGTTTTTGTTTTTTGTTTTTTTTGAGTGCAATGAGAGGGTGCTGAGGTTCCTTCCTCTCAGTCTCTCCAGCACACAGCCCTTGTCACCCTCTCTCAGTTACCATCTTGAATGACACTTCTCTTTGGATAGAACTGACTAATAAGTCTGTCTTCAAGACTTCACAGACTTCACAGCTGTAGCTTTAGGCAAAAATAGGAGAAAGGTAGTTGTGAGAAAAAACCTTTCCTTCCCTGGTGGGCCACTTCTTCTCACCCCCCACCTTCTCCACCCATCTTCACTTCCCCGGTTGTCCTCAGGGTATCATTTGCCTCTCTTTGTGGTCTGATAATTTATTTATCCAAACATACCATCCTTGACTCACAATGATACAACATGCTGCTTTTCTAAAATGCATCAACACTATAAGAAAAATCAGATACATGATGAAGGACCAAATCTCTTATTGTCATGCTTTAAGCATCAGCCAGCAGAGAAAGGAGAATTTTTTTTTTTTTTCATCTGAGACTTCTTGCCTCTCCTGTTTAGGAGACCATCCCACATTAACATAAGTAGGATCTCCCTGCTACTCTCAACTCATATTGACACAACATCTCAAGCTTAGACCTTTGGTCTAACTTCCTCACCTCCATTATCAAAACCCTCATCCAACCACACATCAGCTTAATTTCTTTCATGCTAATCTCCAACTTCTAAGCTAGCAAACAGTTCAAGAGTTCTGATCCACAATATGCAGTAAAAGTATGCTTTGTGATTCCAATGGTAAAACCTCAAGGGGCACTTGGGTGGCTCAATCGGTTAAGCGTTTGATTTTGGCTGAGGTCATGATCTCAGGGTTCATGGGTTTGAGCCCCGCATTGGGCTCCGTGCTGACAGCTTGGAGCCTGCTTGGAATTCTCTCTCTTTCCCTCTCTGCCTCTCCCCAACTCGCGCTTTCTCTCTCTCTCAAAATAAATAAATAAACTTAAAAAACAAAACAAAACCTGGCATTGGTGAGGATGGAGAGAAACTTGAATTCACCTACATTATTGCTTTTCACAATGTGGTTTTGGATGTGAAAACTAGACCTGATGTATCAATTTCTTTCCACCATTGAGGGAAGCTATTCAGGGATGAAGCTGATATAGGAAATGCCAAGCCGACCAATTGAAAGACACAAAGTCTTTGATGACATTATTGATCCTCTAATTCAAATCAACTCTGAGGTTACCCCACCTTTGTTCTTCCTAACTAATGAGCCTCTCCATCCACTTTACCTGTTCAGCCAGGTTGTATGCTCCTTGCTTCTCAGGTCACCCTACATTATATGCATAATATGGGATTGTAAAAAGGCTGTAAAAAGAAAAATATGAATCTGTATATACTAAGGAAAATAGAATGCAAGATAATATAATGCAAGATTGCTATATTCAAAAAATTGAGATGCAGAGCATTGTGTATAAAATTGATATTTGAACCTTTATGTATTCATGTTAGTTTATATGTCTATCTTTGTATCTTTGTTTACTGAAATAATGAATATTTCTTTCCTTATGTTATATAGACATATAAATAAGATGCTGTTGGCCATGGACATGGTAACAAGGAGTTGGGAAGGAGGACAAGGACATACTTTTATCTTACACATTCCTAAATTGTTGGGATTTTTTAAATGGGAATTTTTCACTTAAAAAATTGAGAATGACAACTAATGAAAAACTTTTAAAATTCTACCTTGTGCCAGACAGTACTAGGCTTGGATACTATAACACTAGCTTTCAGGTGTTCATTGGCTAAAGGAGATAAAAATACATAAACAGGTGTAGTAATATGTTCATTAAAAGTACGGAGATAATGTTAGAGAAGAGAGGTGCTTAATTCTGCCTGGAAAAGTCCCATACATGGACTTTCCTATAGGAGGTGAGGCCTGAACAGAGTGCTAATTTGGCCATAGGAGTTTAACAAACAGACCAGAATGAGGCTGGGGTGGGACTTTCAGGCAGAAGTTATGTCACTTCTTGAGCACATAGAGGGATAGATTTATCTTTCAGGAGCTGTGAATAATCGGGAAATTCTAGAGAGGCCACAGGGAGGGAAATGAGGGCAGCATGGCAGGTAGAAACCAGATAACGGCAAGCCTGTTTGCCATGCAAAGAAGCTTGGATTTTACTTTTTGGCAACCTAGAAGCCATTTGCCAAGACTAAAAACTCAACCAATTTCTAAGAATAAAATATTTTAAACAAATACAAAAGTATAAGAATAAAGAGTAGAGGGTATAATACAACAAAGTTCAGTTGCTCACCACACAGTGTGCCAATCTTAATATTTGCTATAGAATTTTTTAAAAGAAATAATACATTGAAAATATAGTGAAAGCCCACTATGTACGCTTCCTTTATTTAAAATCCCATTGCTTCCAAAGAAAAACATAGCTCTACTTTATAGGTTAATATTAATGTAAGGGACAAAACACACAAATACGCTATACCATTCATTTTTTAATTCTTAATTCAGCCCATTCACATGCCATCAGACAATGGATCAAATAACCATGCAAAATAGGAAACTATGGTCAGCATGCAGCTTTTCCACCTATCAGCTATCTTCTCATAAAACAATGCCCTTTAGAATCCAGAGGTATGCATCTGCTGTGATTGGAAACCATTAAACACTGACCTCATACTGGAAAGGGACAGGATGATATGTAAATTTATTTTAAAAATGAGAATGTGGGGGGGGGCGCCTGGGTGGCTCAGTCTGTAAGTGTCCAACTTCGGTTCAGGTCATGGTCTTATGGATCGTGAGTTCCAGCCCCGCGGTGGGTTCTGTGCTGACAGCTCAGAGCCTGGAGCCTGGTTCAGATTCTGTGTGTCTTTGTCTTTCTACTCCTCCCCTGCTCACACTCTGTCTCCCTCTCTCAAAAAAAAATAAAACATTAAAAAAAAATGAGAATCATGAAAGGTCATCATGAAAAGCATTGGTTTAAGAATCACTGAGATTCTTAACTTTAGTTCATCTGTTATTGACTTCATTGATATACAGAGATGTGTGTTTGAATTAGGTGTACATGCATGTGTATCTTCAGGAAACAAAATAAGCTGGTTCATAAGAAGTACAATTGACAAAGTGGTTCTTGCATTAAAAGCAGCTCCATCACCTTGTAAAATGGTGGCTTGAATGATACTCAAAAAGCTAATCACTTTGACACAAGTACAAGGCATTCAGCTTGCTACATACCCTATACCGAAGAGAACACGACATCTTTCTCGGCACTTCCATTTACTTACTTCATGCTGTTTACTCCGCATTGTTTAATGCTAACAAAACTTAAATGCAATTGCTGTAAAAGGAGAAATCTTAAAAAGCACAAGAAAACATAAATATTTACTGAACACTTAACATATTTAAGAGGATGTTATGCAGCTTACAGCAAAATTTAAAGGAATAGAACATCTTGGAGCAATAAGGAAGTCTTTTTTTTTTTTTTTTTTTTTGTAACTTCCAAGTGTGATGAAGGACTTGTGTTTATAGCCTACAAACGCACACTAAAGTCGCTTTAAACAGTTTTGAGAATAAATAAACACTCATTGCTATATTTTCTAGATTGGTGCTAGGGAGTTTTAAATACCTGTGCAGTCTATGTCTAACCACATTTTGATATCTCCCAGCCTCAAAATGTAATTATCTTCCTTCCTTTTTAATTAAGAATGTCCCATCCTGTTACCCTTCAAAACTTCTACCCAAGTAGAATTACCCATTCTACGGCCTTGCAGAATTCAACAGTCAAAGTTCTCTGTTTTCTTTTTTCCCTAATTTCCCAGCAATTAAGAGAAGAGCTAGAGTTTTAGCATATGGCTTTGTTTTAAAAATCTGACAGTAGGAGTGCCTGTGTGGCTCAGTCAGAAGAGTATGCACCTCTTGATCTCGGAGTCCTGAGTTTGAGTCTCACATTGGGTATAGAGATTATTTAGGTAAATTAAAAAAAAATCCGACAATAAAAAATAAAGTAAAACACAGCGAAAATTAGTGTGATCTTTTTCCATTTTGTGATTCTTCCTCGCCCAGATATTTCATCCAATACAAATAGAATCAGCTTCTTTTTTTTCTAATTTTTTTTAAAACATTTATTCAATCTTGAGAAAGAGAGACAGAGCATGAGTGGGGGGAGGGGCAGAGAGAGAAGGAGACACAGAATCCCAAGCAGGCTCCAGGCTCTGAGCTGGCAGCACAGAGCCCGAAGCGGGGTTCCAACTCAGGGACCGCGAGATTATGACCTAGCTAAAGTCGGATGCTTAACCTACTGAGCCACCCAGGTGCCCCAAGAATCAGCTTCTTAACAAGCACATTCCCAACTGGGTACAACTGCTCTGCTTTAATAATTCCATAATTCCTGTCCCCAAATCTAATATTTCAAATCTCGCTGAACCAGAACAAAACAAAATTTAACTAATGTAAAATGATTTGCAACTAAATAAAAGGAAAATTTTAACTTACAATCTGGCCATTAAATAAATAATTTATCATAAAGCATATTCGTGCGATAAGTATTTATATTCATACATTAATTATATATCATAAACATTTATATTTATAAATAATGTCTTAATATGGTACATGCATATTTACAAAAAAGTTTGTTCATTAAGTATAGAATATTTATGCATATATTTTTATACTTTTTCTCATTAATCCAAAATTCACTCTTTTTCTAGAGTTAAGAATTTCCAGAAACCAAAAATCAAATAGATTAGGATAGCAGAAAACATTATTTTGTCTTTTTCTTATTCAGACGATCGAGTTGGAGACTATTTCAAAGAGACTGGAAGACTCAGTTGGAAATGCTGTCAAAAATGCATTGAAAAGTTTAAACTTTCTAAGGAAGGCGACCAGTTAAAAGGTTATAACTGTAATCCAGATCAGTGAGTGCTGTTTGGGCCTCTTGTGGCATGGCAGTTAGAAGGGAGAAATGGCAATTGCTATAAAAGACATTTTGAAAGAAGAAATAACAAGTTTGGGAGACCATTTGAAAATAGGGCCTGGAGGAAACAGAAGTCTCAATGATAACTCTTAAGGTTTTGGACCTGGAAACTTGAGGCATTGCAGGTGCCATTAACTGAGACCGGGAAGCTGTGAACAAATGTCAGCTTCGGGAAAAGAATCTCAATGCCCTTCTGGAGCTACTGACTTTCAAAATTTGTATAATGTAAACAACATTATTATTACAGTTTTATAGATGAAAAGCTTAGACAAGAGGCAGTAAGGAATTTTTCCAAGGTTACACAGCCAGTAACTGAAAAAGCCAGAATTTGAACACAGTCAGCTTTCTTTCTGATCATTCTAGCGAATTTTTAAATCTTTTGATTGATACAGATGTGGTCTTTTTCTTTAAAAGCAACTATGGGTAATAAAAAGCTTCTAATTGGCATCTGGTCTTTATCAGCCCAAAATGGCTGTTTGAAAAGACGCTTTTACTTTCCTAAAGATTCATGGCCACCATTACCTGGGTTCTGGACCCCAGTGGTCCACTTACTGTAACTCAATATGTGGGATCATTGGTCCAAACAATGGGCACTGAACCCAGGTGGAACCAATCACTGCATTTCTTCAAAAAAAAAAAAAAAAAAAAAAAAAAAAAAAATATATATATATATATATATATATATATAATTTAAAATCCAAGAATTTCTTGGAATTGCAAATTTAAGATCATTAAATAGCCATGTACTTAATTAAAGGAGGGAGCTGCATGAAAGAATGAAGCCAGAAATAATGGATATTGGGCCTAGGAGAGTGACTCTGGTAGCATTTTAAACTTGATTCGGGTCACCTTTGAGGACCACCTGCACTTCCTCTTTCCCTTGGTTTGGTTAAATGAAACAAATCTTGTTCCTACCTAATATATTTCAAGTCAAGTTTTTATCACTCCATCAAGAGAGTCATAGTTCATACAGCCATACAACTGAGGGAACTTGAACAGGTTAGTTTAAATCCCTGTATCAGTTTGCTCATTTGCATATGGGAGAAGCAGACATGTACCTTTTAGGATTTTTCAGAGGATACAGTGATATCTGTAAAGTATCTGCCTTTCCATACCTAAAACTTATTTTATTACCTTGAAAAGTACCAGTCACGTTCACTTCAGTGACCTCTTTCCTTTGGAAAGGTTGGTCACCTAGCATGGCATAAACCAATCTGTCTAGAACGCTGTAGGTTACCCATCACAGGAACCTTCGTGTCCCTAATTTACCTTTCCTTTCTTCTGCATATCCTGGATTTATTCAAGTGAGGAGAGACTGGAGAAAATGCCTGGTTGATTTCTGTATTCACACTACCTGAAAAATTCCTCAGTAACGCTTATGAAGTTGAGACACAACAGGTGTATTTCCTTAAGAAAAAATCATAGATGTGAAGGACTAATTTCCAACACATTAAAAATTCTCTGAGTATTGATTGTGCTCCAAAATCTACAACAGCAGATTTTAGTTGTCTCTCTTTATTGGAATATTATATTGATTTTGCAAGTTTTCAAATTAATCCCCCCTTTCCTTCCTTCCTTCCTTCCTTCCTTCCTTCCTTCCTTCCTTCCTTCCTTCCTTCCTTCCTTCCTTTCTTCCCTCCCTCCCTCCCTCCTTCTTTTCCCTCCCTCCCTCCATCCTTTCTTCCTCCCCACCCCCCTCTCTTTCTTGCTCACTCTCTTGTTCTCACTCCCTCTAGATGAGGAGCACAGGCTGGATACAGAGTCTCAGGTACCACATAGCTTCCCTTTGCTCTTTCTTGTGAGCAACTATTACCCTTTGGAATCATCTCTATTATTACTCAACTCAACAAGGAAGGGTCATTATAACAAGAGACCAGAATTAAGACCTCAAATCAAACATCACGCTCTGATACTATGATACTTTAAAGTATCTGTCAGCTTTTGGCATAAACTGTGGTACAAAGTTATTCATTTTTACCAGGTGGTTTGAATAAAAGAAAAAAATTCCACTGATGGTAGGAAAATAAAATTCTAACCTTCTCCAAGTTTAGACCTGATGACTTTGTTAGTAAAGACATGGAATCTAAGAAAGATGGTATACCTTTTTTAGGTACAAGAATCAGTATTTATGGAATATGTGTGTATTCAGTGTTCATCCATAACAAAGAATACAAAGTAATTAGTAAGCCACAGCTTCTAACACGGGTTTCACCCACTTCAGCAAATGCTTCCAAGATCTTCATGGCTAATTTAGCATCTTGCTTATAGGAGATAGGTAGGTGATATTTTCATTATAGGTAAGAAATAGGAGTCTAAGAAATTCATTACCTTTAATGCCTACTATGGACAGTTGCCAGGCATCATTGCCTTCCAAACCAATCAAGGATTGGAAGAGAACAATTTAAATGAGCAGAGCTTTAATTGGACTGGTATCTAAAAAAAGCTGCAAAAAATTTTTACACTTTCTGAATGGAAGAGCACTCCTTCTCCAGAAGCCTTCACAGTGTGTGTTATTCTTTTTTTTCTAGTGGAAATGTTTCCTGCCACATACCTGTTTAGGAGGTGAAAAGCCAAATTTAGCTTTCCTTTCGTACAGCCTGGCAATTAAGCTTTTGTGTTAGAGGAGAGTTTGGGATGTTCATTGTAATAATAGTTATCATCATGGAAAGGTTTTATTAAGTATTCAGGGCCTATTGGACAATATACATGTACACACACACGCACACACACACACACAAAATCCCTCTTTTCAGAGAACTCCTATCTTATATCTGTAAGATGAACATCACAAAGAAAATGCCCAGGGTTTGGTGCACACACTTGTAATACCAGTCCTCTCCACATAAAAAAGTTCATTGGTCTCCTCTTTCACGGATGTGGATTTGAGGCTCCAAGTAGTTAAGAGACCAGCCCACAGCCATAGAAGTGAGGGACAATAGTCATCTTTCTACCACACGTGTTTCATGTTATGTTTATGCATTTGAACAGGCTTGCCACAGGCAAAGCTGCAAAACTGGTGAAGATTGGCTTATTTGACTCCGCCTCCTACTCTGGGCTCTTTATCTCTATACTGTTCACCTTCTTGCAGCTCTCATGACCCTTGTCTTCCATGATCTGCTTCCGCCTACCTCCCAGGTGTTGCTATGAGCCTTCATAGATACTCTCCCCTGCCCACCCACACCTAACATGTCGGTTCCTCAGAGTTCTGCCCTAAACCCTTCTCTTTCCTCACTGTACTCAGTATTCCTGAAGGATAGCTTTCATTCCCGTAGCTTCTGCTACCACCTACAGATTGATCTCACCCAAATTTGATATTCCCAGCTCAGACTTCTCTCCTATATGCTGTTGTTGCCTTGATAACCTGCCGGTACTCTATCCCCATAATGAGCTCATTGTATGCCCTTTGCTACATGTTTCTCCTCTTGCTTCCCCTATCTTACTCAGTGACACCCTCATCTATCCAGTTGTCCAAGCCAACAACAGCCTCAGAGATATCTTTGAGGTTTTCTTCCTTAACCACTCTTTTTATATAATCGACCTCCATATCTAGAGATTATGTTTAAGACCAAGAACGTGTCTGCCTACTTTTCCTTCAGTTCTCCTTGTCATTGCCCACTCTTGCTCCTTTATGGCTCACTCGAGAACTTAGGACTATAGGCATCTAGGTTTTTCCTAGCATTTCTCTACTCAACCTACTACTCACGGCATTCCGGTTTTCTGCTCCCACCTGAGAAACCTCATTCTCCTCATATCCAGGGAAATAAGGGGTGTCATGTTTAAACTGTTTTCTTCTCTCGCAAGCCCTCAAATCTGTACCTTATCATGTTCCGCGTCAACTTGCAAAGCTTGTCTGGTTTGATATCAGCCATCTCCTCAAAACCTCATCAAGGTAGGAGGATTTGGCAAGAGGGGCCAGGACAGCCAAGTGCTCAGTAACCACTTCAGCCCCCTGGGGCTTGGCAGCTGCTGCACTGACTCAGCCATGTTCCCAGTTAAAATGGTTACAACATTTTTTCAAGAGCCTTTGTTCTTGGTTTGTTTGAGATGCATGTTATCTAGCCTTTAATGCAATCCAAAAGGAAGACAATAAACAGAAATAAATACAGTTAAGTCAGTGGTAGCACAAAATTATCTCCAGGTGAAATAATAAATGAAAAATCTTTGGCTCTTTGTGTCCAACGCCCATGATACATCTCCCTGTGCTTCGCTCTCAAAACTTGCCCCCGAGGGGTGGAGATAGAGGTGGAGGGCGTGGAATTCTGTAGCAAAGTAGCAGAGTAAGAGACACGCGGAGCCTCACCCTTTTCTTCTGCCTTTCCTTTCTCTAAGTGGAGTCTTTTTGTTATCTTGAAGTAGATTGGGTTGATAAACTCATGGGGCTTTGAATTCACTCTTTTTTTTTTTTTTTCCAGTTTTTGATCCTTACACAGTCACAAGAGTCTAAACTAAAATTTTCAGTCAAATAGCACACATTCTTACACTGTTAGCACTGGAAGAAATCTTACAGATTACTTTATTCAACTCACTGAGTAAAATGAGGTAATAGTAAAATGAGGTAGGGAAACAAGAGGTCTGTGATCACATGATGACTGGATATCAATTGACAAATAATAGTGTGTTGACTTCCTTCTTACTTAAGTCAATGCTTTTGCATACTAAAAATAAAATTGGTTTGCACAGAAAGCACCAGGATGCAGTGGATAAGCAATGATAGTTGAGTCAGACCAAGCAAGTCGTAGCTGTCTGATTCTAGCTCAGTCGCCTTAGTTAGATTAGTCTCAATTTTTCCATATGTAAAATAGATATAGAATTAACCATCTCATGGAGTTGTTATGAATGTTAAGTAAAAGTATGTATGTAAAATGTTAATATCGTGCATAGCATAGGATTTTTGTTTTTTTACTCAAAAAAGGAAGAAAAATAATAATATATTAACAGATTCACCAGTTATGTCTGAACTTTAAGGGGAAAGAAATTAAAGACACAGCTCTTGGCTTTAAGGTGTACTGAAAAAAGTGAAGATATAAGCACATCATTTAACCTTTCTTCCCCTCCTTTAGATTTTCACTGGTACAAAATGCAAATTAGGGAGCTAGCCACCTTACCCCAAGGATTAGCCAAAAACCAGGATGACTCATCCATGTAATCACAGCTTAAAAGAGAATTTTTAGGTTTTTTAGTTAATAACATATACACATTCTAAGCAATGATTATACGATGAGTGATATGATCTGCCAATCACATAAAATGAGTGCCCAGTTTATATAGAGAGTATGTTCATCAGGGAAAAGGTATGCTGGAGGCGGAGGGAGATAAACAGGGCAAAGCCTCTTAGACAAGACCAAATGGGCTGTGGGCTGAAAGTTGCAGGAAAGGAGGGACCTGATTTAATAGCGAAAGGGCATTTATGTGTGGGAGAAATTATTACATAGATTAAGGTTAAGCAATTTGTTTCCTTGACAGTGGATGAAATATTTTCAGTTTAAATGCCCTAACAACTATTGTGTAACCAGAGGTTTGTCTTCTATCTTCCCTTATCTTTCCAATCAGCACACTTCAACAATTACACCCTTTGCTCCAAGGCACTCCCACCCTTAAGATCTCTCCCATAAATCAGGGAGTCGCTTTAAATATGTGCTTTACCACCTTCTGTTGCAATAGGACATACCAACAGCACATAATCTCCACGTGGTGTTTTTCCGGAGCTGGAGTCAAAACCAATTTAAATATCTAGTTTCCCTCAATCTGCCTTTCGGCATAAGATATAGCAAAAGAAAGAAAAACAAACAAAAAAAAGGAGGTTTGTTTGTTTGTTTCTTACAAAGTTGACAAGGGAAGAAAGTAGTAATAGCAAAAATAGAAGGGTGCCTTTAGATTGTAGATAAGGACTATTATTAGAAGACTGTGTGTGTGTGTGTGTGTGTGTGTGTGTGTGTGTGTGCGCGCGCGCATGCATGCGCTTAAAATAAATACAAATTTAGGTATAAGAAAACAGTTTGGCCACCAGTGGACATTAAAAAAGAACAGCTGACTTTTTAGTATATTTCTCACTTTAGAGCTAGAGGTATTACCTAGTTGACTGGTTTTCCAACCACATTCTGGTGAGCCCAGATGTTTCACAGAGGGGGTTAGCAAATTGACCGCCCCACCCCCACGCATGTGCGCACGCACACACGTTTGATATGGGGCGCCTGGGTGGCGCAGTCGGTTAAGCGTCCGACTTCAGCCAGGTCACGATCTTGCGGTCCGTGAGTTCGAGCCCCGCGTCGGGCTCTGGGCTGATGGCTCAGAGCCTGGAGCCTGTTTCCGATTCTGTGTCTCCCTCTCTCTCTGACCCTCCCCCGTTCATGCTCTGTCTCTCTGTCCCAAAAATAAATAAACGTTGATTTGTAGGCTGACTCACTAACAAACAAGAAGGATGCATCTTGGAAAGTGCTTGTGACTTTAAAAATGCAATCATTTTAAGTCAAATGTGTTCTTTTTTTTTCAATATATGAAGTTTATTGTCAAATTGGTTTCCATACAACACCCAGTGCTCCTCCCAAAAGGTGCCCTCCTCAATACCCATCACCCACCCTCCCCGCCCTCCCACCCCCCATCAACCCTCAGTTTGTTCTCAGTTTTTAAGAGTCTCTTATGCTTAAGTCAAATGTGTTCTCAAGAAAGCAGTGACTTTGGAGGCGTCTGGGTGGCTCAATTGGTTAAGCATCCGACTTGGGCTCAGGGTGGTGATCTCATGGTTTGTGAGTTCCAACCCCATGTTGGGCTCCGTGCTCATAGCGCAGAGCCTGGATCCTGCTTCAGATTCTGTCTCCTTCTCTGTGCCCCTGCCTGCTCGTGCTCTCTCTCTCTCTCAAAAATAAATAAACATAAGAAAGAAAGAAAGAAAGAAAGAAAGAAAGAAAGAAAGAAAGAAAGAAAGAAAGAAAGCAGTGACTTTAAAAAAGCCTTTGTTTCTAGGCAAATATGATAAAAGTGTCCCTTGTGCCAGTTCTAGGCAGCCAACACCAAGGGAACTCACATGAGGGGCCGCTTATTTGCAGGAAGAATAATTGGAATTGACATGCTATCTTCTGGTGACACTCAGCTCCAGCCCACTTCTCATCAGACTCCCCATATTCTCACCTTATCCCTATATCTTCCCTCTGAACCACTAACCAGCATTTCTCTGATAATCACAAATTATTGACCTGAGGCACAAGTGATGCCCTAACACAAGTGATTTCTCAGAGCAGGTGTACAAACACCATGTCCCAAATGGGAGCGATGATGGAGCACCTTGTGGGGCCACTCACTGGTGACTCTGTATTACTTACACCAATTCGCAGTCCCATGGTGTACTGCTGTAACAATTTCTGGTAGCCTGCATTCTCATTGACAGACAAGATTTTTTTTTTAAGCTTATTTTTATTTATTTTGATAGAGATATAGAGAGCAAGTAGGGGAGGGGCAGAGAGAGAGGGAGACAGAATCCCAAGCAGGCTCTGTGCTGTCAGCACAGAGCCGGATGGGAGGCTCAAACTCATTAACCGTGACATCATGATTTGAGCTGAAGTCAAGATTTAGACACCTAGCTGTCTGAGCCACCCAGGTGCCCGACCAACAAGGTCTTTTGAACAGGGATGTGTTAATAAAGCATCTAAGCACACAGTTAAATACACATGAATGAAGAACTGCTTATTTGAGAGTTACTAATATTTAGTTTATGACAACAGTTGCTACTTCATTAAATATTCCAGAAGCTATTGATTTATAGTAACCATTTCTTCATATGGATAAAGAAAGTAAAGGCCAAGGAGCTGAAGTGAATTTCTCAAAGTCACACAGGTTGTAAATACTGGAGTTGGCACTAAGGCTCCTCGTATTTGGCTACGTGTTGAGAAGCCCCCACGCTTTCAGAGTCACAGCATCGCAGAATGTCGGAGTGATGAGGGATACTAGCATCCATTTAGTCTGTGATATTCTAAAAAAGAGATGAATGATAGAAGCATTCTTGAGTTATAGAATTCTAGGATTCAGTTCAGCTTGATTCGAGAATTCTGGTGCTACCTACCTCTGCGGGTGTTAGCCTCTTTAGACTTCTGTCTTCTCAAAAAATGAGTTTGCACTAGCTAATTATTCTGACTATCAATTTTAACGGACTAATAGCAGTTGTTTTTGGTAATGGTAGCCCATGAACCCTTCGAGAACCTTCTCTCCCTCAACCTCAGTCACTTGCTGTGGGTCATCTGCCTGAAAATGAAGCCACATAAAAGAAAGAAGACCTGCAAGATGGAGACAGAGAGCCTTAATGTCATCGACTGAGACTGTGGATTCGTTATAATGAGCCAGGAGAGTCCCTCTTTTTTGTTTAAACTAGTTTGGGTTAAATTTTGGTCACAACCTTTAAAAAATATGAGACAAAATCCTTGGAGCATCTCAGCATGAAAACTGTACAGCTTTGTGAAGAAGGAATCAGCAAGAAGAAATGTGCTTAGAAATATAGAGGAAAATATGAAATAAACTTAAAAAAAAATTTTTTTTAACATTTATTTATTTTTGAGAGAGAAAGAGACAGCATGAGCAGGGGTAGGGCCAGAGAGAGAGAGGGAGATACAGAACCCGAAGCAGGCTCCAGGCTCTAGGCTCTGAGCTGTCAGCACAGAGCCTGACGCGGGGCTCTAAGCTCACGAACCATGAGATCATGACCTGAGCTGAAGTCAGACAATTAAAAGACTGAGCCACCCAGGCGCCCCTGAAATAAACTTTTTAAAGAATAGTATCTTTAAGCGCTCTCTGAACATTTTTTATTGTTTTTATTCCTTGAAGACACCATAGCAAGCTATAGAACTTTGGAAATGAGGCCCTACTTTTTTTTTTTTTTTTTTTAATTTATATATGAAATTTATTGTCAAATTGGTTTCCATACAACACCCAGTGCTCATCCCAAAAGGTGCCCTCCTCAATACCCATCACCCACCCTCCCCTCCCTCCCACCCCCCATCAACCCTTAGTTTGTTCTCAGTTCTCAACAGTCTCTTATGCTTTGGCTCTCTCCCACTCTAACCTCTTTTTTTTTTTTTTTCCTTCCCCTCCCCCCATGGGTTCCTGTTAAGTTTCTCAGGATCCACATAAGAGTGAAACCATATGGTATCTGTCTTTCTCTGTATGGCTTATTTCACTTAGCATCACACTCTCCAGTTCCATCCACGTTGCTACAAAAGAGACCCTACTTTTTAAGAGAGTCTCCTTATATCAGGTGTATATGCTTTTGCCCTGAACCATTAGAATAAGAAAAGGAATAAAGGAGCAGGGAAGGGCATGGCACCATATTTTTAGCAGCTTTATAAATGTATGTATTAGATTTATTCAATTAATAGTTGTCTTAACAGGTTGGACGATTTTATCATTAACTCGAGGTTTCATTCATTTATAATACCATTCCCTCATTAAATATTCTCTAAGAGGATTTCAGTTGAGTATTTAAAATGAGGCACCATAAATCTTCTCTCTTTAATGAATTTATTCCTTTTTAAGGAATTAATTAAAATCAGTTGTAGACGAGAGATATGCTGTCAATGAATAAAGTAGCGTCCAGGCAAAGGTTAAAGAGTAGCTGTCGTTAAATGAAATGAAGCACATTCTGAAGGCAGCTTGTTAATGGAGAATTTTCATACTTAACATGCACCAACAAGAAGTTCGATACTCAGAGAAATTATACTCCTCTGAGATTACTGTGCCCTTCCCTTTTTCCCTCCCTCTTTCCTTCCTTTCTTTCTTCCTTCCTTCTATCCCTCCTTTTAAATACATAAAATTGGCTTCATTCCTGTTCTGAAACACACCTCTGCTTTCATCAGGAACCTGGACACGCTGGGATACCAAATTGTCATAATTCTCTTGCCTCAGTTCTGAGGCTTCATACTTAGACGTGGAAAAGAAGGTAAAGAAAACAGGAGACACAAGAATAGTGAGAGAGCTGAACTTTCAAAGTAGGGGAAACATCCTTTTAAATTTAATTCACAAACTGGGAATGGAAATGTCATTGCCTCACTCAGAGGGTTAATCACTTTCTAATTTGAACTGGCAAATTTTATAATGACACTGTGAAATTAGCAGCATTTTATTGTGTTAATTATCTGCAGGACACTACATCATTACTTCTAATAAATGTAAATGAGATTGTGTCTCCTAGGACAATATACAGACAAGGTGAATTTTTATTGGCTATTTACAGGATTCCAGCACAGTCTTTCTTCTTTTTTTTCCCTTATAAAATACTTTCAGTGTTGGCTTACCTTGCCAATTTCCCTGTATTTTATTTAATATAATATTGTAAAGGTCATTAAAGTTCTCCTTAGCTCACTTGAACTCATTTTCACTCAAAGCGGTGGTGATTATTAAAAACCATGTCAAGTGTCAACCAAGACTGAGAACCATAATCATATCTGAGAGTAGTAAAAAATTTCTTTTTATTTAAAAAAAAATTTAAGTTCATTTACTTTTGAGAGAGAGAGCACACACAAGCAGGGGAGGGGCAGAGAGAGAGGGAGACACAGAATCCAAAGCAGGCTCCAGGCTCTGAGCTGTCAGCACAGAGCCTGACGTGGGACTCGAACTCATGAACTATGAGATCATGACCAGAGCTGAAGTTGGACACTTAACTGACTGAGCCACTCAGGCGTCCCTCAGTCTTTCCTTTTAAAGGTATTTAAAAACATGTTACCATTCACCCACTTGATTCAACTGTGTATCTACAGACACAATTCTGCAATGGCATGAACTAGCAAAATGTTGAGGTCAATGGTAAAAAGGAAATAAAGTTGTATTTTTTTCTGAATCATTCAGTAAATACAGAAATTAACAAATACACAGCACTGTGCCAGTCAACGTTGATAAATACGGTTAGAGACCTACTCTGAGCTAGTCACCACATAAGACTGCAAAGGGTATGAAGGAGAGAACAGGCAGTTCTTAGCCTAAAAAAGTAACAAACTAAGAGAGAGAGAAGGAAAACAAATATAGAGAGGTAAGTAACAAAATATAGAGATAAGTCTTTCTTATAGAGATAAGATATATATGACCCAATAACCCATATAATGACCCACATAACATAATATGACCCAAATAAGGAGATACTAAGATTCAAAGGCAAGGGATCTTGGTCGCATGCTAATTATGTGTATCAAAAAGAAGGAGATGCCATTTAAGAGGAAACTTGAACAGAAAAATTAGATTTTGATAGCCTGAGATAAGGAGAGGGCACAGTGATAATGAGTGATAATTAGTTCAACAGTAATAATAGCTACCAATTGAACAACTACAATGTGCTAACACATTCTATACATTAACACTCATTATCCTAATAGCCTTGCAATACAGATATGATTCCTATTTTATAGATGATGAAATCAGGGACAAGAATATTAAATAATACATCCAAGATCACATAGACAACAAGCAGACGAGTCAAAATTCTAGGCCATTTCTGTTTAATGTAAAATCTTGTACTGTTTTCAGTGTAGAATGCTGCATCTAAAAGCAAAATTTGTCAACAGATATTTTCACAATGGGTCACCACCTAGTGGGATACCATAGTTCTGAGAATAAATCAGAAACAAAGCTCTGTCTCTTTCTTGTTTTATAAAAGATATTTATTTATTTTGAGGGAGAGAGAGTGGGGTATGGGCAGAGAGAGAGGGAGAAAGAAAATTCCAAGCAGACCCTCACAGGGCCTGGCACCAGGCTAGAAATCACAAACCATGAGATCATGACCTGAGCCCGAATCAAGAGTCAGACACTCAACTGACTGAGCCATGCAGGCACCCCTCTTTCTCTCTCTGATCTCCAGATTTCTCATATTTAAAAAAGGGAGAACTGTAAGTACCTATATAGATTTAAGGTGAGGATTGTATCAGGTAAGGAATGTGAGCACTTAGCATTGTATCTGGCATTCATTAAAAGTCATAGTTATTTCTTGTTGTCATAATTGTAAATGAAGTCAATGTTCTCTCACAGAATTAGTTTCATTCTTCATTTCAGTTAGTAACTGCCTACCTTCCAACCATTTCATCTTTTTTTTTTCTTTCTGGCATTTTATACATAGAGTGAGGATCAAAAGTAAATGATGGATCTGAACTAGGCTGCTATTTTCAGGTTAACTTTTGCAAACTTAAATGAAAGAAGAAATTTGAAACTCACAACTGAAATTTACCTTTAGTGTGCTCAAACAAGCAAGAAATATATAGCCAGTACCCATAGTGTTCAGTGCCATTCTAGATCACTGGCTCTACAGAGAAAAGAGAACATGGCTCCTGCCATCAAGGACTATTTAGTTGGTAAGATAAGACAAGCATGCAAACAACAGGGAGAAGTAATAGGAACTGGGTTATAATTCATGGCTTAATTATGAAACAAAAACCAGGAAAATTATAGGAAGTCAGAAGAAGGTGGACTACAAGGGAGAGGCATAGTCCCCTAATGGAATTACACCTCGCATGATGAAAATAAGATTCGATGGACTGCACGGAAGCCCATGTGGATTATGTTTGCCTGAGCTTTATTACCACAGCAATCTAACTATCTTCATTGTGAAATTATTGGAATAAATTATCTCTTACTTCAGAATGGAGCTATACTGAGGAGTTGAGGAAGGGGTTTTGACTCCAATTAAATATGACTGGGATCATTACAGAATCAAAAGTGTTGTAGTAATAAGACCCAACAATTCTATAGGTAGGAAAGTTGCTTTTCATATGCGAAAGAGACATGTAATTAAAATATTACTAATGTTAAAGTGGGTATAATGGCTTATATTATAAAGGTCCTTTTTCAGTAAAACTAAGCAGTATTCTCATTTTTTTTTTTTTCAGATTAATACCCAGCAGTGGAATGGCTGAATCATGGTAGGTCAATTTTAAATTTTTTGAGCAACCTCCATTCAGTTTTCCATTAATGGCTGCACCAGTTTACATTCCTGCCAATAGTACGTGAGGGTTCCCATTTCTCCATATCCTCTCCAGCATTTGCTATGTCTTGTCTTTTTGATAACAGCCATTCAAACAGATATGAGGTGATATTTCGTTGTGATTTTGATTTGAATTCTCCTGATAATTCGTGATGTTGAAGATCTTTTCATGTGCCTCTCAGCCATCTGTATGTCTGTCTTGGGGAAAATGTCTATCTAGAACCTCTGCCAATTTTTTAATTAGATTGTTTGTTTTTTGCTATTGAGTTGTTTTGAATTCTTTATATATTTTGATTATTAACCCCTTGTTGGATATATGATTTGAAGATACTTTCTCCCATTCAGTAGATTGCCTTTTCATTTTGTAGATGACTTCCTTGGTGGTACAGGAGCTTTTCAGTTTGATATATTTCCACTTGTTTATCTTTGCTTTTGGAGTCAGATCTAAAAATTTAATGTTAAGATTGATGTCAAGGAACTTGTTGTCTATATTTTCTTCTGAGGTTTTTATAGTTTCAAGTCTTATATTCAAGGCTTTAATCCATTTTGAGGTTTTTTTTTTTATGATATAAGATAGTAATCTAGTTTTATTATTTTGCATGTGGCTGTCTGGCTTTCCCAAACCATTAACTGAAAAGATTCTCCTTTTCCATTGTATATTCTTGGCTCCGTCATAAATTAATTGACATATATGTATGGGTTTATTTCTGGGCTCACTGTTATGTTAGATTGATCTCCATGTCTGTTTTTATGCCAATACCATACTGTTTTGATTACTATATGTATATAGGATAGTTTGAAATCAGGTAACCTAATACCTCCAGCCTTGTCTTTCTCAAGATTGTTTTGTTTATTCAGGATCTTTTGTGGTTCCATACAAATTTTAGAATTATTTTTTTCTAGTTCTGTAAAAAGGGCCATTGGAATTTTGATAAGGATCACACTGCCTTATAAATTGCTTGGATAGTATGGATATTTTAACTATATTAATTCCTCTAACCCATGAGCACAGAATATCTTTCCATTCAGTTGTGTCATCTTCAATTTCTTTCATCAATTTCTTAAAGTTTTCAATGGTATTATAAAAAAAATCAAAAACACTAATTCAAAAAGATATATACACCCCTAATGTTTATCACAATATTGTATACAATAGTCAAGATATGGAAACAACCCAAGGGTCCATTGATGGATGAATGGATAATGAATATGTGACACACACACATACACACACACACACACAGTGGCATACTACTCAGCCATAAAGAAGGACATCTTGTCACTATGACAGCATTGACGGACCTTAAGGTTATTATGCTAAGTGAAATAAGTCAGACAGAAAAAGACAAATACCATATGATTTCACTTATATGTGGAATCTACATAAACAAAATAAATACAAAAAAACACAACTCATAGGTATAGATAATTAGTGGTTATCAGAGAGGAAGGGGGTTGGTGAGTGAGAGAAAAAAGTGAAGGGGGTCAATTATACAGTGTTGGATGGTAATTAGACTTATTGTGGTGATCAATTTGTAGTGTATACAAACATTACATTATTATAATTGTATATTTGAAACTAATATAATGCTATATACCGATTCTACCTCAATTTTTTTTTAAAAAAAGTAAAGAAAACACAGAAGGAAATCTTTGTGATCTTGGATTAGGCAATAGCTTCTGAGATATGACACAAATGACACAAGCAACCAAAGAAAATATCAGATAAATTAATCTTTATCAAAATTTTAAACTTTTGTACACTAAAGGAAACCACGCAAACAGTGAAAAAACAACCTGTAAGATGGGAGAAAATATTTGCAAATCTTAATCTGATGAGGACTGAGGATCCAGAATAAATAAAGAACTCGTAATTCAACAGTAAAAACACATAACCCAGTTAAAAACCAGAGGATTTGAGTAGACATTTCCCCAAAGAAGAAATACAAATGTTCAATAAGCACATGGAAAGAGGCTCAGCATCAAGACATGTTAGGGAAACACAAATTAAAACCACAATGAGACACCAGCTGACATCCACTGTCACGCTATACTAAAAAAAAGACCAACAATAACAAGTGTTGGTAAAAATGTGGACGAATTAGAACCCTCACACATTTCTGGTGATAATGCAAAATGTGCAGCTGCTTGGGAGAAGAGTCTGGCAGTTCCCCAAAGAGTTAAACATAAAGTTACCATGTGACCTACCAATTCTACTCCCGGGTATATAACCAAGAGAATTGAAAAGAAATGTTTACACAAAGACGTGTACATAAATGTTGATAGCAGCATTATTTATAATAGCCAAGAAGCGGGAACAATGAGAATGTCCGTCAACTGATGAATGGATACACAAAATGTGTCGTTTCTATACAGCAGAATATTATTCAGCCTCAACATGGAATAAATTTATTGATACATGCTACAACATGGATGGACCTTGAAAACAGTATGCTAAGTGAAAGAAGCCACACAAAAAGGCACATATTATGGGATTCCATTTTTATGAAATGTCTTGAATAGACAAATCCGGAGAGGTAGGAAGTAGACTAGCATTTGCCAGTGGCTGGAGGAAAAGGTGAGAGGGTAATGATGGGTACAGTGTTTCTTATTGGGGTGATGAAAATATTCTAGAGTTAGCCCAGTTTTCCAAAGTCCTTGTTCAAATCAATGAATGAATAAATGAAATAAAGAATGACAAATTATTTCTCTTTAAATGTGAATAGAATATTTTTATGTTTTTGTGTTCTCCTACTCACATGTAGTTGCACAGCATTAGAAAATATTATAAGCCACTGAATTGTGTACTTTAAAAGGGCAAAAATGAATTATACCTCAATTTTTAAAAGTACTAAAGCAAACAAACAAACAAACAAACAAACCCTGAACGGTGGGTGGGAAAGAGTAGGAGAACACAAAAACATAAAAATTTTCTACTCAAATTTAAAGAGAAATAATTTGTCCTCCTTTATGTCATTTATTCATTCATTGATTTGAACCAGGACTTTGGAAAACTGAGCTATCTACTAAAGCATCATTTAAAAAAATATAACCAGTTGGGGGCGCCTGGGTGGCTCAGTCCCTTGAGCATCTGACTTCAGCTCTGGTCACGATCTCGCAGTTCGTGAGTTCGAGCCCCACATTGGGCTCTGTGCTGACAGCTCGGAGCCTGGAGCCTGCTTTGGATTCTGTGTGTCCCTCTTTCTCTGCTCCTCCCCTGCTCACATGCTGTCTCTCTCTCAAAAATAAAGATTAAATATATATATAAAACCAGTTGTAGGATAGAAAGCAAAATGTATATTTAACTTACTAGGTAAAAATAATGTAGGGAAATAGATCATAAGGTGTAATAATTGGAGCACAAATTAGCATGTCAATTGACAAAATAATAAGATATGTTCCCAAGTCTGTATGTAAAAACAATGACTCTCAGAAATCAAAACATAATAACAGATGTATAACGAACATGTTAATTGACAAAAAGGTATCAGGAAGGTTGAAGGTCCCCATGTGAAGACAATTCTAGGATTAGGTAAAAAATCCAACTATATACAGTCAATAAGAGACATACATAAAACAAAATGATTGAGCAATGTTAGGAGGATGGCTGGGAAAATGCAAACAAAAAGGAAGCATGAGTGATGGCATTTATTTAAATCAAAATAAAATCCAAACCATGAGGCATTGGTGAGTATAGTCCTATTATGCTGATAAAGAGTAAAATCTACAATGAAGATATAAGTGTCATGGGTTTGTATGTGCCTAACTACATATGACCACAAGGTATGGAGCAATTGTTTTTAAATATTTTTAAAAGTTGACAGTTCAGCAAAACAAACAGATTACTCTTTGCCTCAATAATTCTAGGGTATGTTATTACATCATTTCAATGAAATGTTATTTAAATAAAAATATCAAGTTACAGAAGGATATATTCAGTGTATGGCAGAGACTGATTAATGGTTCAGCATACTCATTTTCTTTCTTCCTGGCTGCACAGATAAATGATATTTCCCAGCCTCCCTTGCACGTGGATGGGCCATGTAGATTGAGTTCTAGCCAATGGAATGTGAATGGAGTCATCCATGCCACTTCTCCACCTGTCCCTTAACACCTCACCCCCCTCCCCGCCCCGCACCACATGCAATTGCCCATTCCTCCCCTTCACTCATCTAGCTCTTGTCTTGCAGGAGATGGGGCAGAAGCTAATACAACCGTCGTATTCCTTACTCTGACAAAGATGTCTCTTCACCATGCCAATACGACCACGGTTCACTTCTACCTAAAGCCCGTCAGAAACAGTGGTCTGGCCTTTTGAGGCCTTCGTGATCTGTCTCCTCTAACTCCACCTCCTGCCTGGTTCTTCTTTTTGTTCTTCTGTAGAAATATCAATACATTGGAAGCTCTGTTGTAAAGGCTACAGAGCCACAAGATGGAAGTAGTCTGGGTCTGTCATCTTGCTGATCAGAAACACCTATTGTACAGATAAGCGAGACCTACACTTCTATGGTGTTTACACCATTATACCGCAGTTGGGTTTTACAGCAGCTTGCATTATTTGAACTTAATACAAAAATCATAATTTGTGGGAGGGGACGGTGGGGGGAGAATTAGTATGTGGTTGTCTATGTTTTCATACATATCATACTTTGTCACAATTATTTGCTCCCATACCCTCTGGATGTATTTTTAATTATATGCAAATAAAAATTAATTGTGTTTATCTCTGGGTGACAGGATTAGAAAGGAATTCTGTTTTGAGATGCACTCTTATTTTCCATATTTTCTATAAGGGACTTGCTTTGCTTTTATGATCACAAAATATTAAGCTTATTAATTTTTAAATAAGAGAAAAAGCAATCTCCTTTCTCAGAGATCTTAGAAGTACAGAGAGAAGCTCCTTGTACATTAATGACTTGTGAGGAAACGTACATGTCTTAAGAGCTTTTAAGAGCTTACTAATCACGGAAAGGACTAGTCATCCTTTCATTTATTCATCAAACATTTATTGAATACCAATTATTTGTCCAGCACTAGGCCAGGCACTAGAGATACAATGATATAGTATATTTGCCTTTGCCTTCACAGCGAAGGCTAAGTTTTTACATTCTCCATTCATAATCTATTTTGAGAGATGGTTCTATGAACAAATTATAGTATGGTAAAATGACTGTAACAGTGTTAGGCTAGTGATAGACTAGAAAAGAGAATAATTGACTCTGTTTTAGTAGTCAGGGGGATTCTCACAAGAGGAGGCTGTTGAGCTGGATTTTGAAGAATAGATGTGTCTGCCAAGTGGATAAGCAGCGAAAGCATTCTAGAAGAGATGCTAACACATGCAGGGAGCATGGCACCTTTGCAGACACCATGTCAATAGCTTGGATGGCAGAGGTGCAGCTCCATAGAGGAGAACTGCGGCAGGAGGTGGAGGTAGAGGAGACAGGTCACTGAGGCTTCGAAAGGCCAGACTATTGTTTGTAATGGGCTCAAAGTAGAAGTGAAATGTGGTCATACTGGCATGGTAGAGACGTCTTTGTCAGAGTACGAAATGCAATGGTTGTATTAGCTTCTGCCCCATCTCCTGCAAGACAAGAGCTAGATAAGTGGAGGGGAAGAATCAGACCTCTGGGCATTTCCCAGAGAGCCTTCTCAGGCTTTACCTGGCTTGATGGTACAATGTCACCAACCCCTGCACCTTGGGAAACCAAATGGACTCAGTTGGTTCATGGCATATACCAACATTTATTCCCCAACATTTATTTCCCCATTTCTACCTACCTAGAGAATGCCTAACTGCTCAGGCAGCCCTTCCTGCAAAGTCAGGACAACCTGCAAATGACTGAAGCTGATCTTGAGCTGCTTTTCCCGCACCTGAAATATGAGCCAGTTTTAAAGATATGTCTAGCGCACTGGGCACGTGTTTTACAAAGTGTTCACATGTTTTGAGGGCAGTTAAACATTGGCTTGTTTGCAGCTGTGCACTTTGAACATCCCAATACTGATACTCAGCATTACCACCACGTCTTCTCACCCATTAATGCCAATGCTGTAATGACTTGCCATCTTGCATCTTTCCCACTCACCATCCAACAGATTAGAATGCAAATCCCTTTTCTCTCTGCACAGCCCACTTAAATCCTGAATATGCAAATTTGAGGGGAAAACAAACAAATTAGTAGTGAACAATAAAGGTGCATTTTGTTGTTACAGTATAGTAACTATTTATACATATCATATTTCTGGCTTTCATTGTGTATTATCATAAAGTCAAGTACGTGCTCCCACGGTTAAAGCTAATCTAGGTAAAAGTATTAGTTTCCTAGTTTGGATATAACAAATCACCACCAATCTGAGGGCTTAAAACAAGAGAAATTTATTTACTCCTCTGGTCTGGAAGCGGAAGTCTAGAATCAAGGTGTTGGCAGGTCAGTACTCCATCTAGAGGCTCTAGGGGATGCTCCCTTCCATGCTTCGTAGCTTCTAGTGGCTGCCAGCAGTGCTGGGGGGTTCCTTGACTTGTGGCTACATCGCTCCAATCTCTACCTCGGTCTTCACATCACCTTCTCTTCTCTGTGGGTGTTTTAGAAGGACACTTGTCGTTGGATTTAGTGCCCACCCAGGAATTCCACGACGATCACATCTCAAGATCCTTAATTTCATTACACGTGCAAAGACTCTTTTTCCAAATAAGGTCACATTCACAGGTTTTGAGAGTAGGATATGGACATATCTCTTAAGGGGGCCACCATTCAAATCACCACGGAGTTCAGAGAGTTAGAACCTAGAAACAGTACATACAACTAGACACAGTATATGAATCCATTACTGGTTAGTGTACTTCTAAACTCTTTGAGGGCAGGAATTATGTTTTATGCCTCCTATAGCAACGAGGACTTTGCAGATCACATAGTGGAGGTTCAACAAAACCAACGCTTTGCTTTGGGATTCAACAGTAGCGTAGATTGAATTCATTGAAACAGAGGATGCAGATAAACATCCCAACTCCTACACCTTCTGAGAGTTTAATTTCAGTGCATTCATCTTCTCTCAAAAAGCAGTTCTCCACATGTTAGCAGGAAGTTTTATGTGCATTCAAGAAAGTGCCTTCCATGACCCACCTATTAATTATGTTATATAGAAAAACACTGTTTCACATTGTTCTTTGCTCAGAGTTGTCTTGTGAAATGTGATGACTTTTTCCTAGGGTCACCAGTCTGCTGGTGTGAAGGTCCAAAACTTGCAGGCACTAAAAGAAACTCTTTTCTTGAAAACTAGTTGCAACAGAAATGCACAACTTGATGCAAGAGTCCCTCTTACACACACACACACACACACACACACACACACACACACAGCACTCCTCTCTCTGTTAATGACACTCGTGGTTGATTTATTGATTGCCTGTAACACCACTGGCTTTTCTCAAAGCACTTGTGATCTTCCCAGTTGTAAGTGCCACCCCCAGTGGAAAGTTGCCCCAAACCAGGATGTTTTGATTGCTGTTTGACTTCCCCAACTTGGCTAGTAAGGGCTGAACCTTCTCAGCTTCCCTGGAATAAGCTCCTCAAGCCTTTTCCCTCCAAAGCATCTGTAAACAGTTGAAGGTCATGATTGTTCACTCTGCAAGATCGATATGCCATTAAATTGTGACAAAAAGGACTGCCAGACCATTAAGGCCTCCCTCATACCCTCAGTAATCCTGATAAAGTGATGAGCTGTTTTAACCTCTCTGGCTCCCATTGCTAACTACGTAGAATACTCCTAACTGCTGAGATAACCCTTTCTGCAAAGTCAGGACGACCCACAAATGACTGACACTGATTTTGAGCTCCTCTGTACATTTTTCTTGCTATTGTGAAGTCACTTTTTTTTTATTTAATCTTTTTTTCCTCTGTCCACACAGTCTAAAGTCTAGTGTTATTCTCAAAACTATTTTGGCTCAACACTGTTTTGTTCTAGGGTGAACAAAAGTTTCCTAAAAGCCTCATCATGTAGATGGACAGGCCAATTTCCTAATGTTTGAGAGACAAAAGTAGAAATATTCATGGGGTCTGAAAATGGGACAGGGCTCGCTCACCTTAAATACAGGGGATTTGCCTAAATGGGATGGATCCTAGACATGTGATGAACTCATAGTAGTGAATTATGTTGAATTTCTCTCCTGTTTTATCAGTCAGCAGTAAAAGATGAGTAGAAAAGGAGAGGGTTTTGATAAAATAAGAAAAAAACACCTCTGTGTACTGAAAATAATTTTAAAGGATGTAAGCATTCTGGAAACTATCTTAAAATTAAATGTAGACCCACCAAGTCGTGCTCAACATTCCATGATGAGCTCATTTATTATTTCAAGAATATAAATTTCGTCTAGCTAACATAAAACCAATTGCTACTACGAACAGATATCCCTTGTATTTGAAAAGCCCAGGAGTGTTTAGCCAAATAAATTTGATCTCACTCTCTTTACTAATGCCGAAGTTATCTGATCTCCAAAACACATTTTTACATTTTTGTTTCTAGTTTAGAAGTTCTATACCAGCTATGTTGGCTTTTGTAAGCTAATGCTGTCATAATTCAGTGTTTAGACTTTACACCTAATGTGTACATACACTTACAGGCATACATAAAACATTAGCACTGTCTTTTCTGAACTATTCTAAAAAATAAATAATATCATCTAGGTTACAAAATTGTATTTGAAAATTCAGTGTCTCACTTTGCTGTCATTTTTAAAGTCTTAAACTCTTTAGAAGATTACTAAATCCAGAAAGACCTCAAGGCTGTTACCCCAAATATGATTAGCAAAATGCACCTCCATTTGAGTTCTCAAGGCTTTCTTGCATCAGCTAACAGGACTTTCTGGGCACAAATAGCTGTTCCTCTACTCCATTTTTCTATTTTGCTGATTTGCAAGCATAAGTTTGCAGAAAAACCTTCAGTTTAGGTCTAGCCCTAAATAGCTCATTATGTCAACAAACATACCTTCAAATGAAAAACCAAACACTTAAAACCAGCAGGACTTACAGGTAGTAAACAGAAAGAAAACAGACTTAATATCTGCTGGGCCCATTAGCACTCATCTGCACGTAGTCTTTCTTCAGCATATCAATGGAATAATCTAGGAGGGCACAGGAACAAGAACAAAGCTTCAGGTCAATGAAATCATTCACTGATCCACCAGCAAAGCAGATAAGTGGCGTATTAGCTCAAAATCTCCTACATGCTGCTTAGACATTATTGCATAGGTTCTGAAATGAGGCAAACAAACCCTATTAAATGGTACCAAAAACTAGAGGATTTTTTTTTCTGCTTCATCTTGTTTGAATTCCCAGAGTAATCCTGAATTTAGATTTTGTGCCTTTGAATTTGCTCTCCAGGTCCTGCGAATATGGATAATGACGACTTAATGAAACAGAAGCTATCCCTCCCTTGACACTTAATCGTGTCAAGACCCATTTGTAAATTTCTGGTTCATGTTGCTCATTAACGTATTAAATCTATATTGTGTGCCTACCAGGTGTCCGATAGTTTGCTAAACTTCTGGGGATACATATGTTTCTTGGATAAGTGTTTCTGTTTTTAAGAGCTTCTGTTATATTACAGTAGAAGAATTAGGGAAATAGGACTTGTAATAGTATGGCCCTTTCCAATAGTTCTAATCCTTGGTAGTATTTGCATTTTGACTCAAATGAGGTACTACTGATAACAGAACGAGGTTGTCTCACCATTACAAAACAGAACAAACAGTTGTCCCTGAAGTCCCTCAGTAGAGCGTCTTGCTGGCTGATGATAAACTTCTGCTCTTTTTTTCTGCTTGCTTTGAGTCTGATTTCCCCCCGTCAGCAAGTGAGCTACCTGCCCTTTGGTCTAAACCAGCTGATGTATATCCATACTGCATTTGGTGCATTTCATAGGGAGGCCTGACTTGGTACATGTTAGGAAGTGAAGAAGTGAATTTATCTATCATTCTCACTCATGCAAGGTGTCATGGAGTTCTGGCCCACTCATTCAAAGGAGCTCTCAATGTCAAGAATCCTTTAACAGGAAAATATTTACTTTTTGAATCCGTCACCTCGCATTCAGATATATTATATGGAGATGAAATTTACCACACATTAGAAGGAAAGATGAGAGAAAGGAAGGGAGGAAAATGTGAACGGAACAGAGAAAATATCCTGGCACAGCTAGAGCGAGCATAGCCACAGAATCCTTCCAAGGGTAGTAGTACAGATTATTTATCTTACCACACTCTCCCCTCCATTGTTTGGAATGGCAAAACTTGAAAATTAAAAACTCTGTATTTACATTCTCCTTGGGAGGTACGGAGGATTCTAATAAATCTGTTTGGCTGACTGCAGGAAATCTGCCTCTTTTGGTTGCCTCACACCCAGCTGTTTGCATTAAAGTCCATCCAATTTGATTTTCATTTGTCAAACTGATCCCTTTGATGTCAAAATTACTTTCTCCTTTGCATTTAGTCCTTAAGAGTTTCCAGCTGCCATTGGCTCTGTAGTTGCACTGAAGTCTTAAGCCAGTCTTGGGTCATATTGTTCTGCTTTGCAGTTGTCTAAACTAAATCTCGGTGACCTCATTCATCTTGATGACCTAACTCAAGACACTTATCCAAGATGTCTTGGGAGCTGCTGTTCTTGAAGATTGTCTTGCATTGTGCTCACCCTCTGGTAACCAGCTTCAGCTGTATCTACTTCTCACTGAGAGCACACTACTCATCCCAACATCTTCTGTTCATTTGGACAAAGAATATGTTCAGTTCCCTTTGGAATCACTGATTGCCACCTGATTTACAATATCTCTTTTTCTCCTTCAGAACAGGTAACCTCTTAGTGTTGAATGAGTCACAAATTGGTTTGGGGATCCTAAGCAGACCACAGAGTGTTGAATCAACATTTAAAGAGCCCTTCAGTGTCACAGTATTGAGTTCTATTCGTTGGGATTCTTTATGGGAGAGATACCTATTGTTATGTTTCCTTTATAGAGGAGGAAACCAGGAGGATAGGTGGAGTGTCAAGATTTTTTTTTTTTTTCTAATAACTATCTAGGCCAGACTTTGCTCTGCAAACTTTTGGCCACACTAAATTCTATCGGTAAAATTCTGTGTGATTTTATCCAATACTTTATCTACCTGTCTGCCTGCCTGTCTGTCTATCTAACTATCTATCTTCCATCTATCTCTTAAATATTTGCTCTCTAAAGGAAATATGAATTCAGGCTCTGTGCTGGCAATACAGAGCCTGCTTGGGATTCTGTCTCTCCCTCTCTCTCTGCTCCTCCCCCTCTCGTTCTCTCTCTCAAAATAAATAAATAAACTTTAAAGGAAATATGAATTACCTACATTCTAATCTCTGTCTCATTAAATTGTTCTCATTGTATCATCAATGTAAAATGTGTTGAGCTGTTTATTTTCTCTGAGAATCAGTTACTTCATTTGTAAGTAGGATCTGATACTTCCAATTTAGAATTATTATAAGGATTAAATGAAATAATAAGAAAAATATGTATCATCACTCTGACTGGTACCTCGTAGAAATATGAGAAATGACAGTTATTTTCCTCTTCTCCTAGTGTGAAGGTGGCACTGGATCAAAAAATTATTAGAAAAAAATAATAAAATTACTGATTCATCTGGCATGACCCTTTCTGAAATGAGAAATCATCTGTTTGGAGAGCAATTGAGTCTTATTCTGTGAATTTTCTTTAGAAAGTAATTTTCCCCCCAAATCTGATGTATTTGTTTTCTATTGCTGCTGTAACAAATTCCCACACATTTAGTGGCTTAAAACAACACAGTTTTATTATCTTGCAGTTCTGGAGATTGAAAGTCCATAATGGTTTGGCAGGGCAGCATTCGTTCTGGGGGTTCTGCAGGCAAAGATGCTTCCTTGTCTTGTTCAGTGTCTACCAGCTGCCCATTCCTTGTATCGTGGCCTCATTGCTTCCGCCTCTGTGTCAATGGTCACATCTCTTCTCTGACCCTTCTGCCTCCCTTTTTTTTCTTATAAGGGCCCTTGTGATTACACTGGGCTCACCCATAATTTCTCCATGTCAGGATCCTTAAATTTCATTACAGCAAAGTCCCCTTTGCAATGTAAAGGAACATGCATACAGGTTCTGGGGATTAGGATGTGGACACCTTTGGGAGAGGCCATTATTGTGCCCACCACACCTAATACAAACTTACAAAATGGTTTGATTTTGAAGGTCTACTCCCTGCCGCTCCTTTGAGTTGAAATCCATTTTTTGTTCACTATTTCTATACCCTTTACTTACCTTATTAGTGTATTTCAAGTTACTGGAATGTGAAAACGTAGATAATCTTTCCAATTTTTTAAGGTAGGAATGCAATAAACAATGGCTTTTTTGACATTATATCCCCTCTTTCCTTTCATGTGTGTAGATAATATTTAATTTCTGTACTTATTTTATGGTCATCTGTTTGTGTCTTACCTGCTCTCGAAATGTAAGCTCCCAGAAAGGAAACCTTGATTATAGTGTCATGTTATAAAAGAGTTTGCCCAGCCTCATGCATATTCACAAAACAAATTCTCTTTAATACTTATTTACTTCCTTTCCCTGAATTTTTACTGATGGGCATAATTAGAAAAACAGCAAATTTGAAATAGTTATTTTATTCAGTATATAATCTGTTATTTCCATATTTTGATACGGCTGACAAGTAGTTCACTACATAAAATGGAGGAATAAGAGATGAGCACTCCTTCCAACACCTATCATTCTAATTGTTATATGAGTAGGGTTTATTATATAAATATGAGTAAAAGTAAATATATATAATATATAAATCTCAATGACATTTACCTTTCTCTTATGCATTGTTGTAAGGATTGTACATTCGAGAAACATGTAGTATAGTCAAATGGAGACAGAAAAGCCATTTTTATTTCTGAACTGTGTGTATTTGTGTGCATAATTTTTGAACATTCACTCAAGTGATAGTAAATTTAAATTTATTGAAAGCAGTGACTGGATTGTCTGGATCTGAAAAAAAAATTGTTATCTTTGAAGTCAAGGTTTTTTTTTAAGCTTTATACTAAAATATGATTAGAGGGGCACCAGAGTGGCTCAGTCAGTTGAGCGTCCAACCTCGGCTCAGCTCATAATATCACGGTTGGTGGGATCGATCCCCGTATCGGGCTCTGAGCTGGCCGCACAGAGCCTACTTGGGATTCTCGCTCACTCTGCTCTCTCTGACCCTCCCCCACTCGTGCTTTCTCTTTCCCTCAAAAAATAAAGAAACTTAAAAAAATTAAAATATGATTAGATATAGGCTGTAAATCTAGTGGGTGTTTTGTCCTGATGGGTTTTCATGGGTACCTTCTGCACTTCAGGACAATGAGTTTATAGAGGCACCCACATTCCATTTCTGCTAGTGTGCTTCATCTCTCAGTACTTGGATTCTGAAAGCTGTGGTCAATTAACTTTCCCTGGTATTCATGAGATTCCTTCTTTTGCAGCCTGGGTAGCTAGGCTAAGTATACTGATGGGCTCCTTCAGCCTAAAACTGGTTTTCCAAAGTTGTTCTCAGAACCTGGAAGTTGTGTGACGGCGAAGGTAGTGCCTCGCACGGATCAGTGTGTTTTCTCCTCCATCATTTCCCACTTGTTCTAAACTCTATTGCAATTGGAGTTCCCGCAGATTGGAAAAGTTAACACAAGAGTACCATTATTGCTAAAAGTTCAAAAGCCATCAATCTACACTAAGTTTAAAACTGGCTTCACACAGTAGTGACAAACTATTTTACAATATCGAGATACCAATCTGCCTTCTTCCCTTCCTCCCTTCCTTCAATTTCTTTCCTTCTTTATTTCCTTTAAGTTGTATTCTTCCTTTTCTTTCTCCCTTCCTTCTCTTTCTTTTCTGTTTGCATTTCTTTTTTTTCTTTCTTCCTGTCTTCTTTCCTTCTTTTTTCTTTCTTTCTTTCTTTCTTTCTTTCTTTCTTTCTTTCTTTCTTTCTTTGTAATAGGACAAAGATGTATGAAACAATGATATTTACCTTTCTCTTATGCATAAATATGATTATAGATTCTGATTCCTTGTTCCTTATGTGATGGTATGCACAAATATCTAGAAACATCTACGAAGTCATGCGACTGATTTTTTGACAGCCACACCAGACCTTAAACATTGAAATGATTGTATTTCTTCCAAGTAGCCGTCATAGGATCATATGTATTTATTTAGAAAGTGCTCCATTATTTAAAATATTTTGAAACTCTTTTAAATTTTTATTTGATGTTTATACATTTTTAAGAGACAGAGATAGAGTGCAAGCTGGGGTGGGGCAGAGAGAGAGAGAGAGGAAGACACAGAATCCGAAGCAGGCTCCAGGCTCTGAGCTGCCAGCACAGAACCTGACACGGGGCTCGAACTCATGAACCATGAGATCATGACCTGAGCTGAAACCAGACACTTAGCCACCCAGGCGCCCCTTGAAATTCTTTTAAACCTGCCTTCTGTGATGTTTCATAGTGTCTTACTACATTTTAACCACCCTCGATTTGACTCAAAATGCATTCCTTGGATTAGTCATTTATCTCATTTATCAGACTTGGCTCCAATATCTTTTACTTGTATTAAAATGACAACTCCAAGGATGAATGTTTACTTACACAAAGGACAGTCAAAAGAATGCACCCACTTAAAGACCAAAAGCCTTTAAACTTTTACCCAGTAACTTATAATAGCTAGCATATTGAACAAAAATACATGAGTGCTGTCTAACTCAATATGATAGCTAAAATTAAGAAATTAATTTTATTGGCAAATATATATGATAAAACTTTAAGTACAAAACAATGCATTATTATATAGGACACACACACACACACACACACACACACACACACACACAAAACATACTCCTGCACACATTTATATACAATAAATTACTTTCCAATATTTAGAATGTTTACTTCTGACTGATCCAATTATGGATGGTTTTAATTTTCTTCTTCTTTCTCTAATTTCTAGAGTAGATACAATTATTTTTGTGATCAAGGGGAAACAAACAATTTGAACTCCTAAGGGTATTTCTAAATACAAATGTAAAAAATGCTGTGAATAATGACACCCTCACTAAAATAAACACATAACCTTTAAGGGTTCACAAGTATTTGAATGTGTTTGGATTCTGTTTGTTTAGAAACAGTCACATTAATTTAAGGTACAATTATACACATTTCGGATACACACTTGTAAATGCAACACCAACTTTTCCTGAAACACATCAGAGGCCTGGATAATGCCTGCTGACGTCCTCTAAAAATCACTTCTATTGAATCAGGTCTGAGCATCCTAGAGCCCTGGATCCAGTAGGTGCCTAACTACTGTGGTCAGGAGCTCTAGTTTCTGAGGGTAGCTTGGCCAGGACAAACTCTGGATCACACTGTGAAAAGCAAGAGCTTACATGTTCTGGGCCCACTCTGAAATAAGCTTAAGGTCTCCTTCATCTCTAAAATTCAGTGAATCCTTTTACTTACTGCTTTGATAATAAATAATTACTAGATAGATTGTTGTTCCATTAGTAATGCGACCCACAGCAAACAAAATTCACCAGAGGCAACAAAAAGGGGATCTGATGGATCGTCTCTTAAATCATACCGGAATTTCCCCTAGATTAGTTTGGCAGCAGGTGTAGGATCTCAGAAACAATGAGGTTTAATCATGCCATCTCTAAAAGCTAAGTGACTGCATTTTTCCCTTTTCCAAAGACAAGGGTGGCCTTTCTTTCTAGGCTAGAGTAGAACTCTTCATTCTCCTACTTGAGTGTTGGCCTAATCATACTCTGTATGACTTGAGGAATCCGGAAAACATAACACGGCCAAAAATAGTAATGTGGTAGTGAATCTTCAGTTATCATAACTTTCTTTTCATTTTTCTTTTTTAATGTTCTGTATTCAGTTCTGTATTATTTAGAGTCATGCTAGATGCTATTATAAACAAATCACAAACTTTATTTTTATTTTATTTTTTTTTTACAAATCACAAACTTTAAATGGATGTACACACTAATTTTTTTTTCCTTATCACAGTCTGACAGGTAGCTTCTTCCTCATCATGATTCAACATCTAGGATCCTTCTGTCTCTGGCTGTCCTGAGCCTTAACAGCTTGAAGTTCTCAATTTCCAGGGGGCAGGGAGAAAGAGCCCATGTTCTTGAAAGCAGGGGCTGTGAGACACAGAGCACTCCCCACGCTGATTGGCAGGAATTGATCACTTGGCCACCTGGATGCTAGTGGTGCTGGGAAATGTGTTCCTGCTTGCACAGCTGCTTCCCAGTGACAACAATCCCAGTGAGGGGGTGAATTTTGGTGTAGGACCCCACATCACTGCCCCATTTCCTTGGCCTTCTTGCTGTAAAAATTATTTTAAAATATATGAATATGTAAAATCATCCAAGATATAACATTTATTCGTATATGCATTGATTTTCTCATTCAACAGATATTTACTTGGCTGGTCTACCGTGGGTACGGCCCTAAAAGACAGTCCTGGTACGGCCAAGAGTTCACAGTCTAGTTGTAGCTAAAAATAATAAATAAATAAGCAGGCAAATAATCACATCTTAAGGAAGCCAACAGGGTGCTATGCTACTGAATAGCTGGTGGCTGGTCAGAGGCCTGCTTTGATCGAATAATCAGAGAAATCTACTTAGAAGACAGACATTTGATCCTAGATGTGAGGCACAAGAAGGAACTAACTACACAGTGAGCACAGAGGTGGGAACAGCAATACGAAGACCATTTGGTAGAAGAGAGTTCAGAGGGTTTTAACTGTGTAATTTTTCTAAAGATTAGATTTCTATTTTTAAAATAATCGGAACTATCCCCTTGCATATTATATATAAACTACAGGGATAGAGACGCCTCGGTGGTTTAGTTGGTTGAGCTCCTCACTTTTGATTTCTGCTCAGGTCATGATCCCAGGGTTGTGGGATTGATGCCCCATGTCGGGCTCTGCACTGAGCATGGATCCTGCTTAAGATTCTCTCTCTCTGTCTCTCTCTCTCTCTCTCTCTCACACACACACACACACACACACACACACACCCTCGCCCCTCCCCCACTTGCATGCTGTTCTCTCTATAAAATAATTTAAAAAATTATTAAACTGCAGGGATTAAGGGAATATTTACAATGGAAATATCTAGCAGGCAATACCTTGGCTAGATGATGAAACTTCCCATCACCTGTAATGGAAAAAATTCATAGTCTCTGCACCTGCCAGGAGGGACCAGAGGCATACCATCAACTCTAGTGTTCTTGCAAGAATAAAAATGAAAATTTTAATCTGAAGCTAATCAGGAGAGAACAATCAGACAAATCTAAACTGAGAGATGCTCCAGAGCACCACGGACCAAGACTCTTCAAAATCAGAGTAAAGAAAACATGACCGCTGAATTCAGTGCACAAACCTAGATTTGATCATGAAGAAAATGTACACATAGACACCAGCAAAAAACAATAGCTAGGAATGATTTTATGGAGACAACTGTGGAAGTTGATGTTAAATTTCCTGAGTGTGATAATGGTATTAGGGTTACACAGGATGTCCATGTGTGAGGAAATACACAATGAAGGTTCAATGTGACATGTGAACCTAGCTGTTGGGTGCATGGATTTTCTTTGTATTATTCTTTCGATTTTTCTTTAAGTTTAATTTTTTTTTTCAAAATAAGTTAGGGGAAATAGTTAGATTCATGCAGTTTAGAAGTTACTCAAGGTTCTGTGTGGGGACTAAACTGTGAGTGGCAAGTAGGGATGTAGAAGAGCCCAGGGGGGCGTTGGGTGGGAGTGGGGGGCATGGCAGCCGGCCAGGAGAGAAACTCCACTGGCTTTCCCTTTGGCTATTTCAGTGGACATTAAGAGGAGGTGGAGGTAGAACAGAGGGATTGAAATATATTTTGGAAGTGCAATCAACAGCCTTTTCATGGATTGGTTGTGAGGAAATGAAAGTGAAAATAAAATAAAATAATAATGGGCGTGATGTAGTTCACGGAATGCACGCTAAGGGTGAATCTCAAATTTCACTGCCGTATTTAAAGGCTGAAGCCAAGAGAAAAATACAATCCACACACACAAGAGTTACAATGTCCAGAGGATACAGACACACCAACTGTGTCAGAAAAGGCCAAACCGTTCTTGGTGTTGAATCTGCTTTGGCTCTGGGTTCTCATAACAAAGGTTAACTGCGCTGTGAATCTCCTCCCTCCTTAAGTTCCTGCTCTGCCAGTGACCACACAACCAACAGCTTCAAAGACTCAACTGGGCTTCTCCAGGAGACTTACTGTCAATGCACGCCTTCAAAATCCCTGTCGAAAGAAACCCACTAGGCCTGAAACTCGAAGCTCCGTGCAATTTGGAAAGAATAAGCAGTTTTGTTCAGTTCAGGCCGACGTGCTACTTGGTGTTTTATGCAAGAGCTGCTACTGCAGTCACATTGAGGAGAAGATTCTACGTGAATGGTAAATTATAAGAAATGCCCACACTTCCTATTTCCTATAGCTATTTTAGTTGGTGGCGGTTACGATTTACTACGCAACACTCAAAATACAAATGGTGCGATGTTAAAGGATATATAAGTGACAGATTTGCAACCTCAAAGCGTGACTTCAAAATATTGGTGCCGGAAAGATTTCCAGTTCCGGAAGGCGGTTGAGACACACCATGCAAAGGCCCCCGCAGGTGAGGGCGACAATGTGAGAGGAGAGGGACGGGCCCACTGGATGTTGAAGTGACGCTGTGCACAGCAGCAGGGAGGCGCCGCCAGCAGGCAGATGGAGGGGGCCTTTGGTGCCAATCGCACGATGAGATGGCACAGACAGTGAGGAAATACTGCTAAGCAGGGAAACTGAGAGCATAAGGACGGGAGGAGAAAATCAAGAAGGAAAGCCAAGAACTTCAGGAAAATGAAGAGGCAGGGTTATGTGAGGAGAATGTGCGGGCATTCTCCGTTTGCCCCTCCAGCGCCCCTCCAGGCTCCTCTGCCTTGGTCTTTGGCCGGGCAGGAGGCTGGATTCTGAGGATTGTGCTGCGGGGGGCTCCTGTGCCCTCTGCACCTGGTTGGTGTCACCCACGGGAGCCACACTGAGGAAATCTGAAGCAAGTGTAGGGAGAGGTTTCTTTCTTGCCTAGCTCCTACCTGTTGGGCCTCAGTACTGACTGAGTACTGACTGGCCCATTGCCCTTGCCCTCCAGGCCTGGGGTGGGTCATGGCTTCTCACTCTCGCTAACCCAAGCATAGGACATCATCCCTTACTTGTTTCCCTCAACCCTTGCTCACACCTTATAAGTATTCGCTCACTAAATTCTCAGGAAAATGCCTGGGATCTTGACCCACACAGGGGATCAGCTTCAAGGAGATTGATTAAGGACATAATGAGAACCACACTGCTGAGTTTATCCAATGAATAGTCCAGCTCTGAAGCAGGAAATGTAAATGGTGCCTCCATATTCCTAAAACAGGAAGATGATGGATTCCTTAATCTTTCTGCACCTGCATTATTTTTCAGTCCTTAAGACATTCTTATTCTTTCTAACCAATGTCTCTGGTGTTTGTGCCTTGAACCTAATCCTTGCCCACCCCAGGTCTTTGCATTCAGATGGTCAAGAGCCTAGAGCTTTACTCAGTTCAGAACAATGAGGAAATCAGCTTGAAGGAACTTCATTTCAGTACAGTTGTCTTTATCTGGGTGGACACCACAACCTAGGAGGTACCTGTACTTCAGAATTCAACTTCAAACCTTCCTAATCTATACACCCATTCAGACTCCTCTTTGGCCCACCTGCACTGGTTTTTGCATTAATAGTAAAGAGGAAGAATTGTCTAGAGAAATGCACACATTTCAAATATCTAGGAGGATGCAATATGTGTTATAGGCATCACGAGTACAAGAATGCAAACTGAGATTTATACACAAAAGGAAGGAGGCTTTATTCCAGATCACTAGAATTAGCTGAACTGAATTCTAGTCTCTAAGTTTACAATAATTAGAAGGTTTTGAAAAGTTGCTTATTTGTACAATGGTCATGTAAAATTAAACACACAGACACAAACACACAAAGAGATACCTACCTCCCTCTCTGCCCTCCTTCACCTCCACCCATATAAGCTTTCTGCATCGTCGATGGAGTGCTTATGATTGTCCCCTTTAGAGGGACACTAATGCACAGAGAACATCAGTGGAGTGCAGAAAATGGGAAGAATCTTAGCTACAATACCTAAAATTAGAAGTTGCTCTTGAAAATCTGTCCCAGAAATAAAAGTAATCAGAGAACTGTACTTGATTGAATTCAAGTGACACTGTCTTAAGCACAAGCGGCAGAAGTGAGGGACATTGGTACCTCTTAGACACAATAGCAATGGCCCAGAATGGTTTGTTATTAAAACTACTCAAAATTCCTTTTAAAGGAAAGAAGTGCTTTTCTTCTCTCCCCCTCTTCTAGGAGCGATCCTTCCCCATCTGATATAAATTATGGTTCAAGTTTCATGAAACAAGGCTCTGGAAAGATATCTTTTACTCTGCCTGCACTGACATTACAAGTTTGCATCAACTACAATGAGAATAGTTGTTACAGAAAATCAGAATTACATCATACAAAGGAAAGTTTGGAAGAAGGAAGTGGAAGACCAGAGCTATAGAATAACATGAGGCTCATTCATGTCACTTATTCAATATGGAAATATTGTTGGTGTGATAAGAAGAAGAACACGAATAAATGAATCCAGAGCAAGGAAAAGAAACTTGAAGGTTAGGAAGAAAAGGCTTGTTGTATGAACAGCATTACAGAAAAGATGAGATTTAATCCTACCATCTCTAAAAGCTAAGTGACTAAGTTTTAACCTTAACCAAAGTCAAGGTTAGCCCCTCTTTTAAAATTCTCTTCAAGGTCATCTACCTGAGTGTTTCTGTGTCTGCTTCTACTCTGAAAAGCAAGGTTCCAAGGTTTAAAAAAAAAAAAAAAACAGGTGATGCACAGAAAATTAAATAAAATAATTTAAGACATTAAATAAATAATTTCTGAGGTGAATATACCAAGAACTGGAGGCCAAGACAACTTCCACTGGAAAAAAGAAATTCACTCATAATGAAGAAGATATTATGGATGCCTATTTTAGTTGTTTTTAGAAATTACAGCTGCCCTCCGTAGAGCAAAATCTGGGAATCATAACATTTGAAGACAGGAAACACAAAACTTTTAAGTAAAAAACGTGGACCAATCTGTGATGGACAAAACATAGTCTAATATAACTGGTCCACTCTACTTGGGGAAAATAAGATGAGGATAACCAGATAAACACAGGCTTTTAGAATTACTTTCATAGAGGAAGATGCCAGAGCATTCATCCTGAAAAAAAATATATGTATAAAATACTAAGAATTGCCTCACCTTACCAATAATAGGGAAGGTCTACTTCATAAAAATAATCATTTTCTACCACTTTTGAAAAGCCAATTTGATTAAAATGTCTAAATGACTCTAGGGGCGCCTGGGTGGCGCAGTCGGTTAAGCGTCCGACTTCAGCCAGGTCACGATCTCGCGGTCCGTGAGTTCGAGCCCCGCGTCAGGCTCTGGGCTGATGGCTCAGAGCCTGGAGCCTGTTTCTGATTCTGTGTCTCCCTCTCTCTCTGCCCCTCCCCCATTCATGCTCTGTCTCTCTCTGTCCTAAAAATAAATAAACGTTGAAAAAAAAAAATTAAATGACTCTAGGAAAACCATGGGCATATTTTACCTGGACTTTATGAGAAGGCTTTTGATACCATGCTATATACAGGGGTAATCTGTCAAATAATTTTTAACCTTGAGAGAAAAGCATAGTCCTTGGCTGGATCAGTACTGCCCTGTAAGCTGCTTCGGAAGTGGGAGCCAGTAAAGTGCCACAGCAATCCATTTGAGGAACAATTTGTTTCTCTCAATGTATTAATGAGGTAGGGGGGGGAAAGGAAAAGAAAGAAAAATAACAGGCAGTAAAGTCATCCCATTTGCAGATGATGAAATATGGAAAGACCATGTTAAGGACAGAAAGTCACATCGTTTCTCTTAGTGGGGAGAGCCGCCATCTTGGGTGGCATTTTTCAGTCATGCTGCGCTATGCTTGAGGGCTTTTCAGTTCCTTTGGACGGATTTGCTTTTTCTTTAATAATACATCGGGTTTGTATAATGCTTTTCTTCCTAAGAGCACGAAGTACTTTCCTTGGATTTTATGTTATTTATCTTACTCAAAACCTGTGAGTTTTTAAAAGCCAAGTAAAGTTGCCTATTTTACAGCAGGAAAGAGAAGCTCACAAAGGCCAGCTGGTACACCCGTGGTCGCAGGGAACATGCTGTCCCTATTTCACCACTGATCCTCACCAGTGGAGAAGATGACTGGCCATGAGGGAGGTTAAAGACCCTATTATTAGGTATTCTAGCACACCAGTGTTATTCAGTGCTTCTCTTGCTTCTTACTCTAGGCCAAGAATTGGCAAACTGTGCCCATGGGCCAAATGTGGACTGCTGCTTTTGTTTTTTGTTTTTTGTTTTTTGTTTTTGTATGGCCCATGCGCTTAAAATGATTTTTTAAATTTTTAAGTGGTTGGGAAAAAAATCAAAAGAAGGATAATATTTCATGACATGTAAAAAAACTATATAAAATTCAAGTTTCAGTGTGCCATAAGTAAAGTTTTATTGGAACACAACCCTGCCCATCCATTCACTTATTGTCTCTGGTGCTCCAAAGCAGATGGCCGTCATTGTGACAGACACCAGATGGCCCACAACGGCAGAAGTATTTATTGTTTGGCCCTATACGGGAATCGTTTGCCAATCCAGTGGATTTCCTTCCTTCCTTCCTTTTCCCTCCTTTTTTTTTTTTTTTTCTTTTAGCAATTGAACCTTTCCTTCAAAAAATTTTTAGTAAGGAACTGGAATTCTCCCTTAAATTAAAAAAAAAATTAGAAAGAGAACAGGGGTGGGGTCAGAGAGAGAGCAAGAGAAAGAGAGAGAATCTCAGCAGGCTCCACATTTAGCACACAGCCCATCGCAGGGCTCAATCCCACAACCCAGGGATCATGGCCTGAGTCAAAATCAAGAGTCGACACTCAACCAACTGAGCCACCCAGGCGTCCCTAGAACCCCCCCTTCAAGATCCTCCTGCCATACACTGCTCCCCAAGGTGGAGCCAGAAGTTTAGTTTCAAAATGAGGAGGCCAAGGAGTCAGGCTGGATTCCCCCTTCCTCTTACACCAAAAGAAGGAGATGAGTGAGAATGAGTAGGAGCTGGTACCATCTCCCTACTTAGAGCAGGAGAATTGCTTCCCCAGATACCTCCTTCCCTATTTGGTTGTAAGTCCTTCATGACATAAGCATGTCCAAGTCCTCTTTCCACTCTCACCTCCTGACTCTTAATAGGAATAAATAATTATTAACTTAATAAGTGTTAATGGATTGGGGTGCCTGGGTGGCTCAGTTGGTTAAGCGTCCAACTTCAGCTCAGGTCATGATTTCGTGGTCCTTGGGTTCGAGCCCCACATCAGGCTCTGTGCTGACGGCTCAGAGCCTGGAGCCTGCTTCGGATTCTGTGTCTCCCTCCTTCTTTGCCCCTCCCCTGGTCATGCACTGTCTCTCTTTCAAAAAATAAATAAACATTTAAAAAGTTTTTTAAAAAGTGTTCATGGATTAAGAGAACAAGTGACCTACAACCTATGTCCAACCAACATCTAAGACAAAAACAGAAGATCCATACTTTCTGCCTCTTGTCCCATTTTCTATTTATTGAAATGTCATCTTTGTCCTTTTGCATAGACCCCTGAACTCCCAGAGACTAATGAAAAAGAGTAAACACAGCATTTTACCCCCTGAAATAGAAAACAAATAAACAAACAGGTAAATAGTTTTTTCCAGTGACAGGAATGATACATGTGGTCCAAAGAGGAGTTGGCAATATTTAGAAGCATTAGTAAATGAATTCTCATTAATCAACACTGGGTAGTTCTACAATGACTGAGAAAAGGGGAAAAAAATTAAAAATAAGCTGGGAATAATTCTGTTCTGTTTTCTGAGGAAAAATTGCACCATTTTCAAACCTACCCAGTAATCATGCCCTTGTATAAATAAAGTTGGTGATTTGTTTTTTTCAGGTATAGTTGCTCATCCAGCAATAGTTCAACAGAACCAGGCATATTTTGTCCACTGAATGTTACCATGTTCTATATAAAAAAAAAAAAAAAAGAAAAACAGAAAAAAGAAAAGAAAAAAGAAAAAACAAAGCCCTTATATTGGTCTCCATAACTCAGGGGGAAGTGTTAGGATACATCAACATAAACCTTGCTCCTGTGTCCACCTGTCTGCTAATGATCATTTGCACATTTAGTGTCAACCAAACCCAGAAGGCAAACGTGCTGATGGAGGTGAGAAGCAGTCCTCTGCTCAGTGTAGCTGAATTTCGCATGGATTAGTGGATCCATGAGATATAAAATGAACAAGAATTGATCCTATACTTTATGATGATGGCTTTGCTGCTGCAGCAAAGAAGATAAATGGTGACTTCAGACTATGATTAACCCCAGACGAACCGTTTCAGTCAGCGCCCAGGCAAGCAAAGAAAGCCTGCTCAGATGGAAATGTGAGGAGACCATCTGCAGCGTAGGAAGGGGCTCTTTAGAGAGCGGCATTAAAGGGACCTCCAGGGGATGCTGAGGCACCCAGAGACTAGCCACAAGAGAAGCTATTACCACCCCAAGACTTGAAGAGGCAGGGAATGAAGATTCTGGTGAAATCTGGAGCCAAAGAGAAAAGCCAACTCACAAGAGTGCTAGTTGAGGGATGGGGGGTGCTGCCAGAACCACAGCATAAATCAGGGAGAGAGTGATGAGGAAAAATTCTTATCTTCTCCCTTCTCCTGCCCTTTGATCTCCTGCCAGGACTTTCCATTGGCTATTTCCAACCAAAAGGCAGAGGTCAAGGGAGTCTGACAGATGCAGTTAGTAGTGGTCATGAAGGTCTTCCCTGTCTCCACAGCCAAGGCAAATATCGATGCAGAGAAGATGGAGAGCAAGTGGAGAGGAGAGGGTGGGATAATGGGAAATCGCCAGTAGGTAAGCCACAGTACGGACCAATTGTCCATGTCCCTCCTGCCTCCTATATCCACCAACCATATACTTATAACTCTCTTCTGCTTCTATCCTCCCCAGGTGTAAGAAAACAAATTAATAAGCAATTGAATTTGCTGAGCCATCACACAAGTGCAGGAGAATGATTGGCCAACTATAAGAAACCTACTTGCTTGAAATGTTGGAACCATCTCTTTTTAATATATTTTTAAGTTTACTTATTAGTTTTGAGAGAGAGTGAGAGAGAGAGCAAGAGAGCAAGCATGTGTGAGCAGTGGAGGGGTACAGAGAGAAGGAGAGAGAATCCCAAGCAAGCTCTGCACTGTCAGTGAGGAGCCGGATGTGGGGTTCGAACTCACAAACCGTGAGATCATGACCACAGCTGAAATCAAGAGTCAGACACTTAACCAACTGAGCCACCGAAGCACCCCGGAAACATCTCTTTGTAATTTTCTCTAGGGTGCCTCAAGGAAGTCTCTTGGGTAATAGTAACAATATTTTAAATCTTTTATAATTTTGCTGGCATTTAGAAATCTTAAATAATTGAATTTCCTATAATATGTAACACTGTATTCTGGATCCCCTTCTTAGTAGGTCCCTTTGTGATGGCTAAGCCCATAGGGTGAGATGGGTTCATTTCACTAGTAAGCCTCGGAGTTATAGGTGTTGAACATTGTGCAAAGTAGGAAAGTATAGGGCTGGACTTGCAAACAGAACCCATGGGCTTGATCCTTCACTTTAGTACTTGATTGATCTTGAGCTCGTGCAAGGCTCTTACCCCTCCCTAAGCTTCAGATTCATCATTTGTAAAGTGATGGAGTTGAACTGCATAAATCCTGAAGGTACCTTTTAGTTCTGAGATGCTGTGACTACTTATACTCAAGCAACTGAAAGTGTTGCATTGCAGAAAGAATACATTACAGACTTAATAGTCCTGGTGTGGCACACGGAGGGAGAGATCCAATACGGAGAATCAATACACAGGAACATAGAACAGGAGATGGAAAGTGCAGAGAGCAGTCAATCAAGGGCTAATGCATGGAAGACTTCTTGGCCAAGGCCAAAGACTAAAAGAAAAATGAGGAATCAGAGGGAGAGCTAGGGGGTGGTACCAAAATAAGGCTCTTTTTTGGAAAAGCTGCTCATGGACGCAAGAGCTAATTTGAGAATCATGCCAACTCTTAGTTTTTCTTGTTTGCAATGTTTACAGGTTTGTCTGTTACCGTTAGCTGTTAACTAGAACTTGGAATATTGCTCCCTAGGCCCTGAGTATAGTTACGATACTCAATATCTAAGTAAAACAGATTTGGTCCATCGAGAGGCCCAGTCATGGCCAAGAATTCTGAACCATGTTGTGTAAACATAGTTGTGTGGTTGGTTTGGGTGTAGTTTCTCCTGCATCCCCCTGCAGCAGCTACAGGGACTATTAGTAGGAATTATGTACTAGGGAAAGGCCTACTGAATTTGCTAATAGAGAAACTATGTATCTGTGATTATCAAAAATAACACTCTCTACTGTCGATGCTATTGTGTATTGCATACTGTCACGATGGCATTGGACAATATAGTGTAAAGGATTTTTTACTATGATTATCCAAATAATTTATTCTGTTTCCATAATCAGGAACCTCTCCAACCAGTTACAATAGAATAAACATAAGGAAGGATATCATTTGTTCAGAGCATCTGCTGACAGTCTGTCCCTATGCATACAGCTAAAAACATTTTCCTCTCTCTATCAGGTGGCCCAACCCATGTGAACACTCGGGCCCAGGCTGGTGACTGAGTTCTCTAGCCTGATGCATAGGGAGCCATCGGCAGCTGAGGAGGGCACGGGTTAACAGCAGGCTTGGATAATAACCTTTGACATTTCTCTTCTCCTGGCCACTGCCCCTTTAATAAACTTCTGCACTAGGAACAAGATTGCTATATATTCTGTTTCTTCACCCACACTGCAAATGAAGATACTAGTCAGTCCGTGAAAGGGGAATATATAAGCAGCTAGTATTTTCATGGCTGAACAGAAAACCAGAGAGGACAGTACCTAGATCACAGAAATCACTGCTGGAGAATGCAGTTTAACCCGGAGCCCTTGGCCTTCCACAGGCCATCCCCTAAGAGTATGACCTTGGGTTGTTATTGCAGATACATCAATGCCCAACTCTTCCCTGAGGCTTCCCCATGCTTCATGAAGGGCCATTCAAATTCCTCTGAAGATGAGTCGGTAAACATTGCTTAAGTCCAGCCTTTTTTCCTCAGTGGTTATTTTTCCTCCCTCTGAGTTGGTTCATTGAGAAACCAGGTCAGAAACAGCACGCAAACCTCATAATACGCTTTGTTATAAGATGTACGTGATATTGTTTTATTTAGTTCTGAATTCTTTGCCCAGGGCTGAAAGTAGCTTCTGGATAATTTACTTTTCCAGATGACTCAGATTCATTATAACACCGGCTTGGCCTTAAACCTGAGCTGGTTCTGATTTGAACTTGGAATTGTGGCTTTTCAATTCATGACCTCAGGAGCAGACATTACTTACAAAAACCCACTATAAGGTTTTATTTTGCTTTGTTTTGTTTCAGACTAAGCATCAGCTTTTACCTACCAGATTTCCAAACTTTTCTGGAGATCCCAGGTAATAAAACAATCTCTATCTCTGAATGAGCTCAGGGAAATTTTGCTTTTTAAAAAATTGGAGTAAAATCTCTCTCCCTTTCCCTTTTGGGAGCATAAGGGAAGTCTTCTGATAGGGACTATCTTGAGCAATCAGCTATGTAGCTGGTATTCAAAGTATCGATAAGCTGATAATGAAAGCAGCTTTATTCATTTAATATTTATATTTTATACATATTTCTCTGGAGCTTTTGTTCTGAATTTATGGAAGGCCTAATACTATCTGTGTGAAATATGTGGATAAAGATTAGGATGAGGGGGAAGGGAGGGAGGAAGGGAGGGAGGAAGGAAGGGTGAGAGAGAGAGAGGGAGAGGGAGAGAGAGAATGAAATTTCCCACCAGTCTAAACCCTTCTTGAAATTTTTCCATATAAGTCTTTATCTCTTTTTCTTCCTCTTCCTTCTGCTACTCACTCCAATATTGCAGTCTGTCAAAATTGTTTCCTTCTTCCCTGACCTTGCCCAAAGGCCCTTTCCTTCCTAAATTCTTTCTCAGTACTGCCCTCTTAATTAGAAAAGGATTCCTTCTCTTCCTAAAACCCCATAGAACTTGATTTTTACCTTTGTAACAAAACCTACTGTATTCTGTTTTTGTACAGTGTTTATTTGTGTCTTGTTTTGTCTCAACCATAGGCTGCAAGTTCCCTGGGAGCAGATACGTATAATTCATCTATTTTATCCACTGAACACTTAGCGGAGGGTCTGGTCCACAGTAGAAGCCGAATGTCTATTTGTTCAAAGAATCAGAGGAAATTTTGATGCCCCAATCTGTGTTTCCCTGCAGGGAAATCTGCCAACTAAACCTTCTCCTAGTCTTCCCTTATCCAATCAGTTGGCAACTTTCAGTCTTCTTTTCTAATGTTTCTTGAATCCCTGGTCCTTCCTCTGCCACTGCCCGAGTTTAAGCTTTCAATTTGATTCTCCTGGAATAGCTTTCTGCCTCTGGTCTCTTTTTACTCCTCACCTTGCCCTCTACCCCTGTCCTTCTATCCACCACATGAGCTCTTCTTCATGTACAGTCTTCTGTGTAAAATAAAAAAAGCAGTGAGCAAATACACACAAAGTCAATAGCCAGTGTTGTTCGTTGCCCACCATGTTACAAACTCTTCCAACATATGGCAGCATTATCTCCCAGGAGCGGCTGACATAAAACCTATACACTAGCCTAACTGGACTTTTATTGGTTCTGGAAGATTCCTAATCCCTTCTATCCACCTTCTTTTGCTCATGCTGTTCAGTCTACCTAGAATGACCACACCTCCAACTGCCACTTGCAGCTATGGTCATTTTACTTGTCTTTTTAGCCCTAGCTCAAAGATGTAGTCTTCCACTAACCCTTTTCTTATTTTTTGTCTCCACTCCTAGATGACCTGACTTCTCCTTTGTTGGGCATTTCTCTGTCTCCCCATCATTTGAATTGTCTTCTAACCAGGAATCATGCTGGATTCATCTTGGTGTTGCCTACAGCACCTGGCAGAATGCCTGGCCCACAGTAAATTTCAATAAATACTTGTTTGAATGGAGTCCCTTAGAATTCACTGATACTTATCCATAAAAAGCAAAAGACTCTGTTTGGCATCTCTCTGATTCTCAGTATCATCTCTTAATTCCACTTTATTTCTTACTCCCAAAATTCAAACATCACCTTACAATTCCCCAAAGAAAAGGAACAACTTCCATTTTCATTGTTGTTCCTTTGTTCTCTATCTTTACCTCCTTGTTCTGCTATTTAAAATTTTCCTTTTGTTATCTTCCACTCTTCCCTTCAGTTTTATCCACAGCTCTGAGCAAACCAGTGGATCACTCTAGAACACCAGGCATCAGTTCAGATGATCTCAAAGATTTCTTGCAGTTCCGTTAGTCAGTGTTTTAGCAAGTTACATAACCTGAGAAGTCAAGGTATTAAAAACGTAACGCTTGTGTTTCCATTAGTCTTTTTTTTTTTAATTTTTTAAAAATGTTTGTTTATTTTTGAGAGAGAGAGACAGAGTGCGAGTGGGAGATGGGCAGAGAGGGAGGATAGACAGAGAATCAGAGGCAGGCTCCAGGCTCTGAGCCCTGGCACAGAGCCGACACAGCACTGGACTCATGAACTGGGAGAGCATGAGATCATGACCCGAGCCAAGGTCGGAAGCCTAACCGACTGAGCCACCCAGGGGCCCCCATTAGTCTTTCTTATTTTCAACTCCATTGTAATAATAATGTGTGGGCACTGTGTAGGGGGCTGTGCGGGGGGAGGGGCTCTGGGAAGGGATAGTGCAAGAATTTACTAGCCAGTGAAGTCTCCACCCTGGGATCCCAGCCAAGAGTGGAGATCAGGATGAAGTGCTAGTTGCACAGCAAGACTGCGGACTGGAAAACTCCACTGTCTGGATGCTCAAAGGAAGGCATGCCGCCCTGTCTTCTCTTCCTAGCATGCCTTTGGGGGCTGTTTCAGATTTTTATCAAATTGCGCAATAACACTATTGCCAGTTCCCCAGGTATCTTAAAGGAATGTGTATCGGTGTAATGTCCTAGGAATACGATTAAATGAAGCATAATTTTGAAAGAATTATGTATTGCAAAATTTAACTTTGGCCTAGACTTCAGTTCTGGAAGATGACAGAGGAATAGAGAAAATGTGTGTAGGGGACAGAAAACTAACACTGATTCTCAAGATCTTTTGAAGCACTTCCCAGCTGTAATTAGAAGTGAATAAGGAAATGAGAGGAGCAACAGGGCTTCGAGCCACATTCCTCCACAGAAAATGCGTGGTAGCAATGGGGGGGGGGGTAAAAAATGGAAATGAAAACAACAAAATAAAAAAGTGAAACGCACATGTGGAATATTTACTAAATGATGAAAATACGCGGTTGAAGAAATAATAGAAGATACCTCCATTGCTATCCATCATTATGAAATGTCATAGAATTACAAATATTACTATGTTATATGATAAAATACATATTTGTATTCTATTATATTAGTCAAATTAATCTGCTCTCTCGAGTCCGTTATGAGTCATGAGTAGTTGCATCGGTAAGTAAATCTCCTAGCAATATGTGGGCAACAAGCAATATCTCCTTTCTTCGTGCCTCTGTCCCGTTATTAATCTGTGGGATATGCAATTAGTGTACATGAGAGAAACACAGCCAGGAGACTCAAAACTGGGTTTTCTTTGATATACAGTCATGTGCTCAATGCTTCAGTTGCTCTGCCAAAGGAACTTTATTTTCTTTCTTCCATTAAGCATACCATAATATATTTGTTTCATAAATCCTCTTACCATCCTTACAAAGAAAACAGGGGACACATTTTTATTTCTCATGCACTTGGATGCATAGGCTAATGGAGGCCCTGCCGATTAGAGGTAGAGGGCCACCTGTACTATCAAACAAACCCGGCTTTGAGTCTCGTATTCACACTGTCCAGCCATGAGGCTTTGGGCAAGTTTAAATGTCTTCATTCATGGGACGCCTGGGGGGCTCAGTCGGTTTGGTGTCCAACTTTGGCTCAGGTCATGATCTCGCAGTTCGCGAGTTCAAGCCCCAAAACAGGCTCTTTGCTGTCTGCACGGAGCCGCTTCGGATCCTCTCTCAGCCTCTCTTTCTCTGCCTTTCTCCCGCTTGTATTCACGGGTCCTCGCTGTCTGTCTGTCTCTCTCTCTCTTCCTATCAAAAAACCATTAAAAACATTTTATATTTCTTCACTGGGACATGAGATAGATACTTAGTATCTATCTGAAAAGGTTGTTGTGAGGAACCAATGAGAATGTATACCCACACACACTCATTGCACACCTATGCTGTGTGTAATAGTGGGCGCATGTAAGTCTCCATTAAATGTAGCTAGTATTTGATTATCGCGAAACAAGTTTTCTTAGCTTTTCAATGATGCACCAAATTTTGCAAGTATATCCTTTGAGATGCCTGGAGCCAACTCCTGGGCTCCAGCACCTTCTAGCCTGCCACAGAAAATTGGACCACCATCTATCCTCAGCCACTCCTGATCTCTAGGTGTGTTTGTGTTGCCCTCAAGGTGTTGTAAAGAAAGCTACGGGGCACCCATGTTCTTGCCGTTATATTTAAATACAAAGCATTTAGCGATCAGGCCATTTTCTTACCTTTTGTTTTGAAGGGAAAAAAAAAAATCAAAACACTTAGCGATGTCTGGCATGTAATGAGCTCTCAATAAATGTTATCATTGTCTCCTCTGATAGCCCGAGCTCTAAAATGCACAAGCCTGAGGAAAGAGCAAACACAGAAATAGATAGGCTTTATTTATTTTTTTAATTTATAACTGCCATTGCCAATTGCAGACAATTGCAGTCTTTCTACCTTTTTTTTCTGAAAATAATTTAGCATTTACAGAAGAATTGCTGGAATAGTACAAAGAATATTCTAATATACCCTCCACCCAGAATCATCGGTTATTAACATTTCACATCTCTCTCTCTCAGTCTTTCTGTTTCTCTCTCTCTCCACCCACCAACACACCTCACACTCTTTACCCCCAAACGCTTTGGCATATTTTTCTTAAAAACAATGACATTGTAAGCACAATCATCCAGGATCAATATAATCCTATTTCCTCAATTCTGTGGGATTAAAACTTCACCAATTATCCCTAAATATATAACTAGAGCGTTTATTTTCCCTGACTTAATATCTGAGTGAGGTTCACATGTCACATTTAGTTTCCTGTCTCATTTTACCTCCTACTGAGGTGTTCGGCTCCTTGTCCTAGGAGCTGGGAGAGAGGGCAATGCAAAAATCAGTGAAGACAAGATTTTTGTTATGAGGAGCAAGAGATTTTTAGAAAATACAATAGATTCTTTACAAGTGATACTGATTTTCTTTGAGTCTACCAAAACAAAACCAAAACCAAAACCAAAACAAACAAAAAAAACCTGAGGCGCTTTATTCCCACCTCTCTAGTGACTTCTACCAATGCTACTTAATAGTTTTTTTTTGTTTTTGTGTGTTTTGGGGTGGTTTTTTTTGTTGTTGTTTTTGGGTTTTTTTTGTTTTTTTTTTTTTTTTTTTTTTTTTTTTTTACCGTGAAAAAGCCACAGGACAGGGCTGATCCTGCTTTGACTTGACCTATTTTCTGGCATGACTTGAATACACATTGAATCCCTACTAAGTGCCAGTGTGAGATCTGGGCCTAGCCCTAAAATGGCTGAAAGATCTGTGTGGAACAACCTGCTGTCTGATTACATTTCTATGAAGTGTCCGGAAGTGGCAAATCTGTAGACACAAAAAATGTATTCGAGGTTGCCTGAGGCTGTGGGGCGGAAATTGATAGTTTTTACATGGGCATGGGGGGTTTTTGGGGTGATAAAAATACCTGAAAAATCACTGAGTTATACAATTAACACAGATAAATGTGATACTATGTAAATTATACATCTAAAAAGCGATTATTACAAGGAAGGAAGGAAGGGAGGGAGGGAGGAAGAGAGGGAGGGAGTGAAGAGAGGAAGAGAGAGAGAATCCAGAGAAAAATCTGGAGAGAGAAAGCTGATCTATAGAGCAATTTAGGCAAATTTCAAGGACTCGGGCCTCCCAGGTAAAGGTGACAGAAGAAATCAGTTTCCTGTGGCTGCTTTCCAACCTGCGGCCTATTTTGAGTTATGAGCACACTTGTAAGCTATCTGAACTGTATAGGTACCTAGAAAACGTTTCTTCACTGGCAAGGGGAAGACAGGTCCTGTACTATTTGTTTCCCCATATAAAAATCTTACTTTTTATAATGAGATGTATTTTGGTGATCATTTCACAATATATACAAATACTGAATCGTTATGTTGTACACCTAAAACTAATATTATATTGCATTTATACCTTAAATTAAAAAAAAAAAAATCCTGTGTTCTCTCTTGCTTGAGCATAGGCTCATGAAACCATGATAAAAATTAAAGAGAAGGAGCACCTGGGTGGCTCAGTGAGTTGAGCATCCAACTCTTGATTTGGGCTCAGGTCATGATTCTAGAGTCATGGGATCGAGCCCCACATTGGGCTCCTTCGTGAGCTTGGTGCCTGCTTGGGATTCTCTCTCTGTCTCCCTCTATCCCTCTCCCCGGCTGTTGCTCTCTCTCTGTCTCTTTCTCTCTCTCTCTCTCTCTCTGTAAAATACCAAAAAATTTGAAAAGAATTAAAGAGGGGTAATCTCCACAAATGTTTTCAAACTTTTGAAGACAGAAAAAAGAGCCAATAGAAGATGCTAAATGTATCTTTCTGACAAGAGTCTGTATGCAATGGTTAGAGGAAACGGGCCCACATCCATATCAGCATAATGTCTTCAAGGTAACACGCTGGAAACGAGAGCGGCATCCAAGTTCCATTTCAGAAAAACTGTAAATGTCGAGAATTTTTATGAATCAATGACCTCAAAATTATTTTGGTGATTTTATTTATTTATTTATTTTGAAATAAAATTAGGTAAGCTCTCCAAGCATCCCTTCTGTGGCCTGAATATCCACTTTCTGTAAAAAGCATGAAGGAAACTTCAGCGGAGCAACCAGGCTGTAACACGGGGGGAAATGATTGATTTCACTTGAACACCACCAACAACAACAAAATGTTTAAAAACAGTTTCACGGCTCAACTTTCTCCTTGCTTTTTATTTTTTTTTTCTCTTATAGTTGGAATGTATTTTATCGTCTGTCAGTTTTGCCCTATGATATGTCCTCTTAAATTGGATCTGTAAGCCCTTCATAAAGTTTAATAAATCTTCAGCATTTCACCCTAAGGAAATTATATTAAAAACCTTCAAATGTGAAGTTGGGCCCGCAGACACACAGCGCTGGGAATTTTATCACCATAATCAGCGTGTAATGAAAGCCTCTGTCCCTGTTCTTTCCCAGTCATAATCTGCCTGTCTTTATGAAAAAAGGGGGGTTTGTCTGGGTTCATCTGCAAGCTTTAATTGGAAGATGTCTTCATTTCATTCCGGCCTACTGGGATAATAACTCAGCCCCGTGTTTAAACACAGGCCCTTGCCGCTGATATTTTTTCATTTAGTAAAGCATGTCTCTTTAAATGATTTAGCAAATCATCATGAATGCCAAGCCCGGGTGATTGGCAACTCATTTCTGGTGCACCATTTGCATGACATTTGTTCTGCCGCTAAGAAAGCTGCCGCAGGTAAACAAGCAGGCCCTGTACTGACTCCCTTTGAGTCCCTTCCTGTTTATTTTCTCATAATCAAATGACATTTATGGAGAGGCAAATGCAGCTGCACATATATGAGGGAAATGCAATCAGGCTAAACATGATGACTTCATTCAGGTGATATTTTGATGAGGGAAAGGATATTTTTATGACAGAGGGGGCTTTTTTATTAAGAAATCTGACAAATTCCCTTTGTGTAACTAATGTTTTATATTTTTTCTATATTTTCACGTAAGGGCTGGACTCAAAAAGTTGGTTGCCTGGGCATTCATTTCTGAGGGTTTCATTAAAACATGGGCAAGCATCAAGCAGGAGAGACAGAAGACAACCTTCTTTGTCCCGTTCAGAGAAAATAGCCTTTTCTCCTTGCAAAGGGAAAAATAAAAAAGAAAGAAAGAAAACAAGGCAATATGAGATAAAGCTATTTTATGGCATCAACGAATGTAGCTTTTCCTAAAGGAGATTTCAGAGAGGAAGATCTTTTATGGTTAAACAGTTTTATATGTATTTTCTGGCCCATTGCCCTACCAGGGGATGTGGACAGTAACAAGTCAGTTTTTTTTTTTTTTCCTTTAAAAATTTTTTAATAGTAACATGAAATCTTTGTTAGTTAATGTGGTCGAGAAGGGTAACAGAGAGCAAGCTGTACTTCATGGGTTTGCTTGAAATGCAGGCATACATGGGGCTTTCAGAAAGAGGTATGCCTTGATTTCTGGGAAATGTTTCTCCTCCAATGTGGGCAGGTATCTTCAGAACTTCCTCAGCTTCTCTGAGAGCTGGAGGCTAAAGACAGGAGTTGGCTGTCATTTCCACTCTGTGATAAGGATGTATTACATTATCAGCTGCCAGATCCCTCCTAAACCAGGGACCACCCAATTCTTTATGAGCTAAAACAATCACTTTATGAAAAGTTGTGCCTTTTTTTTTCCCAATCATTTCTACAGGAGAGAAGAATAAAGAAATATGCTTATTTTAAAAATGAAAAAGTGATTCTAATCATTTTCAAATTTCATTTGATGATGATGATGCATATTTTGTCATAGTGGTTTGGGATTCCTTTCCTGGATAGGCTCCCTCCTGGGCTTTCTTTCTATCATGAGTCTTAAATGACGAGGAATGATTCATCCAACCCACAAGTCCATCATGACTGAAAAGAAAAATGCTGCCCCAACACAATGCTTAGAGCGGGACACCGCAGCTATTCTGGGACTGGCTGAGAAAGAAAGCAAGCTTTAGGAGCCCAGGAAGTAAAAAGAAAAAGCTAGCGACAAGTCTGAGGAAGTAGAACTGCAGTGAAAGAAAAGGTCTAACATGGCGGTAATCCCTATTGGTCTTTTTTGTTATACTTGAACACTCGAAGAATACTCTTCAGCAACATCTTCCAACCCGAAGGTCGATGATCTTATGTAATGACAACAATGACATTAATGTGGCTCTATAACTTCTAGAATATTATGTCATTTGAAACGATAATGTCTAATATAAGCTCTATATTGAGAGGGTGCTGAGTGTTCACTGGTTGAAGAAGCTTTTGCAGGAACCCAGTTCTTTTGAACAGAGGAAAGAAAGAAAATACTTTTCCATCGACGGAGTGCTGTATGCTTAGTGTGGGGCATTGTCTCATGGAACTATTCATGTGCTTCTCGTACTGTGTTTGTGTGTAGTGAGGGTGGGGGGTGGGGAAGTTTCAAGCCCTCTTCTTACTAGAGGCAGCTCATGATTTTAAAGGCCCTCTTATTCTTTTGCTTGTTTATTTGCTTGTTTTATTCTAAAAACCAAGAAATCTAAATACTTCGCAAGAAATGTGATTTGGGTCAGGTGATGAAAATAACGTTTATAAGATTTGGACCGCATTCAGTGAAGGATGGGAGAAACAAAGTTATGTTGAGAGATTTCTGAGTAATTTGTAGACAGCACTAGTGGAGGATAATTCTGACCCCATTTGCCTAAGTTAAGGAGACATTCTATGGGGACTGTAGACTCTGACGAGTCTCTGACCCAAAATAGCAACGTGGAAAAGAGGGTTTGTGGTTGATCCTGAACCCCATCCTCCACCACGACAAGACTGGATGAGGTGTCCCTTTTGTGTCTTCCCTTAGAATGCCACACTTACCTCTGTCATAGCATTTGTCATACTACTGAATGACTACCTATTAAGTAGTCTTTGTCCCATATTAAACAGTGAGTAGCTTGAGGCCGGGGACTGCATCTTATTCACCTGCACGCCAGCTATCAATTTATTGCCTCTCAGCTCCCAATGCATCCTTCAATTTATGCTCCATGACAAACCGTGGAACTCCTGTAAGCATGTCTCCTTTAAAGTGAGCTTGATGTTAAACCTTATTGGAGGGTGCTGGAAGGACACTGCAGGAGGAAGGGGCTTCTTGTGATTTCTGATTATGGGAGCGGGGGATGAGGACATCCATTGTTATCCAGACAGAATGCGAACCACTCCCCCCTCCAGCACCCCCACAGTCTGAGACTGGGAATAACCTGTCCACAGCCCTATCTGCAGGGACCCCAAAGTCCCCCAGCCAGCCCCAGGGAAGCCTTCATGGCCATGCCCAAGTTGCTGAAGCTGCTCCCCACCTGCACTCTAGAGGGTTGCCTGCTGGTTGCTCAACAGCTCCAGACTAGCTCTTGCCTAGAGAAGGGAGTCAGTATCTCCACTATCCAGCGGCTGAACCACATCCACCTCCTCCAGTGACATCTCTATGTCTTTCCTTGGTTGCTCTCCTGGAGCCCTAGGGTACCATATAGAGTTTCTTATATATTTTAGTTAGTATTTCTTATATTGAACTTCTGCCTGTAAAACCTACTGTATGATTTCTATTATTGTTGTGATCTGAAATGTTCATTGCTGAGTACACTGTCTGGCACCTTGGAAGTTATCAGTAACCATTCATTGAATGTTTGAAGAATGAATGAATGAATAAATGGAAGGATAAATGGATGGATGGATGGATGGATGGATGGATGGATGGATGGAAAAATTAAGGGATTCCTAACTAGGATTTCCATGTCTCCTGACAAAATATCAGCTCCACTTTTGTTATGTCCAATGAGGGAGTCATCAAACGACCAGGGAGTTTGGCGGCCATAATTTACTCAGTGTAAGCCAAATACTATTAGTTTTTAAGTCCCCAGAAATGAAATTCAAGTTTCACCACCCCCCTCCAAGTTTTACAGAAAAATAGAACCACTGAACTCTTTATATAAAGAAATTTCTTATAAGAAAGTGGCTGACACGATTATGGGGACTGGAAAGTCCACAATCGGCAAGGTGGGCTGGCAGGCTGGAGACCCAGAAGGGCCAGTGCTGCCCAGGAAGTCTGAGGCAGTCTGCAGGAGAATTCTCTCTTGCTCAAGGGAGAGTGTTGTTTTTTGGGTTTTATGCATTTTCGTTTTATTGCTGTTGTTGATGTTCTGTTCAGGCCTTCAACTGATTGAATGAGGTTCATGTACATTACGGAGATGAGTAAAGTCCATTGGCTTTACTCAAAGTCCACCAATTTCAATGTTAATCTCATCCTAAAACACACTCACAGGAACACCCAGAAAAATGTTTGGCGAAATATCCAGGCAAACTGTGGCCTAGTCAAGCTGACTCATAAAATTAACCATCACCGCCCCCCTCCCCCCACATCCCCGCAAACTTATTCTTGCTAGAAGGACGGAGAGAGATAGAGAGAGAGAGAGAGAGAGAGAGAGACTGTGCGCATAATTGTCATCATTTGGTATTTGGTATTTGAGCTGAGCTGGGACCACACAAGTGACCCCACTACTAAAAGGACCTAGCCAGGATCAGGGTACCTCATGTTCCAACCCAGAAGATTCATGTTAGCTCTGTCTAAAGAGGCCTTTCTCTGTTCCCCATAGGAATCGGTGATTTTCATCAGAACATGGCATTCTTTCTTAATGCTGCTTCAAACAGAAACGCTGGCATTCAGGAAAACTGATAACTTATTCCAATAGAAGTGAAAATGTTTTCAAATTCCTAAGGCCCTGTAGCAGGGCAATAAATAATAGTTTAACATTCTCATCTTAAAGAGAAATTGGTACAAACACCGAGTTTCTAATAGAATTAACTTGATTTTCTTCCACATCAGAAGGCAGCGAGCATTGACAACTGTGGATGAGGCTGTGGTTTTCTCAACTGATTTTTTAGGCCATATCCCAAGAATTTTAGATAGGATCATCTTCTTTTCTTATCACTTCCAAGGTACTCAGTTATATTTAACATTCTAGATTGATCAAAATTCAACCTATAATGAACCATGAGGATTTCTTTTGCACGAAGTATGTCCAGATCATTAAAAACTCAGAGTTGTATCAAAGAAAGGGGCCATTTGATCTTTTTTATTTCCTCATGCTGGAAGTGAAATTTTTCCTCATATATATATACTCATGCTGGAAGTAAAATTTCTGACTTAGCTGAGTTCATTTTTTATTTTCATATATTTTACATAAAAGACCGTTTGGTCTAATATCAAACCGAATTGCATTTATTTTGCATATCTTTCTTACCGCTTCCTGTATTTATATTGTGCCTGCCTTTTTTAAAGGCACAAATCAAATTGGGGCAGAACTGGTGGCATGATGGAAAAATCCATTTCAGTTCTAAGCTCCCTTTTCAATGTGTGAGCCTAGGTATAGCAACCAGGGAAGATGAAATTTTGGGAAGTATGTGACGCTTAGGAATTTAAAGACTAAAATTTTGGGTGCTGCTCTGAAAGTGAAAACTTGACATTGGCTGATACAGACACTTGCTAGCATAAAATCTGTGCCTGCACATGGACAATAAGGTGCACGTGGCAGTGAGCACACTCACGCAGGCTCGCAGTCCACGTGCATAAATACAGACAGAGGAGGCAGGGAAGAGCCAGCCGCACCTCTTCTTTCCTGTTCCCACCAATTTCTAAATACACAAATACTGGATTTTACTCGCCCGTTATAGATGCATATTTTATTTTATTTTTTTTTTTCAACGTTTATTTATTTTTGGGACAGAGAGAGACAGAGCATGAACGGGGGAGGGGCAGAGAGAGAGGGAGACACAGAATCGGAAACAGGCTCCAGGCTCTGAGCCATCAGCCCAGAGCCTGACGCGGGGCTCGAACTCACGGACCGCGAGATCGTGACCTGGCTGAAGTCGGACGCTTAACCGACTGCGCCACCCAGGCGCCCCAATAGATGCATATTTTAATACAAATAAGAAATTTGCTTCTTTTTCTTTCTCCGTTCTTGGAGCTCGGGTGAATTTTCTCCCATAAATATCCCTCAGTTCAGCTAGTTGAACAAATTTTTCTTTAAGACTGACAATAAAGCAGTACAGAGCATAGAGTAAGAATCCCAATACATCATCCAAATGTCTCAGTCCCAGAAGGATTCTAAGATTTTTGTCTGAAAAAGGAAAAATAAACCTTGTTCCTACCTCCCTAGTAAGAGAATTAAGGATTTTAGAACCTTCTAACAATTGTTTTCTGGAAAGTGGATTTAAAGAGCTTATCCCCTAGTGACTTAATCCTATGAGATCATTGTAAAAGGGATATGTTGGATATGAAGGGAGTATTTGCGAGTTTCCTGAAGAAGCATTCTGTCTTGTTGTACTTTAAACTTCCCATCCTGGTTGTACTTAAACTTTCCCACCCTTCATTCTTTGGGTGAATATTAGTTTTTACATGAAAAGTAAAAACAAAAAAAATTTGATTATCTCTCCACTCTTCATGCCAGACAGGTTCCTTCTGAAATAAAGTCGGGGCTGTATGAAATGTGCATTTCTCTCCTGCTTTCAGAGATTCCATAGTTTGAATAATAATCAATATCAGGTATTCCCTTGCCCCAGTCAGTTGGCTAAGGAATGTACACTATTAAATAAAAGCTAAAAGAAAAAAAAAAGTTCCTCAAGATCTAGATGTAAAAATAAAAAATTAACTTTTGGCTTAGGGTGTCCGGGTGGCTTAGTCGGTTGAGCGACCAACTTTGGCTCAGGTCATGATCTCACAGGTCATGGCTCACAGCTTGTGAGTTCGAGCCCTGCGTTGGGCTCTGTGCTGACAGCTCGGAGCCTGGAGCCTGCTTCAGATTCTGTATCTCCCTCTCTCTCTGCCCCTAACCCACTTGCATTCTGTCTCTGTCTCTCTCAAAACTAAATAACCATTAAAAGAAATAAATTTGAAAAAAATTAACTTTTGGCTTAAATGATTGCATTCAATAAGGCAATAATCAGCCAATCTGAGCAATCAGAAAGTTATGCTGTAATTTTCTGAGGGTAGGGGAGCAAATGATCCTACATGGAATAGCAGAAGGAACTTTTTCTCTATCCTTTTCCCCTTGAAAAAGACACATGTCTCCTAAAAGGGGAAGAAGAAAACAGGGAGCCAAACTGGCAGTTGCAGGATGAAAACCCGTCTGCCTGGCGTGTTCAGTGTTGTTGTTCTTTACGCTTTTCTTTCTGTCCAGAGGAAAACCTAAGCCAAGAATTTCATCTTGCCTTTTCTTTCAGTAGATCTGGCATGAGTTTCCTGGCTTAGAGGTGCCTTCCTAAATGTGAGAACCAGGTATAAATTGGATTTTCATCATTTACCATTTCAGCACTGACTGCATCCCCCAAAAGAATCCAGGAGGATGTGATGGGGAAAATGGTATTAAACTACACTGGTGGTTTTCAAACTGTGCTCCTACAAACCCAAGACATTTTAGGGAAAGTCCTTTAAAGCCATTTAAAGGGGCAAGGGGTCAGGTCCCACCTCACCCTTGACCACATTCATTTCAAACAGAAAAACTCCAGTACTCTCAGGTTTTACATATTTAGACTCCACGTAAGATTTCATTTGAGAAAGAGATTCTATGGAAACACACACACACACACACACACACACACATTGAACTTAATATGAAAGCCTTCTTAATTTGTATTTCCTTTCAAACTCAAAAGGATTCTGATTGGCTATTAATGGTACAGAACCTAGAGAATCCTCACAATATATGTGTTAGGGAACACTGTTGTTTATTAGCACGATTTATTCCTTTACAGGGATTCCTTTTATTTCTTGTGGGTCCCTCTCAGCTCAGGGTGTTCGGAGTGGGGAGAGGAGTTGCATGATAATTCAGTCATTTTCCACCAGAAATATTGTTCTCAATCTTTGATTTATCAGAAACACCTGGAAATTTGGTAAAAAGTAATAGACCAGCCCACTTCCTTCAACCAGTCTGCTCCCCTGTGTTCTTTGTCACCTCTCCTGGTGAGGCAGGGACACTCTGAAGTTTGAGAACCACTGGTCTTAGAAGAGCTGTTACTGGTCCTTTGCTTGTTACCATTACACAATGCAATCCCCACCCTTTGGTTTGGTCTGGGGAAAGAATATCACCACTGTTCACACTTAGAAATGGGAAGAAACCTAGAGAATTGTATTTATGAGAAACCTTGAGACATATTTGTAATACAGACACTTGATACACCATAGCTTAAGCAAATGTTAAATCAGAGTTCTCTAAGAAAGCAACATATTCTAGCCACATGATTGCCTTATGTTTGTTCATTGACTCATTTAATATACATTTAATGATGGAAGACAGAGAAATAAACCAATAATTACAGGGCAATAAGATAAGTGAGTAAAGGAAATACGGAGTGAGTGTGGGTGATAAACCATCTAAGTTTGCCTCTGTATTTCAAGAAATCCTTCACAGTGAAGGAACATTTGCAATCAGACTTAGTGCTCAAATTACTTTGTAACTTGGCCAGAATTAGAAAATTCAAAGTATATGGTTATTCCTTATCCGTAGGGGTATTGGAAATAAAACCTAGCACTTCCCATTTTCATCGTGTTTTCTTTTTTATTTTAATTTAATTTTATTATGTTTTGAATATTTATTTATTTTTGACAGAGAGAGACAGAACATGAGTGGGGGAGGGGTAGAGAGAGAGGGAGACACAGAATCTGAAGCAGGCTCCAGGCTCTGAGCTGTCAGCACAGAGCCCGATGCGGGGCCTGTACTCACGAACTGAAAGATCATGACCTGAGCCAAGTCTGATGCTTCCCCAACTGAGCCACCCAGGGACCCCTTATTGTGTTTTGTACAAACCATTGGACTTTATCAAATGACTCAAAAACCCTTCAAATCTTGAAATGGAAGCACACTGATAGTCCTATTTCAAGATCAGGGTTGTTCTTCAACTTTCCATCTCAGAACTGGGCTATTCCCCATGACTGGTCATAATTCTTTTTTTGGATGCAACCAGGAGCCAAGCCAACTAGGTATTTGTTGTGGTGTAGATATGAAGCTCCAAAGTTTTATGATCATAAGAGAATCTTTAACACCCACCTGTTATAATAAAACAGATTTGCTTCAAACTACTCTTAGATCTGAGAGGTGCTTTGACAACCAGTCACCTTTATTAGTTAATACAACGCCCCTGTCAATACCACGTAACCCTGTCTTACTCTATCACCCACCTCAGACCCCACATCTCCAATATATTCATAGGAACTGAAGATCTGGACCAGAATCAGTCCAGCCTCAAGTGCATTTCAATCGAATAGAAGAGGATTAGATAGAAAAATTTAGGGGCAATATGAAAGGTGTTCTAAATATTTCCTCTCCTCTGGTTTAAAGAGTTTTTCTTACTACAACACAGGAAAATACATTTGTGACACATAATGTAATGAAGCATGTCATAGAATAAAATAAATGAATGCCTGCATAAAAATTGTAACTCATTTCAGGAGAGTGAATAAACCATTGGACTTCAAGTCAAAAGACCAATATTTAGATCATTATTTTGCTATTTACTGTACATTGTTAAGCAAGTAACTAAATCTCTTTAGCATTGTTTCCTTATCTGGGAAAACAGGAATATCCATATTTCCTTTGCAGTTACTGGGAAAATCAAATTATATAACTTACGTGAAAGCACCTAGGACTATAACTGGCACATATTAGAAGCCTCATAAATTATTATCAAAATTAAATTTATTTTTCCAAAATTAATTTCCAAATATTTCCAAAAATATTTGAGATAAAACCAGATAACATTTTTTCAAGACTCATATGGGACCTGGGGAATATCACTTCAACTCTCTATTATTAGAGAAGAATGAAACACAAAATGTTTTTTTTATGTTCAACAAATATTTATTGAGGGTCTATTACGTACCAGGAATTAATCTAAATGTTTAGGATTCATCAACGAATACAAAATACAGTGAAGACAAAACATTCTGGCCGTCATGAAGCTTACATTCTAGTGAGCAATGAGATGTTTTCCTTTAGAGCTTCTTCAAAGCCTATATGTAGTCAATACTACACACACACACACACACACACACACACACACACACACACCATGTACTTTGTGGATGTTATTAAAAAATTCTCCTGAGGCTCCTGGGTGACTCAGTCAGTTGAGCGTCCGACTTAAGGTTGGGTCATGATCTCACAGTTTGTGGGTTCGAGCCCTGCATCAAGCTCTGTGCAGACAGCTCTGAGCCTGGAGCCTGCTTTGGATTCTGTCTCCCTCTCTCTCTGCCCTCCCCCTCTTGCTCTCTGTCTCTCTCTTTCCCTGTCTCAAAAATAAATAAACATTAATTTTTTTTTTAATTCTCTTGCCAAAAAAAAATAAAAGCACAAGAACCATGTACAGGGCTTCCACATAAGGCCATGCACATTGACTATGATATGAATTGTGGCCTCTGAGTTGTCCAATTTGGTGACCATAAATTATACATAAAAAAGGAATACTGTTCTTTCTAGTCAACTTCTGGCCTTAATGTCAGGGGTCTCTGGGACACACATGCTCTTCAGGGAATAACCTATGAAAAACAAAGATTGAAAAGTATTTTATTAATACCTAAGTTACATAAAAAGTTGCCTTTGCACTCAACAGGAATTGCCTTCAATCTTACACAGACTGGAATAGAATAGAATAGAATAGAATAGAATAGAATAGAATAGAATAGAATAGAATAGGACTATTTAGAATATAACCTAGCCTTAGACAGAAAATTCTGATACTAGATCACTGAGAAGTGCTTTTATTAGAAAAGAGTTAGGGAGAGTTCCTCCCAGAGATTGATGCTTGGATAAAAGAACCACACAGCAACTCTTCTCATTTTGGGAAATAGAGACTATAAAACTAAGGCATTAAAATCTGTCGTGTCCACCCTCAAAATTTCACGGGTACATGGTCACGTATTCCTGCAAACTCCCCCATTTATAGGGCATAGGAAGAGGGGCCGTATGACTTGCAGCTCATGGTAGTCATTTGAGGACAGCAATATTTTTCCTAGCCTCATAACTCCAACAGTTGTCTCTTGGGTGGATTAAGAAGGATAGAAGTAGATGAAGTACTGACATTTGACCTATCATGGGCATTGCAGGGACCATAACCGTGGTCTCATCACCTGAAGTTGAGCAAAGAAATAGGACTACTATGGAAGAGTCACACTCCTAGGGGTCTCTGGGCAAGTAGTGAGGGATTGTTCCCTTTGTACCAAACCTGAGCCATGCATGAGGAAGGGCTGGCATTGGGGCATTCTTAGAGCTTGTCTACAGGGGCCCCTGGAGCTCAGCAGATGGTGCTGGACAGATCAATCTATTCTAAGCAGCTGAGGAAGAAGCAAGCCAGAACAGAGGTATAGTAGTCCTTATCAAGTGAATTTTAGATAAGACATCCTCAGCAATGAAGGGAATGAGAGAGGTAGTCTCTGAGGAACTCACAAAATCTCCCATTAAAGAAAGTCACATTGTAATTAATATCTATTGAGCCCAGACGGGAGCGACCCCAGAATAAAATGACATTACCCATTAAGTGACCTTCTTGACTTCTTACATCTTTTCCCATTCAATGAGCCAACCTTGGTTAGCAACATAGAAAGGAAAAAGTCGATACGCTAGGTTGGAAAGAGAGAAGTTGACCATGCTCTCTGTGGACAAGAGGCTTCCAGTATGAGGCACACAGGAGCAGAGGAGGGGAGAACAGGTTTTAATTTCAAATCATAACTGAAGTGTTAACTATAAATCTAGATGGACTTTATGATTACTGCTGTAGACTGAATGTTTTAGTCCTCCCCAGATTCCTATGTTGAAATCCTAATCCCCAATGTGATAGTATCTGGAGGTGGGCCTTTGGGAGGTAATTAGGTTGTATGTGTGCAGTCTTTATGATGGGATTAGTGCCCTTATAAGAAGACACAAAAGACAGCTCGCTTCCCGTCCTCTCCCTCTCTTCAGTGATGCTGCACCTGCCAGAAACTTGATCCTAGACTTCCAAGCCTCTGAACTGTAAGAATTAAATGTTTGTTGTTGAAGCTACCCAATCTCTGGTGTCTTTGTTATAGCAGCTAAACTGACTAAGACAAATGTTCAATTGAGACTGTGTTCTAAGACAGAAAATTACTGGAAAACACTCTGTATTACCCCAGAGTCACCAAATGAGGGCTGAGTTTTTCTCCAGGAGCAAGAAGAACTTCCTCAACACAGCTGTTAGGGAGACAGTGAGAGTGAAAATAAAAGGATTACATTGCATGGGCTGCACCATACTCAAGGTCAAGGTTACAGACAATGTTTTCATTCATTCACTATACACAGTGACCAGGTCTGCAGGCAGGGAGCTCTGGAGGAAGATGAATGTGTTCAGTTTCTCCAAATCTCACAAGGAGATTGCACCCTAGCCCTTTTCCTGCACAGCTTTGGGAGGTCTTTCAGCACTGGTGAAATTTTCCTTGAAGTTTTTGAGATCTTTGGATAAGGGTGAGAAAGAGGAATGAATTAAGCATAGTGCATAGCCAGTAGGGCTCACAGTTTCCATTAGTCATTGGCTACATGCCTAAACACCTTCTAGGGTGCCCCAACATTGTCTTGCTTTCATGCATGTGCCTCCTTTCATTCAGATCCAAAGTTTCAGGTTAAACCATATTACCGATAAGTCCAGAATGCTTCCTAGGCTGAGCCGAGCTACTTAAGAGTTTGACACAGACATAATCATAATCGGTACTATTGTTTCCTTAGCGTTAAGAACTATTCCATGCCATCCACATACTGTGATGATAAGGGTCAAAGGCAGGATTTCTAACGTGACAGGTTATTTCTCCTTCTCAGAGCCACTGCTTGCAATTTCTATAACAAGAAATAGTCACTTATCCCATAGCTGAAGATAAGGCTTTCTTGGTACAACATGTTGACTCAACACACACTAAGTTGTTAATAGCAGATCATTTCCTAAGAATGGATTTGGTAGTAAATGTGGGCAGCCAGAAGTGTAGCAGGGAGTGCAGTGACATAAAGAGAAATAGTGGCCTGGGACACTGAGCAAAGCTTCCTCTATCCTGCACTTATGCACAGAGCTCTGTTTCTCAGGAGAATCGGGGGCGGGGTGGGTAATGTGTGCAGAAACCGTTTTTGGTCACTGAACTACAAAGTACACACCTTGGCAACCAAAGATACCATGTTGTGAAGTTTAGATTCCTTGGCACGGTAGAGACGGCAGACTTCTTTATTCAGTCTAACACCCTTTGAAATATTTCCCGAGCACAGAACTTTTAAACTGCTAGACTCTGCTGTCACTATCTTCTCACACTTCAGAGACGTAGTCTTGTCAAAACTGGACTTCTGGGTTTCCGAGCCAGTGAGATGATTTCTTGAATAAAAGTCCAGGTATGAGAGACTGGTAGAAGTTTGATTTCTGTCACCCTGAAATCCAAAGAATTCACTTTCCTCTGACCAGTTCTTTACCTGCAACGTGGTATCGATTCCTTTGAATCCTTCTGAATTCTTTCTCAGTATAATGAAAGCAAAGTTGTTATTCTTCATTACTGTACAGTATAATTAATTACTATTAATACATAGTGAAAATAAAACTGCAGTTTTTAATTACAGTAGTCCCAGTAGATCTGACACACTCAGAATGATTTTCAACTAAAAAGAGGAACTATCATCTTAAGAATTGCTTTTATTATTACTTTTTTATTTCAGTATGGTTGGCACACAACGTTACATTAGTTTCAGGTGTACAACTTAGTGATTTGACAAGTTGATACATTCTGCTGTGTTTGCCAAACAATTGCTTTTATATTGCTCCGTGTTCCATAAATGCAGTATTACTATTAAAGGTTTTTTTTATAAAAAATATTATTTTTGCAGAGAAGACTCAGACATTTATTTCGTAGTGCATAATAGGAGAGAGAGCAAGTCTTAGTACAAACGAATTAAATGCTTTGAAATTGCTGGTTTTATAAAGATGCTTGTTTCCATTAGATTGCACACCTAATCTCTCAGGTAGATAAACCCGCAAATGATGCATATGGTTGATGGATGAGCAGTGATAACAACGTCTTCCGCCTATGAGTCTGATTTTTCTCTTGGAGAGCCAGGACATGCTAGAAATGCTCCTTGCCAATGCCATTGTAAAAATTCCACCATGTAGCTACAGGTACAGCCCTGGATGAGCCAAGATAAGCAAAAGGAAACTAGGGACAGTCCAGGAAAGATGGGCAAGTTTTTCACCTCATTCCTTCCCTGAGTAACCTCTTCCCCATAATTTCAAACTGTGTTCCGTATTTCTGGTGCTCTAAATCACTCTCTTTCCTGTTGGCCAATTCTCAAGAATGACCTATCCCAGACATGTATTTCCATGCACTTGTGTTCCTATGTTGGGAATGGTCCAGCTCAGAAGTGACTGCAAACCCTCAAATGTCTCATCCTCACAGTCATACCCTAGAAATAATGTGAGAAAGGCAGTTATATACCAGTATTTTAAAACTGAGTGCTTTGAGGTTTAAAAATATCTAGAATTCTGGCTCCTGTTGAAAAACGTTCAAGTTTGGCAATACTGGGCCAGTATTCCCACCTTGCAATAATCCACTGGAGAGGAGTGTAGCCTGTGCATTTTACACTGAGATTTTGGTCTTCTGTAGCTGTTGATTCCCGATCTAGGGTGACTTTGACCCTTGGGGACATCTGGCAATGTCTGTTGCCAGCTGACAGTCACAGCTGAGGGTCGGGATGTGCTATTGGCACTAGTGAGTTGAGGCCAGGGATACCATGAACATCCTACAAGGCATATGATAGCCTTCCACAACATAGAATTATCTAGCCCCACATGTCAATAGTACCAAGTTTGAGAAACCTTTCCACAGCCCATATTCGGCCCACTTCACATTTAGTTGCCTGTCTGCTCCTGTAGACATTTGGCTTTGTAATCCCTGGATAACCAAATTGGCATAAAATATAGATACATAACATATACAACCAGAAAGGATCTTCAGGACCTTCCAGTCAAATCCCAAATCCCTCATTATATGTATGATGTCTGAAATATAGGGGAAATGAACTTCAGCTAGACTTAAAAAATAAAATTCGATCAAAGTAATTGATCTGATTTGTAATCGAGAATCCTGTTCCTAACTGGAGTAATAATTATGAAGCCATATGAGGCAGACACAGTGAGCGGAGGCAGGACAGTGGGGGAATCTTTCCCCCACTTTCTGGTCATCATCTTGTCCATCACTTACATATGACAGAACATTTGAGCAGACCCAGTTGACATGTTGCCCAGTTTATGATCTGGGCTCTTAGAAATTCATTACTGATCCAAGCTCATACTATTTTGCATAGCATCCCTATGTGTTTGTCAGGAGATGACTGTCCATGAGTATGCTGTGTTTCTGCATGTCTTTTTGTTCTGGACTATTTTCCCAACAATGTCTGTAAAGCTAGCAATCTTGGAAGATAAGAGACAGATAGAACCTCATTCTGGAACAGAGGGTCAATTTGCATACTTCCCAGTAAAATAAATACGATGGCCGTTGCAGGAGCAAAGGTCAGTGCATATTATAAAGGATTCAGTTTTCCCTCAGCTCAGGATTCGTCCATTGTGAAGGAAAAGTGCTGTGGATGCAGCACCTACTCAGAACCCTCCATGTCACCTTGGTGGGACTTGGGGGACAAGGGCGACCATGCTTCGTGTGCACTGAGTAATGAAGTCCTGGTTTCTGACCCAGGACTCTCATATCTTCTGCCATCAGGCCAAGAGGTATGAAGAATCAGAGATTTTACTCTCCTTGCAAGATAACAAGTTTAGCCTGCTAGAGTTTTTGACAATTTTTTTTTCAACGTTTTATTTATTTATTTTTTGGGACAGAGAGAGACAGAGCATGAACGGGGGAGGGGCAGAGAGAGAGGGAGACACAGAATCGGAAACAGGCTCCAGGCTCTGAGCCATCAGCCCAGAGCCTGCCGCGGGGCTCGAACCCACAGACCGCGAGATCATGACCTGGCTGAAGTCGGACACTTAACCGACTGCGCCACCCAGGCGCCCCTGACAATTTTTTACAAACCATCCTTTGAAATACTTGAACTGTATTTTACCTCAGTTAAAGGACGTATTCACCATACCTTAAGCCATGAATGGCTCTGGCATCTGTAACCAGTCTTAAGGCCCACCGAGTATTTTTCCTTTGCCAGCACTAAGTGCTCTGGCTCTCCTGAAGTTCCCTTAGCTATAGCCTTAGTTATGCGTATATCTGTCCAATGCCAGGGAGTCCAAGTCCTTTTCTTCTTCACTCCTTCCCTACTTCCTTCCATCCTTCCTTCCTTCTTTCCTTTCCTCCCCTCCCCCCTCCTCCTCTTCTCTTCCTCCCTCTTCTCCTTCTGCTTCTTCTTCTTCTCTTTGTAGGTAAATCACTATCTGTAGTGCATGTACTTTCTCTTTGCTCTAAATCCACATATTATTATTCCTTGTTGTTACTGGAAGAAAATAAATCATTGAATCAGAAATGCAGACATATACTATACACATACAGAGCTCTAACAAATTAGGTTCTGTTGTGACTAACTTTAAAATTTTTCTACACAAGGGACTATCCTTTGGGTGATCAAAAGAAAAAAAGAAAGAAAAACCAGTTCATACTCACATTTTCTCCTTACTTCCCATCAGTGACCATCTTATATTTTAGTAGTTTTCTTGATACATTTTTGCAACCTCTGCTTGTTTGAAGGGCACAGTTTTCTTATCATGTATTTCTACTGGGAAGGAAGATGTTTTTAATCTTCTAAAATTTTTATATGCATTTGAATAAACACAGCAATCTTAAAATTCATATTCAGCATTTTAGTAGTTATGTTTTATTGAATATATGATGCTTTTCTGAGGATAATGATACTTCCTCTAATAAGAATCCAGAGTTTATTTGAGTTTAATTTAGTTTTGGGGAGGACAGACTAACAAGTAGAGAAAATTAAGAGTGATCAGTGCTATAGTTCTCATTTTATGCTATATTTACCTTAAGGCTTCATCATATCATATTTGATGATGTGCTGTCAGAAGTCACATAGAAGCCACTGGAATCAGAGGGCTCTGTGAATGTCCTTACATAGAGTTGGCAGTAATTTTCATACAGCACAGTTTGCTAAAACCCCTTTATTGATAATATTAGTTTCCTCAGCCCACTCTTTTCCATAATCAGGTAATCAATTAGTCATTAACATAACTACAAAAAGAAATCATGAACAAATACACACCAAAATAATCTAGCTGGTTGTGTCTTTTTTTTTAAACAATTTTTTTTAAGTTTATTTATTTATTTTGAGAGGGACAGTGACAGCATGAACAGGGGAGAGGCAGAGAGATAATCCCAAGCAGGCTCCACACTGCCAGTGCAGAGCCAGACATGGGACTCAAACTCTCAGAACTATGAGATCATGACCTGAGCCAAAAACAAGAGTTGAATGCTTAACCAACTGAGCCACCCAGGCACCCCAGCTGATTGTATCTTAAGCATGGTCTCTACACGTTTAGCCAGAATATGGACTTTGGAGTAAGAGAAAAGTGAGTTCAAAATCTGACTCTCTTGCTTGCACTTTGTTTTTGGACAAGTTTTTTAAATCTATTTGAGCCTTAATTCCTACATCTATAAACATCTATATTGCAGGATTGTTACTGTAAGATTCAAGTAGAACAATGTAGGAAAAGCGTTTAATACAGTTCCTGGTGCATCAGAGATCTTAAATAAATTCTGGCCATTTGACTGTCATTGTTGAGTGAGGCAACAAGTGCAAAAAAAAAAAAAAGGATGGCAATAGGGGTGCCTTTTTGCCCCTTAATCAGTTAAGCATCTGACTCTTGATTTCGGCTAAGGTCATGCTCTCACAGTTCGTGGAATAGAGCCCCGCATTGAGCTCCGGGCTGACAGTGCAGAGCCTGCTTGGGATTCTGTCTCTCCCGTCTCTCTGCCCCTCCTCAGCACATGCACACACACTCTCTCTCTTTCACTCTCTCTCAAAATAAATAAACTTAAAAAAAAATTATTTGTTTTTTTAAACGTTCAAAATGTCTGAGAACTCTGTGTGTTTTCATATACTTCACCATACCAGAGTATTTATACCACGTAAGATGTATGTCATCTACGGTTTGATGTTTTAAGTTGCTCTTTAAGTTTCAAAACACTTAAGAAACCACTCCTGTGTATCATTAATTTACTGATGAAAGGCAACTAACAACTTCTTAAAGTCATTCATAATATAGTCATCTCTCTGGGTTTCGTTGTCTTCCTATTTAAAATAAGGAAATGGAACTTGATATTCTCTAAGACCCCTCCCAGTTCTAAGACAAATACAGTTATATTTTATAGCTTTGTAATATAATCAAGCATTCAGAGCAATACCTGGCCCATGGGAAGTACTCAGTAAATATTCCTTAAATGTGGAATGATTAATTAATATAGGTACTTTAATATAGAAAGTACAACCTAAAAACTAATTTGGCTTAATGACAAAAACAAGCAAGAAATTATTATTAAATTCATTTCTTTGTTTACTACTGCTAAAGATTAACTTTTTCTGTTAAAATTATTTTTAAAAAATAATTTATTAATCTAATAGACTTTGATCCTTACAGAAAGTATAAGTCTATCAAAAAAATCAATGGAGTAGAGGGGAAATGGTTTTGTGGATAAAACTAAAATTCACATTTTCTATTAAACATGGCAGATACAAGACAAGCATTTATTTCAACTCCCCCCCCCCCCCCACCAAAATAGTGTGATGACGGAAAACAGATTTTGTGAAAAGAGCACAAAAACCTATAAGGACAAACAGAACAAAAGGAGAGGATGGGGATGACAACATCAACACAATTTTGCAAGCTCAAAGACAGAAGGATAACCAAAGCAACACAGAAATCAAATGTTATGGAATGGGAGCTTTAGGGGAGAAGAGGAAACCCAAGAAGTAAGCTCTTTTGTATCGTAGGAGCCTGAGAAACACAGGCATTGGAGGCACTAGGTGCCTCTGAAGAATGGGCATGCACTAGGGCGATAAGTAGGAAAATTAGTTTGAAATTCATGTAAGAAGCAGTTAAGCACCTAAACTCAGGGATGGCTTTATGAATGTAGAGCCTATACACTTATACAGGGTCTCACACTTAGGAACCTCCCACATGGTATAATGCTCTGCTATTGCCATCATGAAATTCTTAATAATTTTTGAGTAAGTGACTCAACATTGTCATTTTGAATTGGGTTCTACAAATTATGTAGCCAATCCAATCTAAATCCCCTCCCCTAATTTCACACAGCCAGGCATATATCCCTCCTCCACCCTGGCAAAAGACTGAATGATAGGATATTTCAGAGTATTAGGCACAGCTGAAAATAGGAGGCTAAGTGAATTACTTAGAGAACAGTGAATACCGTCCTCCACCAGGCACAGTGAATACTGGCAACCAGACTTACATCCCCAGGCAGAAGATTGCCAGATTCCTCTCAGACGAAACTGAAAGAACAGTTGGAAGTCTTCCAATTAAACAGTTTCTGTTGGATCACCTGACAAGTCCGCATCATGGACATAGAGCTTCTAATCAAATCTTTAGTGTCTCAAGTATAAATGGGAAAGCTAAGGATCATCAGAGATTTGAGAGAAACCTCTATCAGAAACACAGGATTAAAACAAACAAAGACTAAGCAGGAACTCTGAGGATTCATGACACTAATAGTAGAAGAGAAAATTATGTTATAAAATATTATTATTATCTTTAGAGAGATAAGAGAAGCTATTACAGTAATAAAAAAAGAATACTAGTTTTTTTAAAGGAACACTCAGAAAATAAAAAAAAGAACTATTGAAATTAAATATAGATAGGATAAATAAAAAATTCATTAAGACTTATGGAAGATAAGGTGATTTCTGGGTTATTTCTTCAACCAGAAAGCAAAATAAAATAAAACAAACAAACAAAAGAGATGGGAGAGGAGACATAAAATATAAGTTAATGAAAGGATGTGCAGCAGGTTCAAAATCTAAATAACAGAATTTTCAGAAGGAGAAAACAAACAAAAAAACAGATGGGAAGAAATGATTAAATAAAAAATACTCATACTCAAAAGTTCCAAAATCAAAGCCGCTGTGTTCTCAGATTGAAAGTGGCTATTCATTCAGTATATTATTGTAAATTTTCAGAATACCAAGGCTGAAGAGAAGGTACCAAAATATGTTCAAAGAGTAGAAAAATAAAACATGTCACAAAAGATTAGGAATCAATATGACATTAGATGTCTCAAAAGCAAAATTGAAAGCTGGAAGACAATGATTAAATGCCTTTGAAATTCTGAAGGAAAATGGTTTTCAGCCTAGAATTCAATTCTCACAGAGTCAAACTATCAACCAAATGTAAGGGTATAAAAAAGGCATTTTCAGATATGCAAATTATTAAGAAATGTATTCCTGTGTACCATTTATTTGAAGTCCACTAGAGAATGTAATATACCAAAATGATATAATAAATCAAGAAAGAGGCAAACATGTGATTCCGGGAATGGAAGATACAACACAAGACAATGAAGTAAAATCCCAAACACAAGATAATGGCATAAAATTCTAGAACTATGGCTGTGTACCAAGACAAGAGAGCAAAAAGATAAATTTAAGCAAGAATATGAAATATTCTAAGTGAAAAAATAAAAACAGAGAATTACCTGATGTTTAGGGGATATAGTAAGTGAAGAATTACACTTCTAAATAGAATTTGTAAATGAAAAGTACTTGATATGACAGAGAAAATGAAAGAGCAAGGCAATTACTAACTCTAGGAAAACCAAAAGTAGTGCACCTAGAAATATAATCCTTGTGCTTTACATGGTTCAACTATAAATAACATTCACAGAGCCATCAAAATGTTAAGCATGGATTACTGATTTATGTAAATTTTGATGTAACTGCTTTAGGAGTTTGGGAGGAATGGATATGCTCTTTTCAAGATGGTGGGTTTAGAGGGGTTGGTCAATGGTCAGTAGGGAATATTTAAAATGAGATTTAAAAAAATATATTTAGAAATGTAGTGGCAAATACCAGAAGAAAATGTTAAGGGATTAGTGGTCACCTGTCAAAGACAAGAATCAGGAATAGGGAGAAGTGGAATTAGAAATGCTCATTTTTGTTATGAGCTTTTTAAAGCTGCAAGACATTTAAAACCATGCTCATGTATTCTCTGATTCAAAAAGTAAATTAAACACATAAATCTGTGATTCATATATACTTGCAAAATACTATTATAATTCTATTTAATCCCCAACTGGTAGTGAATGAAATAATGGCAACCTCAAGAGAAACAAATAGGTTGTTTTGGTTGACAGCATAAAGTAAAATGACTATGACTAAATGAATTCATCATTAATTATTTCATTTTATAAACAAAGCTTTAACACAGCTATATATAAAGCATTTGACATTGTAAAACATCAGCATATGCTCAGAAATGGAGGGTAGCCTAAACATTTTAGGGTATTAATGAGTAGTGGCAGGTTGATATAAATTGCTGAGGTACCAGTTCCACTAAGCTATGGAATTATAATCCAGATCACAGAATTCCCTAAGAAAATAGATTAGCAAAGGGCATCTGATGTGTTAATGTGGCGCAGGAGACAATTTTAATAACAATTGGAGAGAGCCAATGACAAAAGAAAAGGAAATCCAAAATATAACTGAAGTGAAAAGCCAAAGGAAAAGAAAATCAGATATAATGATACATGGCAGCTCCCCAAATAAGATCACCTTAAATCAGTAATTTCAGACTGATTTGGGAGGAGAAAGAAGCACACTAAGGGCTCCAGGAGGGTGCGACGTTTGATCATTGAAACAACAGCCTCTGGAGGGTGGTTAACTTTCCAAGCTTGCAGTTCTAGTAAAGGCTGCCCCAGGTTGTCCTACATTAGGGTGTGGCGGGTATGCGGAAGGCTACCATGCCCATCTCAGGTTCATGTAGAGCAGCTACAGGTTTGCACACTGGGTTTCCAGGTAAGAGTTCTGCTTGAACAAATTGTTTTATGGCTGAAAACCAAGTTTGAAAAATACTGGTCTATCCCCAGTTTTCTATTTTACAGATCTAGCAATAAAAGCCTTTTAAATAATCATTTACCCAGGGTGAAGAGTAACAAAAATCCGATGGCAGAGTTAGAACCAAGAGCCAGGCTTCCTGCAAGCTAATTAACTTGCTTTCTCCCACACTAATGATCCTGGTGATGTTGCCCTTCTGTTAAAGTAAATATATTTTACCAAAGGGTATATTTATTATTACTTTGTATAATGAGTCTTTAAAACTACACAGTGCATGGGACGCCTGGGTGGCTAAGTAGGTTACGCACCTGACTCTTGATTTTTGCTCAGGTCGTGATCTCACAGTTCATGAGATCAAGCCCCCTATCGGGCCCTGCGCTGACACTGTGGAGCTTGCTTGGGATTCTCTCTGTCTCCCTGTCTCTCTGCTCCTCCCCCCGTCTCTCTCTCTTTCTCAAAATAAGTAAACATTAAAGGCATACAGTGAAGAACAAAATGAAAAAAAAATACAAGCACCCTAAGTTGAACTCTATTCAAATAGTATGCAGCATTTAGTATTGGTTTTAAACTTGTAATTTAACTAGTAGGTCTTATTCCATTTTAAGCTATATTGACAATTTTGCCTCCATCTACTCTGTGAGTTGCTTTGTTGAATAAAGTAACTAATTACTTTGTTGCAAATACTACAGCTTGATGATTCATACCAGTAAAGCACTGTCTCTTTAGGGCTTGTTGGTTTGCTGCTACATGAATCCTTCTCAGTCTGCTTCTACTCCTGTTCTCTCCCCCTGTCCTCTCTTTCTCCCCTCTAGAGGTTAAGGGACTGAGTTTGTTCCCAGCAGCGCCCTGATTGAAGTATCCACAGTTCCTCCTTTTGTGCACAGAATAACAAAGGAGAGGAGATCATTTTTTTTGCTTACTTTCTCTATAAAAATGTCTGATTCTCGGGGCGCCTGGGTGGCGCAGTCGGGTGAGCGTCCGACTTCAGCCAGGTCACGATCTCGCGGTCCGTGAGTTCGAGCCCTGCGTCGGGCTCTGGGCTGATGGCTCAGAGCCTGGAGCCTGTTTCTGATTCTGTGTCTCCCTCTCTCTCTGCCCCTCGCCCGTTCATGCTCTGTCTCTCTCTGTCCCAAAAATAAATAAACGTTGAAAAAAAAAAAATGTCTGATTCTCTAAACTAGAAATATTTTTTTTCTTAACAACCATAATTATGTCACATACCGCCCCCCCTGCAGCAGCTTTAACCTCACTATTTTGACTATCCAAGCAAATAAATTAATTTGCATATGGGAGATAAAATAATCCAACAACTAAATGTTACTGTCAAAGATCTCTGGTAGAAATAGCTTCTAATACTTTCCCCCACCTGCCACCTTAATATTTTAAAAAGACAACTAAAACATAGCAAGCTATTTTTTTTTTTTTTTTTACAAAACCACCTTTTACATACGGTCCTCTTTTTTTACTTAATATTTGCAAGTTTACATATTTATACTGAGAGAGATCACAAGCAGGGGAGGGGCAGAGAGAAAGGGAAGAGAGAGAATCCCAAGCAGGCCCCATGCTGTTAGCGCAGATCCTGACATGGGGCTTGAACTCACAAACTGTGAGATCATGACCTGAGCCTAAACCAGGAGTCAGACGCTTAACCAGCTGAGCCACCCAAGTGCCCCTCCACAGGATCCTCTTTAAGGACAAAGCTTGTCATGTGTTTAAATGAATGTACTAGGTAATTACATTGGTTGCAGCATGCTGAGCAGGATAAAGAGGGGAAGTGGAATTTGAGAAAATGATGAATATTCTATAGCAATACTAATATAAATAAGTTATATGGTATCAGGTGAAGAAGCAACACCAGCACCAAGCTTAAGACCATTAGATACTATGAACTTGTGCTGATTAGATTTTTTTCTTGTGTTCTACCTTGGAAAAGATATTAAATCACAAGTCTACTTGGGGATGGGCTGGGTGCTTCTGAGAGGTTATAGCCGAACTGATGACCTGATTAAAGACAAAAAAAAAAAATGCATATTTAAAGGATGACCACTAAATCTTAGTTTTGCCAAGCCTACTTATAAAATGTATTCCAAATGGCTGAGTCTCAGGTAGCTTTCTGAATATCTGACATCAGTCTTCAAAAGAGAAAATTAAACAAAAGTAAATGATAATTTACAGGATGATCTTTTGCTGTATAAAAGTATCCTGCTGATAATTGAAAGGCAAATTTTGAGATATGTAAATGCTGTCATTCATGGAGAAAATTAACTCGAATGTGTTTCCTTTTTTTTTGGGTTGTATGGTTTCATAATGAATAAGTTCTCCTCTGCTGAGATGCAAAACAATCTGCAATCTTAAGGAAAAAATAATTATTTTAGTAATTTTAATTAAAAAAAATCCCAGGAACTCCACAACTTCCATGGGAATTTGGTATTTCCAGGAGGAAATAACACATTATCGTTGGGGGGGGGGGTGTTGAACAGCCCCCAGGGTGCTCTTACTTCCTAGCTTTCCTACTGACCAGCTACTGGACCCAGATTGTATTAAGAGCAGTGATAATTAATTGTGCTGTCTCTTAACTCAGAAGGACTCTGGTAGGGTTGTAATGAAGTAATACTGCCAAGTATTTAGTTTTCTTTTTTTTTTCCAAGGAAAGTTATAATACTAATACATGATAATTATGTTGTATACACCAATACATAGGACAATATTCCCTGAATTTGTATTCAACTTCATTGAAAGAGCATAAATCATTCAGGGCTTGTTTGGTGACTTGGTGAAAATAAAAATTACTGCTTTTAAACGGTGAAAACGCAGCCAGTCGTCAGTAATGTGTTTAGTTAACACATGCAGCATCAGCAAACTAATGAAGTTAACAGCACAGCCTGTGTTCAAGAAGAGAAGAACTTTTGTTACAAGCTATCAGTTTTGTTTGCTGATTAAGATTGAGGTTTATTCTCTTTGTCAGCATCATAGGGCTATTCCTCTCCTTGCTACCTTATTTTATTTATTTATTTTAATGTTTATTTATTTTTGAGAGAGACAAAGTATGAGTGGGGGGAGGGTCAGAGAAAGAGGAGACACAGAATCCGAAGCAGGCTCCAGGCTCTGAGCTGTCAGCACAGAGCCCGACATGGGGCTTGAACCCACAAACCTCAAGATCATGACCTGAGCCAAAGTTGGACGCTTATCCAACTGAATCATCCAGGCATCCCTCCTTATTACTTTTAAATTAACTACTGTGCTATTGTGCTTGGAGCTTTGTGATCCTTTTTATTTTATTTTTTATTTTTTTATTTTTTATTAAAAAAATTTATTTTATTGTTTATTTATTTTTGAGAGAGAGAGAGAGCAGGGGAGGGGCAGAGAGAGGGAGACAGAATCTGAAGCAGGCTCCAAACTCTGAGCCTGATGCGGGGCTCGAACCCACGAACCATGAGATCGTGACCAGAGCCCAACTCAGATGCTTAACCGACTGAGCCACCCAGGCGCCCCAATTTTTATTTTATTTTTTAAATGTTTGTTTATTTTAGATGAGAGAGAGACAGACAGACAGACACAGCAGGGAGGGGCAGAGAGAGAGGGGAAAAGAGGACCCGAAGTGGGATCTTCACTGACAGTAGCCAGCCTGATGCAGGGCTCAAACTCACAGCTCACGAACTGCAAAATCATGACCTGAGCCAAAGTTGGACACTTAACCGACACAGCAACCCAGGTGTCCCTGTGGTCCTTTTTAAACTAATTTCTTGTATGCCCATCAGTTTAGGCCCAATCAGAGAAGCAGAACCAGTGGGGATTTGTTGCTGAGCTGGATCTTGCCTCATCAGGGAAGTTGATTCAGTCATCTTCATGAGATAGTTGTCCTTGTTTCTGACACTGGAGATTGAAGTCCACAGGGCTGCCTCCACAAAGTCTCCCAAACTGGATGACTTGAAATAACAGAAATATGTTGTCTCACAGTTCTAGAGGCCAGCAGTCTGAAACCAAGGTGTTAGTTTGGTTGGTTCCTTCTTGGGAGCTTCTGGTGACTAGCCAGCAATCTTCTATTTCCCTGGGCCTGTAGGTGTATGACTTCAGTCCTGTACCTTCACATGGCAGTCTTCCTGTGTGTCTTCACATACTCTTCCCTTGGGCATGCCTCTTTCCAAACCTCTCCTTTGTAGAAGGATACAAGTCATATTGAATTAGGGCCCACCGTCATGACCTCACTCTGACTGGGTTATCTCTATAAAGACCCCATTTCCAATCAAGGTCACATGCTGGGGTACTGGGGCTAAGCTGGGGAGAGCAAGAACAAGCTGGGACCCACAAGTATGAGCTGGAACGAAACCATGTTGGTTCTCACCACCTCTGATTTTGATGTTCTAGGAATCCTGCAGGGGAAGATATGCTTCATCATGGAGCTAAACACTCACCTGGTGTAGGAGTCAGAGGAGATGAAGGAGGTTCCAGGGAAGGGTAAGGCAGTTGCTGGCCTGTCTGCTGCCCCACTCCAATGAAGTGAGCCAGCAGATATAGGCTGTGTGCTAGAAATGGCTGCTGCTTCTCTTTGGATCTCCATATTGCACTCAAGAACCTCTCTGGTGGCCGCCACATAGGCCAGAAACATACAGGAAAGGGAATTCTGGGAACTGTAGTTCAGTCTAGCCAGATTGGCACCTAACAAAGCCACCACTCTAAAGACTTTACATACTCACTATTGAATATCTGATAATATGAATGACGATAATTAAGAAACCAAGTTGTTCCCAAGCATATATACCAAACCCTCCCAACTCAGACATGGAAAAGGCATTCACCTGCTAATGATGTTTAGATCTTTAGCACTAATCAAAAACAATTCATCAGTCACCCAAAAAGTTTTAGCTGGATTACTGAACACTAAATCCACCAGTTTAATTTGCCTTTATGCCATCAACTATTAGGAAAGGACTTGAAACCCATCAAACCAAAAGATCTTAAGGTTGCATTCTGTTGAATTAGGTAAATTTGGAAACAAAAAAAAATCAGAGAGTTTCCTCTCTTGGTAGTCTTATTAGCAGAGGGGTACATACAATGGGTAATCACACAGGCTTTGGAACAGATGGACTCAAGTTTCAAACACAGTCCTGCCCCTTAGCAGTGTGACACTTCAGGAAAATTCTTTTCATCTCTCCCTCTCTCTATTGTATTCCCAGTCCATAAGTATAGGGATAACCTTAATAGTTTCCTCAGAGGGTCACTGTGTGATTGAAATGAGGAAATAGATATGAGGAACTTGGCACAAACTGGACATGTAGTAAATGTTAATGCAATGTTGGCTTATCTCTTCCTTCTTTTCTTCTGCCTGCCTCTCCTCTTTCTTCTTTTCTTTTCCCTTAACTTTGAGAACAACAAAATGGGTGTCTTGAGTTCCTCATAGCACAAACTTTGCTTTTCTACAACACGTGTGCAACCTAAGTCTTATGGACAATAAGACAAGGGAGTCTTTAAATACCAACCTATTTCGGAGACCAGGAGTGGGTGGTTTTTGAAGTAGCATCTCTGAGAGCAGTTGGGAATGGAAATGCTTATTTCTAAGACAACAAAAGGGAGAAAATGTTCCATTTGAAAATACTGCATGATGAGTAAACATGGTGAACTTTTTCTAGAGAGGTCCTTGAAATTTCTTTGGGCAGAATTTAAAGAACAAAATTAAATGGTAATGAATTTCCTTCCTCCCAGAAAATGGAAAGTATGTTCTCAGGCCTTTCTTCTCTCTGTTTGTATTCTCCACAAATACAAAGCCGCCCCTCTTCACAGGCCCCACTCAAGCCCACCACTCAGTCCAGCGCTCTCTCTCCTCTCATAAATCACATCCGTTGTCAGTAACCACTCACGTGAGCATGTACTAGAATCTTCTGTTATCACTGACCCCTGGGTGTGCTGTCCATGTCTTCTCTCCTTATCCTGTAAGCCCCATGACAGTAGAGGCTTCATCAAACATTTCATTTACTGAACGCATAAAGTAGTCAAGGTGCTTAGGATGGATGGACTCTAATAAAAATGATGTGGAATGGAAAAGAAAGGATTGGAAAAAGAGAGAACAGATCAGAAGATGTGGAACAGAGTGGAAAACAATGAAAAAGAAGCTCATGGGGTAGTCTCTGAAATCTTTCCAGATGCCACTGCTTGAAACAGTATAAAGCAATGACCTTGGCTGGCTGATGTTACTGTTGCCCAGTAGAACCCGCATTTCCAGAGTCATCAGGTGCATCTGAAATGCACTTGTCTCCTGCATTGAGCATTGGTTCCATACATGTTTATCAATTTTACTGCGGCTCCTTCTAGTCTTTCAAACTTCTCTAACCATTACCTTCTCCACTAAGAGAACACATGCTAATATACTAATGCAGTAAGACCTCACAGACACAGATTGCTGAGAAAATATTTTTTAGAAAACAGACAGACGAAATGGATATTCTACATTTATTTTTATCACCTCTTTCTCAGAGATTCTCAGAAGAGGGGCATAGACTCATTCTTACAATAAACTTACCAAATTATTAAAAGATACTTAAAACAAATATACGCAAATGCCAACTCTCCCAAATCACCTCTGTGAAATTCACTAACTCTTTAAACTCAAACTCAATTTTATAACCCTTTATAAAGAAGCCAGCAATTTGAAGTAGTGGGTTGGAGGAAAGAACCATAAAATTTCAATGAATTCATCCCAAAAATGTTGTATTGTGCTGGGACCTTTCTACAGGAGACAGTGCGTTGTTTGGACTGCTACAATTTTAAAAGATGTCTTTGAAAAGGAAAGGCATAGATTTTCATAGCAGCTAATTCTAGACAAAGACTGAGGCCAACAGTTATTTTAGTTCAACCTAATTTAATGTCACAGTGGTAGGTCTGGTTTTATTTATTTATTTACTAATTTAAAGAGGCTGCTACTCCACTGAAGGAGGCTGTATGCTTAGAAATGGATAATGTTGGCAAAGCATGGAAAAGTTCTCTCTCTCTCTCTTTTTTTTTTTCCCTGAAAACAATAACCTACATTTAATGGTAAGAAATCACCAGCAAATTCCATTATGTTTGTGGGCTTGACATGTGGTGCTTATTAAGTGTAGGAACAAAGCCACTTTATACATCATAATGTTCACATTACAAATTCGCTGCTCATAATGGTGCTGCAAGTGTATGTGCAATTTTTCTGAACTTATGAAATATATTTCTGACACCTCAGGTATTGATGTATGCACGCATGATATTGTCCCAGTGCAGTAGGGAGACTTAACTGATGTCTGCAAGATTTGATTTATTACAAGTAAATATGATTGCCTTCATAATCTGATTTTATTATGTTCGGGGCTCTCGCAGGTAAACTTTTAGTAGAAGGAAGAAGGCCAATTTTATTAAACCAGTGTGTGTTCCTATGAACCATAGAATTTCTTGTCAAGGGGGGAAGGGGGACTGCTGATCCAGAAAGCGTATTGAAGATTTCAAAAAGAAGAATTTACTTCCAGCATTCCCGATATCCTATGTTCTCAATCCCTGCAACTACTTCAGATGTGGTCTTGCTATTCTGAACTTTATATTTCTTTCTTAAAAGCCGAATTAAAGTAAAACACACCTATCTGAGGTCAAGAGTAAATACACCTAGGGGAATAGACATACCATCTCAACAAATTTTGGCACTAAGAATTTTTCTCTTTTGTTATGGAGACAAAGAGATCTAATGAATTTGAAAGAATTTGTATTACCATTGATACTTTCAAATCTGTTCATTGATAGGACTCCAAATATCAGGGCCACTGCTTTGCTGTAGCAACAACTCAAAGAATTAAACGTAAGTCATCCCAGAATCAGAGATGAACCTGGGCCCAATGCTCTAGGTGAAGGACATAAGTAGAAACAGGGATAGTAAGTAGGAAAGGACTAAATAAAGTAGGAGACCTGTCCAACTCACCCTTTAATGAAGACTAGATACAAGGACCTTCCCAGGACAATCATATACAATCTTATTCAAAGTGTAGAAGAATAAAAATTATTGACTTGAGAGTTTGCAAACTTGCCCCTTCCTCTGCCCACTGAAAAAAGATCCTGGCCTTACTTTCTTCTTCTTCCCTAACTTGTTGAGAAAGTTTCTGCTACTTCATTGCCAGCATCACCAGGGTAGTCATTCAGGCTTTTGTAATCCAGAGTAAAAGGAGAGAAGGGTAGAATAAAAGGAAAAAGTGAGGTAGAAAGAGAAGGAATGCATTGGCTTGAGTTAGGGAAAAGCTTTTCCGGGGGTGGAGGGTGGGGAGGAGGACAGGACCTTTTTAAGGAGTTTGCAAGTAAATCAGTCAAGAGCACCTGAGGGGCGCCTGGGTCGTTCAGTCAGCTGAACATCCGACCTCGGCTCCAGTCATGAGTTCAAGCCCCACATGGAGTTCTCTGCTGTCAGCATAGAGCCTGCTCAGATCCCCCCCACCGGCCCCTCCCCTGCTTGTACTTGCACTGTGTCTCAAAAACAAATTAAAACATCAAAAAAAAAAAAAAAAGTGCACCTCAGTGGCATAAACTAAGTTGTTAGGAGAGAAAATAAAGTAGAAATGTTATGGGGCGCCTGGGTGGCGCAGTTGGTTAAGCGTCCGACTTCAGCCAGGTCACGATCTCGCGGTCCGTGAGTTCGAGCCCCGCGTCAGGCTCTGGGCTGATGGCTCGGAGCCTGGAGCCTGTTTCTGATTCTGTGTCTCCCTCTCTCTCTGCCCCTTCCCCGTTCATGCTCTGTCTCTCTCTGTCCCAAAAATAAAAAAAAAAAAATTAAAAAATTTAAAAAAAAAGTAGAAATGTTATGCTATGAACTATGAATGTCCTTCACTGTTTTCAAGAAATACAAGGGAAGGACCTAAATTAATTTTCAGTTACTTTTCTTTGATGGTCTGAGTTTCTTGAATGAAATGTGTTTCAAGACTGTGGCCCTGAATCTCATAAGATCACATGTGTATGATACGGTCAAAATATTGTCATTTATCGTCCATGAAGTGGACATCACAGCATAGGGTAACCAAGTAGATAATGCAACCATTACCAGTGAAAGAGCCATGACAAGGAGTTTAATGAAGATGCCCAGAGAGGGCTGAAACAATGAGACAAGGTCTTTTTTGGTTTTCACTATAAAGGGGACTAGAATATACCTCTTTGGCATATGGAATATTTTGAGCTAAATGGCGAGTACAGGAAAAGCTGTAAAAAGAGAACACAGTTTTACTTTTGTAAAAGAAATTTACACTTATAAAGGAAATTTCCATGTGTAAAGATGTCTTCCTCTCCCTTGCCAGGAAGATGAAGACTTTAATAATTCTTCGTGATGGAGAAAGTCTAGAATATAGTTCCAATAATGCAGGGGCATCTGGGTGACTCAGTCAGTTGAGCCTCTGGCTCTTGGTTTTGGCTCAGGTTATGATCCCCTGGTTTGTGGGTTTGAGCCCCACATCAGGCTCTGCACTGACAGTGCAGAGCCTACTTGGGATTCTCTCTCTCTCTCTCTCTCTCTCTCTGCCCCTCCCTGCTCGCTCTCTCTCTCAAATAAATACACTTCAAGAAAAATTTTAGAAAATAGTTCCAATAATGAAAAGTAAAGATTTATGCACCCAGTGAAGAACAGGAATCAGGAGATAAGAAATCAAAGCCAATATAGTAGTTCTAGCTCTTCAAAGGTCATGATATAATAATTATAAGACAAAATAAATATTGTACTTCATAAGTTGTTTTTTTAATTATTTTGATAGTTTTTTCTTTTGATATTGTCTTTGATTATATCATTACTTTTGTTTCCCTTAGTGAAGTTTCCTTTGAAATGCCAACCACATTGAGGGACAAACAAAGAAGAGTTGGGGTTTGTATTAAAGGAGAATGTTAAAGGGGACCCTGAGACCCCTGGCAGTTGACCATGCTGACCGTTTTAAAATTCCCAAAGGGACAATTGCAACTTAGGGGCAGGAGTGAAGGACCAGGGTCTAATCACATCCTCATTCCCTACTTGGAGAGTCTCCTTCTTGATTTCAAATCTAAAGGTGATTTTAAACTATGTTTATCGAGAGAAGCTATGCACTAAAGATGCCCTCAACATTCAATCATAACAACCACCACTTTACTTGGGATATCACTAAAGCAAAATGGTGGAACTATTCTGTCTTCAGCTTGCCCAATCTGTACTCACTGCCTCCTTAAGCTAGGTCCTTCTTTCTTTTGTCCTGATAAAGCAGCCAATTACTTAAACCTGATTTAGCTAGATTTGGAATAACACTGTTGAGAGTGAATAGGGGAAGGCAGTGTGATCTGTCCCCAGTTATTGTTTAAGTTAGAAAGCTGCTATCTAACATTACCAAGACTTTTATCTTCAGATTTTATATTCGAGACACATCTCCTAGCTTCTTATTGCCCTCTACAAAGTAGCAACTTCTTTTTGCCTTAATTGAAATGTATTGTGTTCTGTATCATATCTCGTATTTCCTGCAGCAGGAGTTCCCAGTTGGGGATCTCTCTGTAAACACATTGAGTATTGATGGCCCATACATCAAGGGTTTCCATATGAGCGGCTGTGTGCTTGGGAGAGATGGGATGCACATTTAAGACGTGGCACGCTTCTGAGTGGGACCACAGTGCTTTTCTCACGCTGCACTACCATAGACCCAGAGTTTGGCTTTCTATCAACCTGGCGGGGACTATGATGAAACACAGTTGCCACATAGGAGGCAAAGAACCATAGCCTCCTATGTGGATGAAGTCTTGTATACTTACTTCATGGACATGGACTATTTACTACCAGATTTTGATTGTAGTGAAGTAGTAGTTATATGTGCCTCTCTGGTGCCACCTTCCATATATCAGTGTCTCTGTGATAAAAGTAAACTGAAAAGAGATTTATGGGCAGGTGAGTATAGAACATGTATGTACATGTGCAAGATGCAGGCATGTATAAAAATGCTTGTTCTTAACTGTGTCCAGAAAAACCCAGATATTAATGATTTGCGGTTATCTGTAATTTTGCATTCCCAACTTTTCCTCCATTAGTGAGAATAAAACCTAAAAACAGGTTTTTATCAACTTATAGATGCCAGCTGGGTGTATGGTAGATTTTTACCTTTAGGATATTATTTAAAGAGATCTTAAAGCAAACCCTTCCTTGGCAATAAAACAAAAACAAGAGAAGAAACAAACAAACAAACAAAAAACGAAAAACCTTCCTATGCAGACGTCTGTGATTTCACTATTATCTATATGCTCTCATGGGCTAAGCATCTCCTGGAATATAATTACTGACTATCTAGCATCTCACAACTTAGTGTATAACTAAGTGTATTATCCTTCTTTGGAAAACTCCAAAGAGTGATGGTAGGAATGAGAGAACTGAAACTCTATCAAAGAAACTTTTCTATATCCCATTTTGCCCCAGACATCCTTATACCAGCCTCTGCTTTAAGAAATCGTGGCCATACAATCTATAGGTGTATGGTGTAGAAACCTTGAAATATTCTGACTTTCCCATACATGTTTAAAAGAACAGCTACTTTAGAGATTAGAGAGCAGGATTAAACTCTAAACATTTTGCCTTTTAAGCAAACATCTCCATCCTGAACAGGCTAATTTCACCTTACTAGGATTGCATATATTAGCCTCCAAGGACCAAAAGGAAGGGACAGTGTTGCAAGTAACAGAAAAGAAAACTTTAATGGCTTAAACAAGTTGGGAGGAATTTACTTAGGTCAATAATAATTCTGGAGATGTGTGCTGCTCAGTGATATCCAGTACCACATGATTTTACCTCATAGTCACAAGACAACTACTGTGGTTCTCGTCTTCATACAAGGCAGGAAGAAGGAGAACAGTCATTGATTTTATCAGGAAAAGCAAAAGTCTTCTTAGAACTCCCAGCAAATGTCTTCTTAGGATCTTTTGGCCGGAAGTGTGTCATGTGGCCAAACCTACCTGCAAAGGATATTGGGGAAGTAGTAATCTCTCTTGATACTGGATGCAATGCTACCCGTACCCCCTTCAAAAACTACACATTAGCTTTTTATTTTTTTAATGTTTACTTACTTATTTTGAGGGAGAGTGAGCGAGTGGGATAAGGGCAGAAAAAGAGAGAGAGAAGCCCAAGCAGGTTTCGTGCTGTTAGTGCAGAGCCAGACCCAGGACTCTATCTCATGAAGTGTGAGATCATGACCTGAGCCAAAATCAAGAGTAGGACATTTAACCATCTGAGCCACCCAGGCGCCCTGACACGTTGGCTTTTTGTTAGCAATAAAGAAGGGGGTGGAGATATATGGGGCAAATAATAATATCACAGATGAGAATTCCACCCCCGTTCTCAAAAAACTCAGATTGCCTAACAGTTTACTGTGAACTGTCACATGAGGTTTCACAAAAAAGGAAAAGGTCTGAGAAGTCATCTAGTCCACCTTCATTTTATAGACAAGAAAGCCAAGGTGTTGAGAGGTTCACTCTCACAAAGCCCCTCATCTACCTGAGCCTAGAAGCTGGCTTTCCTAGCTACCATGCTTAAATACCTCCCCTCCTGTCTTAATATCTTCTTACAATTCTTTTTCAGATGCACATCACTCTACTTGCAAAAAACATACAGAAATCCATTGTGCCCTTGCCCAAATCCCTTTTTTTAGAACCCAGTAATTGGAACTCCCACCTTTGCTATGGAAATGGCAACAAGTACTTAGCATGCAGTATTCATTTATTCAAGAGAATGATGAAATGGTATACCCATCCCAGATAAGTCACAGAAGGCAGAGATTGGCCCTTCCCTATTAGCTGCCACACTTCCTTAGAGAAGATTAAGCGGGGTGGGAGTGCATAAGGGGAAAAGCCAGGCTTTATAACGAAACATACTTGGTCATTTCTTTGTTAACTCTGACCTCTCGGGTAGCAGCCATTCTCCTTCGTTGCTCAGAATATGCTCAGAGGTAAGAAATACAAACATAATATTGGTTTTACATCTCTTTGTCTCCCCAAATTTCCTATAACCAGAGTTCTTATTAAATCTGCATAACGCTGCCAGAAAAGCAGGGTTGAAAAGCTACCCACGTTCCCAAACAGAAAATCTCTGCAGCAAAACTAATCACAGACTCAAGCACATTTGGAATGGTTAACAGCTCAAAAGGAAAATTAAACTCAACAGTATAACTAATCCAAGACAATCAACCTTGATTGTCACAACACAGACATGTACCAAGGCAACCTAAGAATGAAAAGAGAAAAGACTCTGCCCTTGAAAAAAGTGACACAAATGTAAGAGGAGTAGGTGTGGTTGAGAGGTATGTCCCCATCATATCTTGACCTATTTTAGCCACTTGCTTTGGGACGTTTGTCAGGTCACTTATGTCTCTGCTGATAATCTATAATACTGAGATTGGTCTATGGTAATTTTAGTCTCCCAAACTCTTCATTACTAGTCACTTGCTGAACTCCTCATTCTCTAAGAGGTAGAGAATACAGTTCAAATGCCACTTCCTCCAAAAAATCTCCTGGATTTTCCTAGGATGAGTTATTTCCTACTTCTGGCCTCACCGTGCACAGCTCAGGAACAAAACCTTTCAAACTGTATCATATTATGTCAATTTTTTCCATTTTCCTTATTAAACTGTGAAAATGGGTATTTATGTAACCATCTCAGGCCAAGCCCAGACATAGGAGGTCTTGATGACTTTTCCGAGTGGATAAAATTGAACTGTGAGTGAGTAAATTTGGTAGCTGTCTATGAGGTGTCATTTAATGGTGTCTGGCCAAATTCCCCTTCCTCAAAATATCCCCATTAGCCTCTGACTCCTCCAGAACCCTCTTTCAGAGTTAATGGCTTTGGGTTTTCAAAGTTTGTTTTTTGGTTTGTTGTTTCATTTTTTTTTTTCAAGATACCTCTATTAAAAATCAGATCTTCCTGGAAAGGAAATCCAGCCTTAAATCTTTACCACATTCACTCATTTACTTACTCAACATGCATTTTAGATCCCCTGCCAGTGGACCCCATGGCTTGTTTAAATTTTTGACAGGGAACACACTTCTGCAGGATGTAAACAGCACCTCAGGAACATACCAGAAATTAGGAAGAGAAAACTCAAAGGAAACATTGAAATAGACATCCCAACTACACCAAGAAGACCTTTATTCGCTGGAATTATAAAAACAACTAGAAGATTCTTTTATACAAGAATAAAAGAATCACATCTCTGCCCCCAGGTAATTACCTGGGACTGTTATCTTAGAATCCACGCTGATAGCGTGGAGCCTGTTGTGGGGCTTGAACTCACAAACTACAAGTTCATGACCTGAACTGAAATCAAGAGTTAGACACTTAACCGACTGAGCCACCCAGGCATCCCCTTCCTTCACCTTTAAAATTGGAAGCAATCCTCCATTAGTTCATACCAGAAACTTCTCAGAAGTTAACCATTAAGTAGAAAAAAATTAATGAGCAGATATTGACTGGTAAATGAGAGACAAAAGCACTGAGTTTAGAATACATGAATTCCTATTTCCAAAAAAGAAGGTCTTCAGGGGAAAAAAAGATCCTTGTAGTAAAAAGTACATACAACAAAAATGATAGTATCGATAAATGACATGATAATCTCACTAAATTCATATGGTTTTTAACAAAATTGTGAGTAGTAAAAAACAGCTGACAATAATTCCTTTTCATTTCTTCAGCCATATTAATAACTAAGCAGGTAGGTAAAACTAAAAGTGTATTTACTCTGCAAACAAGACCCACGAACAAGGCATAAATATTACACAAGGTGGTATGCAATGTAATAGACTTTAGTTTTCATTCAACAAGTCACCTATACATAATCCATTGGCAAATTAGTTTCTTTTTGAAACTCTTGCTGAGCTTGTCATTTCTAATTAATGAGAATTTAGTATATATTCTACTGTAACCATGATAAACCCTTTTTCTATAAAATGGATGCTATAATGAACAAAACTCTGTGTGCCCTTTCTCTGCATTCTTCCCACAACAGGATTTGAGGAACTTGGGTCTGGCGTGTCAGACCCCCCCCCCCCAAAAAAAAAAAAAAGAAACAACAAACCAAAAAACAAGACTCAAGTTGAACACACTGAGTATTCAACTTCTTGGCACTGGCCGACTGGGCATTGAAAAAATGTGAAAAGATTCACGGTGTGTGGGGGGGTAAAACAATTATTGAGAGCCTTTTACCCCACCCCAGACAGGGAGACATGCCAGAGAGCATGGGCTCATTTAATGACCACAAGGACATTTTGTCCAGAGAGAAGACAGACCTTAAAGGGACATAAATGGGCAATTTAGAGAAGAGGGAGCTCAAAGGTTAATGGGCTCAAACCAGAAATCAGAGAAATGCAAATTACGAGAGCAATGAGCTATCTTTTTACAACCGTCAGAATGATATAACTCAGCTGGCCAATGCAAGTATTTGTGAAGATGTGTGGATTTGGGGATTTTCATGCCCAGCTGGGAGAAAATGGGCCATTTCCTCAATTCTGGAGAGCAACCTGGTACTACCCAGTCAAATTAAGTTTGTGCGTATCCAGGTATACATTCTGCTCCCAAATATATATGACAAAGACATTCTTACACAGGGCCACAGGAGATATGAGGGTGATCATGGCACCTTAGTTGTGGTAATAGACTTGGAAGCACTGTGGATGCCCATCAAGGGAAGAGAGAATCACGAATTATGGTGGACATGCGCAACAGTACTCTGGAGAATGGGAAAGCCACGTTTATGTTTGTGCGTTGACTATCCACATAATAACATGGATGAATCTTAAAAACACAAGGCCCACGTAAAAGCCTTCACACGAGTGTTTAGAGCAGCTGAATGCCAAACTTGGAATTAACCATAATGCCAAAACTTGGAATTAACCAATGTTCTCCAATAGGAGAATGGATAAACAAACTGTGGTAGATGCAGACAATGGGATATTACCTGGCGCTAAATGAGCTATCGAGCCATGAGAAGACAAGGAGAAAACCGAAATGCGTGTGTCAAGTGAAAGAAGCCAATTTGAAAGGCCACATATAATTCCAAGTATATGACATTCTGTAAAACTATGGAGACGATAAAAATGTCAGTGGTTGCCAGGGATTAGGGGGCAGGGAGGAAGGACAGGCAGAGCACAAGAGATTTCTAGGGCAGTAAAACGCCTGTGGATGATATTAGAATGATGGTACATACCATTACACATTTGTCAAAACCCACAGAATGTACAATAGCAAGAGTGAACCTTAATGTAAACTATTGGCCTTAGTTAATAATAATGTATCAATGTTTGCTTATCAGTTATATTTTATTTTTTTTAACGCTTTTATTTATTTTTGAGGCAGAGAGAGACAGAGATGAGCAGGGGAGGGGCAGAGAGAGAGGGAGACACAGAATGTGAAGCAGGCTCCAGGCTCTGAGCCGTCAGCACAGAGCCCGACGCGGGGCTCGAACTCACAGACTGTGAGATCATGACCTGCGCTGAAGTCGGACGCTTAACGAACTGAGCCACCCCGGAGCCCCTGCTTATCAGTTATAAAAAACATACCACACTAATGCAAGTTGTTAATAGGAGAATCTTGGAAGCACAAGTAGAAGAAGAATGGAGAAGGAGTGTTTGGAAGCAGTGTATTTTCCACTCAATTTTTTGTAACCTGAGACTGCCCTAAAAAATAGTAATTATAAAATAATTATTTAAAATATTAATTCATTAAAAATGGTGTCGAGTTAAAAGAGGAAATAGGTTGTGATATGCCAGATATTGTTCACATAAATTAAAAACGTGTGCAGAAAACAATACATCTTTTACAAAAACACGCGCAAGTAAAATGATGTGTGTTTTGAAACTAACGAGAAGGGCTGCCTAATGAAGAGGGGAAGAGAAAGGGTGTGTGGGCTGTAAGTAAGGGGAAAGGAGGAAAGAAAGGCAACAAGGCGACCATGTGCACACGTCCTCAGTGTGTACTGTGAACTGGGGAATATGAGGAAGCCATCCCTCTGCACATACAGTGCAAAAACAAACACAGCCTGAGGAACTGCAGGGAAAGCAGTTCTGGAAAAGTCCAGACGAAGCCTGGCTGTGTGCCTTGGGGGCTGTCGACTTATATGGTGGCTGAGTTGTGGAGTGTAATAGGCTAGGGCAGAGGTTTGCAAATCTAGGAGTACTCTTTCCTGATCGACTTCTTCCTGGTCAATTTCTCATGAAAGCTGCTATACAGGAGATGGAGAGTTTTAAACAACAAAAAGCCTGGGAAGCAAGTTACAGTCTGTCTTTTTAGGATGATTTCTTTTAAGAAATGAGTTCTTAAAAACTGGATACTGTAACTAACACTTTTGCAGGCTTCTGCAAGCAGAGGAAAGAACCTACCAGTGTATTTGTGTGTGTTCCAAGATTGAACCTGTGCATTCTATTTCAAAATTCCCACGCGAGAGTTAATGGATCGCGGGGTCGTAAGGTATCATTTATTGGTTAGGCATATATAGACTCACCTCTACTGGTAAGCATAGTTTTCCAAGCAAATATTTACAAATATTGATTCTAACCCTGATGTTAGATATTCAAGGTGGGAATGACAAACATTTAAGGAAAGCATGTCTCGATATTTCTGTTAATTGGAAAGGGAAAGTTAACCTATAATCCAACTACATCTGTGCTATTTTACACTCATCCCACATATTCTGCATTTCCCAGAGTTTTGGCTTAAACGGTGGTTGCGGTCCGGGGGTGAGAAAAATGGAGTAGGGCAGCAGTTCCCAAAAGGAGGCTTCTTTGATGGAGATAGTGGTCCATGGGCAGTGGGCACTGACCCAAAAGCATTGTGAAACTTTCTATATTTCCACTGCTATTTAGATGGTATTTGCATGACTTCTCAAATGGCAGAGCCCAGTTGGCAGTGGTAAGGCTTGGCTGTGAAGTCAGGCTTTCTGTGGCTTTTGAACTCTCATACTGGCTGTATAGCAAACCAGTGTAGCCATGAGAAAATCTCATAAAAGGAAGCAAACTCTTCTAGTTTTATAACGAGCTGCATATAACCAGGGGCCGAGAAAAAAGGCAGGGGAGAGCAAAATGGCTCTTTGCCCCACTGATGCATAGCCATTCCAATGAGTTTTTTCCACCATCCTTTCTTCTTCCCAGGAAACCTTCATAGGTAAGGACAGGGATGTGCACTCCTGTCTTTCCCCTCGGAAGATCTGCTTATATACCCAGATTAGGGACATAGATTGAGACAACGAGGAGACGCCATGTGCTAAGATATATGGCACCTATATGACTGTATTGAATAACTAAAAGAATACTGGACTTAGATTAAGAAACTAAATTTGAACCCCCTAAACAGACAAGCACAACCATGACTCAGGGAGATTGTATTTGCAGATCCTTTGCCTAAAAGACTATTCCCCTAGCTACCTCCCTCATTTCATTCAGGTCTGTTCAAATGCTACCTCATCAGAATGGATGTCCCTGACATCTTTCATCATCCTGTGTCTCCAGACCCTGCTAATTTTCTTCAGAGCACTTTTCACCCTTTATATAGTATACATTTGTTTATTATTGCTTTGTTATATGTCTTTCCCCAACAAAAATGTGAGTTCCATGAGAGCAAATTTCCCAAGACTGGGAACCTTGGCTTGGGATATACTAGGCACTCAGTTAAGACTTGTTTAAGAATGAACATGTCCCAACGATAATGTAGTTCAGCTCTATAACTGTGGGCAAGTCACATATCTCCTAATTTGTTACAAGTGACATATGAGTTAAAACCATGTATTCTGGGGGCACTTGGGTGGCTCAGTCAGATAAGTATCTGACTCTTCATTTCGGCTCGGGTCATGATCTCATGGTTCATGGGTTCAAGCCCTGCCTCAGGCTCTGCGCTGACAGCACGGAGCCTGCTTGGGATTCCCCCCGCCCCCCATCCCCACTTTCTCTCCCTCTCTCAAAATAAATAAATAATTTTTTTTTTTCAAAAAAAGGTATATTCTGCCCACATCCTGGAATCTGTATGCTGTGTACTACAAATCTGAGGGATCAATCCTTCACTTTATTTCTGAGAGAAGGCATCGTATTTCTCAGACCTTTATTTCTCGGGTCTGGCATCGTAACACTGGGAGATGTGTCGTGCTAACCAGGTAAGATAGGAGCTGTGCTTATCACTCCATGAAAGAAGAGGCAGCAAAGAAATTTCCCCCCAAAAAGCAGCTTAACATGGAGCTCCATGTGCCCTCTGCTCTTGCTCCTGCCCCCCACCCTGTTGAGAGCCCCGCCCACCATGGCTCCTACCACATACCCGAGTGTGGTGGCTGTGAGGGTCTGTCACCCAGAGGGTAACCTTGTTGCTTTGTGGTTTAGCCTCATGTTATCCACACTAAGAGGATAAGCAATATTGTCTTTTTTAGCTGAACAGTGCCTCAGGGAAGGAAGGCATTTGTAGGGAGGTCTACAGTTACCCTGTCTTTTTGCTGTTGAAAGACTGAATTATGGAAGCAGTCGCAGCAGTCTGTACTTTTTTCCTTATCTGTAAACTCTGTGTGTGTGTGTGTGTGGACACACGTGCACGCGTGTGTGTGAATCATGGAGAGCAACACACAAAGCCCGTGGGGGAACAGTGACAAACTCCTGATTCTTCCTGTTCTTGGTCAGCTAAGCCTGTGTTTCTCACCTTGGGCCTAACACAACTCTCAAATCGGAAACTCTGGGATGGGCCCTGAATATCATTATTGAAAACAAACAGACAAATAAACGTATCTGTGATTTTAAGGTGCATTTCTGGATTGTGATCCACTAGGCTAAATCAAGCACAAACAGTTGAGCCAAAAAAAAAAAAAAAATTAGGGTGGCATTCAGCAGAAGAGGAATACTATATCCCCTCAAAGGACATTAAAACTGAATGTAGAAAAATTAGATTCACATTCTATTTTCAGTATTTATTATCGAATTAGTGGATAGCGGGTGACTCAAATTGTCTAAGCTTAGGTGTCCTCACCTGTAAAATGAAGGACAATGACATTTAACTTACATGACTGCATGAGTGAGATCTTGTATGGGAGAGACCCTATCACTGTGTCCCAAACACAGTCAGGGTCCGTTGCAGACTGCGTGAATCCATGCAAGTTCCCTTATAATTTAATAGAGTCATAAATTAGTGCCTTGTTAGCAAACCTAATACTGGTCACTAGCAGTAAGACACTAGTAGGCTACTACCGCTATCTTAACATTATTTAAAGTTTTACCGGGGCGCCTGGGTGGCTTAGTCAGTTAAGCATCTGACTTCGGCTCAGGTCATGATCTTGCAGTTCGTGAGTTCGAGCCCCGCATCGGGCTCTTTGCTGACAGCTCAGAGCCTGGAGTCTGCTTTAAATTCTGTGTCTCCCTCTCTCTCTGCCCCTGCCCCCCGCCCCCGTCAAAAATAAACAAACATTAAAAAAATTAAAAAATAACGGGGCATCTGGGTGGCTCAGTCAGTTGAGCGTCCAACTTCGTCTCAGGTCACAATATCACGGTTTGTGAGTTCGAGCCCTGTGTTGGGCTCTGTGCTGACAGCTCAGAGCCTGGAGCCTGCTTCACATTCTGTGTCTCCCTCTCTCTGCCCCTCGCCCACTCACGCTCTGTCTCTTTCAAAAATAAATAAACATTAAAAAAAATGAGTTTTACAGATTGCCAAATACTTTTCTGTGCAACCATCTGTAGGGAATGCAGAACAAGTAACCTCGCCCCCTTTTTTTAAATAAGGAAACAAGCTCAGACTGAGGGGTTTGCCTGGGACTGCACAGCTGGTAAATGACAGGCAGACCAGAACCGGGAGCTCCCAGTTCCCAACCCCTAGTCCTGCTGTCAGACCTGAGCTACCTCCTCCTGGCTCCTGAAATGCTGGCTTCAGAGTGTGCCCATAAGGTAATTAAACTTTCATTGGCCACCTGTGAACATGTGTGGAGCTATTTTATTGTCACCTTCAAATACACACACATGCTGAAGTCGCCCGCCACGATTCCGTAGCTCCTTAGTTCAAGCTCCCCTCGGTCTGTTTAGGAAGCATCCTTTCCCTTCGAACAGATGGCGGAGAGTTTGCTTGGGTTTCAACACGGACTCAGACTCCGCGATGAAAATGGCAGCTGCGTTCCTGATTCCCAAACCAAATCCCACTCGTTGGGCCACCTTAATGGAAACTGACTCTGAGCCAAACGTGGACGCAGCAGGGACACTGTCTTGAAGGCCAACATCAAAACCACGCACACACCTTCAGCTGGGAAGACCACATTCTCTGCTCAGAAGAAATTTTTTTTGTCCTTTTGGACCATGTCCCTGCATTGAAGAAATTATTTATGGGGGCACCTGGGTGGCTCAGTTGGTTAAGTGTCCCACTTCAATTCAGGTCGTGACCTCACAGTTTGTGGGTTGGAGCCCTGCATCAGGGTCTCTGCTCTCAGCACAGAGCCTGCTTCAGATCCTCTGTCCTTCCTCCTCTCTCTCTGCCCTTTTTCCAATCTCTCTCTCTCTCTCAAAAATAAATAAACATGAAAGAAAAAGAAAAAGAAAAAAGAAGAAATTATTTCTGGCCATTTGGGCCACAAGGTCTTGGGGTAACAGTTCAAGAGGAAAAATGCCTCCCTACTGAGACGGGAGGGAGGAAGAGAAGAAGGATGCTGAGGGATTTTCCCAGCAGGAACTCCGCTTTTTGTTATTAGTACAATTAACCTTTTACTGTTACTAATAACCAAGGTCATTTCCCTTGAAAACTTCAGGTCAGCCTCTCACTTGTTTTGAATGCACGCACTCACACTATTTTGTTTATATCCCGTATTCCCTGTCTCTGTCTCTCTCTCCTTCTCTGTCTGTCTGTCTGTCTCTCTCTCTCTCTTTCTCTCTGGCCAGGAGCCTTTTGGGGTCTTGCCTGCAATCTGTAATTCCTGTTTATACGATTGTGGGTGTTTCAGGACATCCCCTGGCAGTTATGAAACTACTGACCAGTGGAGCCTTTTCTGCAGATGGATTTCATTCAGGACTTGTGCTATTATATTAATGGGTTTAATTTAAACAGGACTAGCCTCGCTGGCCAAATTACTGCCATTTAAATCAATTGGTTGAGGGGGAAAGACAGCCTGACCGGAGCTATTAGACTTCAATTTATTACTGTATCGGCTTTTAAACTGGGCGAAGCAAGTTTGCTAATGTCTGTCCTCTGTCCTTTGAGCTCGAGTACAAAATACAGTAATGAGAGTCTTTGGAGTTTAAGAAAAGGAAAGAAGAAGAAGAAGAAAATATATATATTAATTTTGAGTCAGTGTTTCATGAGCCAAAACCAGGTAGCCCTTGAAAGAATCCCCACCATAGGATCCTGTAGACGCCTTTGATGTCCCTTCATTAAATGGAGATTCAAATGATCTAACAGATGTATTAGTTTAAAAAGCCTTTTTACTTGGATTTCTCCCCCTTCATAAAAAATAAGCGCTGCTTCTTTTCTCCACACATTTCAACCTGATTCAAATAGAAAGGCGAAAGGGAAGAAAATGCTTTAGATGTGCTCTTTTGATTTTTTCCAATCTTGCCTGAATAAAATGGAATGGGAGATCAAGAACACTCAATTAATTGCAACACTGGGTGTCACTAGGAGAGGGAGGGAGAGATGGAGGGGGGCATTAGGGATGCACCACCCTTAACAAATGCATAGATTCAAAGAAGGAAGAAGAAGGGGGAATAAAAAAGCGTGTCTGTATTTTATTGCACTCGGTAAGCTTTTCGCTTGTATTTATAGCTGCAATTATATCTCAATGAGGTTTGTCTACAGTGTTGGCTTCACGCTAATTTTCCCCCTCACTGCATTCTTGGAATAGGCTCGGACTGTTTATGAACCAGACATATTGACCTCATTTACAGCTAGCAGTTTAAATCCATAATTTTTCCACCCACAATCCCTCTTTGACATTCCGGCGGTGCGGCCGGCTCAGCGAGACTGAACTAAAAGTCTCACACTTCATTGAACACCATTATGCGGCTTTATGCTTATAAGCCTGTTTCCCTCGGCTGCCTTTCAGCTTTGCTGGAGATCCGTTTGGCCACAGGCCGGCAGTGATTAACTGGAAGAATCCAATAAATCACCCTGTCAGCCAGCAGGCTCTCCTCACTATGTCTACACATCGACATTTGGATTTGCACCTCTCTCTATCTCCTCTTTTCTCTCTCTCTCTTTTGATTTTCTATCCCTCTTTCTCTCTCCTCCCCTCTTGCTACAGAGCCATTAAAACACCTCTCTTCCTTCACACAAGGTGAACTTGAGCTGCTATTGTGGGCCTGCCTCAGTCTCAGGAGCAGCCCTCGGGGGAGAGAAACCCTTTGATTTGCACTCTTTTCCCTGCCCTGGCTTTTCTGCCCTCCTCTTCCAATTAATTCACCCCTTCACTCTTATGGCTGCGTCACCTTCACCGAACCAGCTGTCGCGCTGTGAACGGACAAGCAGGTGGGGGTGGGAGACGGTGGCCAGGAGCCAGGTGCTGAGAAGGAAATCCCACGGGTTCCTGTCAACTCTTGGGCCTTTCTGCGAGCCATGCAAGGAGGGAGCAGAGCTCAGAGAAGAGCCTAGAAGGGGAGAGAAAGAACTAAGGACATTGAACCCTGCTTCCCCAGATGCTGAGCAGCCTGGGTTTATATGAGAAAGCTAGACCAGGATCAGTTCCTTCTTTGGCTGGGGGGGGGGTGGGGGGTGCAGAAACAGGGAACATATATGTGTTCCCCACTAAATGGCCATGCCCAAATTTAAGAACATTCACGAGACTGCTCAAGATCCTGCTTGCGTGGTAGATAAAGGGGTGAGCTAATGATTCTGACAAGGGGCCGCCTTCCTTGGCTCTGTCACCATCCACGGTGGCTGGGGGCGGGGTGCTCTGTGCAGCTTCTTGACAGCCTCACACTCCTGTTTCCCCCCCGGGTGAACTGGGTTGGGAAACAGCCTCTTCTTTGACTTGACTGGTAATTTCCCCGTCCCTGTTTCTTTCGTATGCTCCACATGGCCACAGTCTCCTTTTGTCTGGGATTATTTCTGCACTGTGAGCACAAGCATTTGTTTGATGTTCCAGACATCAAATATACTGTACGCTCTCCGAGTGGCCAGAGGAAGCGAGATTCTTGCTTTTGAAAACTCCACTGGCAAGAATGACAAAAGGCAGTCTGAACTGCAGACACAAAGGATGGGAGAGAGAGAAAGGGACGGGACCAGCCAGGGGTGGTTACAATCCTCCCCTCCCAGCAACACACCGCGGGGATGGCTGTGCTGCGTGTACGTAGAACAGCAGTAAACCTCCTGCTAGTGGGAAAGGAAATCGATACAGCCGCGAAGGGGTGGCCCGCCTTTGTCGATGGGCTTCCAGTTTGTGGTAGCCGAGAGGGAGCCCTTCTTGAGACAGCGATGCCTTTGTATCCATGCCTCCACCCTCGGGCTGAACTTTAGTAGACGGTTTTTACTAAACTTTGGCATTTTTGCAAACCACCTTCTATATTTGTAAGTTAACTAAGTAGATGGACAGATGGATGAAAATTAGGCCCACAGAGAGGAACTAGGGAAAGACTCTTGTCTGTAGTACCTGGTGGCATGACAAAGTACCTGGTACATACTAAGAACTAACGGTGGTTTTTCTCCTAAGGGCACCTGGGTGGCTCAGTCCATTAAGACTCTGACTTCGGCTCAGGTCATGATCTCATGGTTCGTAGGTTCAAGCCCCGCTTCGGACTCTGTGCTGACAGCTCAGAGCCTGGAGCCTGTGTTGGATTCTGCGTCTCCCTCTCTCTCTGCCCCTCCCCTGTTCATGTTCATTTTCTCTCTCTCTGTCTCTCCGTCTCTCTCTTTCTCTCTCCCTCTCTCTCTCTCTCTCTCAAAAATAAATAAATGTTAAAAAAAAAAAAAAAAAAAAAAGAATGTGGTATTTCTCCTAAACTGCTATACAGCCTGATAAGTGTAAGAGCCAATCAGGAGAAACGGATGTGGCCCTTGGACACATGGTGACCCTTCTGGGCCATTGTCATTCCCAGGCTGATATCCACTAGGCTGCCTGCTTCCCCCTTCACGTCTCCAATGCCCGTTTATGTTTCATTTCACTCCATCTGACCCACCACTGTTGATGAGTGGGCACGTTTTAACCAAATATCCAAAGCACCTTCTAGGAGATGAAACTCAAAATTCAGTCAGCTGCTGCTTTGCCGACATCCCCATGCATTTGCACTGGGGCTTGTTGAAGCTACTAATAAAAAGGATGTAAAACACATTATTTTGAGGTTTCATTCCTATTCCCCATTTCTGTAGATCACAGAAGTGAATGAACACCCCTGAGAATACTTAAATCAAGAATATTTTTTGCATACCTACATAGGCTCCCAGTGCATGTCATTATATAAAAAATTGAAGACCACACGTGAATCATAAGCATAAGGCAAGGAAACAGGTTTCACAAACCACTCAGTTACTGTTCTGATTATAGGGGGGTGGGGTGAGGAGTCTGTCTTTTCAAAGAAAACCTGTCGGACATGGAAACATCAGCGTGACATTCACGAAATCTCATTGTCAGCAGCACTAAAAGTGCACTCCCCTTCAACAGGCATTGTAGTTATTGTACAAAGAAAGTTACCTCAGCATGACTCAGTTTCTCTGTAAAAGAATAATCAAAGTGTTTGCCACTTTCCTGTGGTAGACAATTCTTTTGAGAAAGAATAATCTATGTAAAGTGCTTTGTGTACCTTAGAGACAAGGTAATATTGAAATTTATGTCAGCATTATCATTAAATCTTTCCTCCCAGGGACTCAATATTTTTCAATATTGTCTCATTGATTCTAGCAGCATCATAAACAAGAGGAGGAAGGAGAATATAGTGTCAAGATCATTAAAACACAAGCAGGAAAACTGGATTTGCTTTCTAGTTCTTCTCCAGAATAGCTCTAGGACCTCGAATAGGCTCTCAAGGGCCTCTGTTCTTTCTCCTGTAAAATGAGAGAGTTGAACTAAATAGTGTCCAAGGTCTCCTCTATAATGCTAAGTGCAACAACAGAAAAAAGAATGTACCTGTCCTTTGTGCTGTAATTTTGCACAACCACCTTCTCCAGAGACCTTTTCTTTGCAGTTTTATAAACATGCTCTCCTTGGTCTCATTTGGCTTTTTTGTTAACTTCAGGTTACTTCCCTGTCTCTTTTTGCTCCTTCTGGCCGGCAGTGGAGGCACTGTTCAAAGTTCCGACCTTGGCCTTCCCCTCTCTACTCTCTCCCTCCGCAGCTTCATCCACTGTTCAGCTCTGATTACCCTGTCTATGTGCAAGAATGTCTAGTTTCCCTCACTGGTCCTGACTGCCTTCTCAAAGCACATAACCCATCATTCCACCTGTCTTTGGTATGCATTTCTACCTGAATGTGCCACCAACATCTCAAGTTTCAGGGGTGTTAAGAGAATGGATTCGGATCTCCTGATCCTACTGAATCAGAGTTCAGGCAGAGAGTGGGTGCAGAACCATGAGTGAGTGCGTGCAGAATAAAGGGTATAGTATGGGGTGTAGACCTTCCACAGTCATGACAGCTGGTAGAGGAGTGTCTACAGTGCTCTTGTTTCTGTGCCTAGTGTTGAGCCCTAAGTCCTAGGGGTCAGCCACATTCGCGGTTGGAAAAGGAGAGCTGGGTGTGGTCAAGGACAAGGATAAACATGAGGATGAGGTAGAACTCACACGTTAATCTCTTACCACCTCCAAGTGCTGCCATGGGTCATTTGCAACAGAATTCAGTGTGCTTGCCTTCCAAGTGCACTTGTGCTTCACCTAGGCCTTGAAGAAGCTGCGGGATATCTGACAGGAGCAGGAGGAGGTGCGTATCCAGATACACCAACAAGCTGAGCTGGCAGATGTGTGGCAACACCCGGGAGCTGCCACAGTTCTGGCACCCTGCACCAAAATTTAGAGCATAAAATATATGGTCTCTTTCACTTCCACTTTCAGGGCTTAGGGGACACGTGTCTTGTGGCCAATACTCATCCAAAATCATGCAGGGAAGAGAATTCTGAGAGAGTTGAGAAGACAGAGCTACCTCATCCACAGAATGCCCTATTTCCTCATTTTGTTCATGGCATGATATCTTCTCATGATCCAGACTAAAAACCATGATGTTCCCTTGTTTCCACATCCAATCAGCTGCTAAAATCAGTTCACTCTGCTCAATAAAGATATTGTAATGTCTTTTCCACTCATCTCAGCCTCTTTTCTAATCTGTACCATCCTTGGTCACCAGTTGACGTGTTCATTATCTCTTACCCATGGACTATGGAGATCATGGTAATGGTGATGATCTCCAAAGAGAGCTCAGTCGCTGTCATCTCTCCCCCTTCAGTCTGTGTGCAGCTATAATTGTCTTTCTTTTCTGACCATTAGATTCTATAGATTCCTGCTGCTCAAGAATAAAATGAAACTCGCAGGCCTGGTACAAAGACCATCCACAATCTGGGCTGAATTAATTTTTCCAACCATATTTCTCCTTCTTGGCTTTCAGGAGCTTAAGGTCTATCCACTATTCCACTGTTTCCTGTCCAGGATTCCTTTGCCCCTCCCTTGCTCCCCCTGCTCTTGCTGGCTGGAATGATTCTTCCCCAATCTTGGGTTCTATTGTCCTCTCAGAAGTGGTTACATCTCTGCTCAGATTCCATTGCTTTCATAACCCCCCCCTCCCAGACATCTGGAGTAATTCTCACCACTGCAAATCCTAAAATCAGTGACTGAGATTCATTTTAATGTACATTATTATGCCTTAAATACCTGTCATATGCCCAATTAGACCATACATTTTGAAAATGGGGACCACGTCTTCTTTATCTTTGTATCTTACCCAGCACCTTGTATGTGGTAGACAAGCAGTGAGGATGTTCTCCCTAAATGCACGATTCATGTGATCAAGCTTTCCTGGGAAGGATACCAGTGGGAGAAAGGCAGCTGAATGGATAAAATAGCTTCAGCCATGTTTAATTTGGAACTATACTCCCAAGTTCAAGATTGGTAAGAATTATATCAGTTCAGACTCTCAGTTGCCAGTAACCAAAACCCAAACTCAACACTAGGTTAAATTTTGTTTGTAAGAAAGGAAACTATTGTCCAGGCATGACTGACTGCAAGGGCTTAAATGAGTTTATATTGGGATTTGGTCCTTTATTATGTCCTTTATTGTGGGCTGACCTTACTTGTGTAATTTTTCCCTTTCTGGTGGCACAGTTATACCCTGTGCCTTCCAACATACATGATGTTCTGTTACCAACAGTTTTAACACAAATGCTGGGGGTTCCTCTGATTGGGGCTACTAGGGTCACAGGACAGTCCCTGAACAAATCACTTTGGCCAAGGAGACAGAATTTACTGGTTGATTGAGATGTGAGTTACAGGCCATCCCTATTCAAACTAGACTGAGGGTGGAGGCGGTATATCCTCCAAATGAGGTGCAAGTACCATCAGAGGAGGGAAGGGACTCTGGACAGGAAAGGCTATAAATGCTGTCCAGGAGCTTAGGGAATGACCACCCGGAAGATTCCTGCTTGTTCCCTCTCACTTTGATATTTTCCCCAACAAGTCTCTGCCCTGTGTAATTCTTCTGCCATTTCCCCCTCAACATTTCAACCAACTGGTCATTTTTTAAAAGTCAGAAATACTTGGTATTAATCATATATTCTCTGTGTTTATGGAACTAATTCAAGGTGAGTTACTCAAGCATTGGCACCTAGGAATGATTTTTTGCGTGACTATGATACCATTAATTCTTACTGCTTGTGGTTGCCTTTCATCTTCCAGACACTTCACAAACATTGTTAACTAATTAGTCTTTAAGATGCCTCTCTGGAGGTAGATAGGTATTACCTGGCATTGCAGATAAGAGAACAGTATACAGAGAAGTTACACACCTTCCAAGAAAACCACCAATGCATTCAAATAAGGGAAACCCCAATACCAGGTAAGGAAGGGCTCTGTGTGCACATCTCACAACAGTTGCCTGCTACACCGAGGGATGTATTCATCACTGATGAGTTTTCACATCAGTTGCGTCATGGATTTCCTGAGTGGACTCCCATGCACATATCTGTAGGTAACAGCGGTCAGCTCCCTGGTGCCTGCATCTATCAGGGAAGGTGACTGCTAGAAGAAAGAAATGAGACTTAGTAATCAAAGAGGAGTGGTGAAAAAGAGAAAGAGAAAAAAAAGGATGAGCTCCTTTGACTCCCTTGGAATTGAAAAAGTTCAGAGTTACAGGAAAAACTGAACACAATCCATCTGGGGTTCGGAAGACTATTCAGGCAGAAACCACCCACTTTACCACCAGGCAAGTGACAGCCAGTGGAAGTAACCATGTTGGCGTGTGGCCAGAAGGCCCAGCTGGACACACCAACTCGCTCTGTTGCCTGCTGGCTGTTCTCTCTCTCCCTCTCTCTCTCTTTCTCTCTCTCAGGCCTAAAATGGAAAACACAGATTCAACTTGCCCCACAGAGTTGGATATAAACACCATGATAAAGTGCTCTGCAAGAGCCAAGTCCTTTGTGCATTGCTGTGAAGTTTTTGGTGATGGCAGTAATTCCTTCTCTAACCGGTACCGTCTCCTGTACCTGGGGATCAGGTGGTAGCTCCTGGATCTCTGTACTTTTTCCTGTAATTCGAGCAAGCAACACATCTTCCTACTGGAGTGCTCATAAGGTTTGAAAATGAAGTCCTGTAGGGAACTCCTTCTAATTGCCAGAGTGAGTCACTTTCCTTTCCAAGCAAAGAGGTTTCTGTTGGTGACATTAGAGAGCAGGCGCTTGTCTGTATTGTAACAGCTTAATTATAAGTATGGGTATAATCACACAATCTGTCATTATACCTTTTTTTCCACCCTGAGAATTTGTACTGCAATCACCATAACACTATAACAACATGAACAACAGACTGTCTGGCCTCCCAGGATCATTTCCTTTGCCATGCCTGGTAGGGATGAGCAGGCAGCTTTGGAAGAAAGAACTGACTCCTATCTAGCAGCAAAAACAAGTCTGGGTCCTTTGCAGGGCTTTCAGGGCATCCTGTTCATTTGGCTTTCTCTAAAGGACCGTCCAGTGCCTCGCTTTCCTCCCAGCCTCGCAGATTCCCTGCCCCCCGTTTCATCTGTTTGAAAATTGCACAAGGAGAAACCACCCTTCTGCTATTTTATACCCAAACCAAGTGAAGTGGAAATTGCACGAGGAAACCTATCCATCTGTTATCCCTCAGCTCAGCAGTGGATGGAATTTATTACACTGTGCATCGTGCCCCCTGCCTCTGCCAGGCAGCCTGTGGGGTGAAGTATGGGTGGGGAGGGAAGCTCACGTCTCAGAGAGGGGGCAATTGCCTTGGCGGCTGCATCGGCAGAAGTAACAAACCTATTTATTACAGAGTGAGAGTCAGGCAGTCGCAGAACAGCAGCAGATGGCGGGAGGAAAGGTGTCGCTGTAGAACTGAAAGTAACCTTGCGTCCCACTGGCCACCGCCTACACCATTTCACACTCTACCTAGACTGGGACCCAAGACTGGGACACACCCTGAGAGGCCTAGAACCCACCTTTCTGGCTTGGAAGAATAGATTTTAGAGGGAAGCCCTATGTTTAAAGAGACTATGGACGTTCATCCATGACCTGGTCCCGTGTGTCAATAATTCTTAGTAAAATGGCTCTAGGACTAAAAAAAACAGCACCTGGGCATTCGCCCCTTCTTTGGATGCAGAAGAATTGGTAGCAGCATCCTACACTTCATCTTCACTACATGAGGGTGGTTGTGAAATAGCCATCGTTGGCAGGTTAGTGATTGACAGGAACCGCTGGTCCCTTGTGGGCATTGATGATTCTTTCATCATAAGCGATATAAATAGCTGACTGAGTCCCACACTTGTCAAGGATGAACCACAGGAACTAAACTTAGTACTTCAGATTCTCCTTTTCCTACTTTGTTTATGGACCTCTTTATCCTCCCAGAAAATATGGTTATTTGTTTGTGTTTGTGGATTTCCTTTGATCCATAATGGAGTACTCCAGGCACAAAGAAAACATTGGAGATTTGACTCTTAATCAGTAATGATATCCCTCACAGACCATCAAATATAACCTAATCCTTTAATGTTGCTTCACGTCTACCCTCAGGCTTTAACAGAGATAAGGCAATTAGTGAAGGATCCATTTATTTTTTTTCTTTATCAGGTTGAAATTTTAACTAGCATCATCAAGTCTGCCAATATCTACTTAAAATAAACCTTGTAAGGAGGGTCTCTGAGATCTTGGCATACAAGGGCCATGTGAAGGTCACGTTATGCAAATTTGTCATTCTTTCTAACAATACAAAATTATGCCCCTTTTAATCGACTCATTTATTCAATTTGTTCACTCATCCAAGTGTTCCTTCTGTAAGCCAGATACTTACTGCATTGTATTGGGGATAAAAGTCTTACCAAAATACACACAGTCCCTATCCTTATAAAACGCACAGCTCGGTGAAGGGGACAGTCAAGAAGAAGGTCAATATTTAGTGATTGGGAGAATTTAAGAGGAGTCTATTGTCCAGAATTGGAGGTATGTGTTAATAAATTGGAGAATAACAAAGAAGGGTATTCTGTTCCTAAGAAACAAAATGGTGAGTTTCTGGAGGTGAGAGAAACATGGTGCTTTGAAGGAATTTGAGAGAGGGAGAGAGATTTTAAGGAATTGGCTTACATGATTGTGGAGGCTGGCAAGTCCAAACTCATAGGGTTAGCCTTAGTAAAGGCTAGAGTTTAGCCTGGTAAAGGGAGAGTTAGTGTTGTAGCTCTGAAGGCAGTCTGGAGTCAGAATTCCTTCTTCCCACAGAGACCTCAGTCTTTTTCTTTCAAGACTTTCAACTGGTTTGATGAGGCCCACCCACTGTATGCTTTACTTGAAGTCTACTGATTGCAATGTGAATTTGGTCTAATAAATTCCTTCACAGTGACATCTACATCGATGTTTGACCAAATGTCTGGGTACCGAGCCAAGGTGACACATAAAATCAACCATCACAGGTAGTAAACAACTTATAAAAGACCTTGTTGGGGCGCCTGGGTGGCGCAGTCGGTTAAGCGTCCAACTTCAGCCAGGTCACGATCTCGCGGTCCGTGAGTTCGAGCCCCGCGTCAGGCTCTGGGCTGATGGCTCAGAGCCTGGAGCCTGTTTCCGATTCTGTGTCTCCCTCTCTCTCTGCCCCTCCCCCGTTCATGCTCTGTCTCTCTCTGTCCCAAAAATAAATAAACGTTGAAAAAAAAAAAAAAAGACCTTGTTAAACTTCATTAAGGAGTTTGACATTTATCCCAAGAGCAATGCAGAGGCATCTGGGATGGGGTTGAGGTCATTTCAGAGTGTTTGGAGAATAGAAGCTGCTGTTTAGGAAGATGACTCTGGCCCCATCATGCAGAAGAGAACAGTGGAGGAGGGGCTGTGCCTGGAGACCCAAAGACCAGACAGGAGGCTGTTGTAATAATTTCAGTGAAAGGCATCATTTCCTGAACTAGAGAGTGTCAATAAGAATAGAAGGAAACAGATTCACGATATGCAATAGATTTAGTTGTTTGGGTTTTGTTTTGTTTTGTTTTATTTTGTTTTAGGAGAGGGGGTGGAATCATTAAAACTTTACGATTGATTAGCAGGGCAAACAACATAATCTGTAAGGCCCAATGCAAAATGAAGATGATGGGTCCCTTGTTCAAAAAGTGGGAAAAAGCTTTTTCCTTTTTTTCCTGCAGTCTCTCTCAACCTGGCATAGTGTATTTTATTTGCTATTGAATGCATTCTTCCTCAGGTTTGTGCATATTCACAAAGCATGTGGAGACCCTCATAGGAGCCCAGAGCCTGGCCCGATTGCTTGGCGGATGGGCGCATATGCTCGTACCCAAGACCCCACCCATCTTACTCCACTCTCCTATCAAACTTCTCTTACAAAACCCAGGTTCAAAGAAAAAATATTAATAGTTTCAGGACACCAGTGGCAGAGCATTAGACCCCAAGCATGAGGCCTTTCTGGGCACAGGGGTCTGTGTGACTGCAGGGGTCACACATGCCCATGAAGCTGACCCTTCCGGCGAGATACAAAGGGTGTGCTGAGTGACAGGAAAGAATAAGGATGATACCAACCTTCTGTCAAGAGAAGGTTGGTGGATAGCAGCCTCATTAACATGGAGAAAAGGAGAGGAACAGGTTTGGGGCTCTGGGGCTTGCCACCATGGATTCATTGGCTCTATAAGAGACAAGATAGGTAGCTAGATATATGCACTTGAATCTCAAAAAATGAATCTGGGCTAAAGATGGACATCATCAGTGTATAGAGTATATTTAACAATTTATTCTAGATGCAGTGATAGGTTTAGGCTTATCCACATATACATGGCCAATTCATAAAGACAGAGATCTGGAAGAACTAAGGTAGTCTGTGGATCTAGAGGCTGGAAGCCCACCATCTGTCACAGGAACAAACCTACTCACACTGACCTCTCTCACCCCAAATGAGCTAAAAGACCTACAGCTCAAGTGAGGCAAGAAAGCCCACAGAAGGGTCCTGGTCTTGGGCTCAGAAGGACCCAACCAAAGTCCTAACATTTCCCAACTGTGTGACCTCATAGGAATCACTTAGTCTCTAGCACTAAGCCCTTGTAATTTTCCTATGTCAAAATCAAGATAATTAAATACCTCTCTTTTGTCGGGAGGCTGAAACAAAATAGTGAACATGAACGTTCTTTATATGCAGCAAAATGACTATAGGTATGAAATTATATTATTGCCAAAATAGATGTGGGCAGTTTGAAAAGCTATGTTAGCTCTTTCATGCCACCAGACTCTAAAAGGTATTAAAACTGAAGTGTTCTGAATGGTATGTGAGTGCCTACCTGAGGATTCTGTGGTCATGAGTAGCCATTTGTGGACCAACTTGATCAATGATGGCTGCTTTCCTTGAACCAAACAAGGTGGCCATAGATAGCTCCTATTTCCACTGCTCCCAGTCTAACTGTTTGATGGGGCCCACCCTCTTCTCTGCCCACTGATTGCATTGTCTTTACCATTTCTGCTTCTCCAGCCAGCCCCTGTCATCAGCTGTCCAGGGCCTCATTTATTAGAGCCATCCCTCATGATGCCTGCCATGCTCCATGTTCCCTGTAAGAGGCACTAGGTTGAGGGAAAATAATTAGTAATCCAGGCACTGCAGTTCTGATGAGACACCTGCAGCATAATCATCCAAATCAAATATTTGGCCCGGCTTCTTCAGATGATATATCTCTTCTTGCAACTGCTGAATGGCAGCTTAGCTGAACTTGTACTGAGATGAAGAACATATCAGAGGAAGGAGGGATCCTTCCTGCTCTGTGTTGCCACAGTCTGTCTCAGGGTAGCTGTCTGCAAGGCTGAACTCCCATCTAATATGTTCAGACTGTTCCAACCCCATCAGCCGGAAGGGACAGTTGTAGGGGAATGGGAAGAGACAATTTAATTTACTCAAGTGGTTCAGGAATGAATAGTTTTGCCAGCAAGGAAACACCCAGTTGTGTCCTCTGAAAATCATCACTGTGTGACACAGGGGCTGGCAGCTGAGTCCCCAGGAATGTACCTGATTTTACAAAGCATCAATTCATCCTCCTTATTCCACAATTGAGAAAACTGAGGATCTGTCTTCATAGTTTTTCATGGTAGACTCAGGACTAGAACCCTCAGCTCCTACTGCCTGATCCAGCGTCCCCTCCTCTAAGCCACATCCTTATCCCTTAAAACTGTGTATGATAGTTCTGCCATCGCCACGTTTATTCAGTATAGTTTCTAGATTCTTTGTTGCATTCCAAGCTCTTTTCACTTAGAAAGGTATATTACAGTCAAGAATCGGAGAAGATTCTAGTCTAGCTCACTTTAACAACCTGTGAGTTTAGCTGATTTTCTTAGCTTGTAATTTTCCTAGATGTATCAAGATATTTTCTAAGAACATATACAGATAGTTGATACATTTTGTTCTTTTTTGAGGCTAATAAAATATTAGTGCAAATAACATAAGAAGAAGTTAGGTTCTTCAACTGGGTTAACTTTCCCTTTTATATAAACCATAACACCCTTCATATCCTTCAATAAATAATTAACCAATTAAAAATAAGTTGTTTTTGTTAGGACTTAGTTGTGGTCTGTCTCTCTCACCAGGTTGGAAAGGCCACAAGAGCATGGACTATGATCATTGTCCTGTCTATAGCCACATACCTAGCGCTCAGTATTTGCTCAATAAATGTAGAATATTTTAAATAATTTGGAATTACAGAGAGAGCAGTAAATTTGATGGTGGGGAGGCAACTAGAGATTCTGTAACAAATGAGTAAACAGAGACTCAAAAACGTTGTGACTCAACCAAAGTGTCCCAATTTCTTGACCCATTCATTTAAGACATGTTTATTGAGCACGTACTCTATGCTTCATGAATAGGAGTGTGGTTATAGAGACCATTAAGATATATCACTGCTGTGGGAGAGCTCATAGTATAAGGGAAGGAATATGCAATTATACAGGTAATTACAACACAATGATGTAAGTGACAGGGCAGAGACACACGAAATAGTCTGCATAGAAAAGTCAGGACAAGCTTCTCAGAAAAGGAAATATGAGCCTATCTTGAAGGATGAATTGGGCTCATCAATCCTAGAAGGGAGAAAGTCAGCCCAGGCAGAGGGAACAGCACGTATAAAACCTTGAAACCATAAGAGCATACATAGAAGAATTCAGGAAGAGTGGACTAGTGTGAGAGAGATGTAAGGAAACAGGCAGAAGGTGGCTCAAGAGAAGAACGTGTGGAGGCAGAAATTGAAGAGTCTTGTCCATTGTGTTGAGGATTTAGGCTTAGACCAGTGATCCTCAAACTTACAGAGTGTAGAAATCACCCAGGGGTCTTGTCAAACTGCAGATTCTGGGGGCACCTCAGTTAAATGGACAACTCTTGATTTTGGTTCCAGTTATGATGTCACGGGTGGTGAAATTGAGCCCCGTGTTGGGGTCTGCATTGACACCACAGAGCCTGCTTAGGATTCTCTCTCTCCCTCTTTCTCTTTTCCCCTCCCCTGTTCACACTCCTCTCTCTCTCTCTCTCTCTCTCTCTCTCTCTCTCTCTCTCTCTCTGTCAAAATAAGCATTTTTTTTTAAATGTAGATTCTGACACAATAGGTCTAGAAATTCTGAGTTTCTAACAAGCTCCCAGGTGACATCAGTGCTGCTGGGCTCAGACCTCATCTTAAGAAAAAAGGGACAAGCAGGGTGCCTGGGTGGCTCAGTCGGTTGAGCGTCCGACTCTTGGTTTTGACTCAGGTCATGATTCACGGTTTGTGGGCTCAAGCCCTACATTGGGCTCTGCTCTGACAGCGCAGAGTCTAATTGAGATTTCTCTCTCCCTCTCTTTCTTGGGATTTCTCTTTCTCCCTCCCCACCTTGCTCTCTCTTTCTCTCTCAAAAAATAAATATAGAAACATACTACTAGCTATTTATCCAAGGGATATAGGTGTGCTGTTTTGAAGAGACTCATGCACCCCAATGTTTATAGCAGCACTATCAACAATAGCCAAAGTATGGAAAGAGCCCAAATGTCCATCAATGGATGAATGGATAAAGAAGATGTGGTATATATATGCAGTGGAGGATTACTCGGCAATCAAAAAGAATGAAATCTTGCCATTTGCAACTACGTGGATGGAACTGGAGGGTATTATGCTAGGTGAAATTAGTCAGAGAAAGACAAATAATATGACTTCACTCATATGAGGACTTTAAGACACAGATGAACATAAGGGAAGGGAAGCAAAAATAATATAAAAACAGGGAGGGGGAGAAAACATAAGAGACTCATAAATATGGAGAACAAACAGAAGGTTACTGGAGGGGTTGGGCTAAACGGGTAAGGGGCACTAAGGATTCTACTCCTGAGATCATTGTTGCACTATATGCTAACTAATTTGGATGTAAACTAAAAAAATAAATAAATAAAAAACAAACAAACAAACATTAAAAAAAAAAAAAAAGAAAGAAAGCCCAAGGAACCAGGCAGCCTGCAGAGGTGTATATTTAAGGCAGTGGTTCTCAAAGTGTGCGCCTCATATTGTTAACCTCCCGTACTGACCTACTGAATGAGAAACTCTACAGGAGCCTAACACTCTGTGTTGGTACAAGCCCTCCAAGTGATGCTGAAAATTTGCACTAAAGTGTGAGCACTGTCAAACTAGGACGATAACATGATCAGATTTTCTTTGTAGAAGGATGCCTTCTGGTGGGAGTCCCGGACCCTGGTCCAGTGCTCCTGTCATGACAACCCCCAAAATTACGCACAGATCCCTAAGTACAGTATTTTAGATCCAAGGATATTCTGAGATTTCAAGATGACAGTCGTTAATGAGGAATAAATTTTCTCCCACTGCATTTGGAATCATCTTTATGATTACAAATAGCATGAAATTACCCTGTGTTTGATGACATCTTTAAGTGTTAGTAATTGAACTGCACATTTAATGAATATGAGTACAGAATTATCACAAGCCTATATTCAGAACTCAAAGTTGACCTCAACCAATTAGTTTTAGAATTATTTAGGAACAACTTGTGCTTTTTTTTTTTTTTTTATTGCATGCCCCTCAGATACATCTGAGGTAGGAGATGAAGAAGTGAAATATTTTATCTGAGTTTATACTTAGACTCAGGGAAAAATTCTGATTACAAGTTACCCAGGAATCATATCATTGGATCTGATAACTTTAAAAGAATCCAAGGTTTTGAGGGGCACCTGGGTGGCTCAGTTGGTTAAGTATCTGACTTTGGCTCAGGTCATGATCTCACGATTCGTGAGTTTGGGCCGCGTGTCAGGCTTTGTGCTGACAGCTCAGGGCGTGGAGCCTGCTTCAGATTCTGTGTCTCCTTCTCTCTCTGCCCCTTCCCTACTCATGTTCTGTCTCTCTATCTCTCAAAAAGTAAACACGCATTTAAAAATTAAAAAAAAGAAAGAAAGAATCCAAGGTTTTGAAAAAAAACACTTCCAGTGAGGTGATATTGTTCACTGCTGAAGTAAGCAAAAAGGATAGATGAATGGATCAAGGAATCAATTAATTCATAGGAAGGCAATAAGCAGATATGCATGAAATGAACAAAGGAAAGAGGGAACAAATAAATAAGACTAAATTAGTTAGGGAATATAGAAGACTAATTTTATTATATGAGAGCCTAGAGCACATTAGAATCAACTGGAAAGCTTTTAAAAATTTCATGCCAGGGCCTCACTCTGGATTAATTAAATCAGAATCTGTGTCATAGGATCCAGACATCAATATTTTTTCAAACTTCCCTGGTGTTCCTCGGGTACTAACCAAGTTTGATATCCATTGGCCTAAAAGGTTTCAAGCCTCCATTAATCGTATTTTTTATGGTTAAAGTTGTAAATGACACTCCATTTTTTCAAATCTTTTGCTGTTTTTTGAAGGCCTGGACTCTCACATTCTGGCAGTCACCATGGTCTGTATAAGTCAAGAATGTTCAAACATCACTATGTTGCTAGAACCTAGAAATATATAAAGCCATAAGAAGATGAGAGTCAGAGTGAAAGATAGTAAATTAGAGGGTCTTTGGGTGCTCAATTCCTCTCTGACAGTACAGAAAGTGACAGTTCTCTGAAGAGAACCCTGAATCCCTATTAAGATGCTGGTGGCCACAAAAGCATGCCTTGCCAAAGCATTTGTTTGCTCTCGCACAGACCCACACCAAAAGTACTTTTCCAGACCATGTGGATGGGTGCTGACTGTTTGCGGAAGCAGCAAGTGTGGATGACACACACCTGTTTTAATTGCTTCACGAAGCATTGTGAGGTTTTTGCCCAAATCTAGAAATGACACAGAGGTTTCCATTTCGGCTCTGGATATTACAGACAGGCCAGATGGAATCCTGTCGCCCATGTGACTGAGCATATTTTTCATTTGAAAGTGGAAACCAATGGGTACGTCATCTGTAGGGTAATCTGGGAGGACATTTTTCTTCATTCTATCCAGCGGACCATGCAGAAACACCTGTTTCATATCTTGGAATCATTTGCAACTGCTCTTTAAGAAATCAGTATTGAAACAATATCATTGTTTTTAAAATGATATGTACTTGATATATGATATGATATATATCATAGATATATGATATATATACTTTTTAAAATTCATATACTTGGGCATCAAAGAAAATAGTAAAATTCAGAGCTTGCTCTGCCATTTCTCCGTCAAACGCTTAGAGTTTGGGGTAATTAAACATGCCTGTCCCTGCTTGTAGGTGAGGCTGACCAACTGCCTGGGTTTTCCCAGACCTGCAGGGCTTCCTTTAGTGCTAAAACCAGGAAAGGTCAGGGAAAACTGGGACAAGTTGATCACATGACCTGAGACCTGGAGAGGCTCAATGATGTCTTAATCACGTCACTCGGTATTAGAATTATTTCTGGATTCCCACCCAGACATTTAGGGTGTATTCACTTGAGCAAGTCATGCAAGTGAGATATACTGAGCTCATCTTCTAAAGTCATTCTGGAGTCTGAGACCACCCAAGAAGGTATGTCATTCCATCCACTTGAGAGTGGCTCATAGAAGTGTGGCCATATGCACCCAGGGGGGTGCCCAGGACCCATTGGAGACAGATGGTGATCTGACAGAGCCACGAATAATACCTCTCATATTCCCAGTCATGGCCACCAATGCCCAAGGTTGGATTCAATCTTATTACCACAAATTATACCAAAGAAAAATGAAGTTTAATTCACTTCAATTTCAAAGCAGACACATAACAGTATCCCAATGTGCAACCGGTTTTGGAGAAACCAAATAAACAATGTTGGAGTCTCGTGGTTGGGACTGTCTTTATTAAACTGTTGGGGGAAGTCATGACCAGGGTACTGGTGGTACCTCGAAAAGCTTTTACCTGTTGCTTCTCAAACCTTAATGTTCATTGGAATCACCTGAGGATCTTGTTAAACTGCAGCCTGCTGTGCTAGTGGGCAGAGGTGGGGCCCAGGATTCTGCATCTCTAATAAGCTCCAGAGTAACCTCAGGCGACCCAGAGACCCCATGCTGGGTCGTAGGACCCAGAGCTTCTCCCAGGTTTCCTGTCAGACTCGGAGCAGGAACACAGGAGAGCTCTCCTTCCTCCTTCTCCACCTTTTTCCATAGAAGCAGCTATCTTTCCTGATACAGAAACACCACCTAAGAATTTGTTTGAAACTGCATTCCACTGCTTTAAAAAAAAATGAAAGCCACAGCATTAAAAAATGCACACCAGTATGGAAACAAATCATTGTGCAGAAGCATGAAAATACCTCCCCAAAAACAATTCTGCCATACGCTGATGTTCCTTTTAGGTCGGCTGAGGACACTGATCCAGCCGGAGTATCCAGTGCCTCATCGCCTGCTTTCTGACATAGCATGGTATGAACTCTGTGGCCACAACGCCACATCTGTAGTTTAATTAAAAACGAAGAGGCAAAACAAACCTCTCTCCAAACATAGAACAACAAAAGAAAGCCCTCCTCGGGGATGGCCCCATAGACCCCAACAGAATGAGGATTTCCATTTGTAGAACCTTCCACCTGACCCGTGTAAGCAGGAACAAAAAACAGATGTTTGGTAGGCTGGTACCCAGGGCCAATTTCAGAAGTGAGCAACTGGCAAGATGTAGGCTGTAGGTGGATAGGACCCAGCTTAATTAGGGAATGTTTCAAAATCAAAGCGGAACCGAACTGTTCCTACAGAAGGGTCTCTTCGGAGCAGAGGGCCCATGAGAAGCCTTTCGTGTAAGCTTAAAGCATCCTTTATACAATCAAAAAACTTATTAAACTTGAGCAAAGAACCGCTGTGGGTTCAAAGACACCTAGGCATCTCTCACTAGAGCAATATTCCCTAAGATTTTATTTGATTTAATTATTCATAATGGGGCTTAATGCTTTTTTTGGTACTACACTAATATTTTAAAGGGCACTGCAAGGTAGACTCCGAGACCAGTAGTAGTTCGGGACTCCAGAACACATTTTGCTAACACATAGCTAAAAGTTGCCTGCAGTCTTTGCCTCCCAGACATGGGACAGAGGCAGTCTGGATGGAAATAAAGTGGTTAAAGAAGAAAGATATATATAGACAGGCAGGAACTGAGAGAATTATGAAAATTAATTTTCTATGAGGTCTGGACATGAGATCTGCTTGCACAATTCCAGGTCGGTGTCTGCTCGGGGAGGCAAATGACCTCGGCCACACATAATGCGAAGAGAATCCAGGTTTGAAAACGAGGGCTGATCCCCTCCTAGAATGCAGCCTCTCTGAGCCTTATGGAAACCAGGGACAGGTGCTGTGGTCTACTTTATCATTTAAATTAGTTCTTGCTGCTACCCAGGTGAACTTGGGTCATCGCTTGGAGCTGAGATTACATGTTGGAAGGCCCCTGTGGGGCAGAGTTTGTGCCCATGGAGGAGATGCTTACGAAAAAAATGGCATTTGTTGTTAATAATTTAAAATAAGGTTGTGACACAAAAGCATACATTCAGAAGTTCTGAGAGCAAAGGGTCTTCGTCCTGCATGGCAGTGAGTAGTCGGAGTGAGGTAGCCACTCCCTTTATCACATCCATATGTCAGTTCACTGCAGTGTTGTATTGGCTTCCTGGCCTGACCCCCAGAGGCTGGTGAATTTGCCATCTCTGAATTAGAATCTCTCCTCAGAGACTCACAGTAGGATAGAGAGAAAGAGAGAGAGAGAGCGAGAGAGAGAGAGAGAGAGGATAACTGTCAAGGGAATTATTTTTCTCCCTGGGATGACCCTGTGCTTTCCAGGTGACAGAGATGATAGGACGGAGCCCTCACTAATGAAGTCCCATAAACAAGAAGAAAGCCACATGTCCAGGTGGCACTTTCTTGGAGGCACTTAATTTACTAAACAAATATTGATTGCTAAACTATGAGGGGAATAATACCGTGTTCTGGTTTGTTCTGGCGTATTCAAAGAATCCTGATACACGGCTTAGGTTGGATGCCCCCAGCTTTCTCAGGGGGAGGGATGCCACCCCACCGGCTCTCCCACTGGGGAGGAAGGGGCGAAGCACAGCAGTGAATGGATGGTGCCAGTGCAAGGGCATGAGCAGGTTACCAGGGCAACTCGGGCTCAACCTGCTGGAGACCTCTGGGGCATGGTATAGAACACGCCTCAGACTTGTCCTACCTGAAGGGCAAGATGGATAAGACGTATATACATCACTTCCCACTGCCATTCGGTGAGAGCTGCTCCCAGGGCGCTAACAACCAACCTGTCCTGCGTGTATCTGGTCGCACCCTAGAGGCCAGAGGAAGCCCTCAGGCAGAGAGTGGCTGATGTTTGCCCTCAGAAGCTGCCAACATGCAGGGCAGCAGTGAGTGCCGAGGGGGTCTGGGCAGGATACTCGTAACCTCCACTATAATGTATGGTCATCTGACTGTAGAGATTACAGTCTCATTGGGAAGCTAATAATAAGTACATTTATTGAGCCAATGTCTGTGTTTAAGGCACTGTATTAGGCACTTTCCATTTGCCCTTTGCAAATGTTAGGTAGTATTACTATATCCATTATATGGATTAGGAAACTGAGGCACAGAGTTATTAAATAACTGGATTGGGTTTGCCCTAGAGAGTAAGTAGTAATAGTAGTAGTCATCCAGACAGGCTGGCTCCAGAGCCTGCATTTGTAACAGCTTTCCTCCATTGCTTCTCTCTATGACTCATGAACAATTAAAACCAATATGAGACAACATAAAGGGATAACCTTGCATCAGAATGTACTCTCAAGACATGTTTTCCTTCTGGAGGTAATTGCATTTCATGGAGGACAAAGACATAATCCAAAGGAATATGTGCCTAATAATGGAACCATCAGTGCCGGTGACAACGATAGAGCTTTGAAGGGACTGGAAGACCTTCAGCAGTAAGAGCTCAGGGTGGACAATGACTCTGAGGGGAATATCGTTTCCCCGAGCCAGTCGCCTTTGGAATAAAAAGCCTCTGACGCCTGCACTCAGCTACAGTCCAGTAATGCTAACCTTGGATAACCAGAAAAATTAGCCAAGTTGTATGAAGAAGGGCGTCCATTTTAAGAACTCCTTATGACAACAAAATATCCAGCAACAGGAGACTGCTCAAACTATAATACGCCCATGCAGTGGAATAAAATGCAGCCTGACAGGGGCTGGGGGAACACTCTAGAGACACTCTCCATGTATGAACTCATTGGTTTCCAAAAACCTGTTTGGAAGTTTGCTTCTTTACAAACCCAGTTGGACACTACAAAAGTGACCGTAATGCTTTTTATTTGTGGCAGGTGGAACTGGTATGCTTTTAGCGCCAAAGCTTAGCTTTGTTTCATTCTTTGAAGTTTGTAAATCAAGAATTTATCATAGAGAAATTTCTGTATTTATGGACATGAAGAAGATGAGCATAAAACACCACTAAGTGAAAAGCAAGTTAAAAACCAGCATTTGGGGTATGATACCAATTTCAAAACTATGTATACAGAGACACAAAGGGTGTCAGGCATGTAAATCAATATTTTTTTTTTAACGTTTATTTTTGAGACAGAGAGAGATAGAGCATGAACGGGGGAGGGGCAGAGAGAGAGGGAGACACAGAATCGGAAGCAGGCTCCAGGCTCTGAGCCATCAGCCCAGCGCCTGACGCGGGGCTGGAACTCACGGACCACGAGATCGTGACCTGAGCTGAAGTCGGACGCTTAACCGACTGAGCCACCCAGGCGCCCCTGTAAATCAATATGTTAACAGGGGTTATCACTGCCTGCTGAGACTCTGGGTGATTTTTGTTCTATTCTCTCTTTCTGTGTTTCTAATTTTTCTATCCTAAACATATATTCATTCTCTCTCTCTCTCTCTCTCTCTCTCTCTCTCTCTCTCTGTGCGTGTGTGTGTGTGTGTGTGTGTGTGTGTGTTTCCCTTGAACAAGATTTGAGATTTTGGTAAAATATGGTAGCATGAGAAATTGGGGAATCTTCTCTCCATCCTGCAAATGATATAGCAGTAGTACAGAAGAGTTTGGTATTAAGAGAACCCGAGTCCCTGGCTTGGTCCTGCCATTTGTTAGTTTTATATCTTGGCCTCTTGACCCTTTCTCTCTTTTATTTACAAAATAAGGATGACAAGATATCCCACTGGGTAAATTATAATGCCCTACACTGGTCTGGGGTTATTATCAAACTCTCTGGCAAAGGCCTTCATTCAGGCATAGTGGGACAACAAGGTAACATGTTCTGAAAATTAAAAGGCGCAGAAGGCGTCGATGCTAGAAAAGACACCATCAGGGACGCTTAGAGCAAGGGAAGGTGTTTGTGCCCAAAGAGAGCAATCAGCTGAAGCAGGCGTGGGAAGGACAGCTCAGACATCACATTCCAATCAACCCAACCACCAGCCTGATTTTCAACAGCCCCAGAATTGCTGGCTTGGGTCGGTCATCCAACCGCTAATAGGGGAAATTTCCAGGGGAGAGAATCTTACTGGCATATTCATTTCTGAAGAATGATGAAATCATGGGTTAGTATCTGTTGTAATAATTACGTAAGAAGCGAACTGCTGTTTTTCTTGAGGAAGCTGACTCTCAGAGGCCTCAGATGAAAAACTCAATCTGCCTTCCACTGAATGATGTGAGCAAGGGGAGGCCTTTGTCTTGTTTGGTGCCTTTTCTTTCTTCCTTCCTTTTTTTTCTTTTTTTTATCTGCAGCTATGCCTGCTGCTCCTGCCGCTGCTATTTGTTTTTGTAATTGTTCTTCGAAGGCCTCGGGCGAGAAAGCTGTTCTAATTGTACAAATCACAGTGCAGCTGAATCACAGGAACAGTCCCAAGTAATCTGTGCAACCATTTGACTGAACTGTCAAACTAGCTAGGGGCGCTTCCCCTGCTCCCGGGAGGCCAGTGTCTGATGATGGACATAAAGCAGCCGCCAAATGAGATGTGGGAACAGTTGTGTGTCATAAGCATCAGAGATTCAATTCTGGGCAGTCAGAAGTCAGGCTGCCCTTGGCCATGTGTGATTGGCAGTGTGCTAAGACAGACTCCCAAGCCATACCCCATCTTGTTTCAATGGGGTGCTGGATGCAGCGCGGCATAATGAAAATTGATGTCTCGTGGAACCAGTCAGTGCTGGGTTCAAAATATTTTCTGCCACTATAGCTGTATGAACTAGGCAAGTTTCATGGAACTTGCTAAATGGAATTTATTCTGTTGCCTCAGAATTCCAGCTAAAACCTAAAGAGGGGACTGATCTTCCCCAGTGCCCATCCAGGCAGGATCGAGAGGTTACTCGTAGCTCATCACTCCAAAATAGGGATGCAGTGAGGAGGCTGATCAGAGCAGGGGTCTTTGAAGAACACTGTGTCCTGGTAGGAAGTTCCCCAGGAAGGGGAGCAAAGGGGGGGGGGTTCCCACTCCTTCAACCATTTAACAAATTCAAACTGAGTCCCTGATAGGTTTCAAGCATAGTTCAAGGCTCTGAGGATATAGCAGTGAAGAGAAATTTCTTACTTTGAAGCCAGGCGAGGAGGGCTCCCTTAGAGAGGGAAGATCTGGTTGTTAGGGAGAGGGGAGAATGAGGGTCCATCTGTAGGCTCACCTATATAATGTGAGAATGCAGGAGCAAAAATCTTCTTGGGGCAACCTGCAGGAATGCAATGTTTGAGTTTTTCTGTAGGCTGAGTGAATTCTGTGGAGGACAGATGGGTGTGAATTGTCTTGAAAGGTCCATGTTCAAGACCAATAGCACCTTTAGACCAGGGAAAGAGGGATTGTGCCCTGGCCCCTGCACTATAGTGGAATCCTCTGGCCTTCCCCAGGCATGATCCTCTCTTTCAGAGAAATTGATTCATGTGGCCAAGGAGGCATGCCCACCCATTAGGGATATGCTCACCCAGAGATTTTGCCTTCTTCTAAACCATGACTTGGGTCACCGGGACTACAGAATTCTCTCCCAAATGGCCACAAGTCAAGCCTACTTCCAGGGGTAGAGCTCTTCATTATGTGCATGTGCCTAGGCCCAAGGGCTATTCAAGAGCTAGCTTTTTGCTGATGGATGTGAAAACAGGGGTGTCTACACACCTCTGGGACACAAGACCCATTGGGATAGCCAAGAATGAGAGACAAGAGGTCAACGGTGGCCTGGCAGCTCAAGCTTGGAGCCAGCTTCTAACATGAAATTCCAAGGAATGTAAGAATTCTAGATACAAGCCTGTCTGACCCTCCAGGTTATTATGAAGGTATGATTATTAGGGAATAAGGATAGAACATATTTTATTAAATCATTTTTAGCTTGACTTACAATTTTAAGATACAACTAAATATTTAAAAGTCATAGGATTCTGTTTGTACTCTTGCCTTGGGCCCCATAAATTTCAGGAGTGGCTCTATCCTTAAAGGCTGCCTGCCAGATGAGTCAACCCCATAGAAACAGGCTGAGAAGGAGAGTCATAAGTGGACAGAGGGAGGATTCCTCTCCAAAGTCAATGAACACAGGTCAGAAGTCCCTGGTGCCAAGGGGAGGGATAGAAGAAGTTTAAGGAAGGTGAGGGGAGGTGAAGTGGGAGGAAATAAAGGGATTAAGAGGTGTCATAGAGGAAACCGTAAAGAACTGTCTGAAGACTTCCACATATAGTGAGAATTTGGACATATGCCTTAACAGAGGGCATTTAATAGCCAAGAGAGAATCACAAACACGGCCCTGTAAAATGCATCATCTACTCTCCCTCCTTTCCTTGCCTTACCCCTAGAGCAAGAGTACAAACCAGCATTTGTTCCCACTATACCTTCCAGAGCCTGCACTCAGCCTGGGCTTGGGTGAAGGAGGAGCTTTTATCCATATGATTGAAGTGTGATTTAGATTTCATTGGACTTCTTAAAAATCTGAAAAGGAGGCTTTTGAATATCTGAAATGAGCTTGGGAAGCTATGGAATCAGCCAAGATATTCTCAGGGAGTGAGAAATGAAAGTTTGACAGAGGAAGTTTGAATGGCAACGGTAGGCAGGATGGAAGTCACCATATTTATTGACCGTACCCCTTCAGTTCACACTATTCAGTTGATATTAACTTTTTCGTTTCCTCACCTCCAATAGAATGAGAGCGATATACACCATTTCTGAAAAGATGTTGTGAAGAATAGGGACAATATAAATAACATTTCTAGCATGTTCCATGCATCTAGTGAGGTAGCTATTATAATTGCTGTGTTGTTATGAATAGCATTATTATTGAAATTCTGTGCTAACAATACAGAGCCTCACTTTAGTTTTCTTTACCCACTCATCTCTTCTTGAGTGGCACTGAAACTCTGGGAAAATAGAAGTTTCTAGAAGGCCCCCTCTTTGAATTTTGTGGGCATAGCCCTGGCAACATTCTAATAGATAGGTAGAGGGATTCATCACTGAATCAGTCAACAGGAAGAGCAGTGGGAGCAGTTAATATTCACGGAGAACCTACTGTCGTACAAAATGCTGAGGACTTTGCATGTATTTTCACCGTTTAATACTCACAAGAACTAAGGCCAGCTAGAACATTCCCTGAGACACCCCCTCAGCCAATTTTCTGAAAAGTGAAAGAAACCACAAAGAATGTTCCTGAAACTTCAAAGCTGAAATCCTGACAGCTGGGAGGTTACTGCTGTGTCGAGGTTGCCTGGGAAGGCTTTTGACTTTCTGCAGCAAAGAGCAGTAAGAGCTCTTCAGAGAGCACTTGTGATGACAGGAAGGGAGGGACAATGCATGAAGGACATTCAGTGACACCTTCTTCAGGAGCGTTTGTCCTGAGCCTATGAGTCAGGCCCACTTGAAAACTCTGAGAATTGGGGAATCTTGCCTGATGGGGAGAATGGCTATTCACTCTTCTTCCAAAGTCTGCCATTTTGCCCATTAATTGTACCTTAAATTGGTGCTTCATTTGAGAGTCAGTAATGAATTTTTGAGCAAGAACCCAAAGCCAGAGAGATGGAACACAAGTACAAGCAACTTGCAGAATGTGTCAGAGATTTAATAAATCTGTGAAACACCTCTAGGATGTTCCCGCCAGAAGTACCCTCTAGGCAAAAGACTCTTCTGGTTTGCCTCAGCTGGTGGCTGAGGTGGGACTGCCCAGGAGTGGTATCCTACCCTTCATGGTTTACAGAGAAGGATTTCAAGGAGCAGCTTTGTACCTGAGAGATTCAGACAGATTCCACCTGCGAGCACTGAAACACGTCCTTTGGAGAGCATTCCTACTACATGGCATCTTGTCACCACGGGAAAAGAGAAAACAAATAATAAAATGGCCTGGCAGATCACTCACAGGAAAAACGAATGTATACACCTGGAAATCAAACAGGGTTGAAAGGATCCAACCACCCCTGTAATCAAAACAAAATTCCAATAGCAATTTGTTTTTTTCCAACAAACGTTTCATAGGCACCTACCTACCGCACGCCAGGTATTAAGTCCTAACATGAGAAGGCAGGCCTAGCCCTCAAACAGCTCACACTCTGGTTGGTGAGAAAGGCACATTCACAGACCGAACTAGCACAAAGCCATAAGGCACAAGAGACAGGTTGACATAACCTACCAGGTGTCGTAGGATCCCTCACTTGAACTTGGGAGGTCCAGAAGAACTTCATTTGCTGATGAAGTGACATCTGATTGGAGACCTGAGACAAGTGAGGGTTAACATAGCAAGGATGGGGTGGGGGTGGGAGAGACAGGCAGAGAGCCAGAAAGACACTCTGAACAGAGGGCATGCCCTGTATGTAGGCCCTGAAGGAAGAGAGCAGGGCTGGTGGTTCAGTACAGCTGGAGCCAAAGACTAGAGGGCGAGTGTTTAGTGAAGAGCCCCAGGTACACAGTAGATAGAGCACAGAAGGCCTTTGACACCCAACTAAGTCCAAGGCATTGAGACTCTTTTCTAGGAAAAGATAAGAGGCAATGAATGGCTCTAAGTCTGGCAATGCCAAGAGCAGGTTTGCATTTGAGAAGGATCGCTGTCAGGCTGGGTGGAGAAAAGTTCAAGAAGCCTGAGCCAGCAACAGGAACAATGGAATAAGTAGAATCACCCATGATTAATGAGGAGGCTTTATTTTGAGATCTGTTTCCCCTGCCTCCACTCACAACTTGAGACAAGGATTTGCTTGCAAGCAGTTTATTTGGAAGGTGGGCCCTGCAATATGATGAGGCTGGGGAAGAGACAAAAGGAAGGGAACGGAACCAGGGAATGGCATGTTCATAAGCAAGCCTCTGCTATGGGCAAATGAGTGTGAACCAGGGCATCCGGGAAACTGGGCTTTTTATCCACCAACATGTGCCTCTAATAGGTTCACTCCCTGGCTCTTCCCCGGGCCAGAGGGAAATCTCCAGCAGTGAGATACAGGAGCTTGGGAAAAGAAGCCGCTAGGGGACTGTCCACAAAAGCTGTAGGGGACCTCCAGGGTGGGCCAAGCATATGCGGTGACAGGAGTGAGTCCGTTCTATGCACCAACCTTCCGCAACCAGATCTCCCAACATCTCTGCATTTCTATGGAAATTTACACATGCCTGAGGTATATGCAGACTGTGAGTTAGACCCGAGGAAATTGGCAGAGTCCCTCGGGTGTCAACCTAGCTCACTGTGTCTCCATGCAGACACCCTGCCTGGATCTGAGCTGGATTAACAGCTCCTCATTTCCATAGGTGTCAAATATGTCATGATAATCACTATTACAATTATTTATGGAGCACTGACAGGGTTCACATAGAAAATGTTTTGTAAAATAATTAACGTTGTAAAAATGCAATTACTAGAATTTATTTCTTGAAACAGATCCAGAGGTACTAGAAATTATCACCTGTAACAGGAAGAATGTGCAACAGCCAGGGAAAAGCAGATCATGTGGGGGCAAAATGTATATTTCTTTCTTGGTTTTCACCAGAACTAAGCTGTAAGCACAAGACATGAAGACTCAAAGCCAGACTATGGTTTCCTCATTTTAAAGTAGTTGGTAATTCTAGTTGATTAGTGCATGTGTGAAATGGTTCAGATCATGGATTTTAGCATCACGAGACCAGAGTTTTGGTCCTGATTTTGTTGCTTCCTGGCAGGATGACTTTGGCGATGTCATCTTACTTCCTGTTCAGTCTCAAATTACACAATTATAAAATGGCGCAAAAAATCTCTGCCTCCCTGCACAACATCTGGATCACAGTACCCACCCGTGTTAGTCGAGAGAATGAAGGGAGAAGCATATGCATAAAGTATTTAGCACATAGTAAGAGAGCAAAAAATGTCAGCAATTATTATTGCTTTTGTGTTTTATAATAACCCCAAGCTACTCAACAGTCAAACCAATTTCACTGTAATTCCTACTGTTATCGTTAGTTGATAGGTCATATAAAAGCAAATTAAGCTATCTTGTAGAGATTGCTAAGTTTGGAGGGAAAAGATCTGGACCCAGGCCACAGCTCCATCTCTTGCTGGCTGTTTGATCTTGAGCAAGTCACTTAACCTCTCTGAGCTTGGAGCTCCATTGTCCATAAAATGGGAAGACAAAGCCTGGCCTCTCCACCTTACAGATGGGGGGCAAAATTAGAATAAGATCGATCCCTGAAAGCACCCATAAGTCGCAAAGTGTGGTGTGGATAAAAACGTTTGTTGTTTCTCCTCTGCTGTTGTGCTTTACTTTGTGAAGGGTTTAAAACATCAATTTAGGGGGTTGCCTGGCTGGCTCAGTCGCTAGGGTGTGCAACTCTTGATCTCGGGGTTGTGAGTTCGAGCTCCACATTGGATATGAAGATTACTTAAAATCTTTTAAAAAATCAATTTGAGACATTAATTTCAATCCTTAGAGACCTCCTCTGTTAAGGCACACACACTGAAGGACCTGCTGGTTGCTGGAGGACCACTGGAACTTTCTATGCTCTCCTCTGCATGTGACAGTGCAACTACTGACCTCTCTGGACATGCTTTCTAGCAGCAATGATAGAGCACAGCAAGCAATCTGCAAGGAATCTGCAAAGTGCCCATTCATGGTTGGGCTCAAGGTGAAATTCCACAGAACGGAGAGTTGTGGATTGGTCTGAGCCACTCTGACACATGCAGGTGTCATGCTGAAATCTCCATTTTCCAATCTTCCCATCCAAGGAAAGTGCTTGGAGGTGACTTTATTTCCATCTAACAGACAAATCCACAAATAGCTCATACTGGCAGTCCAAGAGTCGAAGGTTTGATAGCTGTGTGTTGTCCATCAAGTCACTTAACCTCTCGGAGCCTCTGAGTATTGTATCTATATTGTGGGTAAAAGTACCTCATAGCATTGTTGTAATAACTACATGAGGTAAAGTGCCAGGCACAGCATCTGGCATGGCAGCGTTAACCCTCATTTTTCTTCTCTTCTTGCTCCTCCCCTCAAAAATCAATAACCCAGGAGGGAACTGGAGTCTGATTAGCCCCCCCCACCACCAAAAAACAAACAAACAAACAAACAAACAAACACCTTTCATAAACATGACTGGCAGCAGAGCATAGTGACCAAGAACATGGACCCTGGAGTGAGATTTCTAGGGCTCAAATCCTGACTCTGACCATTATGAGCCACATGCTATCTTGGGCAAGCTACTGTCTCTGGGTTCAGTCTTCTCATCCATAGAATACGAAGACCTAAGGTATGATGATTAGGTACATCCGTATTTGTAAAGTGCTTAGCGTCTGACACATAGTGAGTGTCCCATGAACACTTGTGCACTGAAGTCGGGTCTTGTCTACCAGCCTTAGAGCAATGACATTAGCCATGTCTGCCTGGGAGAGCTCTAGCAGAGAGGGACCAGCACTTGAAAGGCATCATTTGGCCTCATTTCTTGACGGACAGCCTCAAAACCGTGTATGCTGCAACTTTGCCCATCCCCCAATGCTACATAAAGCATTACAGAACTGGATTGTTAAAGAGCCAAGTATTGGAAAACTGAAAACCCTAATATCCCAATCGATTGCCTGACAGTAGTTCAATGCCATTTCTTTAGGCTCTGTAGCATCATCCAGGACTCGCTGTAATAGCCCTCCACCTTGGACTCAGAAGGCAGAGGGCAATACCATCTTGTACTCTGTCCCTGGGCCTCTCTGACTGCCATCAGGTAGAACAAAATAAATGTTCAAAGGAATCAGGGTATCCTCATTTAACCCCGGTGCCCGGGATCCAGCTGTTGGCACTGACTGCCTCTAGCCCATCCCTGGATTGGCTACATCTAATTGTGTGTTGCAGGGGGGAAGTAGAGGGGGAGGCAAGGAGAAAGTAAGGTGCTAAGTGATGGGAAATGCCACATTTGTTTTAGCCACACTACAGTCTTGGTCTGGGCCAAAAATGGGGGCGGGGGAAGCTTTTAAAGAAGAGCAGGCACTCAGCTATAGACTGAGGTTCGTTTCCTTTCCTTGGGTCCTGTGAATACAATTCAAAGTCTCTTCTTTCCTTGACTGACCACAGATTAAAAAACGATGGATAAACTCTCTCTAAGGATAGCAGCTGTCCCTGGTCACAGTCTGTGCCTTCCAGCTTGCACAGCCACAGAGACGGCTGAGTCCTGGGCTCCCCACCAAGAGGGGCCCTTGGGAGTCTGAGCCGCTGGGGTCCTGTTTCCAGCAGGTCATTATCCTCACCCTGTCTTTTGTTCCCTCTCTTCACACTCCTGAGCCAGTGTTGAACAGGCAGTCTTCAGGCTTGTTTGGATTCCTGCACACTCGGTTCTCGGCAGCCCTTAAAAGCTTGAGAGGAGACACTCAAGATGCAATGATTGAGGCCAGCTGTGCCGCACCCCTGTGCAAGCCACGCAAGCCACCCTTCACCCTGATCGATTCTGATTGCCGTGGCTGCAGGGATCCTATCGCAGTCAGCAGAGATGGCAGAGGTGGCTGGAAAGGCATGAGGTGGTCAGGCCACCATCCATACAGTCACGCCAGTCCAGGAAGTTTTCCCCGCTCAAAGCACCTCATGCAGATACCATTCTGAGGTTTTCCAAAGTGACAAAATCACCTTAAAGGAAAGAGAGGAAGGAATGTTTTAAAATGTCTTCTGAATGCTTGGTCTTTCATCAGCCTCAATTGCCTGATACATTTGCTTGTTAGGCTGAATCTCGCCTCTCCTATCAGTCATCCTCGCGGCCCCCATGCAGGCTGCCATTTGCAACTCTCAGGGTGCAGTAGATTGTGAAAATGGCCATAATCCTTCGTCTCTCCCTGTGTCAGATCTCTGTGCACTGTGACTATAGTTCGTGTCAGGAAGAGAAAGCATCTCTCTCCCCTGCCCTTGAATCTGGACTTGTCTTGGACTTGCTTCGGCCAGTAAGAAGAAGGCTGCAGACACAACAGTGTGACATTGCCAAACTCTTGGCCTCAAGAAATACTTTCGCTTTCTCTCTCTCTCAGCCCTGCCCATCTGCCATGTTAACAAGCCCAAGCTGGCCTGTTGGATGACAAAAGACCACGTGGAACAAAGACAAACCATCCCAGCTTAGGCTGTCCAAGACCACCCAGCCCCCAGCTAACCTCCCAGCTAATTCCAGACCCATAAGTGAGCCCCACTGAGATAAGAAGCCCAGCCCAAATGACCAACCCCAGAGTCATAAGCCAGGGAAGTGTTTATTATTTTAAGCCACTAAATTTCGAGGCTGTTACATAGCAGAAGCATGAGGATGCAGCCCGTAATTTTCAAACTGGCAAAATCACCTTAAAAGGAAGAGAAGAGAAAAAAGAAATTTCTAAAAAGGCTTGGAGGGGGGCAGGGGATATGCAGAGAATTTCGGAATATTCTTTCCTCCAGCCTCAATTACCCGAGATATACCTATTCTGAATCTCACCTGCCACATTAACAGCTCCAGTAGCCTCCAAGCATGCGCAGCTGGGAATTCCCGGGGCTTCTGTCGCACAGAAGAGGTTCTCTTCACTAGGATCTCCAGACCAGCTGACCCATTTCCGTTCCTGGGGAAGCAAACGTCTATTGGATGGACAGTCAATAAAACCCCACCTGTTTCTTGTATAGTAATTCTCCTGTAAAGGGGAAAGTGGTGCGCTCTGAATATAAATAACTGTATTAACATAGGAAAGCACTGCTTCTTATCTCTGGGTTTGAAAAACCGAGATGCTCCAGAGGCAGTGGCCTATCCTGAGAAGCAGCAGTTGCCATGCTTGGCTGTGCGGGTGTGCATGTATGTACGTTTTTGTATGCTCCTTGCAGACTGGCGGGGCAGGGACTAACATTTTTTTGGTGCCTGTTATTTGCCTGGCATATTCTATGTCTCTGCTATTTTTCATGAAATCTCACAACATCCCTGTGAGGAGGTTTGATTAGCATTGACTTATAGGTGAGGATCCCGAAGCCCCAGAAGGTTAAATACATTGCCCAAAGTCACATGGCCATCAAGTTGTAAAGCTACGTTTTGCCCTGTGTTATCACATCTAACAGCTTTTTAAACTGTTTTGTCCAAATGAAAAGCATATGGATACCAAAATTCTACAAATATTTGATTGGAAGAGTTTTCTTATATTTCCCTATTTTTTTTTTTCAACGTTTATTTATTTTTGGGACAGAGAGAGACAGAGCATGAACGGGGGAGGGGCAGAGAGAGAGGGAGACACAGAATCGGAAACAGGCTCCAGGCTCCGAGCCATCAGCCCAGAGCCTGACGCGGGGCTCGAACTCACGGACCCTGAGATCGTGACCTGGCTGAAGTCGGACGCTTAACCGACTGCGCCACCCAGGCGCCCCATATTTCCCTATTTAAAAGACTATAATAAAAATCCATACACCCCAAATATGCTACATTCCAACATTTAACACATTAGAGAACACCATTATTTTGTCATTTTAGGGTCTCCACATGGATTTTATTGTACAGCCCTCAAAGTAAGGCTGCCCTGATATATTTGGTACATGTTTAAATATCTGTATATATGCTATTGCTTGGAGTATGGGAAATCCGTATTGGTCTTTTACTTCTTTCTTTTTTCTTTTGACATAGGCCCATACATATCAGCTTAAGTGAGCATGTGACTATGTATATATACACCATTCTTAATTGAATACCAGGCGTGACCTATGCCCAGATGTAACAATTATTTGGGAACACATCACAATAAATCTGTACTGTGGATGATTTCAAACTTTTTTTTCTTGATAGTTTGGAGTGTTCCCATCCTGCCACTTATATTTATGATCAGAAGAACAGGCATTTGTGGGGAAAGGAGAGTCAAAGTTAAGAGGGTCATATGGTGACAGTGTCCAGCCAAACTTGGACTTACAGTTACTGAGGGGATGACAGAATGCACCATGATTGAGGTGAGAGCTCATCCTCAGGCTCCTGGCTACCAGCCAGGTGTTGGGCCACTAAACTGGGAAGGGGGAACTACCTTCTGGCCCGAAAAGTGGGCATGGACCACCTCTTCCCTGGAGGAATCCTCACTGGACCATTGCCACCCTACCCCCCTTTCCAGTAGGAAGAAAGGAGAGAGTAAGAAGCAGTCATGACTGTGTTAGATAAAAAGGGGAAGCCATCTTCCTTGTCAGAGCAGAAGAACCCTGGCTAAGTGAGACAGAAGGCCAGTTCTGGCTCTCCCAAATCTTGAGTTAGCGAGTGATTCAGTTTTGAGACAAAAAGTCCAACTATTCCTCTTCCAAGCTTCTTTAACAATTTAATTAAAGCTTCTTCTGAGATTGAAAAGCAAGCTATTTACAAAAATAAAACAACGAAAAAAATCTGTTTCTATTTGTATACTTATCTTTGTGAATCCAGACTCTCTACTAATGAAAAATAATAATCATCAGAAACAAAGTAAAAAAAAAAATTAGTAAAGTTCGTCTTTGCAAATACTGTAGTATGTAGAACATCTGTTTTAGGATGTGACAGATCTCGGCTTAAAGCAGATTTGCCACTTACAAACTGTGAGTTTGAGCAACTTCTTGAAACTCAGATTTCTAATCTGTAAAAGTGTGGCTAATATCAATTCACGGAGTTATTCAGAAAAGTTAATGAGATAAATATGTGACATTTCCTCACATGACAAAAAGGTGCCAAATAGATCTGTTCATTCCATTCTCATCCCTAGGGCCTTCTCCACCATGGCACTTGATATGCTATCTTATTTTCCTCCTACTCAACAAAATCTATAAGAGTCTGATGAACTAAATTCATTCTGAGTTGTCAGTGACACTTAATGATTTTAATTTTCACAAAGGTCTGGGGCTGAAATTGGATAATTTCAGAATCAGATACTCAGAAAACCAGACGTTATTTTGGACAGAGAGACCTTTCTGACATCCCTGGAATTATTCCTCTATCTAACTAGTGAGCAAAATCACCTACAGTCTATGTCAGTGACCTTCAAAATGATCTTCAGGTGTGCTTTGCCCATGGGGTTGTACCAAACATCCCACTAAGGGATAGAGAGAAAATATCGGGCCCTTTATTTATATTTACCTTAAAAAGTAAGAAAGAAATTAAGCTTTCCTAATACCTCACATATAGATTTATGCTGGCACCGACCACGGGTTTTATGTCTAAATATTACATGCAGGGAAGAGTCCAATTTCTGCAACACACTGACCCATTTTCCATTCATTTGCTTTCACTCTTTACCTGGCTGGTGATTCAAACCTTCATTCCAAAAAACAAGCCATAAGTTGTCCTCATGGTAATCAGTTCTACAGTTTTCCATTAACATATTCCACTGAACATGGGATTAATGAGACTCCCTGGAAAATATCCTGGATTCAGACACATTCATTCTTCTGTATAGAAGCAATCTTAATTTCCCATTAATTATCAATCAATCAATCAATCAGTACCCACCACAGCCAGTAGAGTAGCCCTTCTTTGTTGGTTCAAGGCATGAGAAACTTTGTGACAAAATGGCCAGACAGGAGTCCCAACTTCCAGCTCCACGGGACCCTTATATCTCCTGGTAGAGGCATCCATCCTTTGAGCATAAGACTTCTCAACCATCAAGGCTCAAAGTTATAGTAAAGAGAAGTAAAAATTTTTCCAGCATATAAAGATGAGTCACTCCCATCCCAGCTTCTTGGTACTCTGGTCTGCGTATTGAGCTATAAGAGAAACACACCATATATTTGTCACTAGACTACAACATATACTTTAATTTTATAGAATTGTACTCAGTGCCATGAAAGGTTTTACTCAACTAGTGCTATACCTGAGTCTTCAATAGACCATTCCAATATTTTACAAGGTCAACTGCTTTGGATGACAGAGTATATGGTAAAACAGTGAATGCCATGAACTCAGGTGATTGCTGCAGTATTTCACTGTAAAATGAGCCCCTGGTCAGAAACAATGTAGTGTGGGATACCAAGATAGTAAATAAAGTCCCTGTAGTGATGCTAGCAGAAAACTACAGGCAGGTAAGCAAATCCAAAGCATAGTCCAGAAAAGTCAAAGTACTTTCCATGATGGAAATCTCTACTGCTGTGGCCAATTCATCCATGATCGTATTGAGCAAGGATTGTGTGGGCTAGAGAACAAGACAGACTGATATCCACACAATAGGTCATCTTGTCCACTTGATTATTGAGAGTCTCTTCTGTGGTAGTTTTCCTTTGTTAAACATTGATGTGGGACACAAAAATCCTCAAACATTGTGCTTATTACAAGAGCCCCATCCACAAACTTCTTCCCCAAACTTCTTTTTTCTTCCAAATCTTTGGCCATCTAGCAAAACCATTAGACTCCATCCATGAATGGGGAGAGATTCATAGTTTTACCATATCTTCTTCCAGATGAAGCAAACAACCATGAGATACTGTTCACTGGACTTGCCTTCCCAATGTGCTTCAGGGCCACTTCTGTAGAAGACATTCTGAGTATGAGCTCCAATGACTCACACCCTCTAAAGTCCCCTCCTCTTTGAGTGTAGGTTGAATGTGAGAATATGATGAGATATCACTCTCACGGTCCTGTTACCTTATATAGCAAAAGGGAGATTTCCAGGAGAGCCCTTTAAAAGCAGAGTGTTCCCTCTAGTGGGTGGACCGAAGTCAAAGGGACTCCAAGAGTGAGAGAGATTTGTTGAGCCGTGGCTGGCTTTGAAGAGGGAGAGGGCTATGTGAGGAGGAATGAGGGTGGCATCTAGGAACAGAGAGACCTCCTTGCTAACAACAAGCAAAGAAATGTGTACTTGAGATCGACTGCAAAGAACTAGATTCTTCCAACCAACTGAAGGAGCTTACAAGTGGATTCTTCCCCAGAGCCTCCAGATAAGAACTCAGCCCAGGGGCGCCTGGGTGGCTCAGTCGGTTGAGCATCCGACTTCAGCTCAGGTCACGATCTCGCGGTCCGTGAGTTCGAGCCCTGCGTCGGGCTCTGGGCTGATGGCTCAGAGCCTGGAGCCTGCTTCCGATTCTGTGTCTCCCTCTCTCTCTGCCCCTCCCCCATTCATGCTCTGTCTCTCTCTGTCTCAAAAATAAATAAACATTAAAAAAATTAAAAAAAAAAAGAACTCAGCCCAGTTAGCAAATTAATTTTCACCTTGTGAGATCTTAAACAGAGAACCCAGTCAAGCCAACTAGACACACCTGATATACAGAACTGTATAATAATAGAAAGGTATTATCTTAAGCCACTAAATTTGTGATCATTAGGCCAATAGTAGAAAACTAACATAATTCCTGAATGAGGATGTAGTTCTGCAGCCATCCTGCCCCAGATGGTAATCAGAATGTCATGATTTGTGTATGTTTGTGTGTGTGTGTGTGTGTGTGTGTGTGTGTGTGTGTGTGTGTGTATGTGTGTGTCTTTATTCCTCAGTCAATTGATCATAGGGAGCTCCCTAGAGACCAGATATGTAGGTTTAAGGAGAGAAGGAAATAAAGCAAAAGGAGGTAGATATCAGTGTGCTAGGCCTGCCATAACAAAACACCACAGACTATGTGGCTTAAACAACACAAATTTATATTCTTACATTTTGGGAGGCTTAAAGTTCAAGATCAAGGTATCTGCAGTTCGGTTTCCTCTGAGGCCTCTCTCCTTTGCTTACATTCAGATGGTTGCCTTCCCACTGTGTCTTTAAACAACCCTCTCTCTATGCACAGGCATCTCTGGTGTCTCTTTTTATGTTCAAATTTCCTCTTCTTAAAAAGACACCATTTGGATTGGATTAGGGTCTACCTCTTTAAAGGCCATGGCTCTAATACAGTTCCATTTTGAGGTACTTGGGTTTAGGGCTTCAACATATAAATTCAGGGGACACAATTCAACCCATAATGAAATGCCATAGATATGGTTCATACTGGATCATATAGCACATTGGCCAAGCAGCTTGAATGGAAGCATCAAACCACTATAGGGCCTTCTCTTGTTCTGGACCTCATGCAAAATTGGTGTCCTCCTGAAAGACTGAGTCAGAGCAACATGCCCAAGTATTTAATGTGTTTCTTCTGGATTCCAAAGAAGTTTACTAGATATTGTACCTCTTTTTCAGATATAGGTGGTACAAAATTAGGAACTATATCCATTCCACATATTTTTTCCACAGTCTTAACAAGGGTGATGTACAAGTCTGATGTTACAAACGAATTCATTTTATCCCAGCTCCTGAAAAAATAAAATGTTTCAATCTGTCAATCATATAGCAGCATTATTTACAATAGCCAAATTATGGAAACAGCTCAAGTGTCCATCAATTGATATTGAATGGATAAAGAAGACATTGTATATACATATACATATGTACATATATGTATGTATATATGTGTATATACACACATGCACAATGGAATATTACTCAGCTATATAAAAAAAGAGTGAAATCTTGCCATTTGCAGTGACATGGGTGGAGCTAAAGAGTATTATGCTAAGCTAAATAAATCAGTCAGAGAAAGACAAATACCACTGATTTCTCTCCGGTGGAATCTAAGAAACAAAACAAATGAGGAAAAGGAGAGAGACAAACTAAGAAACAGATACTTTTTAAAAGTTTATTTATTTGTTTTGAGAGGGAGAGAGTACGGGAAGGGCAGAAAGAGAGGGAGAGAGAGAGAGAGAGAATCCCACGTAGGAGAATCCCGATGCAGGGGTCAAACCCACGGATCACGACCTGAGCTGAAATCAGGAGTCAGATGCTTAACTGACTGAGCCACCCAGGCACCCCAAGGAATAGATTCTTAACTATAGAGAACAAATTGATGGTTACTGGAAGGGAGGTGGATGGGGGATGGGTTAAATATGTGATGGGGATTAAAGAGTGCACTTGTGATGAACACCTTGTTCTGTATGGAATTGTTGAATCACTATATTGTACACCTGAAACTCATAAAAAAGGAAAGTAAAAAAAAAAATTGTACAACCAGAAAATTATCCCCACTTCATCAGGCCCATAGAGATGAGATTCTAGAGCAATCCATTCAAACCTCTGGGCCTGCCTGCAGTGGAAGCTATGTGCATTAATGCAAATCAGCAAGCTTTTACTTTGGTAAGAGAGAAGCAGAAAGCCCAGTAAGCTTGTTATATAAACAATGCATACAGATGCTAAATAACCTACCCAAAAGAGCACAGATACTTAGTCAAAGCTAAATATTAAAGCCACTAAGGTCAGGACTACAACGAGCCCATATAGTGCCTTTGTGGTAATTAGAAATGGACATCCATGCTCCAGGTGGATGCAGGCCCACAGCAGGAAACATGGCCTGCTGAAAGGAACCCAGTCTGCCCACCACCCACTCATTTAGCACACTTGTGCAGGACCCAGTCTATACAACCATTTGTTCACCTTGGCCCTGGCAAAAATCACACACGAATGCAGGCACACTGGCCTATTTGAAAATGCAACAGGAAAGTGCGGACATGTACATTTCTCTCCTGAGTTCAGAGGCTCTTTCTCCATGACTTATGAGGGTGGGAGCTTAGGTACACAGAGGGAGAGAAGAATTCTAGATGGTGACCTAGCCATCTGGGTAATGTTTGCTAGAATGGGTTTGGGTAGAATTAAAGCTCTTTAATTTGACCTTGTCTAGATGACTCTCTCTCTCTCTTTCTCCCTTCATTCCTTTCTCCCTCCTTCCCTTTCTTTTCCTTCCTTCCTTTCTCTTTTTCTTTCCCTCTCTCTTTCTTTCTTTCTTTTATTCTGACCACATCATGTAAATAATGAAAACAAAGTAATAAAACAACCAATTAGTTTTGCCAGTTAATTTTCATCAGGTAGTTATTTAGTTTCTATGATATATTTGATTCTGAACTAGGGAATATAAAAGTCTCATAAGAAATAAAACCCTGGAGATTTTAACCACCTCACTGGGGAAATGTTACTGATGCATGGGAAATAGGATGATTCAGCCCTTAAGCATTACTCTCCCCAACTGGCAAGGAACATGACAATGATATTTGTTAGAATATTCTGCAAGTTATTTGTAAATAGTTAACCTCTAACCTTGCAAAATATATAGTTCTCATTTCACCACTTTTTATGGTATCTAAGAAAATTTCATGGCCCTAAATATTTTTTCGACATCAAAGTTTCATCCAAGCTAAAACTGTGAAACCAGTCTGTGATGTGGGCCTGGGCAAGAGTGCTTTCTAAATATAAAGTTTAGCCAAAGGGAGAGGGAGGAAGGAACGAGAGAGTTGGACTTCTGGGAATATCGTAACAGTGCCACAGTGTGCATCGGTAAATTTGCTGAGGCATTGAGGGATCCAGCCCCCATAATATTTGTAGGGCCAGCAGCCTCTATGTGTATTCACAAATATAAATCATTTGCAGAGATAGATCCCTGCGTGGCCTCTGCTCCATCCCATTCATCACCAGGCAAGCCTGCTGTTGGCTCCCCTGATGTTCTCACCCTGACCTAGAGGCACCACCTTTGCTGTGAGGCAGAGGCGAATGAACCTCCTTCATCCCTAGTGTTTCCAGAATCTGAGTCCTTTTCCTGACCGATGAGTCACGCTCCTTCTCCCAGCTGCACAGGGCGGCTTGTTTTGAAGTTTGTTACCACTACAGCACCTAACACTCAGGCAATCCTCAACTATGAAAGGAAATGAAAATGAATTGGACTCTTGACAGTTTATGGGGAGAGCTTAATGTCTTCTGCCCTTTTTTGTTTCATTAATGAAACGTCAACGCACTTGACAGATTTCTTTGAAAGATGAAATTCGAAATGGAAATTTGTGCTATGTCCATCCGCTCTTGTTCCTACAAGGGTCCTCAAGACTAAGGGTGTTTAGGAACCACCTGATGAAGTTGCTTAGAATGTGAATTCCTAGGCCTCTAGTCCTGAGAACTTGATAACACACAAATGGGGTGAACCCATGATTAACATCATAGCAAGTAAGATTCTGATGCAAGTGGTTCCTGGGTTGTGCTGTGAGAACATTAGCATTTGGCGATTGCTGTTGTTGTTGTTGCTGCTGCTGCTGCTGTATTTGTATTTTCAACAGTGCTCTCTTCATATATACCCATCAGCTGCTTACTCACTATTTACTGGTGGTGGCAGAAGTGGTGAATTTCAAATCACAGACAGGGTATCTGGGACAGAGCATTTGCCAGGAGTCAGGAAACGTGAGCCCAGGTACTATCACTAAAGGACTGTATGACCTTAGGCCAATCAAATAGCCTCTCTAGTGTTCCATTGAAATACATAATTTTCAAGGGCCTTTTCAGCCTAAAAGATTTAGATATAACGAGCCTCACTTACAATGACCAATTTATGTTTTCTTTATTCCATCTTTTTGAAGGCATTGGAGAGCTCTGGCTCCTGGTACTGTGGCTACCACTTGAATATCTATGTTTATCTGAAGAAGTTACTCAATGTTCCCAAATCTCCTATTTCTCATTTGCATGATGAAAGATGAACTCCTCCCCTGTTTATCTCCTGGGGTAATGTTAGACTTAAATGAGATTGGGAATGCAGGCATAATATCTCATGCTCAACAAGTCAGAAAATACAACTGCAGTTCATAGGGCTGGATTTGTCTCATAAATATATCCTGAAGAAAGCCTGATTGGATTGGGTCCAAACAGATTAGTAGGCAAGGAAAATGGCGACAGGCAGTATCGACAACACTTTAGAAGTTTGTTTTGTGAAAGGAGCAGAAAAATAGGCCAGTTGCTGTAGGGGTAAATTGGGACAAAGAAGATGGAGGTATGTGAGGTGAGGGATTTACAGCACATTTATATATTCAGAGGAGTGATCCAGTAGAGAACAAGATAGCAAAATGAAGGGATCAGATTGTAGAGGGCTGTCCTTAAAGAGATGGGTGGGGATGGAATCCAGGATATTAGGTTGGAGTAACCATAGCTTGTCTGTTGCAACAGGGAAAGGGGTAAAACAGAGATACAGATGCAAGGAAGTTGATGGATTTTTGGTGGAGAATGTGGAACTCTTTCTTATTCATTATATTTGGAACTCTTTCTTATTCATTATATTTATCTTGGAAAATGAAGTCAAGGTCGGCCTCTGAGATTGAAGAAGCAGATGGAAGTGTTGGAGGTTTGAAGAGAAAGGAGAAGATGACAACTGTGTTTTGGGGATGGTGGAAGTAAATTGACAGAGAAATGACAACACGAAGAATACACTTCAGGTTTAAAGTGATGAACATCAAGTGGGAGCATTCTACATGATTATGTGTTTTGTCTTCAGCCACATTCAGCTGCTTGGTTCAGGTGCAGAGCAGGTGTAAAATTGGATTTTTCAGCGTTGATTTTTTAACTGGTGGAGTAGGATGGGGTGAATGAGTCAAGGAGGGTGACTATTATAATGGACCATTCTATATAAGCTTTGCAGGAACACGTACCCATGGATTGGTAGTTCTGATCACATTGAGGAACTGGAGTCTTATTATTAGAGGGAATAAACTGGAAAACAGGAAGTGCCAGCCAAAGAGTGGGGTGTATGGAACTGAAGAAGTAGCACTGACGAGGTAGAGGGAATGACCATGGAAGCGGGTGACTAAGGTGGAGTGGAAGAAATATCACGGAACTTGAGTAGACCAAGGAACTGAGAAGCCAGGGTGTTGGACTGGGCCATCTACCTCAGTGTTTAACTTCCCAGAAGGCTGCATGAGTGTGATGGTGACATGGACCTTAGGCATGGGCCAGTGTCTTCCTTTAGTAAATGAAGGGAGTGACCAGGGGAGGATAGCAGAGAAATGGATAAGATAATCCTCTGACTTGTGCTTCAAAAGAATACATTTGAGGGCTGCCTGGGTGGTTCAGTCACTTGAGTGTCTGACTCTTGATTTCAGCTCAGGTCATGATCTCACGGGTTCATGAGATTGAGCCCTGTGTAGGGCTTTGCAACATGAGCATAGAGACTGCTTGGGATTCTCTCTCTCCCTCTCTCTCTGCCCCTCCCCTGATCACTCTCTCTCTCAAAATTAAATAAATAAACATTTTTTAAAAAGAATACATTTGGAAGGGAATGATGGTAAGGGAATATGGGTGAACATTGCTCCTAAAGAGACCCTGAAGAGTGTAAAAGACAACTCCAGTCCCAGTGGTGTGCAGGTGATTTTTCTGAAAATACAGATTTTTGTTTATCTTGAAAAACAAATTAGAAATTCTGTCACAAGTGACCCCATTTCCACAGGATAACGGATGGCTAAAACTGAGCCTGGCTGTCCGCTTTCTGATGGGTCATGCAACCTCCATTCTCCATAGTTCTGGTACATTCTCTCTTCTCCCCCAAACAGGGATCCTGGGTTATCTTCTACTTACTATGAGTTGTGTTTTCTAAAAGTAGACCTAAACTGTCCTTAAATGTTTTACTATATTATTTCTACTAAAGAAAGGATCAAGAACAGAAAAAAAAAATGTTAGACCAAGACGACTATATGCTTAACTAAGCTTTCTCTTTTTTATATTATCTGCCTGACCCTTGTAGGCATCCAATCATGAGACTCCTGCCCTAAATCTGTCTGATGAATTTACTCCAATTAAAACCTGCCAGAAGTTATTTTCCATAGACCAAAAATTAGAGCTCCTCTTATGTGATAATCCTATGGCTTTGAAATCCCAATTAGGCTTGACAGCACAATAAGAAATGAAACTCAGAAATAATAAGGTAACCTAGTTGTGGCTCAAAAGAAGAGTATTTGCCTAGCATATGGATATTAGGAAGAGTAGATATAGTCCTATGTACATTTCCTTCCAACCTCCTACTCTCACACCAGCCTTAAATATAACTCTAGGGCTATCTATCTAGGACTGGGCAAGCCCACAGTCCTGGGATCCTCTGCCCTTATGGATCCCTCACACTATGCTAGCTGTCAAGACAAACACACTTTGAATGTACCTCCCAGAGAAACAAAGGACACAGCAGGAGTTGCATTTATTTGCTCTGTCATGGACCTGTGATCTCCAGTGTATCCTTGACATTGCTCAAAAGTTAAAAAAGATAATAAAGCAAAGGGAAAACAACCAACATCAAGTTATACCTGCCAATACATCACACATGGACCAGTCTTCTGGTTCTGGCCTCGTTACTCTGAAACGCAGTAGGTTCCTAATCTCTTTGCAAGTTAAATTCTAGAATTTTTCCCAGTAAATGCTTCATCAGAATAGGTCATTTTTGGAGACTTATTTAAAATACCCCATAACACAGAGTAGAAATGGGAATTTCTAGGAGCCTAAAACATAATTAGGAAGTTACCTACAACATAATTAGGAAGGATACCCAGTGGCCTGAAGCTGATTTCTAGATTATCATCAGAGTGACCGTATGATTTATTGTCCAAACTAGGACACTTCTGAGAACAAAGAAGTGTCACCATTAAAAGCTGCTCCAGGACAACAGGTGTGAACAGGACTAGCAAGCAAACCAGGTGGCATGGTCACCTTAGTGACATGTAACTTACCACAAGACTACAAAACATGTTGCCTAGGGACCATAGATTAAAGACATGGAAAAGACTTAGCAGGATTTACCCTTCTAGCAGCATTTACAGAACTAACCTAGGTTCGCTCCCTCTTTTTTCTCACAACTCAGGGACAAGTTCTCCCAAATATATATTTAATAAACTAACTTGCTTTGATCTCTGTGAAAAGCTTAGAGGGATTTAGAGGAGGAATGGGTAAGTCAGTTCTTCAGCAGCAGAATTTTATGTCTAGCCCTGAACAGTTCACTCCCCCCCAACCTCCCCCCCCCCCCCGTCCTCTCATCTCCTTCTTACTGCCCCTACCCCCACCAGCACCACCCTCAAGCTTAACTCTGTTCACAGCCTCACATAACTGGCAACAAGCTTTGTTTCTGGTTTGCCTTGCTGATGCCTCGTTACTGGAAGGTTGCCAATGTTAGCATACCAGCTACATGCACCAATGGTCTGATCTGGGATGGGAAATCCTCCTGTATGTTCCTGTGCAGGAGAGAGTGCACTAAACAGCTCTGAAGAGGAACTAGACAAATGTTTGAATAAAAAGCAACTGAAGGGTAACTGCTAATTCAAAAGAAGAAATGGTCCCAGCTGACTTTTTTGGCTTCGTTCCCTCCAAGATTTTCCTGTGCTCTTTTGTTATCTGTGGTTTAATCCTCAAATACAGTTCTGGTACTATCCATGAGGCAGCATTTCTAAGTGCTAACATGTTGACTCAATTATTCCAAAAGAAGGGAACTAAAAATGTTCTTCCTCTTGAAGCTACCACAACTTTGGACGACTTGCTTGAAAATATACACATACAAAATGGTTCACCCTTTGCCTTCATACTGAAGATTTTCTTTTCCTAAAGAGGCAGCAGGAGCCATAATATATATATATATATATATATATATATATATATATATATATATATAGGACATGCAGAGGAAATCTGTTTAATTTGTTCATATCTTTTATGAAAGTTTTTCTCCTGAGAGAATTTTCTCCTTTTATTCCAACTCTTCTAGCAAGGAAGAGTTAATAGTGTCTAGAAAACCAAGAGCTAAAAGAAAGTCCCCATCATGGAAATTAAGGAGGACACTTGTTGGGATGAGCACTGGGTGTTATATGTTAGTGATGAATCACTAAATTCTACTCCTGAAACCATTGCTACACTATATGTTAACTAACTTGGATTTAAGTAAAATTTAAAAAAAAGAAAGTCCCATCATTTTTCAGGTTAGAGTTTCAGATTTTTTTTTTGTTCCCCACTTTAAAGTAAAGAGCTGTATTAGTTTTTTACCTCATCCCCCTTTATGGAAGAAGCAAATGAATACTTAAAGTATCTTAGTAAAATCTTAGAAATTTTTTCATCCAAATTGAAAATTCATAGGTAGACATATTTGTGTGTGTATATATATATATCCCTGTTACCTCAAGGGAAAGAGTGACCTACTCAGGATTCATATGGGACGATATTTTTTTCAAGAGTGAACTGCTGTGGAAGGTTGCATGGAGACTTTTTCTTTAAATCTGCTCACTGGTTTCCATTGTATTTTTAAAAATCGTCCAAGCTACTTTTGTTTGTCTTCCTACCCTCTTCCTTCAATGAAAAGCAAAGACACAAAGGACAAGCAAAGCCTTGACTTGTTCTTGATAAATATGGCCCATATAGCATTCCGTACAACTTGGAGCTGAGACCATTATTTCAGTGAAGCCCGTGATTGTTCATTAGCACAAAGAGTGTGTAATAAATATAATGAAAGACTGCCGGCTTTACTCTATCTTTGTCATCTAAAGCAATTTCATGAATAACTATGGGGATTTGTCTCCAAATGACTTATTTGCTTCCTTTCTAATAAATAACATGTAATTAGGGTAATATATTGTTTCCTAGTTATGTTAGCACTGTAGTGAAGGGAAACAAATGCACAATTTTAGATATGAAAGAATAGTAGATAATTTTTATATTATCCCTTAAAGTATTTGGACTCATGCATAAGTTAAACTGCTGGGAGGTCTAAGTACAAAGCAAGAGCCGAGATTCTACATTTAATGAGTTTCTTTATTACTCCGGGCATGAATTACTACCCTGATACTATAAAACTGCAGTGAGTGCTCTGCATCTCAGATGAGATTCTCTTTGAGGAATGCACTCGTCAGTGAACTGTCAGTGATGGGATGGACTAATCTGATTTAGAAAGGATTAGGTTGGGAACTGAATGTCAAGGTATCTACATCTCTCTACAGAGGAGCGGAATGTTTAACTCTTCACATCCAGGGCCCCAAGTGTTAGGAGAGCCTTGTGAGACACAAGGTCACATCTATTACTGAGCATTGAGACAGAAATAAATTGCACTGATGGCCTCCTCGGGTCCCGTGAGAGAAATCCATCTTCAGTCCCACGATACCAGAAGCTCTTGGCAAAACTTAGCCTTGGAATTCAAAACATTCTTCTGAAAAAAAAAAAAAAAAGAAAGAAAGAAAAAGAAAAGAGGAAGAAGAAGTCTCTGTTAATCATTAGGGAAAAAAATAACAATATGCACCAAATCTAATCCCTCTTACAACTCCCCCACACATCCCTAGGCAAGAATGACTGGATAGTTACTGGAGGTGGAATCTGCTGAATGTCTGGACATAGGGCAGGGAAGAGGAAGGTGTCAAGGAGCCCCATCTTAGTGGACCAACACGAGGTCTGTGGAGTCTACTGGCAGTACAGATTCTCCATAGCTTGGGGTTCATCATCACTTTTGAAAGCTCTGCCTATAAATGAAACAGGCATAGGTTCAGGGTCGACTCTCATCTCTAAACCTTGTAGTACAGGAGGCCCTGGAGGACTCCTCTTTGCTCACTTCTTGCCCAGCTCCCTCAGAAATCTGAGCCCTGTGGCGCCTACTCACAACAGCCCAAGCAGGCACTGTGCAAGCATTTGGCATGTATTACATGGAAACTTAATTGGAAAAAATTATCAGGAGTGCCTACCTGGCTTCAATGTGAGCATCAGGACACAATCCTCTGAGCTGGGGGTAGAGGTGGGGAAAGGGGCGCCTAAGAAGTTACTGTTGATGGGGTCTGTGGAGTATTTACTCTGTGCTAAGCTCTGATCTAAGTCCTCCATACATATCGACACTTTCCAACTTTGCAACAATCCTGTGAACAGGCAGAGGCATCCCTCTTTGACAGATGAGGAGATGAAGGGACAGAGGCTAAGTACATTGGCCCCTGCCTCACACTGAGGAAGTGTGTCAAGATCTGAATTTGAACTCAGCAGAGTTTACGGCATTCTGGTGTCTCTCTGAAAGGAAATGTCACCTACCTTCTCAATTTACCTTCCCACTGAGTTAGAGCTGGTCCTAATTCCACATTAAACAACAACAAAGCTGCATCAGGAATGTTGAGGTCTAAGACTTTCCACTCGGGGAAAGAAAAGGTAATAGGCATTCTGTCGATTAAAGAAAAAAAAATTCAAGTTTAAGACTCCAAGTTCCAATTTTCCTCCTCATAGTAGGAATTATAGAACCACAGTGAAAAGCATAAAGAACTCATCATTTGGAGAATAAAATTTTAGGTCCAAAGTATCCAACTTTAAGCATATGTATGAAAGAACTTATCCCAACAACAACAAAAACAATTTCAATGGAGAGCCAGAGAGAACTGGGGAAGGCTTGCTTCTCAAATCCAGAGTGGAGTGTTCTCCTTCCATATTGCACAGAATTGATCAAGAATAGTTTCGGGTAAGATGTGGAAACGGCAAGCCAGTGTTCTAAGCAAGTAAATTGGAAAACATAAAAAGGCGTGTTAGAACACATCCTTTAATAATACATGCCGGAAAAGTAATTTCTATTAATTAGAGTTTACATTATTAATAAAGTATTTAGAACTCTTACCTTAATTTAGGTGTTGTCAGGAAATTAAAGTGCTACTAATTCCACGCTAAAGGTTGATAGCTGAATATTCAAAAGATAGCAGCCAAGTCCTGACAAGCTGCAAATGTACAACTTAACAAGAAGGAAAAAGCTCCGTGGCTCACGAAGGACATATCTGATTTTAAGTAAAGCCCGTCCCATTTTTACTATCATCAAGCACGTGCACCAGCAATGCAACTTTTCCCTGAGAAATTCTGCCGGCACGTCCACTAAGTAATTCTACCTATAACTCTGCACACCATTAGCTCTGCATTCTGGAGAGGTCATTAGCATTTCCCTTCACATTTAGCTCTTAGGATGGGAAGGAAGCCTACTGAAAAGACCTGCATTCTGCATAAGCAGACTTAAGGGGTTCCTTGGGACCCCAAATTTCTTTCTCATTGATTCCTAAAATTTCTCTTCTTCACTTCACTTCGCTTGCTGCTACCAATTTCTCCTCATTCCCCTCCTCCACATATCATTGCCGGCTTCATCTTCCTAAGGCACTAACACTAGCACCAAGAGCTCAAAGCCCTTCTGGTCTGGTTTCTGGGTATGATACTCCGCATCCCTCCCTGGCTACTCACATCATACCCAATGACCCCCATTCCAGAATGCTCCACTCCTTTCTAAGGGTCATTCATGGGTCATATCCAGCTCAGATTCTACCTTTTCCATCAGATGATGTTGACTCCCTCTTCTGAACTACCACTGTCCTTAGTGTCTCCACAGTAGGATTTACAATTCATAATGCATCACAATTTGTTGTGTTGTTGTTATGTGCACAGGGGAAGTTTATGTACTTGGCCTATATTATTTCATAAAATCCTCAAAGCTAGCCCCAGTGATAGGAATTAGTACTCCCTCCATTTTACAGATGAGGAAACTACAGCACACAGAGGCTAAATAACTTGGCTAAGACAACAAGGCTGACAAGTGGCAGAACTGTAATTCAAACCCAGCCAATCTAAGCCAGAAGTCTGCACTTACCCTTGTGAAATCTTCTGCTGCTGTTTGAATTTTGTGTTGTTATTTATAGCATAGTCCTTTCACTTCCATAGTCTTATTCTTGGTCAACCCAAGGAAAATGTTGGCTTCTGAAATCATGGGCCATTTCTGAGCATCCTCATTCTTCACAGTGTAATAAGTGAGAGCTGCTATTGTTACTATTTTTTTATTATCATTAACTACTGATTGGTTTTATTTATTTTATGTCTTGTCTTCTTCCTGCAATTCTCTTTCAAAATGCAACTTTTCTTTGTGCCCTGAAAATATTTCTGTTATTTCCCAGTACCTTTATATAGATTCAATGATCAGGGTTAATGGCCCAAGAAAGAAGCAACAGGATGCATGGGAAGTTTTGAAAAGACAAGCAAAAGTGATGTGATGGCCACTGAAAGCCAGCCACCTACATCCCAATTATCCACCTACAGCTGGCTCTGCCTTGTGACATATTGTTCTTGATTAATTGTACAATCACTAATAGAAAACATTAACTAATGGATATTAATATTAATTTGTGATGAATAGTCATTGACATGAGTCTCAGCGGCTTGCCATATGACCGTCTGAATTTGATTTTAGAATCTGCATGTATGCCTATGGAGAGCCTTTTGAAGACCATGGGAGCCCAGAGTGTAGAGTGCATATGGAGAGAATAATGTTCATTATCTTATTAAACCCTAGTTCCTCCCAGGGAGGTTAGGAGACAGCTGGCAAATTTTATCCCTCATTTACAGATGGAGACTCGTTGGCTTACAGTAATTCCATAATATGCCTTAAGTCCAGAAGGGAGCAAAAGCTAAGAATGAGCAGTGGATTCTCTGGTACTGCCTGGCACCTACCTGTGGCTAGCACATACCAAAGAACACAGGGCATGGTGACAAGGACCAATACAACAGATTGCCTGGGACAGAAAAATGAGCACTTTTAGGCCTCTGCTAAAGCATTTATTCTTTATGCTAGCATCTAGCACAATCAAATGCATTCTATGATTCTCTCTCTTCACCAAAGATGTTATAAGCTCAATTATAAATGCACATGTGCTATACTTTGAAGTTTTCAAAGCATATTCACAAACATGGTCTCACTGAATTCATAAGGTCTTCGTGGGTATTCTCCCAATAAGCCCCAGTTTTTAGAAATCACTTGCCCTTTCATGTTTCAACTTGGAGAGTAAAATACTTGCTCAAGTGCACCCAGATAATAAGTGGAAGAACTAGGAAATGCCCCCAGTGTCTTGCTGCAACATGGTCAAGGGTTCTCCCCATCACCTGTTTCAACTTTCTGTCCCTCTGTGTGCCTCCCTCTTCCCCACAGATGCCTCTCACATATGTAGACAAAGTGTTTGAAACTGCTGCTGACAAGAAGGGCAGTTGAAAAATCCTCACTTGAATACTGGTTTCTACATTTGGCCAACTGAGATCTGGTCTGCATTTCTTAAGAAAGAGGAAAAGTTTTGAGTTTTAGTTTTTCTTTCCTTCTTTCTAATTCTGGATCTCTAGCATGAACAGGGACCATAGAACATTAGCCTTTCTTGGACATGGAAGCTATTCACTTTCTTTCTCCAAGGAATATTTGTTGAGTATCAACTATGTGCCAGCCACTAGGTACACAATGAAAAATAACAGAAGCACAACCCAATCCCAGTTTTCATGAAACTCACAACCTAGTGAGAAAAGTGGAAACAGAAGTAGTCTAGATTTTGGTTGGCATCTTTCTGCCATTTAAGAATTCATTGAGTACGTTGACTGGTGAATGGATAAAGAAGATGTGATATACACACATATATATATAGAATATTACTCAGCCATCAAAAAGAATGAAATCTTGGGCCACCTGCGTGGCTCAGTTTGGCGTCTGGCTCTTTATTTTAACTCAGGTCTTGATCTCACGGTTTTTGAGATCGAGCCCCACATCGAGCCCTACTACCAGCACAGAGCCTGCTTGGGATTCTCTCTCCTTCCTTCTCTGCCCCTCCCCATCTCTCTCTCTTTTTCTCTCTCTTCCTCTCTCAATAAAGAAATAAAAACATTAAAAATTTTTTAGAAAGAAAGAATGAAATCTTGCTATTTGCAATGACATGGATGGAAAACTAGAGTGTATCATGCTAAGCAAAATAAGTCAGAGAAAGACAAATACCATATGATTTCACTCATTTGTGGAATTTAAGAAACAAAAAAGTTGAACATATGGAATGGGGAAAAGAGAGATGGAAACAAACCATGAGAGACTCTTAAAGATAGAGAACAAACTGAGGGTTGATGGAGGGACGTGGGTAGGAGATCTAGATGGGTGATGGGTAGGTACTAAGGAGGGCACTTATGATGATGAGCACAGGGCATTGTATATAAGTGAAGAACCACTGAATTCTCCTGAAACCGATATTTCACTGCTGTTAACTAACTAGAATTTAAATAAAATTTGAAAAAACGTAAGAAATCACTGAATCCCATTTCCTGTATTTTGAAAAGTCCAGTGTCCTCCCTGGGAATCTAAGAATCCCCAAGGCCTTACGTTTTCATTCTATGTCTGGGTCTGAGCGTCCTCTTCTGCCGAATTAGTTTGGTTTAGGAAACTTTTCACTGTTTGGCATGTTAGTGTATTCTGTATCACATTTTCACTAGACATGAGACTCAGTCCTCTTCCTTAATTTACACACACACATACACACACATGTACCATTCATAGCACTGCTTTAGTGAGTGAGTGAGACTTGATGGAGGTTTTGAGAGATGAGAGATAATAATGACAACTCCATCTTCCAAATATGGCTAGAATTTGACCACTTCTCACCACCTCCAAATTGACATCATCTCTCACTTGGGTTCTTTCAACAACCTCTTAATTGGTTTCCCACTTGCCTCTAGAGCCTATTCTTCATGCAGCATCCAGAGTGATCCTTTTAAAATATGAATCAGATCAAGGCCTAGTCTGCTTGAAACCCTCCACTTTCCTGTCTCACTCAGCATAAAAACCCAAGGGGGCCACCTGTTTATAACCCTCACTTCCTTATTGACCTCATCTCTAGCATTCTCACCCTCCCTATCCTGCTACAGACACAATAGCTACAAGAAGTTTCCTGAGAAACAGCAAACACACTCCCACTCAGGGTCTTTGCATCTTCTGTTTCTTCTAAATCACCTTCCCCATAAATGTGCATGATTTTTCCCCTTTATTTCTCCAGGTTGCTAATTGATTATCAGTTTATGAGCAAGGCTCCCTCCCCCTACCTCTGAGCACCAGATCTGAGAGCAGTGCCTAGCATGTAGTAGAAGCTTACTAAAAACTGCTAAAGAATGAATAAATGAGATCAAAGTCAGTAGTTAGAAATCCCACTTCTTAAAATAAAGCTCCTTGGCACCTCACATCTTGGCGTCCCCTATGTAGTATGGCTTTCAAGGATCTCTTCCCTTCTGCCTGTCTCCTTGACTATTTCTGTCTCTCCTGTGCCCCTTCTCTCTTAGGACCATATTCCAGCTACATCACTCATTAGTGATGAAACCTTAGGAAAGATTTTGCTCCCTTGTAAAATATGGATAAGAATGGTACCTCTATGAGAGTGATGTTGTGAAATTAAATGAGTGAATACATGGAAGGCCCTTAGACCAGGCCTGGCCCATACATAGTAAGTGCTCAGTAAGTAATAAGCCAATCAAAAACTTCTCTTATACTTTATGCAGAACAATTCAAATATTTCCATCCCTGAATATAACTCAGCTCCAGTCCCAACTTTGATTATTCAAACCGAAGACACTCCACAGAACCCAAGGGGTTCTTCATTTGAATAAGACCCAGCCCCTTAGAAGGTGTCCCTAGTTATAATGGCATTTAATTACTCAGTCACACAAGTTAGCACAATAAAATATTAATGTCATGAAACTAGATGTACATGGGATGATGAGAACATAAAAATAACCTGGATTAGAGATCAGAGAATTCTTCTCCAAGGAAGCAATGGCCATCTGAGACCTGGAGAATGAGTAGGAATTGCAGGAAAGACATTTCCTGCAGAAAAAAAGAAAAATAAATGAGAGAAAAAAAAGAGAGGACATTTCCAGACCAAAGAAGCAGTGTGTGTGGAAACCCCAAGGAGTGGGAGTGTGGTATGCCCCAAAGCTCTGAAAATGGGACTCAGTGTGTACAATGAGGTCAGAGCAAAGGTTGGGGTAAGATGACAGTGGAGATCTGGGATCAAGACTTTGGGCCCAAGTCTTGGAACTTTGTAATCTGAATGCAATATTTTGATCTTCGAGGCAAGGAGATTAAGCCATTGGATCTGTTAGGTCTGATAATAATGCTATTGGACTTTCTTTACTGGAAGATCATTACGAATGCAGATCAGGGAAGGGATCAGAAGGCGGATAAACCCACCAGGATGCCATGAGGTAGTTGGGCAAGAGAGGGAAGTGTCGGTGGAGAATGAAGGCCATGATCCACCCCACCCCCCACTCTATTAGGGAATTTCTGGGTGATCTTTCAGAGAAGCTCTTCTTCCTGCATCTCGTGGATAATAGTACCACTGTAGCCCCTAAGGGACTTTTTGAGAATCAGACAGAAGCTCCCTTCCTCAAGATACTTACTGCCTGCCATCTACCAGAAAACTATTTGATTCACTTACAAAGAGGCAAGTTCATTCTAACAATAACTAGAAGTATCTCTTAGACATAACTCTTAAATGCCTCGTACTTCTCTCGTTCACAGGGGCCACTTCTTGGTCATTTTTTTCTTATTCATGTCTGTCTCTACAAGCCTCTCTACTTCTATATTAATCCAAGACACTAAAGAAATATGTAGCAGCTAATGTGACTGAATCAAATAATTCATGTTACTTTCTATTAATTTTGGCAAATCTAATTTGTCTTGGTTGTGAGTGGCAGCCATCTAGAACTGAGTCCCAGGAAAATCCCTTGTATGTATGAAACTAATATAATTCTATTTGTGAACCCAGGTTCCTAAGGCAGTCCTCCCACTAGGTACTACTCTGAATTCTTGTCTTTTGTACCCATGTTCTGTTTAAAAGATAGTCTGCTTCCTCTAAAAATGTTCTATTGTTGCCAAAGTTTATGCCTATCTTGCCTGGCCAAAGGTTGGTGGTCTGCAGCAAAGAGCTCTGAATCCGAGCCCAAGGAAAGCAGTATTATATGATGTAAAGAGTGGTCAATGGGCAGGAGACTTTCTCCAATATCTGACCTTCCTCTGATGAAGTTCATGACTGTCAGCAAATCTCAGCACCCTCTGAACCTTGGTGTCAAGAGCAGTGGCTGGATATTATTTCAAATGAAATATTACCAAGACTTCTGCCCAATAATTAAAACTAATTAAGGCTGCTTTGGCACTAGGGCTAGGATCTGAATCCTGGGCACTCAGCCTCACTATTTCCACTTCACCAGGATATTGTCTGAAAATTTGCTTAGATCACCTCAAAGATCTCTGCCCTCTCAAAGTGTCTTTGGTCATATTGGCTGTGATTTGCATTCCAGAACATTAAGTGCAAGTGATTTCTCCAACTTCAGTATTTACCACTGTGCCTATACCGTGGCAATATCCCATGACTTCTGTTCTTATTAACTCTATCTCTTGATCCCTGTGCAGTATGACTCAACAAATACTTATTATAAGAATAATGATATGTTATATTTGAATAGCATTTGACAGTTTTTTAAAACTTTTCCCTTCATCTTACTTAACCCTCTTAACAACCTGCAAACTCCATATATAATTACCACCCATCTTTGACAGCTGAGAACACTGGATTGCAAAGAATTTAGGTGACTTGTACAAGGCACAGAATAGAACTTTGTCTTTGTTATTGCTGTTGTTGTTGTTGGCTTATGTGTTCGTAACCTGTTCCATTTTTGAAGGACTTGTAACAACTTAGAGAAAATTATCCTTCAACATCTTACAATACCTTTACAATAGCCTTCCTTTTTCATCTTACAATAGAAAAGAAATAGGTAAATAATTAGATATTAGGACTCCTGAAAATTAGAATCAAAATAGAAGATCAAAACCAGCAGCGAGGAAAGAAAAAGATATATTATGGTTCGCTTATCCACCATGGGGAAGAACTCCAGTGAAGCTTTTCCTGCTTTGTACCCAGGGATTGTCCTAGACTGCTGTACTTGCCTTTCACACGCAGTACAGTGCTCTAGTGTGTTTGGGAATAGAGAAATGAGCAACACTCTGCTCTAACCTTTTAATGAGAATGCATGTGACCAGATTGTTGAGAGCCTCTATTCTTTGGGGTATAGACATGAAATGGTCTTATTTTTCCCAAAAATTAACATCCAGTTCTGCTCCCTGAAGCCCCCTCCTCTGCTATGTCATAAGCTCTCCCTTAAGGAAAACTCAGTTTAGTTCCCTGCACAGTTGACCCTTGAACAACACAGGTTTGAACTATACAGGTCCACATATACGCAGATATTTTTCAATAAATATATTTTTAAAAATGTGGCAATTTGAAAAAAACTCAAAGATGAACTGCATGGCCTAGAAATACCAAACCAAATAAAAGAAAAAGAAAAAATATCACTGTAAGAATATAGTATATAATATATATGACATACAAAATATTTGTTAACTGTTTATGTTATTGGTCAACAGTAGGCTGTTAGTAGTTAAGTTTTGGGGAGTCGAAAGTTATACGCAGATTGGCAATCAGGTAGGGGAATCAGTGCCCTTAACCCCTGTGTTGTTCAAGGGTCAACTGTACTTCTAATCAGTCTTGGGTATTAGAATAGTCTTATAGGATTTAGTCTATATAGTCTTCAGGATTTAGTCCTCTTCTTAAAACCTACATCTCACTTTATTAGCACCATGCCTTCCTGCTCCACCAAGAGCAGGCTGGACAAGAGTCTTCCAGGCAAGGGCAGAGGAGGCTGCTCTCTCACATCCCCTCCCTCCTACTGAGCTTGCTGCCCTGTACCAGTTCCTTTCCTTGACTGTCTTCAGTAAGGCTGTTGGCCTTGTCTTGGTTGCCATTGCTTCTCTCTCCCTGACGAGCCAAGTTTTCTCCATTTGAAAGGGGTTCAATTTCTGGATCTCCCAAAAACTCACTTACTCATTCTTTGAAGGTCCCATGCAGAACTCCCACTGCACAGCCCCTCAAATGGGTTTGCAACTTCAGAGTGACCTCTTCCTCGTGTTCCTCACAACTCTGCAAATGGCATATCCTGTACCCCTTGGCTGCTAGGGTTCCCTTGCACAGCAGGAAGCCCACTGGATCATGGTGGCAGTAGGGGAAGGGGATGGAATTCATACTAACCAGCAAGACTGACCCCAGGCAGCTTTAGCACTGCAGGCTGGACCCACAGGAAATGCATATTTCTAGGCAGGCTGCTCTACCAGTAACCCCTCTCAATGCTTCACCATCTCTCTCCTAATTCTCCTTGTTCTAGAATCATTAGGGGCTCTGCAGGTTCACTAACTTGGCAATTTTCAAGCAAGAAACAGTCACCAGTCCCCAACTCAGGGGAAGAGAAAGTTAGTTCAGGCACTGGAAATGTTGATGGAGAGGTGAGGAGAGACCCTCTTTCCAAACTGCACCCCACACCAACAGCCAATCTCCCTTGTCAGGCCTCCTCTTACATCAAGGACAGATGGGGAGAGAAGGTTGTGATGATGGAGAGTGATTCTCTCAAATAGACCCTCTCTGGAAACACATGGGAGATGCCTAGTCCAGAAGGTCTGATGGTTCTATTGGATACTTCGTAAAATTTCTGGAAATTAGAAGCCTAATGAGAAAGAAGCTCATCCTGTTATAAGTGCCTGGAAGTAAATATTTAAATTAACTAGAGACATATGAGTAAGAAATTAAATTCAAATCTGAAAACTTTCAGCATTAGTAGAACTGACATTTTCTTTTGCCTCAGGCTCCCATGTGGCTCAGCATGACACTGGCTAAGGGATGCATTTTATTTTATTAGGAAATAATAAAATGAATAGAGATGGGGGTGCTCTAGGCCCAAATGCCAACCCATCCCTTCTCTGGGACAAGTGGGAGAATAATTGAAAGTACAGGCTCAAGTGAAAGAGAAAACTCTTTGAAGTAGATATCTAAAGAAGCAGGGTCCGAGGCTGGGGGATGCTGGTGTAAGTTCATGGACAGTGGATGAATATCTAAGATTTTCTGGTCTCCACCATCTTGTTCATAATTCCCTCATCTCTACCATTTGCTTCTACCGGGTCCAGAACTCATCTGATATAAAACCAAAGCAATCATCTCTTGTCTTCTATCCTGGACATGTATACCTCTGGACTGACTCTATTATCTGTGTCTGAGCAGGTTACACATACAGTAAATCTTCAATTCTTATGTGTTTTTATTAAAAAGAGGTAAAGGGGAAGGTTGACTTACCAGAGCATAGGAGTTTGGAAGATGGGTCCCTATGTAGCTGGCTTTCATTGAGGGTACAGAGCTGGGCATCTGGATGCTGGACACTGGACTTGTCCTTGTCCTCTGTTGCTAGAGTGATGCTAGCAAGAACCAGAAGCAAAAAGGAAGCCACTTCTTTTCTTTTCCTGCCTCCCAATCTCCCTCTTGTACCTCCATTGTCAGAACTTAACTGGAAGCCAGCTGACAAGTGCATCTGGGGAAGATAATTTGTAGACCTGGCTACAGCATCACTGAGCACAGCAAAGTACATAGAGCAGTAAGCTTGGAGCTGAAAAGCAATAGCTCAAGAAGTAGCACATGGGAAGGGAAGGAGGGCCTGGTAGGTAAGAATGGAGGAAACAACTCAGGGGTAAAGGCATAAAGATCAAGCCAAGCTTATGCCCCTGTATGGCTAAAGCATAAGGTTCTGGGGAAGAAGGAAGAGTATATACAGGTTTCTAAGACTGGGAAAGGAGACTGAGAGAGAGCTGGATGCCATAGTTATTGGAGAATCATAGAAAATTTTTGCTAACAAATAATATGCTTGGGCCCTGTTCAAGTAGGATAAACATGTACTGGCTGTCACCTCTGGATGTGCCATCCAGGATGTCCTGACAAATGGTTTCTCCAGCCTTTGTTCACTTTGGCAGTCGGAACTTGGTGATAGGCTATGATGGATGGACAGGGAGTGGGGAATGATGGCATGTGTTGTCCATGTATTCCACCTCACATGGGGGGCTCTGGGGCAGAAGGGCAGGTGAAGAACTGTCAGAGCATCACAGTGCAGCTCCAGACTTAGTCTTTGGGGAGGAAAGGGGTGGAAGGACAGAGAACTGGGCGATTTGGTGAAGGACTCTGGCATTTTTCATTGAAAGGGTTAAAGTATATTGTGTCAGAAAAATCACAACACTAAACTTTGTACTAGTACTCCTGTCTTTATATTACTCAAAAACAAACAAAACAAAAACATATGATTTTTCTCTTTCTCTGACTAATTTCAGTTAGCATAATACCCTCCAGTTCCATCCACATAGTTGCAAATGGCAAGATTTCGTTCTTTTTGATTTCTGAGTAATACTCCATTGTGTAAGAGACAAAACAGATGAACATAAGGGAAGGGGAACAAAAATAATATAAAAACAGGGAGGGAGACAAAACAGAAGAGACTCATAAATATGGAGAACAAACTGAGGGTTACTGGAGGGGTTGTGGGAGGGGGGATGGGCTAAATGGGTTAGGGGCGCTAAGGAATCTACTTCTGAAATCATTGTTGCACTATATGCTAACTAATTTGGATGTAAATTTTAAAAAATAAAAAAATAAAATTAGAAACAAAAACAGAAGACTTTTTAAGGACGTGCCTCCCATGTATTTTCAAGTCCCCAGCACTTCAGTTCTTGTAGAAAAATAATAAATGACTGAGCATTATCAACTCATTTATTCCTTGTATTCATGATTAGTCATTTAGAATGTTTTTACTTAAGCATATATGTATATAAATAGGAACTCATGGACTGATCTTGCAAAAATGACATGATTTTATTTTAAAGAAAGTATTTCTGTATGTGTAAATATTTTTCTTCCCTCTGCTTGTGTGTCACTGTTTCTTTTTCTATCACATATCTACACATGCAAAAAGATGGCACACCACAAATCCTTCAACTGGAGTCATTGGACTTCTTGGGGACTTTGTGTTTTCACTCAGTGGAATTGCCTCTACCCTCAAATGAGAAAATTTTCCCCTAGGCGAACAGGTGCAAAAGGAAAAACATAATGTTGAAGCACAGTTTTCTGGATGGGAGATTTCTTTTATCCCAATTAACCAGGGTTGAAGTCATCTTTGTCAGCGGATCTAAAATAATTAATCAGAGAAACCGTATCCTCTAATTAACTTGAGGAACATCAACATAATGGGGCAGCCGCTCAGTGCAGTAAGATGGTGAGATGTTATCTCTTTGCTAGTGCAGAAAAGAGAACTGTGGACTCGGAAAGGGAAGAATCATCTATCCTGCCGGAGGGTGTGCACCATTTATCATGCTGACTGGGCTGTCATATCAGTGGGAGGACCCTAGAGAGCCCTGACCGTGAGATTGAAGGTTGGTGCCAATTTACAGCAACACAAATGCATTGAACAGGAAAGAGATAGCTCCTAATCTCTTCAATTTTCTTACATTACCCTGAAGGCCAGAGGATTAAATGAAACAGTAGTTGATGACAACTTTAGAGGGTCCTGAATGCATGACAGGAAAAGTATTAAAATAGCTCAATAGTTTTATTGTATATGTGTGTTAATCTTGCCCCTGAAAGAGGAACAAGGATAGAAAATGCTACCTTTTGCTTATACCTATTCCTCAGTGGGAAAATGATACACTAATTCTGTTTGCCTGTCAGATTCTTATGCAGGGCACAACAGAAAAAATGAAGAACAAAAAATGTAAGGGAGACCGAACCTGAAAATACCCTGGCACACACATTATCTGGATAATGTGACTCACAATTTGTTGGTGTGTCTTTAATGACTTGTAGTGAATCCGTTAGTCTGTGCCTGCCAGCAGTGTATGTCAGGAGAATAGCTTTTTAAAAATTAAAATTAACCCCTGGTCACATTGGGCGAAACAGTCTCTGATTAGGTACAGGTTTTATGTATACTTGTGGTTAGTTTGGATAAGATTGAAACAAACAAGCCATTTCAGGGCCACGTTTCACAGAAACTGAGTAAGTACACAGCCAAACAGGACCTACCAGGCAGGCATTCCCAGAACCAAATTCCATTTCCCAATTTATAAAATTATTGTCGAAGGCCTACTAAGTTCCAGGAATTGAATCAGTTACTAGAAATGCAAAATTCCATTATGTTGTTGTTTTTGTCCTCAGGGGTAATTTATTAGAGAACAGTGAAATAAGAGACAACCAAGAGCTTCACCTTGGGGTCAAATAACCTGTTGATTCATGGTATAGACACTTATCAGCAGTGTAAATTTGGGCAAGTTATCCTTATGAAGCCTGAATCCCCTTTGGAAAAACTGGGGCTGATTAATAGTGTCAGTCCCATAGAGTAAGTATGAAGAGGCAGATAGTAAGCATTCAACAAATACCCACTTTTATGGGCTGTAATAAAATGTGTGAAGAGTTATGGGAACAGATGAGGAAGCATTCAATTCTATAGGAGAGGGAAAGCTGAAATAAGGAGGTTTAATATCTGAGCTATGTTTTAAAATATGAATAAAATTTGCCTGCTAGAAGTGATGATCTTAAGAGTGTGAATACATCAGTTCAACTCAACTGGCTCATTCAAGTAGTTCTTTTCCCTTGGTTGGAGCATGGAGATCAGAGGTCAAAATCAGAGTAAAAATTAGAGCCTCTGTGCCTAATGTAGAAATGTCACATCACACAAGGGAAAATTACTATTCTATCACCTCAGGTCATACCCTCAAGCCCTCCTTAATGGACACTGATGATCAGTGGGCTGTTTGAGGGTTAATAGGGCAGGTTAAGCCCATGGAGAGTTTAGGATTATCAAAAATCGCTAAAGATCACAAGTATTATCTTTCTACAATACTTGGAAGCTACAAATTAATAACTCAGGAGACACTTTATTCTACTTTTCTTTAAAACTAAGATCATAGGAAAATTTCTGGTTGAAACACACACCACGCAGTTATTCAACAAATATTTCTTGGATAGCTATTATGCACCAGGAACTATGCCAACCCCTGAGAATACAAAATAAAAACAACATAATCTGAGATCTAGAATGTTCATTTTAGAAGGAAAAGTTTATAGATTTGAATTAGTGCAAGTTGATAATATATAAATGTATGGTACAACCAAGTTCCATGACATTTTATAAATACCCCAGAAAAAAGAACAAGCTAACTTTCTAACAATGCATACAAACAACGAAAGATATTGATCCAGGAAATAACTGATATATTTAATAATACAAGAATAACAAACTTCCCTGAGTTATAAAAAAGAGATCATAAATAAAAATATGATACAATATAAATTCAAACAGATTTTAAAGGGGTTAATATCTTTTATCAATTTTTTGTATTGATGATACACACTTTCCATATTGATGAGATCTGCCAAGAGTCAAAAGACAGAAAACACCAAAAGCTTGAAAAATACTGTATGGAAAAGGTCAACCTCACTAGTAATCAAATAAATGCAAATTAAAATGCAGTAATATTTTTGTCTATCAAATTAGCAAAAGAAAATAAAGGATAATTTCATATACTGATGAGGATGTGGTGAGACAGATGTTTTCATGCACTGCCGGTTGTCAGTAAATTGTAATGACCTTTCTAAAAAGTAATTTTGCAATACGTATTGAGAATCTTAAACTGGAACTTCCCCTGGGTACTACAATTTTACTATTGAGATGTATGCTAAGATTTTGTTGAGAAATTTGGGCTGTGATTTATGTACCAAAAAATCCCAACTTTCTTATATTAGTAAAAACAATAAAGAAATATGACAATAACATAGATATCACCAACAGGAAAATAGCTCAATAAATTCTGGTATATTCTCAGGCTGAGAAACAACGCACCTTTTGAAAATGCTGTTTTAAAAAGGTAAATTTCAGAAGGGGTCATGAGATAGTTTTACAATAAAAAGACAAGTAAATGGAGATTTTAGTCAGCAAACTAAGTCAAGGAAAAGTGTTACTACTGTTCAGAGTTACATTGAAAATACAAAATAATCTAAAAGATTATTTTTATTAATTAAGAGAGTTTAGCAAGATTCTTGAATATGAAATCAATGTACAAATACCAAAAGCATTTTCACTTTCAAATAATAAATATGTAGAAAAGGTAATTTCAAAAAAGATACCATTTGCAATAACAATAAAAAATAATATACAAAGGGATAAATCTTATAAAATATGTGTAAGAACTTTGAGGAGAAAATTAAATTATAAAATGCATTAAAGAAGATCTAAACGTAATGATATGCCTAGTTTATATACAGTAAGATTCACTATTATAGGGATGTCAGCATTCCCCAAACTGATGTATGAATTCAGTAAATTTTGAATTAAAATCCCAATGGGAAATTAACAGACCAACTCAAAGTTTATATGGACAAGAATAATAAGGACATCTTGAAGTAGAAAAAGACCAGGCATGAATATCAGTGGGAAAAGAAAGACTCTTGATAAGCAGTCCTAGGGTAGTTGAGTATCTAATAACATAATGTGGAATTGAATATATACCTCATTCCATACATAAGAATTAATGCCAAATGGATAAGAGTAAAATGTGAATAGCAAAACTTTAAACCTTTTAGGAAAAAACCTGTGGGAGAATCTTTATGTTATCAATCCAGGAAAAGATTCATTGAATAAGATATATAGAAGCACAAGCCATAGTAGGAAAAAAAATGACATATTCAGCTAATTAAATTGAAAAACTGCTGTTCATCAGAAGACACCATTTTTATTTTTTTTTTCAGGTTTATTTATTTATTTTGAGAGAAAGTGTGCATGCAGGGGAGGGGTAGAGAGAGAGTGAGAGAGAATCCCAAGAAGGCTCACGCTGTTACATGGAGCCCATCATGGGGCTCGAACTCACAAACCATGAGATCACGACCTGAGCTGAAATCCAGTTAGGTGCTTAACTGACTGAGCCACCCAGGTGCCCAACACCATTTTTCAAAGAAAATTCACAACCTGGGAAAAGATGTTTGCAACACATATAGTTGGCAAAAGTTAATTTCTAGAATCTATAAAGAACTCCTAAAATGTAACAAGAAGAACCACAAAACAATCCCTAATAGAAAAAATGGTTAAAAGGATAGGAATAGACAATTCACAGACAGGGAATGACCACCAACATATGAAAAGATATGCACCCTCGGAAGTAGTCATGGAAATGCAAATCGATGAGATATCAATTTGTGCACATTCAGTCTGGCAAAGATTTAAAAGAATGACAATATCAAACTTTGGTGAGAATGTGGAGCAGTAGAAACTTAGTAGTGGTGATGTAAATTGGTAAAGTTAAAAATGTGATTTAAATCAGTAATAGAATTAAGATTTCTTTTAATTTTTTAAAATTTTGTTTATTTTTGGGGCGCCTGGGTGGCGCAGTCGGTTAAGCGTCCGACTTCAGCCAGGTCACGATCTCACGGTCCGTGAGTTCGAGCCCCGTGTCAGGCTCTGGGCGGATGGCTCGGAGCCTGGAGCCTGTTTCCGATTCTGTGTCTCCCTCTCTCTCTGCCCCTCCCCCGTTCATGCTCTGTCTCTGTCTGTCCCATAAATAAATAAAAACGTTGAAAAAAAAATTTTTTTTTAAATTTTGTTTATTTTTGAGAGAGAGAAAGACAGAGTGTGAGCCGGGGAGGCGCAGAAAGAGAGGGAGACACAGAATCCGAAGCAGGTTCCACGCTCTGAGCTGTCAGCACAGAGCCCGACGCGGGGCTCAAACCCACGAACTGTGAGATCATGACCTGAGCTGAAGTTGGATGCTTAACCGACCGAGCCACCCAGGCACCCCTAGAATTAAGATTTTAAAAAGAATAGGAACTGCTGAATAGGAGGAAAGTATAAACAATGCCCCCCAAAAGGAAGTGTGAATGCCAGAAGGGCAATAACTATCACATAAATTATTTCTGTTCAACTCATAATCCACATCTTGGACAGAAATAAAACACTTTCTTAATTCATTCCCCTACAATTTTTATAACAGAAGTTTTTGAGGATTTTTTCCCCATGATTTTATATCTCCAGATTTGTAATGATCATGGTAGTGAACACCAGTTGCTTTATCTGTCCCAAAATCCCTTTGAGAAATGCATCTCCTCTTCTGGGACACATTAATTTCCCTGCTCAGGCATTCTGGGCTGACATAATATTAACCTCAATTTCACTAACCACAGAGATTGGTCAGGGACTAGGAAACTTATATCAGAGATAATGAGTCTCATTCCTTCTATAGAAGGCTGGAAGACATAAGCCTCATAGCTATTAGTGGCTATGTTTCCAATGATGCAGAAAAATCTAGACAGAGAGAATGAAGTCTGAACACGTGAAGAAGCAGAGATGAAAAAAGTAGATGTTTTGAGAGAATATAACTCCCTATGCTGAGGCCTTGGTACATCTTTGCCCTTCTGCAGTTTTATTATGTAAACCAATATATTCCCATTTTGGTCTAAGCTAGTCTTGATTACGTTTCTTTCTTGAAATCCGAAAATTCCTAACAATAGCTAATTTGAATTTAAAATAAGTTTACCCAAATTTATCATATGGGTGATTTTGTTTAAAAATATATAATGTGAATGAGCAGAGGCAGTTCTTGCAATGAGATGAAATCAAAATTAATAAATACAGTCACATTTATATTTTAAAAGTGTAGTATTTATTTTAGGTTATTTTCACAATCATGTATGGTAAGATGAAATTAATTACTGTGAGCTTTCCTTAGAGACATTTGGTGCCAGTCATACAAACCAGTTATTTTTGTAATATTGCTTCTAATATGTGCTCTTTAAATAGCCTATGTTCTTCTAGCGTTGGTGACACAAACAGCTATCTACCACTTCAAAAGATTGATTTATATCATATACTCTTCAAATATTATAAATATTATCATGAACTTAAAGTTCCAGTTAAAATATATTTGCATTACACTTGTAATAAAGAATATATCATGAAAAAATATTTTTTAAATATACAAATCAATAATCAATAGAAAAATCAGTATGAAGTTGAACAAGTACAAGAGCATTCAATTCATAGAGAGAAAACACAAATAGCTTTTAAATACATGAAAATATGTTTAATCTCATTAGGAGTCAACAAAGTGCAAAATAAAACAGTTACATATTTTTTAATCATCATATGCAAGTACCATTTAAGAGTTAAATGGCATTATACTATAATAATTGTAATAACAATGCAGCAATAAAAATAATAGGTTAATTGGCAAAAAATAAAATTATTAGTAATATCAAACACTGATTAGGGTATAGGGACAGAAAAATTCTCTCTACCATTGATGAGAGTTTCTATTGGTTTAGTTCCTTCAAAGCCACTTTGGCAAGTATCTGTTCAAATCTTGCGTGTTCTTTACCAATAATTCCTTGATATTCCCTAAGAAATTTTAACAAGAATGGAGAAAAAAAACATGTATGAAGCTAATTCTTACTGCGCTGTTAATTAATAGCAAAAAAGAGGATGTAATGTGACTATCAATCAAGTGTTATATTATGCTCTATATATTGTATAGACTTCTATTCAAAAATTGGGAAGAATAATTTTATCACTCTGTACTGGTATGGAATATTCTCCAAGGCATACAGTTACGTGAAAAAAACATCTAACAGAACAATTATTACAGTACTATGCAACTTTTTAAACTCTTTATGATAATTTATCTGGGTATAGAATTCTAAATTGGGTGTTCTTTTCTTTCAATAGCTTTATTTATTTATTTATTTATTGACTTTATTTATTGACTTTATTTATTTATTTATTTACTTACTTATTTACTTATTTAGCTGGAGGGAGAGGGGAGGAGAGAGAGGTAGAGATAGAATCCGAAGCAGGCTGCATGCTGTTAGCACAGAGCCTGATGCAAGGCTCGAACTCACAAACTGTAAGATTATGACCTGAACAAAAATCAAGAGTTAGATGCTTAACCAACTGAGCCACCCAAGCACAACTCCTTTCAGTACTTTTAGAAATATAAATTCATTGACTTCTGATATCTCGTTAATGTGAAGCCCTCTACATAGTTGTTTGTCCTTTGTAGGTCTTTTATTAAAACGATATTAATTCTACATGTCTACATTTCTAGGTATCTACATATAGATTTATTGTTATTTATCTAGTTCAGCACTTTGTATAAACTTTCAATCTGAAGACTCACCTTTCATCAATAATTGAAAATTCTCAATCATTTCTTTTGGAATATTATTTTACTTCCACTGCCTATTCTGTATTTCTATAACTCCCTTTACAAATATGTTTGAGCCTCTTGTCCCATCCATTTTGTTTAAATTCTCTTTTATGTTTTTTATTCTTTTATGTCTCTGAAATTTGTTCTGAATTTTTTTTTCATTGTTGTATAGCAATCCATTAACTCTTTCTTTGACTTCATGTCTATTATTATTCCCACCTATTGATTTTTTAAATTTATTTTTTAATATTTTTAAAGTTTATTTATTTATTTTGAGAGAGAGCTCTCAAAAAAAGAGAGAAAAGAAAGAGAGAGAGTGGGGGCCAAAGAAAAAGTGAGAGAGACAGAATCCCAAGCAGGCTCTGCACTGCCAACGTGGAGCCCAACAAGGGAACTAATGATCTGTGAGATCATGACCTGAGCCAAAATCAAGAGTTGAACACTTAACCAACAGAACCACCCAGGTGCCCCTGATTTTTTTTAATTTTAATGACTATAGTTCTGGGGTGCCTGGGTGGCTCAGTCGGTTGAGCGCTCAACCCTTGATTTTGGCTCACTTCATGATGTCATGCGTCAAGGGTTTGAGCACTGCATCAGGCTCTATGCTGAGCTTGGAGCCTGCCTGAGACTGACTCTCTCTCTCTCTCTCTCTCTCTCTCTCTCTCTCTCTCTTTCCCTCTGACCCTCCACCCTGCTCACTCCCTCTAAACTTAATTAAATAAATATATATATATATATATATATATATATATATATATATATATATATAATGGCTATATTTCTTATATCTGCAATTTCCAATATATATTTTTCAATTCTGGATTAATAATATTTCACTTTGCTCTATTTTATGGGTTATTGCCATTTTGTCTTTTTAAGAACCTTAAATCTACAGATTTTAAAGTCACTGAGTGCTTTATTATTTACATTTTTATGTCATATATTCTTCCAATTGTTGCATTATTATTGTCTTTTGTTAGGGTTACTTTTCCTCATGCATTTGGAATTCTATTTTTATAAGTAATTTTCAAGCGCCGTCTCTTATCCCTCCTTGTCTCGTAGTTTTAAAGATGCCCCTACCTCTCCCTGAAGCCCCCAGTGTATAACTTGTGTGTTGCATTGGCATTCTAGGCATCTGTCCTATATTTGAAATACAGAAAACCCAGCCATGGAGCCAGCAGGCAGCTTAGCACACTTCCTCATTATGTCATCACTTCACTCCCTCTGACCACATTTGTTTTGTAACTGAGTGAAAGCTACGTCCCTGGGTAGCAGTCACTGCTTTTGTCATTCTTCTTTATCAGTTTTGTGCTTGAGGACCCAATTTTTTACTCCAGCCAAATGTGAAGGACACTTTTTAATCTACCTGCCCCACAGTGGTTTAATCTGTGGCCATTTCTGTCTGTGGTGGGATCCCACAACCCAATAACCCACAGCTTAAGCTGCCACGTTTCTCTTCCATGAGATTTCCAACATGTATTTTAATCCCCACTTAATCGTTTTTTTTTTTTTTAACTGAAGGTGAGTGAGCACTTAAAGCAGGAACTCACAATGACATTTTTTACCAGATCTGTGAAAAGAATTTGCCCACTGAGAATAAAAATATATTACTCTACCCTCTGAGAGGGTACAGGATGGACAGGATGTAAGGGAAATATTTACGGCAGTTCGACTTATGACAGGTATTAAAAAGTTGCATTTGGATCAGAGAAAACAACTCTGATCTAACTAAATGAAAAAAAAAAGTGATTAATGTTAATAAACACAACTAATATAGGAAAGTTGCCAGAATTCTGCCAGAAAAAGCAATTGATGTATGTGTCATGACTAACCTGACTTTACAAAGAAATTATAAGCTGATTAAAAGGACTGAGCAAAGTACCTATTTCAGAATAAATTTTTCTTGTTTATAAACTTCTTCTAGGGGCACCTGGGTGGCGCAGTCGGTTAAGCGTCCGACTTCAGCCAGGTCACGATCTCGCGGTCAGGGAGTTCGAGCCCCGCGTCGGGCTCTGGGCTGATGGCTCAGAGCCTGGAGCCTGTTTCCGATTCTGTGTCTCCCTCTCTCTCTCTGCCCCTCCCCTGTTCATGCTCTGTCTCTCTCTGTCCCAAAAAATAAATAAACGTTGAAAAAAAAAATTATAAACTTCTTCTATTTAATGTCATATAAATTGAGAATTATTATTTGTATAACATACTCAAAGGACTATGTTTTGGTCTGAACACAGAGTATCTAAAATCTGAAAGCATCTTCATAGATTCAATTTACACACTGCTGACTCTAACTATTACATTACTGACTCAAAATAATGGCATCGTTTTTGTTCTGTTTTATGGGCTATTGTCATTTTATCTTTTTAAGAATCTAAAATTTACTGATTTTAAAGTCACTATCAGATTGCTCTAATATTATTTAGATTTGTTATGGCGTATATTCTTCCAGTTGTTACATTTGTTAATGTATTTTGTTAGGGATACTTCTTCCTTATGCATCTGGGAATTTTACTTTTATGAGTAATTTTCAATGAGCATTGTCTCTTATCCCTCCTCGTCTGGTAGGTTTAAAACAGAACAAAAATTAAATAGCAAATTTAATAAAAAGTACTTCATTGGCCCTCTAAACCTTAAAAATCCTAATTAAGAATTATTTTTGCTCTAAAACAATAATAAGAATGGTTGATTAGCTGGGGCACCTGGGTGGTTCAGTCAGTTAAGCATCCAACTCTTGATTTAGGCTCAGGTCATGATCTCACGGTTCATGAGATTGAGCCCGAGTCCAGCTCTGCACTGACAGAGTGGCGCTTGCTTGGGATTCTCTCTCTCCTTCTCTGCCCCCTCCCTGATTATACTCTCTCTCTCTCTCTCTCTCTCTCTCTCAAAATAAATAAATAAACTTTAAAAAAAAGAGAGAGAGGGGCGCCTGGGTGGCTCAGTCGGTTGAGCGTCCGACTTCGGCTCAGGTCACGATCTCATGGTCCGTGAGTTCGAGCCCCGCGTCGGGCTCTGGGCTGATGGCTCGAGCCTGGAGCCTGCTTTCGATTCTGTGTCTCCCTCTCTCTCTGCCCCTCCCCCGTTCATGCTCTGTCTCTCTCTGTCCCAAAAATAAATAAACGTTAAAAAAAAAAGAGAGACAGAGAGAGAACAGAATGATTAGCTTTGTTTTGGTAAATGCTAATCACAAACGTCGCCTACAGCAAATGTAACTTCCTTAACTTCGGAAAAAATGAATTTAATTCCCAACAAACATGTGGTACCAATTGTATCCGAATCCAGTCTCCATCCCCGAGAGAAAAATCTTCCTTTCTCTAGCTTTCTGATATTGTGTCTGAAGGACATCTTATGAAGAGCACGTCATATTATCCTTTGAGGATATTAGTCTATCAGGTATTCAACCTGGATTAAACAGCCCTGAACCCTCATCTTAATTTCTTCCCTTCCATTCAGATATGTCCCACACCATTGAAGAGACAGCTTTAAATGATGCTGCTGCTGTTACTGGTGGTTTTAGTTCAGCTGTTTCAGTGTGATGGCAGCACACTAAATTAACTCTGAATGGAGACAGTAAAATTAATTCTCACTATACCCCTCAGCCATCTCCAACTATGGCAAGCACTGGCATTTGGAATAAAACTTTTTTTTCTGTCTCGCAAAAATCTTAGTGCCCAGCAGTGCAGAATTACAAAACTAAACCTCAGGAATGCATTCCCTGTAGAGACAAAAGTATGTCCATTTCTCCTGTACAATTCTATTTGACTGCAATTTGCTACATCACTTCTTGCATCCATTAATCGGTTTAAAAAGTTTTCTCCGGTATTCCTTGAGAGAACTCTGTACGAATACATTTACTGGGGTAGGATGATTGAGAGTTTAAAGACGGGAATACCGGTTTCAGTTTTCAACCTTATCACGCACTTGAGCTGTAACTTTGGGGAGTGGCCTTAACCTTTCAAGAGCAACACGCCTTCCCTTCTGCCCGCTTTACATCCCTGCTCTGCCAGTGGATTCATCTGAGTCAGAGCTGCTCAGCTTTCCTTGATGAAAAGTGAGTTCTAATTTGCATAAACCTTTTAATACCGAAGTTGGGGTGGAGGAAGCAGAAGGAAGTGAGGCTGAGTAAGAATGATGAGTGTGCAGATCCATGAAGGAAATATGAGAAGACGGGGCCAGCATGAGATTCATGCTTAAGATTCAGCTGCACTTTGCTCTTCTGTTTCAGTCATGGACCCACAGTCTAGAAGGCTGCTTGAATTTGGGGGGGAATGGTGGAACAGTACAATTTTTTTTTTAATTTTTTTTTCAACGTTTTTATTTATTTTTGGGACAGAGAGAGACAGAGCATGAACGGGGGAGGGGCAGAGAGAGAGGAAGACACAGAATCGGAAACAGGCTCCAGGCTCCGAGCCATCCGCCCAGAGCCTGACGCGGGGCTCGAACTCACGGACCGCAAGATCGTGACCTGGCTGAAGACGGACGCTTAACCGACTGCGCCACCCAGGCGCCCCAAGAACAGTACAATTTTATCCCGTTTCTTACCTCCATAAATATCTTCATCACTGCTTTATTTCTACTTTCCCCATATCTTGTAATGGCATTTTGTCTTGTCTTCATCCTAACACATGAAATTATTTGGTTACAATGGCCATCCGAGCTACTGGCAATAATAATAATATGATATAATATAATATAATATGATTATACTATATAAATTTATTTCCTATTTTATACCTGAAAACTATAAATTATGAAATTTATCAGTCTAATCAAAATATGCAAAGAGAGAGCTTACATTCTAAATGGAAGAAGACATATTCTGACTCTTAACTTTTGTCTTTTAAAAATCAGCTGCAATGGGGGTGCCTGGGGGGCTCAGTCAGTTAAGTGTCTGGGTCTTGATTTCGGCTCAGGTCATCATGATCTCATGGTTTGTGAGTTTGAGCCCTGCATCGGGCTCTGTGCTGGCAGTGTGGAGCCTGCTTGGGATTCTTTCTCTCCTCCCTCTCTCTCCACCCCTCCTTCACTCATGCTGTCTCTATATCAAAATAAATTAACTTAAAAAAATCAGCTCCAATCTATAGCAACAGAGAAATCAGTTGCTCTCCTCATGTTGACCCACTGCTGGCTGGTTTAACAGGAAGTTTCAGGTGCAATAATTTTCATTCCAGGAGAGTCCTATAACCAGGCTTGGAGACATAGTCTAAGATCACCTATTTACACTTGTCATATTGTAGTAAATGTCATGCACGTTTTCAAAAACGACAGAATCATTTAGGTGACATCTTCTTACCAGAAAGGTAACTTATCAAAGTTGGTTTCTAAAACAATCAATTTATCTTTAGCTTCAACCCAATAGCCTCAGTAACAATGCCCTTTTAGGTAGGAAATACCATGACATTTGATCTAGCCATGGAGGCACTGTATGTGAATTCACTTCAAAAGAAAGAAATGATTAAATATTTCCTCCAAGAGAAAGAGTAGAATTGAATTACTGTTTCCAAAAATGAAATTATGATCGATGAACTAATTAGCCTCCAAGATTTCCTTACCGAGGGATGAGAGAAGGGATGAAAAATGCACATATACTACCCCGAAGAATAACTAAGTACTCACGGTAAACGAGCTAAGGGATGTGGGTAATGCTAAAATGAATAATTTGACAATGTAAACTGTCATTGGAGGGTCTATCATTAAATTGTCATTAGAACAGCCTCTTGTTATTGAGCGACACTTTTATGAAGAAAATAAATATTGCCAATCACATGGAGACATAGAATTATACTTTGTAAATCTCAAGGCACTGTCTCAAGAGAGGTTTATTTTAATATTATTTTTAGATGAAGAGGGCAAAAAAAGCACATTTTCTGCTATAGCAGCTATGAAACAAGCAAACTGATAAAAAGCCACAAATAGTTCCAAACAATCCTATGCATTCTGGAACAAAAGATATCCTTAAAACTCAACTGTTTGTGAAAAACAATTTCTTCATTTTAACAATTACAAAGTCAGTATCCTTAGGGTTTCAGGGCCCTGTTTAAATAATTATTTTAATTAAAATTGTGTAGTTGTGTTATTGATTATAATAATAGAGTTCTCTCTATGGTTGACCAATTTTCAGAAGACAATGTGGTCTAAAACTAGATCATTACTAGTTATGTTTGGCTGGGAGAAGGTGAGAAATTAAAGCCAATCTATCACTCTAACTATGAGTTTAGTCAATAGCTTCAACATTTTCTCCCAAGCACTATGCCGTGCCAAAGAAAAGAAGAATTAACAAAACGTATTTTCTGTTTTCATTTCCATACGTCACATTTGTCTTTACCCAAAATTAAGCATCAGAAGGAAGAAAAGAAAGAAGCTAGACAAAGATGGAAAGTATGGAGGGAGTGTGTAGACAGGGAAGGCATATTTGAAGAGGTGGCTTTTAAGCAGAGACTGAATGAAGTGAGGGAGAAAGCCATGGAAAAAATCTAGAAAAGGTCCAAGTGCCTGTTAAGGACTGTGATCAAGGAAGAGGAAAAAATAAAAGCGAGTGTAACTGTGTTGGGTGTCCTGTTCCTTGCCAAATGTTAGGGCTTAGCACAGGGTCTACTATGCTCAGTAATATTTGTTCTAGTCACTAAATATTTGAGAAAACATTCCATAAAGATTTACTGAACAAATGAGAAGTTGGTGTAAAATCTGCTAAAAAGATGAAACTACTAGATCGGGTTGACCAGTGTAGAATCAAATAAGAATTTCTAGCTGCTGTAACAGGCCATCAATCCAACCGATAGAAAATTTCTCAGATTTATTCTAAGCATTGCCAGATTAACCAGAAAAATGACCTTCTGAGGGTCGATTATTATTGTCTTTTGGCGTAATTAGCCTGATATCTGTTATGGGCTGAGTGAAAGGATAACATAAAAAGGCTGTAACGTTTGGTCAAGCTTTTAAGAAAATATCTGTATCAGATCATTTAAATGACTGTTACTCAAAACTGTATTTCACAATGGATAGTGCTTTCTTCTGTGTCTTGAAAGATTTTCAGACTTTGGATCTCATATTGCCAACTAATTTTCAAAATAGTCAACCGCAGTTCCAAATCAGCCTCTGCACACATAACAGAAATGTCACTAAAAACACGGGTATGCGTTCACTTTTTCCACTTTGATACCCATTTTTCCCTCTTGCCTCTGAACTTTTCTTAAAGTTCATTCTTTTTCTGAGATAATTTTTTGCCTATGCCAGTGCTAAGTGCCAACAAGATTTCAATTTCTGCTAAAATTGTAGCTGGTATAGCAGATACAAGTGAATCCTCACTGACAGACTACTTTATTAAGCAGCTGCCCAGCGCCTTCCTTGCTGTGCTCTTCCCACTTCTCGGACAGAGTGACTGAGTCCTCTGTCCCATGCATTTGTGTCTTTCTGGTCATTACCACTCCGAGTCTTAAAAATAAAATGTCTATTGATACATTATCTCGAGAATACATTGACATATATGCTGATATAAATGGAACCATTTTTTTCATTACATTTCAAACTCTTTCTGAAACATTGGAAAGTAATTGATAACATTGGAAAGTAATTGAAAGCATCAGTTACTTTCAATCGCCAGTGCCTTCCACTTATCTTTTTTAAACAAGAGGCAATAATCTCTGATCCACGGACTGTGTGTTTTCACTTCTTCCCATGTCTCATTGCATATACTCTGCCAAAGATGAACTTACACGGAGAGTAAACACTCCATCCAACTGAGCAGTGAGTCTCCATGCTAAAAGAATCTCCTTCTTCCAGAACTGTGCTAGATTTTCTTATTCGTAGTCAGATTTTTGCCCCCTAAAATCTTTCATTTATACTTACAGTTCTATCCTTTTAGGCATTCTTTGTGCTTTCTTCATTTTTATCTGGAATTAAAGATAAGTAAGAAAAATGCCGTACATTTCCAATATTTTCTATAGGCCTGATTTCTTAAAACCCTGTCTTTCTCCTCACCTGGTACCTTCTGAAATCATTCATATATTTTCTATTTATTTATTTATTTATTTAGAGACAGCACGAAGTGGGGAGGGGCAGTGAGAGGGAGAGAGAGAATCCCAGGCAGGCTCCACACTGTCAGCACAGAGACTGATATAGGGCTCAAAACCCACGACCTGAGTCAAAATCAAGAGTTGGATGCTTAACCAACTGAGCCACCAGGCACCCCTGAACTCATTTCATATTAAGAACACTATTTGACTGGTGATTTTTGTACATCTCATTTGATCCTCAGTCACCCTGAGAGTTAAATACCCTTTCAGTCTGCAATTCACAATAAAAAACTGAGGTGAAGGAATGTTAAGTGACTTGCCCATTACTAAGGTCATCCATCCACTACTAAGGGGATAGAACTAGAATTTGAACATGGATCCTTCTGATGTGAAATTCTACTCTCCTTCATTTGTGCCCAAACACCTTGGGCCAGTACGTCTCTCTCATCCACCCAATTATCTCTTGTTCTTTTTTACATGTAACCATGACTTCTTTTTTATTTTCATTCTAAAAGTAATATTTTTTATCATATACAAAATGAAAGATTATGTACAGAGGTATACTACTTTAATATTTCACAGTATATTTTTCCAGGAACACATGGATAATAATGTACACATTCTTTTGGAAACTGATTTTTAAATTAATGATAGGTTGTGATGATTTCCCACAGTCTTGTACCCATGTAATTTTTAATGGCTTCTGTGAATCCTTTCTTCTGTGGTTCTCTTATGATATATTTTGCCAATTGCCAAGTTGGGGACAGTTAGTCTGTCTCTGATTCTTTTGTATTATAAACTATATTGCAACAGTCTCTTGATTCTATATTTGTACCTTCCCATAAACATTTTTGTTGGGATATGTTACTTGAAATGATTGTTTTGTTCACAGCATAATTAAAATTAGCCAGATAACCCTTTGGAAAATTTTCCGAATTTAGTCTTCCAGCAGAACACATTTCAGTGTTCTCCAACTGAAGGTATTATATATATTTTTTTTAGTTCTTGTTCAGTTTGATAGTCAGAACATGGTAGCTTGTTTCCATTTATGATTTTTTTATTTAGAGTGAAATCGGATTTTTTCATGTTTATTCATATTTTTATAGGTCATCTGTCATATTTCATAAATCTTTTGCTTCTTAATTATTGAGAGAAATTTATGTCTGGCTTGCAAACATTTTTCTAGTTTATCTTTCACCTATGAATTATGTTTATAGCAGTTTTGACATATAAGAACTTTGTTTTACTCTGTCATATATATACATATATTTGCAAAACCTAGAAATATTTTTCTTTTATGCTATCTGGTAATTGGTATCCTAATTAGAATGGACTTCTACTCCCCAAGGTTGTATAAATATTTACCTATTTTTTTCATCTACTTCAGTGGTTTCATTACTTATGTAAATATCTAAATTACTTTGGCTCCTTTTGGAAAGCAAGGCTTTAACTTCCTTTTTTTCTCCAAAAATCAACCAATTGTCCCAATAACATCTGGTGAATCATCCTTTTCCCCACCCATTTCAAATAGCATAATAAACATGCCTCGAAACTTTATATGTACTTGGATTGGTTCATGGAATTTTAAATCTCTCCCATTTTTGTTTTCTCCTACTTGGGGTCAATTCAATCTTACGTTGTTGTTGTTGTTGTTGTTGTTGTTGTTGTTGTTTTATCAAGAGAGTAAGTTTTCTCTCAGTGCTCATTTTTTTCTCAAAAATTCTGTAGCTATTCCCAAGAGATTAGTCTTCCAAATGAACGTTACAATAATTTTGTTAACTTGCAAAAATATTACTCTGGAGACCTCCTTGAAGAGAATCAATATCTTTACTTGAAATGTTCCCCACCAAATAGCATGATGTGATTCCCCATGTATTCAAATTATCTTCCATAAAGTTACTCTTAGAGCCTGTGCCGTGTAACTGCCATATACTGGAGAATGCATTGACATATATGCTGATATAAATGGAACCATTTTTTTTCATTACATTTCAAACTCTTTCTGAAACATTGGAAAGTAATTGATCCTTGTGTATTTACGTTATAATCTACCACTTCCCTGAACTCTATTAGTCCTAATGTTTTTAACCGATTATTTATATTTGTAACAATCAAATCATCTTCAACCAGTGATAATTTAGGATCTTTCCTTATGCATATTTGTATATTTTCCCCTCATCTTATGAAAGGGAGTAAATCTTCCAGAACAATAGTGAATCCTATATTTTGGGTTTTTTTAGTGGAAAATTTGAAAGTTTCATTGTTGAGTATAATGCCAACTGTTGGTGTGAGACATATTCTTTCTTGAGTTAAGGAAGTTTTCTGTTATTTTTAATTTTCTGAGAGCTTTTTGTTTTTATCAAGTGCTATTTGCAGCATTTATGGGTAACATGTGATCCTCAATCATGTGATGAATTATACTAGTGCATCTCCTTGCTTTGAACTATTCTTTCACTTTGAGAATTAACCGTACTTGCTCATGCCATGTCGTTCTTAAACTTACTCTAAGGATTTTAAATAATTTGTGATTTTTGCATTTTTAAATATAAGTGAAGCTTGTGTTTGTTTTTTCCCTTTTAATATAATACAGCTTTCAGAATTTGGTATTGACCTTATGTTATTGGTATGAAATAAATTAAGATGGTTTCATGTGTGTATGTTTGTGTGAGTGTACGTGTGTGTGCACTTCAGAATAGTCTAAATCCATATTTTTAAAAAAGATTTAATAGTCTGAGTAATATTCCATTGTGTATATATGCCACATCTTCTTTACCCATTCATCTATTTATTGATGGACGGTTGCTTCCATACCTTGGTTATGGTAAATAATGTTTCAGTAAACATAGGAGTGCTTATATCTTTTTATATTAGTGTTTTCATTTTCTTTGAGTAAATACCCAGTAGTGGAATTGCTGGATCGTATGGCATTTCTATTTTTAAATATTCAAGGAACCACCATACTGTTTTCCACAGTGGGTCCACCAATTTACATTCCCATTACAAGTGCATGAGGGTTCCTTGTTCTCCACATCCTGGCCAACACTTGTTATTTCTTCTTCTTCTTTTGATTCTAGCCATTCTGATGGGTATGAGGTGATATCTCATTGTGGTTTCGATCTGCATTTCCCTGATGAGTAATCTTGAGCTTCTTTTCATGTGTCTGTTGGCCTTCTGTATGTCTTCTTTGGAAAAATGTCTGGTCAGATCCTCTGCCCATTTTTTAATCAGATTATTTGTTCAGTATTGAGTTGTATAAGTTCTTTATATATTTTAGATATTAACCTTTTATTGGATATATTGTTTAATTTTTATCTGGGTCCAGTAACATTGTCCTTTTGACAATGAGATCTTTTGACAATGCTTTTGATTCTTATATAGTAATAGGCACATTTTGGATTCTTACCTCATTATGAGTCAATTTTGATCATTTCTGTTTCCTACAAATGAATCCATGTATAAGATGCTTCTTATTAACTAATATAAATATGTCATACATTCTAATTTTTAATTATCTATAATCTGTTTCCTGGGAAAGTAATCCATTTACAAAATATTTTCTAATTAATTAATATAAATATTACATGGTATTCTTTTTTTATTACATGGTATTCTAATATTCAATTGCCTACATATCTGAAATTATATCTTCTTTTTTATTCCTAGTATTCTGCATTGAAGTTTTCTCTCTTTTTTCATTCAATTTCCAGAATCTTGCTTTTTATCTAATCGTTTTAAAGAATTGGATCTTACTTATTTTTAAAAATCAGTTTTACATTTGGGGCTTTCTTATCTGTTATTTATCCAATATTTAAATTACTGATTCCCATTTTCTTAGGTTTAAGTAATTATTTTTCTCTAATAAACTTTATTTTAATTTTTTCCTCTATGTTTAGTTCTTGCCCTATTTCATAATTATGGCTAATCAAAACTCTCAATATAATTATATTCTGAGTAATTAGTAATTACATATTTATTTCTATTTCTATCTAGGAGTTATTGATTAAATCTCAAAATTAAAAAGTGACAGTCATTTTGCTATTAATTTCTAGTGTTACCCTTCTGTGTCAGACATCAAGGTCTATACAAATTTATAATTTGGAGAATTTATACCTTTTCTGGCCTACATTATTATAAGTTTTTATAAATATTTTATAAACAATTTAAAAATACATATTTCCTGAAAGGTAGAAATCTCAATATAAATCTATTAAGTTGAGCTTATTAATTTTTTGTCCACATGATTTAGCAAAGACAAGAAAGGGTGCATTAAAGTTGTTTATTCTGGGGCGCCTGGGTGTCTCAGTCGGTTAAGCGGCCGACTTCGGCTCAGGTCATGATCTCGTGGTCCGTGAGTCCGAGCCCAGCGTCGGGCTCTGTGCTGACAGCTCAGAGCCTGGAGCCTGTTTCAGATTCTGTGTCTCCCTCTCTCTGACCCTCCCCTGTTCATGCTCTGTCTCTCTCTGTCTCAAAAATAAATAAACTTTAAAAAAAAATAAAGTTGTTTATTCTGATTACAATTTTTTATATATTTATAACATTTTTGTTTTACATATTTTTACCTTACTACTTAGCACAAGCATACTCATGACTTCAAGAGTTTCATTTTGGATTGTATTGTATGGGTCTATCTTCAGGCTTAATTCTTCTTTTCCTTATCCTCCACTTTGCCTAATATTACTATTGCCAACCTTGGTTTTGTTTTTCCATTTTCCTGATACAATTTTGTCTATTCCTTTGTTACTGGTTGAATTATGCACCCTGAAATTCATGTGTTAATAACTTCCAGCATCTCAAAATGTAGGATGGTCCCCTTATCCATAATGACTGATAGTCTTATAAAAAGGGGAAATTAGACACACACATGCACACAGGAAGAAAGCCAGGTGAAGATAAAGGCAGAAATCAAAGTGATGCTTCCACGAGCTAAGGAATGACAGATTTCCAGCAAATCCCAGAATCTAGGTGGGAGGAATGGAACACATTCTTCCTTGCAGCCTTTTTCAGAAGGCCCCAACACTGCCAACACCTTGATGTTGGACTTCTAGTCTTCAGAACTGTGAGACAATAAATTCCTGTGGGTTAAGCCATCCAGCCTAGTGGGCTATGTTATAGTGGCCCTGAGAAACTAATGCACTTCATTTTAAACCTTCTTGTTTATTTGTACTTTTGTGTATAACTCTTATGAATGGTATATAACTAATGAACTCAAGATTAATGAGGATAATGCAAGCCATAGGGTCACAGATAACCCAAACCACTAGCAAAACAAAAACCCCAATGACATTTTATTGTCCAGTTTGTCCAGTTAATATTCAGTGTAATCAGAGTTTAGATTAGTCATGATTAAGATACCACAAGGACCTGAAACTCACTAACTTTCCCAGTGGGTGTGATATTTGGGTACTTGCTTATTAAGGCTGATTATTATTAGTCCCTCGTGTTCAGAATAAGATGATACAAGCCTTGAGGTGGAAAGATAATCAAGTTCTCCTCATGCTCAATTCAGAAGGGCTGCTATCTGTTCATTTCAGATCCCCTGTCTTGAGGGGACCAGGAGCACTAATCAGATTTATGGTCTCCCTACCTTCCTGCCTACCGTTGCTTTGTGGTTGAAATGACCTGGCATTTTAGATCAAAATTATTGGAATTACATTTTTCTTGCATATATAGATATATGTGTGGGGATGTGAGTATACAGAGGGGCAGAGGGAGAGGGAGAGGGAGGGAGGGAGAGAGAGAGAGAGAGAGAGAGAGAGAGAGAGAGAGAGAGAGAATCTTACACAGGTTCCATGCTCAGTGCAGAGCCTTGTGGGGCTTAATCCCATGACCCTGGGATCATCACCTGAGCCAAAATCAAGAGTCAGGAGCTCAACCAACTGAGCCACCCAGGCACCCATTAGTGGTAAATGTTTCTTAATTGTGTTAGTTAATGTGACTTCTCTATGTTTTATGATATTATTATTTAATACATGAGATCATGTTTTCCACGTTAAGTTTTTAACAATTTTTGTAATGTTTAATAATTATATAATAATATAATATAATATATAATAATATAATAATAATTTTTGTAATGTTTATTTTTATTTTTGAGAGAGAGAGAGAGACAGAGTGCAAGCGGGGGAGGGGCAGAGAGAGAGAGAGGGCGGGGGCGGGGGTGGAGACAGAGAATCCAAAGCAGACTCCAGGCTCTGAACTGTCAGCACAGCACAATGTGGAGCTCTTTCCCATGAATCATGAGATCATGACCTGAGCCAGAGCAGAAGCTTAACCAACTGAGCCACCCAGACATCCCAACATTACTTAAGTTTTTACAAATTGATTCCATTTTTCAGTTGCTTATAACTTTTTCAACATTTGTTCAGGAATGTTACTTGTGTTTCATTATTTTTTTACCCTTTGCAGAATGTGAGAAATCTTTTGTCATTGTTTCCCTCACACATGAATGATAAATATACTGGGTACAAAATTTTCATATAACAGTATTTTTATGCTGAAACTCCCAAGCTATTTCTACATTTTTTTCTGACATTTTGAGTTGCACGGAAGTCTATTGCCAATCTTATATTTTTTCCTTGTTGATAACCTCCCTCTTTTGTTTAAGTACACACAGAATTTTTTCTCTAATATTGGTCAAAAAATCATGAAAATTCATATAGTTGTGCATCTTATTTATTAATTTCAATTGTCATTCATTGTGACCTTTTATTTTAAAGTTATGAGTTCTTCAGCTTAGGAAAATTTCCTTTGGTTGTATCTTCAGATACTTCTTCTCTTCATTATTTCCTCCCATTCTGGGATTCCTGGTATACAGAATATCCTTTCTCTAATTGATACTTTTTCCTCATCTTTTAAACCTCTTTTTTTTCCCCTGTGAGTTCTTTGGAGAACATCTGGTTTTTGCTCTATATTTCTGACATTGTTTTTCTGCAGTATTCAATTCATTTAATTAAAAATTATTTGTTATAAATATTTCAATCCCAAACTCCAACCTGTTGGACTCGTAGTGAAGCCAGATCTCAATATTGATATCAGTTTCTGCTTATACCTGTGGCTTTGGCACTCTGTCTCTGATACCTGGAGCTTCACTTTCTTCTGAGCTTGACAATGGATTTATAATGAAGCTCTGAGACTGGTCTGACCAGTCTGTGGACTGGTCCTATCTGACCCATTTAGCTTTTATCCCATATAGTGTGGTCTACAACGAGATAATTTCATCTTGCTTCGTGATTCTGATTAGAGATCACAACATTTTTGTTCTCTACTTGTTAAATCTTGTAATAAGTAGTACATCTCAGAGTATCTAACTTAAATTTACCTTCACTGGCGATTGTATTTTGAAGTGATTTTAAAACACCATAGCGTATAAACTTAGCTTCCCTCAGAGACTCAGTGGAACATGAATTCCCCAGTTGTTCAGTTCAGGGACACTTTTTCCTGTATGACATAAATGGTCGGGGGCCCAGATGCCTCCTGGGTGACATTATTAAATTCCCATGCTACCTTTTTACTCAGTAACAGTTTCTCAGGAGGGCAACTTAATCGCTATAAATATTATTCTGGGTAGCTAGCACTGCTACAAATAGAGAATTAATACATATTTAAAGTCTTTGAGCTACATGTCACTATGGACAAGCTGATTGAAAGTATGGGAGAACACAGATTTACCCACAGCCCCAAGAGTTATGGTAAGAGCATGTCTCGGGTGATGTGAAAATAGAAATGCTTTAACTCTCCACAAACAGAGAAAGTCTCTCTCTCAGGCATTATTTTATACAATATAATTTATAGTAATAGGTTATGAAGTCATTGCATTGCTTTAAAACAAAATGTTTGATATCAATGGATCATAAAAATCATTTAGTCCAAATTTAAAATTTTAGAGTTGAGGACATTCAGGCCCAAAGGGTGTAGATGGCTTGTCCAAGGTCAATCACATCTAGCTAGGGGTTATGAACTGGGTTTCCTGCTTCTTAGACCAAGTACTATTTCCTTTACTCCATGCTATAAAACATATTACAGAAAAATTCCACATGTTACTTTATAGTACTATGCAACATATTTGTTTCTTTGTCTTATAGCTTGAAGCAGTGATTGTGATGTTTTTAATCCATATTTTAGCCAATTATAAGCTCATAATAAAGCTACTGGAAAATCACAAAGACCCTTTGGGGGCCAGGAGAATCTGCTAGGGACCAAATGCTGGACCCTACCACTTGTTCAAGGTGTAGGAAATTTTGAAGTATGTAGCAACTCAAAAATCCTGACACATGCTGCAGGGAAGAAAGGAATAAAGTAACACTCCTCATCTTCCAGGTTGTCACACTGACAACCAGCGTTGGGATTTGTCTCTGAGGCCTGCTGACTTGGCACTACGAAGCAATAGATAAACATAATCCAAGTGGCCATGTTCAAATCAGAACCGATTTGATCGTTCACTTGTAATACACACCAGGAGCCAAAGAACTCTTTCACTCTCTCTTTAAATGGGAGAACTTAGTACAGACAAAAATGCTTTGATTTCAATGTGCAGTTTGTATTACCTTGATGAGAACCTAAATCTCTTGCTGACTCTCGGAGAGAAGCCAACTTGTCCAGCGAGATCCATTAATTTATGAAATTCTATCTACGTTTGGCAACTGGAATTTTTTTTAACTCTTCAGTGCTTTGCTCCATGGAATTAAAACAGTGAAGATGTTTGAGAGAACCTACAGTCTGTAGATTGATGGAAATGGCACGACTCGCTTATACAACAGAGAATAACGTAAGAACAGACTGAACTGATATGGGGAAAGGCGTTTCTAGTTCTACACCATGAACAAACCCATTGTTGCTCTTTGACAATAGACATGATAGATCAAAGTTTTCCCTTCTGTCTGAGTTGACGCCAATATATCTTAATATTTAAATAAAAAGTGGAAAGAGTTTCATTTATTTGAACAACAAATATTTATTGAGTGCTTACTATGTGTTAATCAATGTGCTAGAGAATAGGGATGAGTAAGATACAGCATTAAATAACTCATAGTTCACAAGGGATAAGCATAATTATATCCAACAAAGAAGAACATACAAAGTATCAACAAACATGGAAAGTAAAGTACCTACTTCTTGTCATGATTGGATAGGAGGGAGGAAAAGAGACAAAATGGAGCACACCAAAAATATTATCTTTGTAAATCTATAGACAAATTCAAAAGGAATAAAGTATATCTCCAGGTACCAACAACGGAGAACAGAAAGCCAAAAAATAAGCAGAAATTAATGTCACTCTGACCTGTTTGGGAGGTAGACTCAGAAGCCTACAAGGCTGAGGGCCGGGATTATAAATGCCCATGGGAAGACAGATATCATGGCTCCTAGCCCTGCAAGGCAAGGGACTGGTTCTAATAACTATGCTTAAAACCTGGAATCTTGATGGACTGAGCTTTCTATTAAAAAGGGATGAAGAAAATTTTTGCTCATTGTCCCAGGGAAATGGCAATTAAACTTACATCCATTAAGGGCAGTGGATGAGGAGAAACTCACACACATAAAAACAAAAAACCCAAGCTTGAGTCATATTTAAACCAATACAGAATTACAGTTGTCAAAGCAGAAGAAAACAATGGAATGTTATAACTACCCTTAATTCTCAATCCCTGTTTCAATTGATTTACCTCTCTTTAGTCAAAATAATGTTTTATTTTGCCTAAGCTTTATTTTTTCAGACACTTATATAGCTTCCTTTTTTATAGTATTTTTCTGGTACATCTTCTTCCATCCTTTTATTTTTAATCTTCCTGGTCCTTGTATTTAGGTACCTCATATAAATAATATACAGTTGAATTTTGTTTGTTTTAACCCAATCTAAGAAATTTTCTCTTACAAATAATAATTTATTGCATTTATATTTAATGTGATTAATAAAATATTTTAAATTCATTCTACCATCTTTATTTGTGCTTTCTATTTGCCCTGCTTTTTTCTATGCTTTTTTTCTCCTTTCATTGGGATGAACATTATTTCTATTCCACTCTCTTCCCTCTATTATTCTAGATATTATGCAAACTATTTTTATTCTCTTAGAGTCTAAAATTAATCATCAGGACCTCTCTTCCTGAATAATACAAGACCTTTAGAATACCTGAATACCAATCTCTCACATTCACTCTTCCCTATTACTGTTGTCCAATATTTAATTACATCTTGAATTTATCATCCTCAAATTTGATAATATAGTTATTGTTTTATTCAGTTAAATATTTATCTATGCTTTTACCAATCCCTTCACTCCATTCTTTTTTGGATCTCAAACCTTTTGCCAGGAGCACTTTCCTTCTTTTTTAAGTAATCTTTTACGATGTCTGTTAATATGGGTTAGTTGGTGGTAAGCCCTCTCCGTTTTTGCTTTGCTAAAAATGTGTTTCTTTCACCTCTGTTATTGAATACCTTGCAAGGTAAATAATTATACTTTTACAGTGTTTTTCTCTATATTGGTGGTAATTTATACAATGTTTTTCTGTTCTTTTAGTGATTATCCCTGAAATTTTAACATGTATAGATTTTTTTAATCCCACTTAGGCTTCATTATGAATACTAAAGCTAAGGATTTATATCTTACTGCATTATCAAAAGCTCATTGGATATCGCCTCTCCCTCATCTTATGCATTGATTGACAAAAATTTTAAGGTTTGGAAATACCAAGGCTGGCATGAAATGTGGGAAATATACTCAGAGGAGAGTATAAACGGGCAAATTGCTTTGGAGAAAAATTTGGAATTATCTAACAAAGTTGAAAATATTCATCCCTTACAATGCAGCACTTCTCCTTGTAAGCATGCACACATAGATGCTCACATACATTCACAAGGAAGCATGGGCATCCATAGCCACATTATTGGTAATTACAAAAAGACGGAACTACCTAAATGTCCACTGAGATGGATACACAAATTACTATATTAATATCATGTTAAATTAAAAAGTAATTGCACAGCAGTAGAAATTAATGAAAGCAATCTAACTGTATTAAAATGGATAGATGCTGAGTATGCTTGCAGTATCACTTTATTTATTTATTTATTTATTTATTTATTTATTTATTTTACTCAGTACTATCTAGTGTTATGTACATGTTGACAACTTATGAAGATTTGGATGCATGCCACCTTCAGGGGGAGGGAGGGGAGAAAAATGTTTGGGAAGGGAGAGGGAGTTAGAAAGGTCAGAGGGATTCAACTATATCTATAATGTGTTTCTTTGCAAAATAAAAAAAGATCTGAAGCAAGATGTCTACATTTTCCAGATTTGTTTGTTGAGAAAAGTAGTATTGATATTTTCTGCTTGATTTTTGTCTGGCCCTTTTATAATTAATTTATGCATATGTACAGGTATGTATAAATAGCAGTATGGAATTAAAATCTAAGAAAGACAGATTTCAAACACAGTTTCATGCCTCAGACAATTCTAAGATATGACTGGCTGCCATCATCTCTAATATTCTTATTGTAGCTTCTCATCACTTGAATATGCGTGTTGTCATATTCCAGCCACGGGTTCTCTCTAGTAATCACTCCCTAGCTGGAACCCCTCCACGACCACTGGCTTCTACGACTTAACTTCCCAGCTCTCTCCATCTTATACAGACAGTGTCTCAATTCCAACAATTCCTTGCCCACGAAGAGCCCTACAATTCAACTGTGCCACTGCTCTTACTGCATGTTCCTTTATGCCCCCTGACTCCCACCTTGGTTCTAAATCTGTTATTATATCTTCCATACTCAACACACTTCAATCTGAACCAAAATTCCACTTGGTTCTCTCCCTTTGTCTACTCTGGACCTGTGTCCAAATGGATAAATGTAGCTAAAGAGAAGCCCACAACCATGCTGAAGGGTTTCTCTTTAAATTCATGATTCACATCTTCAAAAGACCCTAATTGCTGCCCAGCAGTGAAACTAGTTTCTTTACTTTATCCTCTCTACCCAAGTTTTAGAATATTATGTTATGGCTTTCCTTCTTTCCTTTAACTCCCATCACTTCCTTTTCTCTCCTCAATCAGTTAATAGTCTTGCTTCCTATGTCTCTTAAAAAAAAAAAAAAAAGGCAGTTAGAATAGAACTTGTACATATTCCCACCACTATATTCGCCAATCCTCCTGCCTCTGCACGCATTTTCTCTGCCATCTACTGCCCCCCTTTGCTATAAATAAACTGTCTTTTCTCTTACCCATCTGCAGTCTCCCCCATTCTGCACTCATCCCATTCCCACTCGCATGCTCAAATCACCCCTCCATCAATTCACTCCTCCCTCTTCTATATCATCCATTTTTCTTTCTATGGAGACTCATTCTCATCAGCATTAAATATGCTGTAATTCCTCCAATGTTAAAAAAAAATGCACCTTGATCCAACCTCCCCTCAACTACCTGTCCATTTCTCTGCTTCTCTTTATAACTAGACTTCTTGAGTTATATCTATAGCTATATAGCTTTTCTACTTCCTTTCTCCCCATTCTCTTGAACCACTGCCAATCAGTCTTTTACCACTACCTCTGGACAAATAGCTTTTGTCAAGTTCACCATTGATCTGTACATTGTCAAATCTAATAGACGATTTTTTTTTTTTACTTCATCTTATAGGACTTAGCTGTAGTATTTAAAACAGTTGATTCCTCTCTCCCTGAAATGCTTTCTTTACTTGGCTTGTTAAGTTCCACTCCTTTTTCTATTTTAGTGGAAATAGATTTTGGTCCTCTTTTCCTCCTCCTTTCCTCATTTTTCTGACCTGTGAACATTGGAATGTCTCAGGGCTCAGTCCTTGAACTTCTTCTCTTATTTATCTTTGGTAATTCCCTTGGTGATCTCATTGAGTATGATAGATATAAAGGTCATCTATGTGCTGATGACTACATGAGTTTTATCTCCCAACACCAGCCTCATATAGCCAGCTGTCTACTCAACATTTCCATCTGAATTTCTGATAGCCATCTCCAAGTTACTATGTGCTGAATAGAACTCATGGTTCCCAAGTCCTCCCCAACCTCAAACCTGTGCATCTAATAGTCCTCCCTCCTCAGTAAGTGCCAAGTTTCTTCTTTTGGTCACTCAGGCTAAAATCCTCAGCTCTCTTCACTCCTCTTGTTCAACTCATGTCACACTAACCCTGTTAGCAAATCCTGTCAAATCCACTTTCAAAATATCTCTAAATCATTTTATTATCAACCATCTCCGTCTCTACCACACTGCTCCATGCCACCATCATCTGTCTTCAGGACTGATGCAGGAATCCCCCACTGTTCTTGTGTCCCTGCCTGCCCCTAACCTACTCTCCATTAAGGCGGCAGAGTGATCATTTTAAGATATATGTCAGATCTTATCAGTCCTCTGCTCAAACCTTCCAATAGCTTTTCATTTAACTTAGAGTAAAAAGCAAAGTCCTTAAAATGCCACCCCACCCCATGGTCCTCTCTGGCTTCATCTTCTTTTTTTTTTTTTTTTTTTTTTTTCCAGTATATGAAGTTTATTGTCAAATTGGTTTCCATACAACACCCAGTGCTCATCCCAAAAGGTGCCCTCCTCAATACCCATCACCCACCCTCCCCCTCCCTCCCACCCCCCATCAACCCTCAGATTGTTCTCAGTTTTTAAGTCTCTTATGCTTTGGCTCTCTCCCACTCTAACCTCTTTTTTTTTTTTTTCCTTCCCCTCCCCCATGGGTTTCTGTTAAGTTTCTCAGGATCCACATAAGAGTGAAAACATATGGTATCTGTCTTTCTCTGTATGGCTTATTTCACTTAGCATCACACTCTCCAGTTCCATCCACGTTGCTACAAAGGGCCATATTTCATTGTTTCTCATTGCCACGTAGTACTCCGTTGTGTATATAAACCACAATTTCTTTATCCATTCATCAGTTGATGGACATTTAGCTCTTTCCATAATTTGGCTATTGTTGAGAGTGCTGCTATAAACATTGGGGTACAAGTGCCCCTATGCATCAGTACTCCTGTATCCCTTGGGTAAATTCCTAGCAGTGCTATTGCTGGGTTATAGGGTAGGTCTATTTTTAATTTTTTGAGGAATCTCCACACTGTTTTCCAGAGTGGCTGCACCAATTTGCATTCCCACCAACAGTGCAAGAGGGTTCCCATTTCTCCACATCCTCTCCAGCATCTATAGTCTCCTGATTTGTTCATTTTGGCCACTCCGACTGGCGTGAGGTGATATCTGAGTGTGGTTTTGATTTGTATTTCCCTGATGAGGAGCGACATTGAGCATCTTTTAATGTGTCTGGATTCATCTTCTAACTACCATTTCTGCCCCCATTGCTAGTCCTCTTGTAACCACTTCAAGCTTTGTTTTTGTTCCTAGAAAATGGGCACCTGTGGCAGTTAACAGTATGATTGCCAGTACTATTATTTGGGTTTAAATTCAATGCAACCTACTAGATGCATGATCTTGACTAGGTTGCTTTTTCCATGTGTTTCTTCCTATAATTAGAAATGATAACAGTACCAGACCATAAGGTTGTATCGGTGGTCTCAATGGGGGATGATTTTATCCCTTGGAAGACATTTGGCAATTTGGGGGAGTAGAGTCCAAGGATGCTACTGAACATTCTACAACACATAGGCTAGCTCTCAAAATAAAAAATTATCTGGCTGAAAATATTAATTATATGGTTGAGAAAACTTGGGTTATATTGTAATGACTAAATGATTCAATATTTGTAATTAATTTAAAACAATAGATAATATACATTAAGTACTTTATAAGTATTTGTTAGATCTTTAAAAATGTATACCTTGGGGTGCCTGGGTGGCGCGGTCGGTTAAGCATCCGACTACAGCCAGGTCACGATCTCGCGGTCCGTGAGTTCGAGCCCCGCGTCGGGCTCTGGGCTGATGGCTCAGAGCCTGGGGCCTGCTTCCGATTCTGTGTCTCCCTCTCTCTCTGCCCCTCCCCCGTTCATGCTCTGTCTCTCTCTGTCCCAAAAATAAATAAACGTTGAAAAAAAAAATTAAAAAAAAAAATGTATACCTTATGGGGCGCCTGGGTGGCTCAGTCGGTTGAGCGTCTGACTTCAGCTCAGGTCATGATCTCATGGTTCGTGAATTCGAGCCCTGCGTTGGGCTCTGTGCAGACAAGCTCAGAGCCTGGAGCCCATTTCGGATTCTCTGTCTCCCTCTCTCTCTGCCATCCCCTGTGCGTGCTGTCTCTCTCGCTCTCAAAAATAAAATTAAAGTTAAAAAAATTTGCAAAAAAGAAAAGTAAAAATACATACCTTATATATGCATATGCCGTGCATATCCTCATCCAACTGTGCCAGCAGCTCCCTGGGCCTGGAGTGCTCTTCCCACAGATAGCCACATTGTGTACTCACCCACACCTCACAAAACTTGCTCAGATATCATCTCATCAGAGGCAACTTCCCTGACCACCATTCTTGCCACTTTCTCCCCTCTTGTTCTGCTGCATTTTTCTCCATTGCGTGTTCAGCACTTGAAATGCTACGTATTTATTTATTGGTCGATTGTCCAGATTCCAACAATAATTGGTTGTTGCTCCTATATTACGCTTATATCCTGCTGTGCGTTTGTCTTAATGCTACAAAATAGATTGCAAAATGCTGGCAGTCACGAATCATAATTTATTATGTGGTATCATCTGTGAATTCTAGTGAAGCATTGTGCAAACAGTGGGTGTTCAAATAAAATTTGTGGAGATATTCAGCAAGCGGTTGGAGACATTGCCTTTAAGAAGGAGTATGAAGTCAGATATGACTATTTTGGAATCATTTGAAGTGTGCAATTATCCAGATAATTCAGACCCAGAGAGTAACTTTTAATAATAATAATAAAAAAAAAAGTACTTACCAAGAAGGAATTAGCCACCTCATTGGTCTTCATTAATCTTAGTCTGAGGATCAATCCCTGAGTTTTTCCTCTGAAGATACAACTATTTTGCTGTTTTGAGATATAAGTCAGGTAGCAGTTCAGAATTTCAGAACCAATTGCCAGAGGGCAATATTATATCAGGAATTGGAAAGGGTAGGGGAAGGAGAACACCTGGGATTTTCCTGAGTAAATACAATATAGAGTAATTCAACTGTGAAGAGCACATATGAGACCCCCAGTGCATCTACATTTGGGGAGAAATGGAACTTTAAAGATGTGCTTTCATGTGGGAAAAGCCCTTTTTATTACAAATATACTCCCAGTAAGTGGCAGTTTTCATACCAAAATGGTGCCGCATTCATAGCACATCACCTGTCTCATGTGACAAAAGCATGGGATGTGCAAGCCATATCTGAGTGCGTTAAAGTCTTTGGAGACTGTGCAGATTATGTGATCTGGTATTTACGGAAGTAAGTGCTGCTTTAGTCAATTGGTAAAAACACTTCCAATATAACCCTCCCCCATTTTCACTAACACAAAACTCCCGAGATAAATTATCAGGGGCTGATGTCAGCGATTAAGTGGTGTTTGTTGGTTTTTGTTTGTTTGTTTTTATTTCTCATCTTCCAGTAGTATGATTTCAAATTACCTTAAAAAAAAAAAAGTTTATTTATGTATTTTTGAGAGCAGGGGAAGGGCAGAGAGAGAGGGAGACAAAGAATCCCAAGCAGGCTCCTTGCTGACAGCATGAAACCCTACATGGGGCTGGGTCTCACGAACAGTGAGATCATGACCTGAGAAGAAATCAAGAGTCTGACGCTTAACTGACTGAGCCACCCAGGCGCCCCTGATTAAAAATTGTCTTGACATGTGTCGATTACAAAAACTATTTTTATTTCAGTTTTATTTTAAGAGAGCTTTTCTTAATTTGAGCAAATAATAAATGGTTAAGCTTAAACTTCAGACTTTGTGAATGTCCAGTTCCTTGGGAAATTGCCATGATACTCAGCAAATAAAAATTTACAGCCTATCTGATATACACTCATTTGTTGTAATGCTTTTCCATCACACTTGTGTGTGTATGTGTATGGGCAGTGTGGGTATGATCCGGGAAATAAGAAACACTCCCCGGAGAACAAATATTTCTGTCTCTTTTCTTGGGATTTTTTTTTCTTTGTTTAAGCTGTCCTTCAATGCTATTCACTTAACATGAACCTCCCTTCCTTTCCAAGCTTATTTACTAGCCATCCTCACTGTGTGCTCTCTTTGTGGGATCCACTGGCCTTCTTATTTTTCCCTCATGTTCTCTCACACGTGCCTGTACATTTCCACCTCGGCCTCCTTTCTCATGCCATGCTTCCACCTTCTTCTCTGCCTGTCCAAATCCTGTCTCTTCTTCGGTTCATACCTCAAGTCCTACATGATCAGATTTCTGCTTTGACCTGCAATGTTCTATCTGTCCTCTAAGATTACAGCAATTAAAGGGTTGTAAGTTTAAAGGGTAGATTAAGGAAAAGACACCTACCAAGGAGTACAGTTGATTCTGGTTACTCACCGTAGTTATAGTCTATTAAGTCACCACACTAAATTGGACAACACTGAGCCTTTGCTCCTAGGGGAAGTACAAGGTTAGGTTCCTGTGAGCCTCTGGCTGTAATATTTTCATTAGTTGATAAATGCATATTGTTTTATGTGTGTTTCTATTCAAAGACATCTTATGCAATATATATTGTTGATTTATTACCATCGAATGCATGGCCAACAGCTCTTTACCTTATGCCTAGAAGAACACATTTTTTTCATAAGACACATTATAGTCTTCTTGATCTTACACATTAGATAGTGCTTCGGCAATATGCTTTAGGGCCATTTTAAACAGGGACAATGACCAACAAGAAGCACAAAAATGCAAACCCACACACACAAATATGGCACTAAATTGACTGTGTAAAGGACACTTGTTTTCAGTATGAGAGTCGAAACAAGAAAGCTGAGCATTGTCTTCATATGACCTCAGCTGGGAACACACATGCCAAGCCAAACATGTATGTCGTGCATGCCTGTGCCACAAGTATGATTTGGGACTTAAACTAAATTTCAGCAACCAGGGCAAATAGGAAATCTTCCAATAATGAGAATCTGCTGTAGTCAGTATGCTCTAAGGAGCCATGCTCAATTTACCTGTTCTTAGATCATAGAAGAGGAGGAAGACAGATTGCAGTGGATTCAAGAGTTACTATGCCATACAGGGAAGGGGCCAGAATAAGGAATAAGTCTAGCATTTGAAGGGGAGGGAGCAGAAAACTGAAGGCTTCTGAAAGATTAAAAAAAATGCCTACTTGGGGCGCCTGGGTGGCTCAGTCAGTTAAGCGTCCAACTTCAGCTCAGGTCATGATCTCACGGTTCATGAGTTCGAACCCGAATGGGGCACAAAGCTGGCTTTGCATCCTCTATCCCCTCTCCCTCTGCCCCACCCCTGCTCCTTCTCTCTCTCTTTCTCAAAAGTAAATAAACTTAAAAAAAAATGCCTACCCTTTTTCCCCAACCAACTCAATGCTACAGAGATTAAACTGACTCCAATATGAGTATTTACTCCCTAATTTGAGAAAGTAGCCAGAAGACAGTGAGCACTTTAAGGATTAAGAAATGAACCTGCTCAGGGGCAGCCGGGTGGTTCAGTCAGTTAAGCCTCCGACTTCGGCTCAGGTCATGATTTCACAGTTCGTGGACTCAAGTCCCACCTAGGGCTCCATGCTGACAGCTCAGAGCCTGGAGCCTGCTTCGGATTCTGTGTCTCTCTCTGTATGCCCCTCCCCTGCTCTTGTTCTGTCTCTATCTCTCTCTCAAAAATAAATAAACATTTGGGGAAAAAAATGAAAGAAAGAATAAAATGTACTTCTTTGACAGCTCTACGTGCAGTGTTGGTTAAAAAAAAAAAAAAAAAAAAATTTAGCCTTCATGTAGAGCAAGCAGCCCAGAAGGGTGATTCTGTGGGGGGTAATAAGATGATTATAGGAGAGCACAATAATTTCCTTTTTGTAAATTTTGAACCTCTCACCCCACTTGACACATTAGCGGCTCAGTGGAGGAAAGTGGTTTCCAAATGAGTATTACTCTTTAGGGTTCACAAAGTAATGTTTACCCAAAATAATTATGACCACAAATGTTTCTAATATTTAAAAGCACAAATAAGGGGCGCCTGGGTGGCGCAGTCGGTTAAGCGTCCGACTTCAGCCAGGTCACGATCTCGCGGTCCGTGAGTTCGAGCCCCCACGTCAGGCTCTGGGCTGATGGCTCAGAGCCTGGAGCCTGTTTCCGATTCTGTGATTCCCTCTCTCTCTGCCCCTCCCCCGTTCATGCTCTGTCTCTCTCTGTCCCAAAAATAAATAAACGTTGAAAAAAAAAAATTAAAAAAAAAATAAATAAAATAAAAGCACAAATAAAAAAAGAAACCCTCAAAAATCTGTGTCTTTGAAAACTCCGTATAAAGCTAAGAAAACTTTTTCTTTATATTGAAAAATGATATATCCTTAATCTGTTTTTTAAGGGACCACTAAACACATCCTTTTACATATAAACAATTTAAATAAAATGAAAGGAACAAAATTCTTCAATTTGCAGAATGGCTGTTGAATCAACAACCAAAGCGAATTTGCTACAAGAGAAGACAGATGTTTTCCACTTTTTTTTTTCCTCACATAATCTCTAAACTCATATTTTATGTTGGAGAAAATCACAGTTTGTAAGAAAGAACTCTGTGAAACAATTTATAGGGTATTATTTATATTTTCAATCATTTCTATTACATTGTTGGAATAAAACACTGAGTAGCCAGAATAAAAGGAGATATTTAAGCAACTGGAAGAAATTCACTATGTAAACATAGTTTGACAATTCAGGTCAATATCAGGTAAATTGTTGACCCGCTGAAGCCCTCTGTATAATAAATATGTCAGAGTGAGAGGTAAGAATGGCGAATGTGGAGTTTCACTTTGAGCATGACGAAGTTCCTTCCAGACCGACACCTAACTACTCCCTCTCCTAGGCAAGAGCTATAAACTCTGCTCAAACTAAGAAATTCAACTACCCAAAAGCATTGCAGAATGACCAAGCATTTGGCTTCTGAAAGAAGTCAACACTTGGAAGAAGAGATCTGCACAGGGCAAGTTCCCCATTTTTTTTCCAGCTTTCAACCTTGAAGTTAGGTGCTAAAATTCAGTATAAAACTTGCAGTAGAATGTGCAGGAAGAAAGGGAGAGGTGGGGAGGGAGCCGGGAGGCATCAAAAGCTTAAAGAAGCCCAGCTAACAGACTGATATAGTTGGTGACGTAACTTCTGTGTGAGGCAGGCAGAATTCTCTTCCACATCTGCCTGGTAGCTGCTAAAAGATGACTAGCCCACTGAAACATTTCATCCCCTTCTTCCATCTAAAAGTGAAATTTAGGGATGCTGGGGTGGCCCAGTCATTTAAGTGTCCTACTTTGGCTCAGGTCATGATCTTGCATTCTGTAAGTTCGAGCCCCACATTGGACTCTGTGCTGACAGCTCAGAGCCTGGAGCCTGCTTCAGATTCTGTGTCTCCCTCTCTCTCTGCCCCTCCCCCACTTGCACTCTGTCTCTCAAAAATAAACATTGGAAAACAAACAAACAAACAAATAAATAAATGTATGTGAAATTCAAACTCCATCATAGGCTCTCATCTTTAGAAGCTGTACAACCTGTAGGAGATAGCTTTTATCAGTTTTCTTTGGGACATCTGCCCTCACCGTACCAAAAATCGACTTTGAAATGCTGAAAAAAAATCCAGAAAGAAGGCCTGCAGTCACCAAGCCCCTGGTTGGAATGATGTGTTGCCCCAACTGACAGATTTCAGATATTCAGTTTGAGCCGCATGCAAGCCCAGGACTCTCGTTCTGTGACCTTCTCTGCACCTATCGTTTCTGTTGTGCTCCCAAGAGTGATCCTTATGTTTTTAGGTGTGTGAGAATTTTGCTTCAACGATGCATCTTGGTGGTGGTGGTCTAGTTGAAACCTTACCCTTCATCTGTTGACTCGTCCAACCGGGAGGGGTAGCCAAGAGGGGTTAGAAATGTTGTCTTATTGTTTTATTTCCTAGTAAGAAGAGGTATAACCTTGCTGAGAGGGTGACAAATTCAGTTATAGTCAACCAGCACTTGACAGGTTTTATCAGAAAACCAAACAAGGAAAGAATATGTACGCCTGCTACCAGCTGTCACAGTTTGAACAATGAATGTTTGATGAGGCCGACCTGCAAATACATCTCTGTGGAAGCCGGCTTTAAGTAGCAACTAGCCGACAAAATTAACAAGAAAAGGCCTTGGTGGAGGATATCAAAAGAAAAGAAAAAAAGAGAGAGAAAGAGGACACAGAAAATCGCTCAGTCCCTTTATTTGTTCAGGAGGTGTACTGAAAGAGCCTCCACACAAGGTAGAATTTGAAACGCAGATGCAGCTCTGTTAAGATAACTACAGTCTTCATCTCAGCCCACACTGAAAATACAGTTGGGATAATTGTCAGATTTTCCAAATTAGTCGTGCTTTGAAAACAGAAGCGGGCCTGCTGGAGACGTGAGGGTTTGGCTGTGCTTCTGAAGGAGCTCCTCCTCTTGCTGTGGGGCCAGGGGATGGGGGAGCAGCCAGTGGGGCCTAGAAGATGGGTCCTGCCCCACTGCCCTACGTCCCACGGGCCAGTCCCCGACTGGGTCTTCCGGGTCACCAGCATTTTTTTCTTAAAGCCTGAAAAGGAACTAAAAAACTTTCCTGGAGCCAACAAAGAAGACCTGTTTCTTTTTCTTTCTCCTTTTTCTTTTTCTTACCCCAGCCTCTTTTCCTCTGAAGTCAAAATCAGTGGCATTTTCCACCTTCAAGGGAAAATGCCATGTGATTATTTTAAGCTATATAGTTAACCCAATTTCTCTCAGAATGTTAAATTAGAGAAGAATAAAGCATTATTAAAACGATATGGTCAGGTCAGGTCAACTAAACAAACAACAACCACAAAAACCCACCCTCCCCATCTTTACACCACCCTCTCCAATTTTTGCATTGTACTTTTTTGATATTTCCATTACTAAGCCCAAGATGCATCTTAACCTGTGTTACTTTGTGTGTTTGTGACATCCCTGATGAGGAAGATCTAATCTTATTTAACCTTTGTTCCTCTGCAACTCTAGCAAATTCTAGCCACCGCTCAGGGCAGGTCTCAGGGAGTGATGATGGAGTTGCCTGTAAATCCCAAAACAGTTAAGAGACTCAGTTGAGCCAGGCTATGGCCATCCCAGACAGAGCCCCTACATTATTACCGTAATGTTATTCCTTTAGTTCTTTCTTGGTGAAGCAGAGGAATAAATCCACTATGGAAGAAAGACATAAAAGGTTACATCCCACGCTTTCCATTCAACCACCCCAAATAAGTAGAAAACTCAGGAAGGAAATTCTACATCCATATCCCCAGATAGAGGTGTTAATAAAATGTAATATATCATAATTAAACTATTTTTCAACCCAATAATGAATTTTCACATGTGCATTTTCCTTGTGAACTTTCCTTCTGCTCATACATTTTTGAGCTCATCTCATGATAGCATCTAGTATTTTATGGCAAATAGAGTAGTGTTATAAATATAAATGATGTGTTCTGTCAATCTGAAAAAGCCACAAATATTATCTATTGGGGTTTCTCGCTTCTTATCTCTGCCTCTCCAAATTTTTCCAATCCATATTGTGTTAAAGAATTTTGAAGATTTTTTTTTAAATCTGTTCCATTATTTATCTATTTCCAGAGTGGTGAATAAGGTTTAATCTTGGCAATAAAGATACAGAGATGAAAAATGTCTATGATGGATTCAATAAGTAAGAAATATCTGTAAAACTAAATTACCCTTCATGCTGCATAGATGTGGGTCTTCATATGCCCCTGAAGGGCAATAGTTGGCTGTGGTTTGATAATTTGCTATTAAAAATATGAAGGAGGGAGAGATGGGAGAAAATGAATGCATTTATATAAACAAATGTAGGGCACAAAATTCCCCAAAGAGAATGGTGACAAAAGTGTACTCTATGGAGACCCGTGAAAAGAAGCAGAGGGAAGGGTTAACTTTACAATTGCTGTTGTGTAGAAACGAAACTGCCAGTCAATCTCCTGTTTCTCTTTGAGAATAGGAGAAAAGACCTGCTAAGAAACCTGACATCTATCTTTAGTGTAATGACTGAGACACAATGTAGATATCCTTATGGCCAGTATCGGGAGCAAAGTTAGGAGACAGTTCAGGTGGCTCACCACAATCCCAGACCTCTAGGAGGTGGAGGAACAGGAAGAGGAAAAGGAGGACTAGAGGGAAGGAGGAATAACGTGAGTAGTTATGCAGATAAAGCATAATGAACAGTCAAATGCAGTTATACTGATTGTGGGTATGTGTGTCCCTTAACATAGAGTTTCATAAACCACTGTGAAAGTGGAGAAACACTAAATTTTAATACTGACCTTCATCTCCCTCTGTTGCATCAGTGTCTGTAGCCATATTACAAATTCATACCACATGCCTGTGAGCTGGATGTGTTGTGTACATGATGTTGCAGACTCTTACTTACAAATATTCTTGCCGAACCGAAGATTCAATTACACATACAGTCCATTCCTACCCCCGGAGCTTTGTAGTCAATGAGGAGAATCTGGACTCTTCTTAATATTATCAGTGTAGTTAAACCATACGATCCAGCAATCCCACTTCTGGGTATATATTCAAAGGAAACGAAGACAGGGCATCAAAGAGATATGTGCACTCCCATGTTCATCGCAGCCTTATTCACAATAACCAAGATATGGAAACAATCTAAACATTCGTCAATGAATGAATGGATGAAGAAAATGTGGGAGAGATATATCAATCGACTGATCGATTAATCTGCCTACTACGTACATGCATACACACACATACATACCATGGAATATTATTCATAGAAAAAAGGAAATGCTGCCATTAGTGACAACATGGGTAGACCTTGAGGTCATTATGCTGAGTAAAATAAGCCGGACAGAGAAAAACAAATACTAAATGGCATCACTTATATGTGGAATCTAAGAAAAGTCAAACCTATAGAAACAGAAAGAAAAAAAGTGGTTGTCAGGGGCTTGGAGGGGTGGGGGAAATAGGGAGAGGTTGGTAATGGTACAAACTTTCAACTATAAGATGAATAAGGTCTGAGGAGCTAATGTGAAACATGACTTTAGTTGATGACTTTGTATTATATAACTGAAATTTGCTGAGAGGGTAGAATTTAAATATTCTCACCAAAAAAAGAGTTAAATATGTCGTGATGAATGTGTTAATTAACTAGATGAGGGGAGTCCTTTCACAATGTATACATATATCAATTCATCACAATGTGCACTTTAAATGTCTTCTAATTTTATTTGTTAATTATGCCTCAATAAAACTGAAAAAATATCAGTGTAGTCAGAACGCATTTAAAACTAGGAGGGGAAACTGACGTACAGAAGGGTACGATGAGTTTCCCAAAGTTTAATACAGAGTCAGTGGCTGATGAAGCGGATTTCATTTTTCTGCCAGGACGTTGGCATTCATTGTAAAGAATTTATTGATTCCATGTATTAGGTGTGCAAGGCGCATGTGATCAATGTATGTATATACATCTTTTTTTTTTTCTACTTTTCTTCTTGAGCACCAGAAAGTCACTGAGGAAATATGACTAACTCTGCAATGCGTTGGCTGAGAAATCATTTAGGTGGACTCACTGCCAGTGTTCTGAGTGTGTTTATGCATACAAATGTATATGTAGGTGCTATTTATGGCACATACAGACTTCGTGCAATTTTTGATAGGAAATATAACCGCAAGAGAGAGCTCACCATTGTCTGATTATTAATTAAACACACAAAGATGGCTGCCACAAAAATTATTTGAATGGAACAAGCTAAATTTGCAGAGAAGACTGAGGAAACAGCTTGGAAGATTCACAGCTGTTGACTGCGTGTCAGAAGTAGCCTCCTCATTAACAGGATTTGAAAGGTACCAGGAAAAACCACTATCCTGAATGCCTTCTTCAAATGCCACCTCGCTTAAAAGTCTACCACTAGAAATCCATCTTATAAGACTACAAGGAAATAATCAGTAATTCTTACTGCTTGGTGAGAGTATGTATGACTCTTACTGTTTTCTTTATACGCTTTTCTTAGTGTTTTCAGATCTCCTGTGTTAATTTGACCGTGATATGAAAGTATGTTAGAAAAATGGCTCTTCTTAAGGAACTGTGCCACTAACTGTAGTCCCAGGAATCTCTGCTATGGTGATAAACACATCGTTGGCACATAGTAAATACACCTGTTGGACAAAAATACCTATCTCTTTTGTTTGGGACATTTTCTCCAGGAGTCGTTGGGTCAAATTTCCTTAAGGCACTAACACATTTTCAGCAATTCTCAGACTTTAGTAGACATCCAAGTCATCTTGTTCCCAAATCTACTGACAGTCATGGTGTTTGCTTTTTTTTTTTTTTTTAATGTTTATTTATTTTTGAGAGGCAGTGAGACAGAGCGCAAATGGGAGAGAGGCAGAGAGAGAGGGAGACACAGGATCCGAAGCAGGTTCCAGGCTCTGTGCTGTCAGCACAGAGCCCAACGCAGGGCTTGAACTCATGAACCAGGAGATTGTGACCTGAGCCAGTCTAATGCTTAACCGACTGAGCCACCCCGGTGCCCCCATGTTTGCATTTTAAAATTTTTTTTTTTTTTCAACGTTTTTTATTTATTTTTGGGACAGAGAGAGACAGAGCATGAACGGGGGAGGGGCAGAGAGAGAGGGAGACACAGAATCGGAAACAGGCTCCAGGCTCCGAGCCATCAGCCCAGAGCCTGACGCGGGGCTCAAACTCACGGACCGCGAGATCGTGACCTGGCTGAAGTAGGACGCTTAACCGACTGCGCCACCCAGGCGCCCCGCATGTTTGCATTTTAAAAGTGAGCAGGGGGCTGCAGGGGCTACCAGGAGGAAGAGGGGACAGGGGGAGTCTGCAAAGGCAACTCTGCTGTGAACAGAATGTGGTCCACATTGTTGAATTGCCGGAAGAGATGAGAAGAGTTGTTCTCATGGCACATTCCACTGAGTCATGGGTTCCATGCTGATGTATCAGGGAACACTGGGAAGGTGAAGGGACAGGCATATCTAGTGGGTAGCTTCAAGGTCCCTCACCTCAATTTCAGTTACAGCAGTTTGGTGTTGATCAGTTAAATATATTGACATCTCACAACCATCCCCCTTGAAGAAAGGATCCCTTTCCTGACAGAAAAATAAAGGAAGGTTGGAAGGACTGAGGAAAGAAAGAAAGAAAGAAAGAAAGAAAGAAAGAAAGAAAGAAAGGGAGGGAGGGAGGGAGGGAGGGAGGGAGGAAGGAAGGAAGGAAGGAAGGAAGGAAGGAAGGAAGGAAGGAAAAGAGAAAGAAAGAGAAAGAGAAAGAGAAAAAGAAAACAGAACTTTATTGGTTTCTAGTCCTGGCCCTGGAGGAAATTTCCATTTCTAAATGCAAATCATTTGAAAGGCTAAAGAAGGAAGAGGGCTGTCTACTTTGTGAGCTGATAACAGAAAACCTCTGCTCCATTATGCAAGTCTAGAGAAAAGAATGGTTTATAAACATTGGTTTTTCAGTCTGTCAGGGCGCCAGGACCCTGCGTTGCCAAGAGACACCTCCAGTGCTGAAATGAAATAAGAAGACCATGTTTACATTAACATCCCCATTTGATTCACTGTTTGATTAAGACAGAAGAGAGGGAAGAATCAACCTGGCCAGCGTCCTGATTGGAGAAGACATGACACGAAGAGAAGCTGAACACACAGTCCCCATCGGAGACAAAGAGAAGAGCAGGCGTTTTGTGCCCCAAATCCCCATTCCTCACCCTGCCCCACCCCACAGCCCCAGTGCCCCCTACAATCCCACCATTATAACCTGATATTGAAGAAAGAAACTGATAAACCTTCTCAGCCAGTGCAAAGATGTCCGAGAAAGCAACACAGAGTACTGAAAACAAGTTTTGGCATCTGACAGGGATGAAGCTGGGAAAAAGTCACTTATTTTCACAGGAAAATGAACCAAAAAGGTCTCAGTTGCCATGAAGGCTTCCACCTATTAACTCCATCTGCCATATATTTAATTACTTTTATGGAGAGACAACAAGAGTAAGAGTGCTGTAGCTGAATGCCTCAAAGGACACGAGGAGAGTGCTTTTATGTGCCTGCTCTATCCCTATCCTTTTGACAAAAAAGGTCAGAAGAGGTATGCGCAAACAGAAGTATTGTGTATTGATGATTTAAGGCAGATGTTCTTACCATGACCCCAGCGCGTGACAGACACGTGGATGAGTTGCTATCGGTTGGGGGGAGGAGTGGGGAAGGGATGGTATAGAGTGATATTTCTGATAAGAGCTAATGCACCAAAATGTATAAATAGTTCATTTTTTCTGAATTCGACAAAATTCAAAGTCATTCCCATAGTAACATCAGTGTTTGTCATCCACATTTCCCGTGGAAGGAATGAAATAGGTCACCATACAGGTAACCAGGAAGCCATTGATAATAGGACCCCACCCCCACCTCTACTCTTTTCCACACAAGAATCTTTGTGGGAAGCTACCTGAAATGTAGCTCCAGAAAGTCTTAACTGACGTCTCTGAACTATCAAACTCTTAGTATGAGGGTGTGTTATACCTATAAACATCTTGTGTATCATGGTTGAAAAGAGCCGCGAACCTCTGGTCAGTAGGAATGTGTATTTTCCTTGATTTTACCACATCAGTTCCTGAATCGAATGGCTTCATCTTTGAGGAGATTTCAAATGGGTTAAAAAGCTTAACGCACTCTGAACTGTGCCTGATGCTATATGCATTGGTTGTTGCTGTCAAGTCCTGAATGAGATTAGGCCCCAAGTTTGGAAGATGCTGATAAGACTTGTTTCTTCAAGATTTCCTGTGATGAGAAAGGAATACCTTTGCACTCTCTAATCTCTGTTTAAAATGCACTGAAAGGCAATAAAGCAGAACCAGGAGGAAATGATTAACAAATGGCCTGCCCTTTCATCTGTTCTCTAAATTAGTCGCCCATTGATGCTGGTCTTTCCTGCATTCTGACTTTCTTTCTTCTTCTCAGATCATTTGAGACCACTCCTTCATACTCCTTCTTAGTTCACTTCTACAAACATTTCTTGGTAACTGACTGCGTGCCAAAAATGCTTTCTTTCATCCTCTTCTCCTTTCAAACTCATCTACAAAATTCATAGCCACTACCCACAGTTAGTTAAGATTTGAATTTATAGTCTTTCTCCTATTCTCAGCTCTCTCAATATCCAGCGTGTGTTCAGTTCCCTATGGATGACCCTTTTTTTTTTTTACAACCTAATATCTCAGTTCTTCCCTGGCTTCCTCAATTCCAATTCCAATTGAATTGAGCTTGCTCTCCACCATTCACCCCCACTTCAGTCACTGGGATCCATGACCACACCTTGGACCTTGTCATTATCAAGACTGTCCTACAATGGAAATTGGCATTTCAAATATCCTATCTCTGACCACCTCCTATCTTTCCAGCTTTCTTGCTCACTTAACCACAGATATTTAGACCTTAATGAGGTTTGTGATCTTTGGTCCTCTCCTCTTTCTCCTGTCACTCCTTCCTGTCTGCACTTCCATCCCTGTCCAGCCCAACCTCATGGTTGCCTCCACGATACATTTCCAAATAGTCCAAATTTCCCTGTGTTCACATCCTTTCAATATGTATGAAACAAATAAACAAACAAACAAACAAACAAAAAATCCAACCAGTCGTTAAAACCATCACCCTAGGGCCCAAGGCAGGGTACTGACCTCTGCTGGAGTTAATTCCATAAGCACAAAGATTGGTACCACAGTAGATCTGTGGTCTCCAATCTCAAAATTAAAACTCATGCATGCCTGGGAATCCCTTCATTTTTTCTGGTTGGTCAATATTTCATTTCCCAAAGTTTCTATTTAAAGCTTTCTCTATTCTCAAATTCTTACCATCTCTTCACTCTCAAACTGGACTTTGCCTCTTGTTTGCCTAAAGGGAATAGAAACTCTCCACTGGGAATTCTGTCAGATTCCTGTCTGTCTCCATCTGTGAACTTCCTGTACCTGCTCTCATTTTTCCTCTTCACCTCTTAGGTGCCTCCCTCCTCCTATGTAAAGCTAACCTTCTGATCTGTGCCCTGGATCACAAGCATTCCCTCTCACAGGGACCTTGTTCCATTAGTTACATTCTAGTGTAATAGAGTGTGGCAGTTAAGCACGAGGGCTCTAACAGAAGACTACCTATCTTCAAATGCCCCTTACTATTTATGGGATCTTGGACACATGACAGAATATATCTGTTCCTCAATTTCTCACCTATAAATGAGGAAAGATGATAATCTTATTTCAAAACCTAGTGCATATTTCTCACCCTCATTTCTCCATTCCTACATTATCCTCAGAACTTAGCTAAAATGTTGCCTCTTCCAGAAGCTTTCATTAATCACCCCGCCCACAAGTGAATTACATGTGCATCGTATGTGTATTGAACCCTTTGCTTATCCTGAGCAAAGTACAAATCATCCTGTATTGTCATTTCTTATTTACTTTCTTTACATTTTTTTGTTTTTTTTAAATTTTTTTTAACGTTTATTTATTTTTGAGAGGCAGAGACAGAACACGAGTGGGGGAGGGGCAGGGAGAGAGAGGGAGACACATCCTAAGCAGGCTCCAGGCTCTGAGCTGTCAGCACAGAGCCCGACGTGGGGCTTGAACTCAGGAACTGTGAGATCATGACCTGAGCCTAAGTCGGATACTTAACCGGCTGAGCCACCTAGGCGCCCCAATATTTTTTTGTTTTTTAAGTAAACTCTATCCCCACTGTGGGGCTTGAACTCATGACACCAAAACCAAGAGCCACATGCTCTACCAACTGAGCTAACCAAGCACCCATTGTCTATTTCCTTTAAATGAATGACTGTATATGTGCAAATGGAACCAGAAGACCCTTCTCCCACCATTTCCATACCCTAAATAAATGCTTTTGGCTTCCTTGTGGTTATTAGGAAAGTATGGTAGATTCCCAGTAGAGTCATGGGACTAGATAATAAGTCATCTCTCATACATCTCACAGGAATAAGCTGTCAGAGAAGTTTTAATAGGTCAAATTCTTCTCTATATTGCCATACATCTTTCCCAGTTTGGACAGTGGGAACCATTACTGAAAGGAATAATTTGAAATTGTTTGCACTTATCATATGTACCTGGTAATCTCATCTTCCCCCGTAGGTCCTTCCTGTGCTTTTACAACACCAATCAATCAACACCTGAAGGTTCCCTTCAGGGTCAAAATCCTGCCAGTGACTTTGCCCCAGGAATATTCTGAGTCTTTTTGTTTGTTTGTTTGACAATTTTAACCTTTAACACATATTAAATTATACAGATTTTATATATCAAATATAAGAAATATAAATAATCCCAATTCTATCAAGTGATACTCCCTTTAGAGTAAAAGACTCTAAAATATTCAAGACAGAATTTAGCAGAGGTCAGTGAGTGGCATATTAACCATCATGAAAGCCATAATCCAAGGACCTTTTAGTGGAACAAAAAGAATCAGAGTACAGTGCAAACAGTGAGGTTTGGGTTTGCGATTACCATTAAAAACCCATTGGCTCTGGAGTTGAGTGCCCATCATAGATTTATAGAATTCTTCCTAGAAGAAAAAAAAGCGGGGGGGGGTGGGGGTGGGGGAGAGGGGAAGGAAGGATGAGAGGAAAGGACAATATTAAAAAGGAGAAAAAATAAGGGAGGAAAGAAGAAGGAAGGAAATAAAATTTTGGTCCTTGCTCTCAAGGAATTCATAATTACCTTGGTGGTAAGTGAATATGTATTATGACAACTACTAACCAAAAAAGATGAGCAAGATGCTCAGGAAACAAAAAGTAAGGGGCAGGGAAGAAAAAGAATCATCGTTACCATCATCTCCCCCCTCATCTTCATCATCCAGGGCACTATCTTCATTACGAAATCACTTTAAGAAAGCAACCAGAACGGAAAGTTGTATCTGAGGTCATGGGGGCAAAGCACCCACTTGGGAACGCCCGGCAAAAATATTATCTCTTTCCAGCATTCCTTGCTTCCTCAGCCCATATGAAGAGGCTGGAGAGACAGATTGAAATCCCATCATCTGCTGCCTATCTATTTGATCAGGGGCAAATAGAATACCTAGCTTATGCCTCCATTTCCACAACTGTAAGCCACGTATAGGTCTAATGACATCTACCTCACAGGTTCATTGGGAGGATTCTATGAAATAGTGGTCATTAAATGTTTACCACTGTGTCTCCTGTTGTTATTGTTCATACTGTTCCTCCTTTTATCCTCAGGTTTCCTTTCTCATTTATTTTAACCAAAGGATAAAATCGGCAGGGAGAAGTCCCCACGTAGACTATGGCTGTGGAGATGGCCCTGTGCAGGAAGGAACTTTTTATCCATGCTGCCTAGCTCATCCTTTTTGAAGGGACAAATGTATCCAATCTTTCTCCGGGCTCTGGCTCCACACCTACTAAGAGGTGTAGAAGAAGATATGAATTTGGCTGAGCTCGAACAAAATTTGAAGACGCTTCATGGCATTTAATTACTTCGGTGCGTGTCAGAACTTGCATGGTCATGAGGTAGAGAAGAAAGCTAATACTGGGAGAAAAGCTAGGAGACATACATTTTATTTTGTTCATCAGCGAAAAGTAAGACCGTTAAGTGCTTCTGACCATTTACGGAGATTCCTGTCTTCAATTGCTCAGGAGCAGGTGACATCAGAAATGAGTAGATTCTAAAACTGCCTGCCATAATTTCAGAGGTTCCCACTGTTTGGCCTTCACTGTATCTAAAATGTTACTGTTGGCGCATGGTTTGGATCCTTATGAAAGCATACATGTCCACTGGAGGGTAAATGCTTCAAGCTGTGATTGGTCAGTTGTACTTTAGGATTAATGAATGTCAGAGAGTGTCCCGAGAATGTTTTGATAAGTCAGGCAGAGGAGAGAAAGCACCAGGTCACTAAATACCTGAGAGCGTGAAGACGGAAAGCTAGTCGAGGGGAGAGGGATTTTAACCCAGAAGACAGAGCGCAGTGAACACTCGATCGGCGTGCTTCCACACTGTGCCTACAGGAAGCAGACTGAACATTTTTTAACAAATGCGCCATGCTTAATCTCAGCCTAGAGGGGCATCATTCTGAGACTATCTGAGGAAAAGTTCCTGAGGCATGTTGAGTCACTGGAGAGAGACAAAAAAACTTGATAGAGATTTTCCCATTTTAAAAAATAGGTGGCATTCTCAACGTGTTAAATTTTAGTAACTGATGTTTTGCACAGTATTAGTATTCAGGCAGATTGTTTACTCACTTAGATTGCAAACCTTCCAGTGAAAATCTCAGCAGTATTCTTCTGCTAAAGTTTATCAGAGGAAGGCGTTATCTCTCTGAGCTCAAGACTCATTACACTACCAAATAAAGTTACCGCCAACTCGGAATAAAAACATTCCTGATGTTTAGATTCGTTTGCGCCCCTGGTATTACATGTCTTTGTCATATAGCTCTTTATATATCAGCCTGAATATTATTCCACACAGAGTGCTTTTCCTAAGATACTTAGGGGGTATCCATACAACGTGGCATGTTTGGTGGGAGGAGGGCAAATTTAAAGTTAAATGGTGTGTATGCGGCCTCTTCCCCACCTCTGGAGAGAGTTTAATGGAATCTGTCTGTGCTTCATACTAACTATCCATGGATACTGCGAGGTATTGTGTTGTGGAGAGTAACGGAGACCATGCATGTGTGTGTGTGCTTTGTAAACTCAGGTACCCTGTATTTTTTTTAGTTCTATGAATACACACATAATAATCACAGGTCTCTGGGGGCGCCTGGGTGGCGCAGTCGGTTAAGCGTCCGACTTCAGCCAGGTCACGATCTCGCGGTCTGTGAGTTCGAGCCCCGCATCAGGCTCTGGGCTGATGGCTCAGAGCCTGGAGCCTGTTTCCGATTCTGTGTCTCCCTCTCTCTCTGCCCCTCCCCCGTTCATGCTCTGTCTCTCTCTGTCCCAAAAATAAATAAACGTTGAAAAAAAAAATTTAAAAAAAAAAAAATAATAATAATCACAGGTCTCTGTGTACAGCTATAAAATCTGGTCACTGAATTCTCCATGTAGAAAAACATAATCACTGTATGTAAAGAAAAAAAAAAAAGAAATATGGTCACAAAACTTTCTAAGTTCCTATTTAAAACATGGTCACTAAAGAATTGTCTATACACATATAAAACACGCATAAAGCCAAAAGCAAGGTCAAAGAAATGACTGGCTCAGCCCTCAGTTCCTCAGATAAAATATTCCGCTTCAGCTGCCTCGTCCATCGAGCTTATCATTGGTCAATTCACTACAAGAAGATCAACTACAGTCTCTAAAGCCTTGTATATATACAGCAGGTCCAGTGCACCTACACGGCGACATAGGTCAGAGGTCAAAGGCCACTTCTTCAAAGAGGACTTGCCTACTACCCCTTCTAAAGAGCTACCATCCCACTAATCTCTCTCTGTGCCAGATCTGTTTACTCCTTTGTAGCACTTATTACAAATCTGAAATATTGTACTTATTTTTTACTTGTGCATTATGTCCATATCACTCCCATCCCTGTCCCCACACAAATACACTACATGTGAGTATAAATTCCTAAAGGGTAGGGGATTTGCTTGTTCACTGTTACATTTTCAGCACCTGGAACGGGGCATGGGGTTGTATTTAATAAACGTTAAATAAATGAACATTGAATAAGTATCCACGTAAAAAGCATAATCTCTGTGTATAACATGAGTCATAGGTTTATTGCTATCAAAGCTGTTCCTTTAGCTTGATCAGATCTGTTGACACTGTGTAATGTGTCTTTCTTCTACAACTTTGAAAGTACTAGATCAATGACTCTCGTTCTGACCCCGATTTCTCCCTGACAATCCAGGTATTGGGTCTTGAAGTATTGAGGCCATTTCCCCAGAGCTGCGGAAATATGAGCCCACAGATAGTGAACTGCCAAAAATCTCCTTCCGGCGCAGTCAGAACATTGTCTGTGGCAGTAATGTTGACAGTTTTCACTTCAGAAAATATAGGTATAATGTGATTTCAGTTATTCATCTCCTCAGGTTGATGGGTGGAATTCTGAACACTGTTTTTAGACACTTAGTGAGGAATTTGTAGTCATCCGTTTCCTCCTCCTCCTGACAAAGCTGCCATCATATCGTCGCGTCTTAAGAATCTTTCAGTATGTGAAGGACAGACAAGTTTTTTTTAGCTTACTTCTAGACTGTCTTCCGCGTACACAAGTATCAAGAATGTACGTTCAGTTACTTACACCCACTCCTATTATCCTTCAGCACTGTGGTTATGCAAGCACCTTTCTTTTTTCTGTTACGTATGTAGATTTTTTTTCTACTGTTTAAAGTAAGGCTTGGCAATCTTGACAAAAATGGCCTACCTGGTCCCACTGTGTGCCTTTGACATACCAGAACCCTTAAGGTACTTTTTTTTAATTTCTTTAAAAAAAATTTTTTTAATCTTTATTTATTTTTGAGAGAGAGAGAGAGAGAGAGACGCAGAGTGCGAGTGGGGGAGTAACAGAGAGAGAGGGAGACACAGAATCCAAACTAGGCTCCAGGCTCCGAGCTGTCAGCACAGAGCCCAGTGACCTGAGCTGAAGTCGGAGGCTTAACCGACTGAGCCACCCAGGAGCCCCAAACCCTTAGGATACTATTAGTGGCTTGGTGACCACTAACTCACTCCAAAATAACTTAAGGCAAAATGTAACAGCTGATCTATAAATAGTAGATTGCCCTTCCCTTGGTGTCTAAGGATGTATTGGCTGATAGTTGTTCTAATGAGTTATTAGAAGAAATCTCTCAAGTGTAAAAAAGCTTGACTTGGTAGCAGTGATTTTAAAGTCATCTTTGATGCAAGTTCAATATATACTAATCCTTGGGCTATAGCCTGTAAGTTGGCGCACGGGATAGTTAATCTTATGTGTCGACTTGACAGAGCCATAAGATACCCAGATATTTGGTTAAATATTATTTCTAGGCGAGTCTTTGAGGGTGTTTCTGGATGACATTATTATTTGAGTCAGCAGGCTAAGTAAAACAGATTGCCTTCCTCAATGTGGGTAGGTATTGCCCAATGTGTTGAAGGTCTAAATAAAACACAAAAGGCAGTAAAAGGGAGAATTAATTGTCACTGACTTACTGCTTTTGAGCTGGGACTTTAGTGCCCTTCTGTATTCAAACTGGAACATACACCATCAGCTGTCCTGGTTCTCAGGCCTTCAGACTTGGACTAGAACCAAACTGCTGGCTCTTGTGGGTCTCCAACTTATAGATGACAGATCATGGGACTTCTCAGCTTCCATAATCACATGAGCCAATTTCTTCTTTCTCTCTCTCTCTCTCTCTTGATTCTCTTTCTCTGAAAAACCCTGACTGATACTGTGCATACATATGGCCCTTGAAGTACCCACAGGATAAAAAAATTACATTCACAACATGTATCTTTAAGAGAGTTTCTTGTAGCCAAGAACATGATCTTTGATTCCATAGTCTAGCTGAGTAAACATGGTTGCTTTACCTTTCTCCTGTTCAAAATCACCCAATAGCAACAAGAAGATTAAAAAACAAAGATTCAAACTCAGCCTTGTCAAATGTTGAAGTCATCTGTAACCTAAAATTTGAACTCAAGGAAAGCTAACAAAGGCATGGAAGGTCTAAGAGAGGTGCCACGGGAAGAAGATGCCTATGTTTGCAGGCCTCAGAGACAGCCTCAAGGAACAGTTCTTCAAAATCATTGCTCCAAGACCAGAGGTAAAACCAAAAGTCCCCTGCCTGGAACCATGAGGCAACAACAACTTTTCAGGAGGAAAAGTAGCACTGAGTCTCAAGAAACACACTGGGCAGCCGTATTTGCAAGGCACAGCTCATTTGCGAAGGTAGAGAAGAAAAAGTTGGCACTGTGAATAGTTCTAGAGTGTCAAACTTAATTAGGAAAAGTAAAGGCTAAAAGAAATTGCTTACTCTCACAACATCCCACTTCTGTAAATGGTTTTCTTGCAGCCTGAAACATGATCTTTATTCCTCGTACCATGTGAACTTCCAATAAACACACCTTCCTCAAAAATAAGTAATAACCAAAAATGAGGAAGCACAAGAATTATATTGAGATACGGTGAGAAGGAAATGAAGACAGTAATGGGAATAACAAAGGGCCAATGAATAAAACACACGACAGAGATGCTGCTGCAGATACATGAAAATTTTGAGTGAACAGATCAATGGGAATTTTTTTCATTATATACAATGCAAGGACAGAAAACACATGTACCAAAAATTGGATAAGATACAGCAAGATAGCAAAAGGATAAAACATGAAAAAGCAGAACTCAAGAAGTAGGAAAAGCAAAATAATCACATTGAAGAAAGCCAAGATAGAAGAAGCATAAATGAGAATAGACATTTCTGAAAATGTTAAGAAATATGGGGTAATTTTTTGCAAAAAAGGTAAATTAAAAAACAGAAGTGAACAAAGAATTAAAGGAAATTGTAGAGAAAGCTACAAGTATGGAACTATCTAAACTTTGTTGTCAGTCCTTACACCAATTTAAATTATACATATATTAAATATTTATAGTGAAAAATGAAAAAAGTCCTAGAAATACACATGGAAAAACCATTTTAAATATCAAAGTCAGGGCACTTCTGAGTATTCACAAAACTCTGAAGTTATAGAAGGGAAAAAATGATAAAATTTTTATTAGTGTATTGTAACATGGCTAAAATAATGTATTTGCAAGGTTATTGTCAAATTGTTTGCACTGTCAAGGATTATAAATAACTAGAAGTGCATAAATAACTAGAACTTGTTAAATAAATTTCTATTTCTTTGCAATGAAATATTATACAACTTTAAAAAGAATGAGGAAGCTCTGTGTGGACTGATTAGAGTGATCTATAAGACATATATTTTTAAGTGAAAAAAATTTGTGATAGACTTTAACGTATATTGCCATTTAAGAGAGTGTATGTTGTATGTGCATACAATGTCTTTGCTGAGACAGTGCTAAAAACAAATAAAGAAACCAAGGAACCAAGGTGCCCAGAGAACAGGAATAAGGGATATATTCACTTTCCAGTGCCTTTTGAATCAGGTTTCATGGATATGTATCAGCCACTCAAAAACAATTGGATAATTTAAAATAAAGTTAAAAATAACTTTGTTTTGTGAAAAATAAAGCACACAAAATAGAAAATATAAACTGCACAAAACCTCAGTGATGTTTTTAAAGTTAATTCTGCTATAGAGCTTCAAGGAGAGCATTTTAAAAGCTTGAAATATTGTTCTTAATTTGGTTGGTGTCATGTGATTCCCTAAAGCTGTGTCCTAAAAGAAAAGATGTGAATGACAGGGTTCTGGTCCTTGGACCTACACTTAGGAATCTAGTTCTCCTGGGACTCGGGGTAAGGGACTGTTAGAAACTGTCTTTGAAATTTTGGAAAATAGAACGAAGAAATTGGTCTTACATTGATACTTCAAAATTCACTTTTTAAATTTACCATGAGATTTGTGGTCTTATAACTCCCAAAGTCATTAAAGGGATTAGACCTCCACTTTTTATAAAACCATTTTCTCAGAGAACTCTTCCCCCAACATTTATTTAGCTAATTCAGAGTTAAATAGAAGTAAACTGTGTGGTCTCCTTCCAAACCACCCTAAAAGACTTTGTAATTTCTACCTCAACCTATATCCTCACTTTATGACTTGCTTGAGAACAGAACAATGGCTAGATTTGAAGGGCCGTTTCTCTTTGCAAAAGAATCTACATTTGAAGGATAAAGAGGGCCATCCTTGGGAGTCTCACCAAAGAAAAAGGAAGAAAAGTGCCTTCACCAAGGAAAACACAACCACCTGTAATCTTTCTTAATGCTTTTCTCTGCCTTCACTATGCCCACATGCTGAAGCAAGACAGAATGTTTGACATTGTTTAGTCTAGTTTTGGAAAGAAATGATTAGTTCAGTTGTTTTAAGCAAACACCAGACTACCAAATTTTGTGGAATGGACGAGAAATGTTTATTGTCCACACTTTGCTGTCTTTGCTAGTGTTATATGTTACAGTTCCCTTAAACTGAGTAAGACATGGTCACCATTGAAAGGAAGTCTCTCTTTGTCATATTTATAAAGGTAGAAGAACAGATCTATCCATTAAGTGAAGATTGAGGCTATTTCTTGGTGAGGAAAGATCTGATCACCATTGCAAAATACCTGTTGAGGGAATTAGCTTCCCTATTAGAAACCAGTTGTCAACCAAGGATTCACTGAAAATTTGAGCAAACGGCCATTTAATTGGCAATTGGAATGGCAATCCAGGAAACAGACTCAGGTAGAATCCTGGCTCTTATTCCCAAGGAAGACGAAGGGCAGTTACAAAAATGAGAGCTCATGAGTACAGTTCTCCTTTAGATCCTCTAGGCAAAACAAGGATTGAAAGTAAGTTACCTGGGATTGGTTGGGTTAATATGCAAATGGAGGTTTGAAATTTGTCAAATCCAGTTGGCTCCTTGTGGGAGGTGAAGAATGTTCTGAATATTCAGGTGTCCTGGTGAGGAGGGAGTTAAGGCCAGACTGAGGGCTTGCAGTTAACAAAAGTTCATAGTTTTTCCAAAGAGGATATGCATAAATCCCTCCTCCCTTATGGCCTCCTGGCACTATTTAAAAAAAAATTTTTTTTAACAGTTTCATTCATTTTTGAGAGACAGAACACTAGCAGGGTTAGGGCAGAGGGAGAGGGAGGCACAGAATCTGAAGCAGGCTCTAGGCTCTGAGCTGTCAGCACAGGGTCTGACGAGGGCCCCAAACTCATCATGAACCGTGAGGTCATGACCTGAGCCTAAGTCAGACACCTAACCAACTGAGTCACCCAGGCGCCCCTCCTGGCTCTATTTGAAAAGAGACTCTCCTAGGGGCTCCTGGGTGGCTCAGTCCATTAAGCATCTGACTTTGGCTCAGGTCATGATCCGGTTTGTGGGTTTGAGCCCCACATCGGGCTCTGTGCTGACAGCTCAGAGCCTGGAGCCTGCTTTGGATTCTGTGTGTGTGTGTGTGTGTGTGTGTGTGTGTGTGTGTGTGTCTGCCCCTCCCCTGCTCACTCTCTGTTTCTCTCTCAAAAATGGATAAACATTTAAAAAATGAAAAATAAATAAATAAATGAAAAAAAAATAAGAGACTTTCCCAGCTTGCTTGCTCCATTTTGAAATTTCCTTTTACACAATAGTTCTACACCTCCACTTAGCAGGGTTTCAATAAAGATGACCAGAAAAGCTTATAATCATAAACAAATATCCCAAAGGTTAAACCATATCAGGGAATCAAGAGAGATGATTATATGCCACCCACTTGATAACGGAGAATTTAGTTCAATAGCTAATTTTCCCTCACGATATTTTTCCTTCGCCAAACATGACATTAATATCCTTCAAATGTTAGTCCTTTCTCATATGATTCCAAATACAAAAATGCACAATGAGATCTCACAGGCCTAACCCACACACACCTATTTGTAAGCAGCCTTTCTGTTTCAAACTCAAGATATAGGCTAAGGTACCACCTCTTGTTTCATGGGTCTTGGGGAAACACAGGCCAGTTTTACCCTCCCCTGCCATTATCAATCAAAAATTCAAACTCATTTTAAAATTAGCCTCTGCCAAACATAATTAGGGGACTAATCCACCAGAAAAAAAAAAAAAAAAAAAAAAAGACATTCAGTAAACTTTCATAATCCAAGAGGTTAGGCTTTGGCATTCAAGAAAATAAGCACCAGAATGCCAATGAGGAAAAGAGCTCAAGGCACAGGAACTCAACAAAACCAGATCTCCCTAATAAATGGTCTCACACACACCCCGAAATCTACAGATTTGTGTATTCATTGGTGCCTTGTCATCTTCTGACTAGCCATTGAGTAGTTAAGTCTTCCTTTCCATAGACACTCAGTAAGTTAATTTACAAACACAAAATTTCTTTTTCAATCACATGTTTCAAGCAGAAGGAAGAATGACAGTGACACTATTTGTTAAAACCTGTGTATACTGACATTGTGTACATGTGAGTGTGTGATCTCATTATAGCAATCACAAAAATCATGCATGACAGAATTCATATCAGTTTCCTACTGCTCACATTGTAAATTACAAACTTAGTGGCTTAAAACAACAGTAATCCATTCTCTTTACAGGGCTAAAAAACAAGGTACAGGTAGGTTCCTTTTGGAGGCTGTAGGGGAGAATCCTTTCTTGTGGTTTCTGGCATTCCTTGGCTTGTGGCTGCATCACTGGAATCTCATTGCACTCTCCTCTTCTAGAAACAGGTATCTCCCTCTGCCTTTCTCTTACAAGGATACATGTGATTACATTTAGGGTCCACAAAGGCTGTTTACATTTCAAGGTCCTTGATTTAACCACATCTACAAAATCCCCTTTGCCATATAAGGTAACAACATATTTATAGTTTCTGAGATTAGGGTGAGGACATCTGTAGAGGACACTGTGCAGCCTACCACAGATGATATTATTCCCATTTTACACATGAGGACACTAAAAATCAGAGATGGTAACCTGGTTGCCCAATTTTGTGGGACTGGTACATCCATGATTCAAAGTCCTTGTTGATTTCTCTACACCAGGCAAAACATTTTGTATCTGAAAATTATTTTATATAGATATAGATATACAGATATATATGCACACAAATGTTTTTAAACGGAAAATGTGACTTAAGATCTTTGTTTATAATTGATGGCTTGAGGTGCTTCAAAAAAACATATGAAATAATAATTGTGCTATTGTAGAAATATCTCTATGGTCCACAAACTACAAAGGGGTGAAATCCCACCTACTTTCCAAAAAGACTAAAACTTCCAGGTTTATTTACAAAAATGTTTAAGCATGTGAATGCAAAGTTATTGACTATAGATAATTTGTGGTCATTTCCTCTTTTTTTAAATTTTTTTAAGTTGTATTTATTTTTGAGAGAGAGAGTATTTATTTTTAAGAGAGAGAGCTCTCTTAATCTGAGTCTAATCTGAGTCTCTTAACGTATTGAGTTTTTTTTTCTCCTTCCTCTATAATTTCTGCCTTTTCTTTTTTTTCAATGTTTTTTTTTTTTTTTTTAATTTATTTTTGAGAGAGAGAGCGCGCATGAGCAGGGGAGGGGCAGAGAGAGAGGGAGACACAGAACCTGAAGCAGGCTCCAGGCTCTGAGCTGTCAGCACAGAGCCCCATGCAGGGCTCAAAATCACAGACCATGAGATAATGACCTGAGCTGAAGTCAGATGCTTAACCCACTGAGCCACCCAGGCGCCCCTTGGCCATTTCCTTTTAAATCCAAATAGAGCTGTTCTCTTGAATCTGAGTTCCAGGAGAAGCTCCAGAGGCCAGGAAATGGGGGGGGAGGGATAAGGGAGGAGATAAGGAGGAGGCTAAGTTCTACTTGTATCTCTTTCACGTTTAAGAGTACTCACTGAAAACTTATCTAGGAGTAATTTTTCTGCTAAAATTAACTTGAAAATCACTAGTCTTAACCTTTAAGGACTTTTATAATTTCTTATGTGTCAGTTATACATTTGTGTGTGTGTGTGTGTGCATGTGTGCATGTGTGTGTGTGTGTCTGTGTCCGTGTGTGTATGAGGAAAAGAGACAGAGACAAAGGGAGAAGCAAAAGGAGAGAGACAAGAGAGACTGAATCTCTACATAGGGGATGCCTCCATCATTTTTGCCATTTCAAAATAGCTGCCCATGCCTCCAGATAATCTGGCCAGATCTTAGTCTTTATAGGTTATAACCTGGTCAGAGGGCTTCAGCTGTGCCCCACACAACATGGTCAGCCACTCTTGCCAGCCACTAAGGTCCCTTTAGTAAACCACTTCTTCAAGTGTGCTAGTCTATCATCATGGCAATAAACACTGTAAAGCCCTCTCCACATCAGCCTTTGACTCCATTCTCCATGAGCCACAATTGCAGGCACTTCAGTTGTGTCTACAAACACACTAGTAGGGGAAAACCAAAGTGAAAAGCTGTTTATTTGGCAAACGACTGCTCTGAAACGGTATAATCTTCTAAATTCATTTTTGAAATAATTTGGCTGAATACAGTTTTTGGTTTTACACCTTCAAGCCAGTCTTTGTTTTGTTGATGCACTCTTTTATATTTGTGAGAGTACATAGGACTTCCCCAAGGTCATGTGGTCTCTAGTGTAATCAACTAGTAAGCTCAGCCCCCATTAGGAGATAACAGAGAAGTTACTCCTATTATATAAGCTCCTCTCCTGGTAACAGCTTCGTAGAATCTGGAAATTATACTATTACTTAAGGAACACTGGAATACTGTAGCACTTCATACCATCAACCAGGCTCCTGGAATTACTTGAAAGATTTAAAGCAACTTCAAATGTATTAGCTTGAATCAAGCTATGCAGTAGGTCAAGCTGGCTCCTTTAGATTAACCCATTCATTTACTTATTTCTCCCTCTACAGGTACCACTCTTTCTTTCATATTAGTGAAAGGTTAAAAGCTTCTAGGGTTGGTTTTTTTTTTTTTTTTAAGTTTATTTATTTTGAGAGACAGAGACAGAGTATGAGGACAGGGGAGGAGCAGAGAGAGAGGGAGAGAGAGGGAATCCCAAGCAGGCTCCACACTGCTAGCACAGAGCCAAAGGTGGGATTGGAACCCAAGACTGTGAGATCACGACCTGAGCCAAAGTCAAGAGCCAGACGCTTAACTGACTGAGACACTCAGGTGCCCCAAGCCTCTAGTTTTGATGTGACATCCCATCTTTATAAAATGAAGTGAGTTGCTTTACCTCCCGTAAGAATCATCTGTGCAACCTGCCTATGTCACATACACTTTTTTCCCCAGTGCCCGCTGAAAGTTAGAAAATATGGTTCAAGTCAAAAAGAAAATCTATAACTCTACTGGATATATAAGAAAATACAATAAAGATAAAACTTTCAAAATGGTGTGCATGTTTATTATTTGTAAAACATTTAGATAACATGTCTTAGGGGTACGTGAGTGGCTCAGTTGGTTAAGCATCGACTCTTGATTTTTGCTCAGGTCATGAGCTCCTGATTCGTGAGATCGAGGCCTGTGTGGGGCTCTGTGCTAACAGCGTGGAGCCAGCTTGGGATTCTCTCTCTCCTTCATTCGCTGCCCTTGTCCCACTCACATTTATGCACATGTGCACCCGCCCTCTCTCTCTTTCTCGTTCCATCTCAGTTTCTCAAAATAAATAAATAAACTTAAAAAAAAAGAGAAAGAAAGCATGTCTCAAAACATTTGTAATATCCTATGGAGGGCATGCAAATACTTTCACTTCTTGTGAACTTATTTTTCAGAACAAAAGCTGCGGTGAGTGGCAGTTCTAGGAGTCCTAACACAGAATGCAGAATGTCACTGAGGTGGGAGGGTTGGGGAGGGACAGCTATGCTGACAGAGCACTACAGATGTATACAAAGGAGATAATCAGCTGTCACCGGGAAAGGCTTTGAGTTAAGTGGCTTAACGAGCATTATTAAAATTGCCTCTGGCAGCAAACAATCAGCACAGGGAAAGGCTGAAAAGAAGGTGAGGACACCAAGGTGGGGGGGGGGGGGGCAGGTAATTGCCTAAAAGAAGAGTTCACCTACTTAAGATCCCTAATACACTCGGCTTTAGAAGGAAAGATTTCTCTCTGTTTGCAGGTTAGGCTGGTTCACGATTATTTCTTACATCCTTCACTACCTAACTTAAATCTGTCATTTTCCATTATGTTTCCCAGAAAGACCACATTCCTAAAACATGCTCAGTAGAAGTGGAGTTGCTCAGATGAGCAGGCCGTAATGCCAAAATCATCTGTAAGGCTGCAGAATGGGGCTCTGGAAATGGAGGGCCTGGCTGCAACAGCTTCACACACTCTCCTCTTTCCATGAACGTGTTGGCAGTGTGCACTGGTGAGCCAGAGTTCAAGTGCTGTTATGAGTCACATTTCACACCCCTTGGCTACCACAGAGTGTTTCAGAGGCAAACACCTCATCAGCCTTGTAGACTTAGACGAACAAGCCTCTTGAGAATCACAAGTGATTTTTTTTTTCCTCTTCTGAGTAGGCGCCCTGTCTATCACTGTTTCAATGTAGACTCAGGAAGAAAATCTTCAAAAATGCAGAAACTCAAGCAGGTCAGACACGCCCAGTCAATGAAATTGCAAGAGTGCAAGATGGAAGATAATCTGAGGTTGACCTGAAGGACAGTGGGCACCAGCCTTCCATTTCTTTTCCTGCTTAACCCCTTTGGCCGGGACAGAACAGAGTGCCTGGTCCCCAGGCATCCTGGTCTGTGAACTCATGGACAACTGTATTGGTTATCATCTCCTTTCGTGAAATGGATGCCATGATATGAACCAGTTGCCCAGCCCAGCCCCATGCCTATAGCCTTTATATGCTGGTAAGGCCCCTCTTTTTGCACCTTTACCCTACAACCTAACTCAGTTTCTGGGCCCAGAAACATTAGTGTCTTCAAAAATGTGTTGAGGATTTGAAATACAAGCTACTTCCGGGGGAAAACAAAAGTCATATACCATGTTGATGCAACAAGACTCTGCTTTCTGAAAAGATGAGTCAGGCCATACATGGAAGGGACCTGCTAAGCTATGATGGAGAAAAGCCCACTTTCATGGAAGTGGATTCTTTTAGTCACTTCTTGCTTACGAAAACATTTCTGGTAATATTTAGTACAATTTCTAGCAGAATAAAAATTCGTCCCCATGTCGTGAACAATGCCTACCTTATGAGTACAGCTGCGAGAAGGTTCTTTTATCAATAATCAAAACGAACTATTTCTTCCATCTCTATCATATGGCCTGATCAAAATTAGGTTATCATTACCTAATTTTAAACTTCTAGGAAGCTATGCTATCCTACCAGTTGGATCCTCAGCATCAATACTGTTCTGTAGACTGACCAGGTGTAGTCTTGAAAACACCCCGGCCCACGGCAAACCAAAAAACACTATTCTTTGCCTTTGTCTTCCTACCAGGATTCACTTGGTTCCAAACTGCCCCACCACCATCTTACCTTGCTGTCAATGCTTTAAATGACATTTTTGTGGCATTCCCGATATCCATGCCTCATCTTCCTCCTCTCTGCCGGAAACAACCAGATATCCAACCTTCCCTACTTAGATGTGTGACTCTGGAAACACAGAGTGAGTCTTGTTTGGTCTGAGCCAATATTAGTATCTTGTTCTCTTTGCTTGTAATTGGAGTAGGCAGGGGCACAAGAAGTGATCCAGGCCAATGTGACATGAGGGAAGTATGCAAGGGGGTTATGGGAAACTTTTCCTTACATTGCAAAAGAGAAAAGAGATTACCTCTGCACATTTTTAGGCCTGGATCTGATGCCTGAATTCCTGCAGCAATCTTAGAAGAGTGAGGTGAACTGGACTCACACTGTTGATCATAGCCATATGTTGCTATTGGGCACTTGAAATGTTGCTAGCCCAAAATAAGAAGTGCTGTATCAAACACCTCATTACTGAATGTATTGATATTTATGTTGAAATGCTAAACACTTTTTATATATTGAGTTAAACCCAGTGTTTTATTGAAACTAATATTACCAGTTTCTCTACATTTTTTAATGTGGCTACTAGAAAAATTTTACTCTCTCATGTGGCTTGCTTTATATTTCCTATTAGACAGCATTGAACTAGACTGAGAATAAAACCCAAATGCTGAAAATCAAAGAGCTAAAATATGAAGAAAACTTGGTCCTAAATGATGTCATTAGCCAATGTATTGACTTCATTTACAACTCTGGAGTTGTCCTCTCTCAGGAATTCTTTCTATGTGGGATAGGAAGTCTCCCTGACAGTTCAAGATATTGTGACTGGGGTTTTTCTATTACCTAGAGCTAAAAGTATCTTGACACAGTGCCTCATCCATCATTACCTGGAGAGGCCGCTTGGGCTGGGCCAGTCTCACAATTGAAAGCATGAAGTTCACGGAGACACAAGCCCCTGACATTGCTATGGACATAAGGCTGAAATCATGGAGTTTGGGATCTTCCTTTTCATTGGAATAACGATGACACTTACTTCACAGGGATATCGTTAAGTGTCATCACATAGATGCTTAACTAGCTTGCTAGGGCTGCCATGACAAAGTGCCACAACAGCAATTTATTGTCTCACATTTCAGAGGGTAGAAGTCCTAGATCAAGGTGTTGGCAGGTTAGTTTCTTCTATGGGCACCGAGGAGAATCTATTTCATGGTTCTTTTCTTCCCTCTGAAAGTTTCCTAGCGATCTTTGACATTCCTTGGCTTGTAGATACATCACCCCAATCTGCATCGTGTCCACATAGCATTTTTCCAGTGTGCACATGTGCTTCCGTGTCCAAATTTCCCCTTTAAAAAAAATACCAGTCACATTGGAGTAGTACCCACCCTAATGACCTCATCTTAACTTGATCAGTTACAAAGACCCTATTTCCAAGTAAGGTGACATTCACAGATAGTAAACATTAGGACCTCAACATCTTTTAGGGAGACAAATTCAACCCGTAAGAGATGCTACTTAAATGTGTATTGGGTTGAAATTAATCATGCTTTACAAATTACAAACCTCTACCCAAACCTATGTACTATGTGATTATGGAAAAAGCAGTCCATGTCCCTGCTGTCCAAAAGAGGGCATAGTAAGTGCAGACAGCAAATATTTCATTCACCAGATTCTTTGAGTGGGTTCAGAAAGAAAGTTGCTGTAACCAGACAGTTAACAACCAAATTTTTTGGCCCCTGATGTGTTAACACTGTAGTCAATACTGTACATTCTAATAAATAACAGGCTCCTTTTTTAAGTCAACCTGTATTCTTTTCTGATTTGTCTTTTGACCTAGATGAGTCATGTAGGTTGACCCTCCTCCTGTGGTCACATTTCCCACAACCTGCTGTTAAAACAGCTGTTCATTCTCAGAATTACCCCCATCCTGTAAACTCCAGAGGCTGGGTTTTTAGCTAAGTAGATAGTTCAATGGAGCAGTTGTGTCACGATCCAATGCCAGTTTGCCTTTCATAAGTGATTTAAGTTTAAAGAATCGATGTATAGCCCCAATCGAATATACTTTGACTTCAAAATTTTCACAGCCCTTGCTGCTAACTACAGACTTCCTTATTTAGTGCATTTTCCTGTATCAACCATGCATTCTTTTTATTTCCCTTTTTTTCCCCCAGAAATACAAAAGCATAAAATTCTTAGGTTCTTAGTTTCAAGAGATCTGATAACTGACAGGAGATGAGAACAAAGACAGAGGAGGTTGTCTGCTTTTTTTCTCTAAATTAACTGTTTCCCAAGATGGCCGCTGTGTTTCTTCTCAGCTTACCTAAGTGCCAAGCTCCACTCGGTTGGAGTGACATCTGCCTGGAAGTTATAAAAACAAAGTCAAGAAGCTTTCCCATGTTTGCATGCCAGATCCACATATCCACAAGGAATTCTCAGTACTTGTTCTTATGTTACAAGAAGATGTTGCAAACTACGGGGATCCCAAGTTGGCCATTAGTCAGAAGAAGCAGAAGAGGAATAATGATGTTAAAGTAACATTCATTAACAGTGGATCATGCTTCAGGGACTGTGCTAGATGCTCACATACTTCAGCTCGAACCCTCAAACCAATCCTGCAAGAAGGGTATTATGATCTCCACGTGGAAGAAGAGGAGAAACTCAGAAAAATTAAGTAGCTTGCCGAAGTTGCCACAAGTTGCCCAAGTTGCCACAGTTGGCAAGAAATAGAGCAAGGATTCTACTCCAGACACCAATGCCTACTCTCTTGCCCTTTTATCATAACATTAATACTTAATATTTTTCACTTCATCGGCTAAACAAAAGGTAACCCTAACACCCACTTTTGTTATATACACGAGAAAAGCTTATTACAGTCACGTGTTTGTTCTTACTGTTTGAAAAAAAAATATATGAATATCCTTTCTGTTTCTGCTTAGCATGGTAATCTACAGATATCTGAGTTATTCATAAGAAATCCTAATCTAACAGGATAGGGAGAGAATGTCATCTTACATGCCAGTTTTGAAAATAAAAATTTATAAATAAATCCCTGCTTAATTGAATTCAGTGGCAAACACTAATAAAAATTTACAACATTCAACAGGGGTCAGTAAACTGTCTCCCATAGACCATATCCAGCCTGCTGCCTATTTTTATACTACCCATGAGCTAAAAATGTTTTTTGCATTTTTGAATGGTAAAAAATAAATGAAAATAAAGACTCATGAGAATTATATGAAATTCAAGGTTCAACATCCACAAATAAAGGTGTTTTTTCCTGTGTGTGTGTGTGTGTGGGGGGGGGGTGTGTGAGTGTTTTTTGTTTTTTAACATAGCCACCCTCATTCGTTTATACTATCTGTGGCCTTGAGCTACAACAGCAAAGTCTGTATTTGTGCAGAGACTGTATGGCTCACAAGCCAAAAATATTTACTACCTGGCCCTTTGCAAAATAATTTTGCCAAACCCTATTATATCAGTGGCTATGGGAGGATCTGTTTAATGTGAGCAAGAGAGAACAAGACTCTGCTCTCAAGGAAACTAAAATTGGGGGGGGGGGGGAATGCATACATTTAGCGTAAGAACAGATAAAGTGAGAACAGTGCCATAAGGGATGTTATAGCTCAGTGAATATTCGAAGGAGGGGAAGGTATACAAGGACATGGAGATGACGACTCTACTCTATCTTATATCCTGATTTATAAGTAACCGAAAATCAGGGTTAGTGTGGACTGGGCCTCTTTTGTCTTTCTTTATTTTGCCTCACACACAGACACATATAAGATCATAAAAACTATTTTTCAAATATGACTTTTATTTTCAAAATTCTATTTTCAGTAAGTCCCCAAAATATACCAAGTGAGCCAAGATCATGTGTAGGAAACTCTCATACGTTGCCCATGAATTTTAGGGCTGAAAGGAATTTAGACATTATTTAATCCAACACTTTCATTCTACAGATGAGAAAACTGAGCCTGGAAAAGTAAAGAGAATTTTCCAAGTTCAAACACCTGGTCAGTGACTGAGCTAACAGTGGAGCGGGAAGAGATCTGTAATTTGTAGAATACCTGCTTCCACATACATTTTCTAATGTAACTCTCAAAATAGCCCTGCAAGTTCACTATTATCTCCATTTGGCAAAACAAAAACCTGAAGCACAGAGAAAGTAAAAAACTTACCCAAATTCTCAGATACTTTTTATAGAAGCCCCAAACTGAAACTTTGGTCCCAAATCCTCTGATTTCTCTACTTTATAATCTTCTGGAGAACTTTGATAGAAATACTTTTATTACCCCAGGGAACACAATTTGCTTAGTTCCAAAAAAGAAGGTATCCAGCTTGAAAGCCACATACTGCCCTGAAAAACTGTGATTTTCTTAAGCCACTACACGTGGCACCTTATCCTTGACATAGCCCCAGCAAGTTTTATAAAGGAACAGTGATCATTTTTACAGTAGCCTTATGTCATTTTGTCCTAAAATTAAATTGGTCAGGGTGAATGTCTAGAAATGTTGATTCCCTTACAGGAGGCCATGAGGTAAAAATCTGGCGGTAATACTCCTGTTACACATTAGGCGTGCACTTGGTCAAAATAATGAAGCATCTCTCTTCTTCCCCAAACATAGGCTTACATGTTAACTGGACCTTAGTACTCAGACTCTGACCACTTAGTAGTTACAAAATGTGGTTATAGAGGGGAGTCTGGGTGGCTCAGTTGGCCGAGCATCCCACTCTTCATTTCAGCTCAGGTCATGATCCTAGAGTCATGGGATCGAGCCTCATGTCAGGCCCCACGTTAAGTGTGGAGCCTGCTTGGGATTCTCTCTCTCTCTCTCTCTCTCTCTCTCTCTCTTTCTCTCTCTCTCTCTCTCGGCCCTCTCCCCTGCTAGTATGCCTCTCTGTCTCTTTCTCCCTCTCTCAAATAAAAAAAATATGGTTATAAAGTATGTTATATGTTCATATGTTATATGTTATAGTATGTCATATGAACATATATAGTATAACAGTATAATATATAATATACACGTATAATATAATAGTATAGTAAGTTCACGTTTTTAAAAACCAACAGCACACTTTAACTCTTAGCCCTCAAAAGCTCTACATTAGAAACTGGCAACATTTTCACCCTGACATTTCCTTTGTGTCCTGACCTTAGGACTAGACTGTATGTCCCAATATGCATTGCAGTTAGATGTGGTCATGTGACTGAGCTCTGGCCAATGAAATGTGGGCAGAGGGAACCATGCCACTCCAGGCCTGCCAATAAGCCCTTAGAAGCAATCATCCATACTTCCTCTCTTTCCTCACCTGTTGGCCCCACACCTACAACTGCTGGAGATCCTTAAAACCATTTAGAAGGTGACTGAGTTACTGAAGGGAAAGAAACTGGATCCTTAATGATGGGAGCCTGGGGCAGAGCATGTGGACCTTGACTGAACTGCTAGGAAAGATCAAAATCTCCCTTTGCTAAGTCACTGAGATTTAGGGCTGTTTCCACAGCACTTGGTCAGCCCTGAAGATTCAAAAGTGATTCCATGGAAAGATGATGTGCTGTGGCTCAATGTTCCTAGCTGTTTGATTTTCTTATTCCCTTCGCACCCTATCTCACTTTTTTTCAAAGGCTCATGTTCTCGGTGGAGGTAGCTCTTCGTTGTTCAGGTTGAATTTGAATATTGCAACAACTAAGTGACATTTGATACTAAACTTTGTAAATAAAGATTCACAAAACTGTAAAAATTTGTAAAAAAAAAAAAAAAATGAAGCCATTAAGTTTTACTAGTCAAAGGTAATATATGACTTTAAAGCAATGCCTCTAATGCAGACCCAGCCCATAGCTTGTCTGTAGATAAAGCTTTATTGGAACTCAGCCAGGCTCATTGTGTACATACTGTCTATGGCTCCTTTTATGCACCACGACAGCAGAGTTGAATAGGTACCACTTGGCTCACAAAATTTATGAGTGTTGTTATTATGGGTATAATCGAAGGAGTAAGAAGACACTCAGTAGTGAGTGATCTTGGACTGTTAAAGTCATCAAAAAGTATAACAAATAAGGAGGAGAGGGAAAAGCTATAGGAAAGCTTTTTATTTATTTATTTTTTTTTTCATGTTTATTTATTTTTGAGAGAGAGAGAGAAATAGAGCATGAGCAGGGGAGGGGCAGAGAGAGAGGGAGACACAGAATCTGAAGCAGGCTCCGGGCTCTGAGCTGTCAGCACAGAGCCCGACGCGGGGCTCGAACCCATGAACCGTGAGATCATGACCTTAGCCGAAGTCGGACGCTCAACCGACTGAGCGCCCCAGCTATAGGAAAGCTTATTTAAAAAAAATATAATATGGTATTATTGTTCTGTGCAAAACAGTATACCATGCTCTGCTGGAAATGAAAAGAGATATAACATGTGCTCCTTGCCCTCAAGCAGCTTGCAGTCTCAGAGAGAGGGTAATAGGTGTACGTGGTAAAAGTGAACAAATGATCCAGCAGTTGTGTTCCTTGGCATTTGCCCAAATGAGTGGTAAACATGTCCACACGGAGCCCTGCACAGAGATGTTTAAAGCATCTTCATTCAGAATTGCCAAATTTGGAAGAAACCAAGATGTCCTTCAGTAAGGTGGATGGATGACTGTGGTACATCCAGACAATGGAATATTATTCAGGGCTAAAAGAAATGGACTATTAGGACATGTAAAGATATGGAGGAAGCATAAAGGTATATTACCTAGTAAAAGAAGCCAATCTGAAAGGGCTACATGCTGCATGATTCCAACTACAGGTCATTCCGGAAAAGGCAAAACTCTGTAGACAGTAAAAATCAGAGATTGCCAGGGGTTAGGAGGAAAGGAGGGATGAATAGGTGGAGCACAGAGGATTTTTAAGGCAGTGAAGCCATTCTGTATGATACTACAATGGTAGATACATGTCATTATACATTTGTCAGAACCCATAGATAACAGCAAGAGTGAACCCTAACGTAAACCGTGGACTTTGGGTGATAATGATGTATCCATGTAGGTTCACAGATTTTACTAAATGAACCATTCTGGTGCTGACCGTTGATAGTGGCGGGGGGGGGGGGGGGGGCCGCGGAGGGGTGCTGTGCATGTATAGGAGCAGGGATATATGGGAAGCGTCTGTGCTTTCTGCTCAATTTTGCTACAAAACTAAAACTGTCCTAAAAAGTAAAGTCTTGGGGGCACCTGGGTGGCTTGGTAGGTTAAGCAGCCAACTCTTGGCTTTGGCTCAGGTCATGATCTCGCGGTTTCATGAGTTGGAGCCCCGCGTGGGGCTCTACTGGCGGCACAGAGTCTGTTTGGAATCCTCTCTCTCCCACTCTCTCTGCCTCTCTCCCACTCGCACTGTCTCTCTCTCTCTCTCAAAATAAATAAATAAACTTAAAAAAAATAAAGAAAGTCTTGGGGGGTAAAAAAAAAAGAATAAATAATGCAAGGCAGTCTTACGTGTTGAAGATGCAGGCAAGTCAAACTGCCAAAGATCAGGAGAGCAGGGTCATCAAAGAAAGGCGAGGAGACAGAACTGGGATGGGTCCATGAACCCAGGAAAAATCCCACAAGGAATCCCACCCATCCACTCGCTACTAAGGAGGGGGGGAGGAGGAGGCCCCCTTTCACCAAGAACAAATTTAAAGGGCTATTATCCAAACTGTTTGCATTAAAAAGAGCAATAAACACTCATCTCAATAAAACTCCTTAAATACAAAAATATTTAGTATGCCCAGTCTGGCTCCTCTTGGTGATTTTTTGTTGTTGTTGTTAAATACTCAATGCAGAGTACAATTTACTTCTCCATTAAAAAAAAAAAAAAAAAATCTTTTTTTTTTCCATTCTGTTTTGGTTTGTGGGTTTTTGTTGTCATTTCTTCCTAAAGCGCTGTTTCTTCACATTTGCATCTCCCAGCCTTTTTAATGTGATATTCCATTTAAACTGCCTTTTAATTGTACGTGCTGCCTTGGCAGAACATGACTGATGTACTCGCGTTAATTAGGGCTCCAGTCAGCAGCCCGTGCCAGCTGGAAACTCAGAAACAAGCGTAAATTATTCTGTCATCAATCAGCTCGAAAATGTTTGAATCACTAATTAGTTTGCAATTTGGGTGACAGTTTATCTGACGCAGGCGGTGTCAGAAACTTCAGATCTTAGATGAATAATTTGCCAGGAACAAGCACAGATTCCCTGCTTTTAAATACATGAAGGTTTATCTGCATGTTGAAAGGTGGCTCAGCAGTCTTCATTAACTTCCAACTGGGGCTATGTAAATCAGGAATCAGTGTGAGCCTCTTCAGGCCGAGGTGGCTTAGCAGATGATATTTAGGACAAGAAAGCCTCTTTTTTTCTTCTCCTTTTTTTTTTTATTAATAATTCATAAACTGATAGACAAGGATGTTTGGGCTTTAACAGCTTAAAAAAATCACAATGGTTTTATAAAAAAGAAGCAATCACCCCCCTTTTACATGAAAATTAGTTGTGCTCTATCTTGCTGCTTAACTGATTTATTCTCCTTCACCATCATGTGACTGGAATGTTAAACGGGGGAGTGATTATTAGCCCTTGTCCTTTCGAGAAGGATCGTTATTGGGATTTTATTAAATGGCAGACTTATGTTTCCGTTTAAAGGGAAAGGTAGGTAGACTAGGGTGAGGGCAGGGGGGAAGAGCAAGCAGTAAAAAAGAGAGAAGAGGAATTTTGTCTCAACACCTCGTAAAAATCTGTTATTTATTTAGTTATGGATGCTCCAATGGCCCCCCGTTGTGTGAATCAAGGTTCAGGCCTGTATAATAATTCCTTGCGCTCACTGTTGATGGGAGGGAATGACATCTGTGGGAGACCTTAACGATTCTGGTGTGATTTGGATCTATCTGTGGCGCCATTACCCCGGCATTTAGAAGCCACACACTGCTGTCTGCACAGAAGACCCGGGATAGAGGAGGTTGTCACCTTTCAAGATTCATTTGCAAGAGGTCACATCAGGCCATGCCATTAATTGCAACAGACCTCATGAGCTGGGAGTGGCAAAGGTGACACCTCCACTTGCAGAATGGAGGAGGGGAAGAAAGAAAGTAGGTGAGTTGAGAATATTCTGTGCCGTGTCCAAACTCCATGCCGTTTGCTAGAAGGAAATAAGGTCGATGCCTCCCTGGTTTACTCTTGATCCAACTGACTCCCAGCTCTGCTCTAACCTTGACATCCCAGTGTCTCAGAGATGGAGTTCCTGTCTGGTCCTCATGACTGAGTCTTGCCTTCTTTCTCACTGGCCAAATGGTTTGACCCCCATTTCCCCTGTGAATCAGTTTCCTTCTTGTATTTCCTTCCTAGTACATTTATTCCTTGGCCCTCTTTCCATGAATAGCCTTCCCCAAACTGGATTCCTCCATTCTTTAAGTGGAGTTGCTGCCCTATTCATCACCCAATTTGATGATTAGATGCTTGAACTCCAGTCTTTTTTGGAAAACAAGCCACTGCTAAGCCAACCAATCTTAAATTCTCCTGAGACTCATTTACACAAGTTATCTCTCTTCCTCTTTCTCTCTCTCTCTCTCTCTCTCTCTCTCTCTCTCACACACACACACACACACACACACACTACAGATACATCTAGTATTGATCTCTTATTAATTGTATTATCAACTATGTCCTACCTGTCATTTTTCCCACAACGACCCCTTTCTTAGTTTGAGACCAGTCTTCAGATTGTTGTCCCAGTGTGCTCACCCCTTGAATCACCAATTTCAGGCCTAAATACCATTTGAGGACTTCCAGCTCTTTGGTTCTACCTCGATTCCTCATATTGCCTTGTGCTCTTGGACACAGACATAACTACTATAACTAGGGTGTGCCATTTTGGAGTTTATGTTGTAGTTAACTTTTGCTAGTTAACTTCTGTAGTTATCTTTTGCTGTGCTGCAGTAACAAACAAACCGAATGTCCAACAGGTTACCACAACAAAGGTGAATTTTTCACTTGTGTTACATGTTGGCTGTAGCTCTATTCCATGCCCTCCTTACCTGGAACAAAATCTGAAGGAGAAGCCCCTGTCTGGGGCATGCCAGTCTCAAGACAGAGAGAAGAGAGATGGCAGAACCCATGATGGCTCTCAGAGCCTCTGCTCAAAATTGTCACATGTCACCTCCACACATGTGGAGAACAGACATTACAATCCTTCCACAGAGACAAACCCGATAGAAAAGGGATCTGTGCCTTTTAACAGAAATCAAATCTACCAAAAACTTTCCACAAATGTCCCTAAGTGCCTTCTGGGTTTCCCAGCAATGGCTATTTAGGAGTAAGGATACCTTCCCTTCAGCAGAGGATGCTGAAACTTCACGCATCTCTCATGGTCTCCGTGCACTGGGTAGCTGATTTTTCCATCCATTACTATGATTTTACCATCCATTACCTGACCTTTAATCTAACTATTTTTGGCATCCAAACGGTCTTCTTGATCCCCCACTGATGAACATGTTCTTCAAGCTTGACCCAGAAGAAAAGAGAACAAAGGAGTGGAGGGGAGTTGGGAAGGGCCCCACCTTAACAGCACAGCCACAAAGCTGTCACCAGGCCCTGACACAAACATGCCTCTACACAGGACACCGAGAAATGGGAGGCCCTGTGCCTGCTCATGCTAGCTAGGGGCTGTATGCCTCTTCCTTAAATTCCTGCTGGGTTGACCTCTTGGAATTCATTCTTCCTCGTTGGGGCTTTGATTTATAAGGCCCCAGTCAAGAGAATGTTTTCCTTTCTCCTCAATATCATAATCAAAATGTTGACACACTGCTATCATGTATATGTTGGTGGGCAAACCGTAGCCTTATATTCCAAATAATCTGGCTTCCTGTATTCACAGTTCACTACGTCAAGAATTTAGCATCCTCTTCCATTCCATGTGGTTGTTCCCAAAAACAAAAACCAAAAGATATAGCTGTTAAAACAGCATATGCCAATAATTATTAACTTTAGCCTAGTAACCTTCATTAAAAATTTTATTTTAGTTCACTTTTGCCAAGAACTCAATCTTTTCCATCCGTATAGCTTGACAATATGATTTACCTATCATTTTGATGTTGATTTAGTAAGTTTTCTTCCGTTCAGTTCTTCTCCTTGGTTGACTGCTCTCTGTGCCTAGAGTTTATGTTAACCTATCTTACTTTGAATCCTTAAATCTACATAGAAACTTGCAACAACACTAGCAATAGAGCAAACTATATAACAGACTCCCAGCAAACTTAAACGCTTTCCCTTTCTACACCTTTGCAAGCATCAAATTTTTGAGCACAGATAGAAAATAGTTTTTATCAAGTAAATGTCTGGAGTTCTAAATAAGCAATTGTAATTTCATGGTGTATTAATTTCCTAGGGCTGCCATGACAAAGTACCATGGAGTAGGTGACTTCAAACAACAGAAATTTTTTGTCTCACAGTTTCAGAGGTGAGAAGTCTGACATCAAGATGTTGGCAGGGCAACGTCCCCTCTAAAACCTGTAGAGGAGGACCCTTTCTGGCTTTTTCTAGCTTCTGGTGATTTGCCCCAGTTCTTGGGGTTCTCTGGCTTGTAGCTGCTACATTCAGTCTCTCTCTGTTGTCACATCCTGTGGCTGAGTCTCTTTGTTTCTCCTCCTCTTCTAATGAGGACACCAGGCCATATTGTTTCAGGGCTCATCCTAATGACTTCATCTTAACTTGATTATATCTGCAAAAATTATAAGGTCACATTCACAGGTACCAGTGGTTAGGACTTCAACATATATTCAGGGAGGACACAACTGAACACATAGCACCAGTTAACATAGTTTAGATATTAGATACACTGCCAGTTATCTAAGTTACTGGATTTGAGCCGGTTCCTAATTGAGGAAGATGATGTACCACCTTCTTTGCATGCAAGGTGTCTCTCAGGGAGTTCGTCTGCTTGTGCGCGTGTGTCATTCTCAGGCATTAATTTTTTTTCTCGTTAGTGTTTATTTTTGAGAGAGAGCGAGACAGAGCGCAAGTGGGAGAGAGGCACAGAGAGAGGGAGGCACAGAATCCAAAGCAGGCTCCAGGTTCTGAGCTGTCAGCACAGAGCCTGATGTAGGGTTCGAACTCACCAGCCAGGAGATCATGACCTGAGCTGAAGTCTGACGCTTTACAGACTGAGCCACCCAGGCGCCCTCCAAATATTTCTGTTTCCAGATGAAATACTGTATGCTAAGTGACAGATTTATCAGCTGTTTTTCACATGCGCAGTCTTGCCCCGAATTGCAGATATCCATCCAGCATGTGCTCTAAATAGGTTCCCATTCCTCTTCCTTGAGCAATATCTTAATTCTTGATGGTGTCCCTGGCAAGGCACAATGAATCTGGATGGAAAGAAAAGTATTATTTTGTTTACACATTCATTGTACGTGAGGTATAAATATTGTTGTTTGTTCTTTTCACAAAAATAACATATTAACATTATGGAAAATGTAAAAAGATAAATTCTGAGAATTGTTAAAGAAAAATAAAACATAATAGCCCACCGTCCTCACCCACCTTATTAATAATATTGTATGTAACTCCTTCTACTCTTTATGCATAGATTTGAAAAATAATTATGAACAAATACACATACAAATATGCATTTTTTGAAGTGAGTGGCTTTAAATCCATAGTTAGTTGTGATGAAAGAAATAAGGCCACTGGTTCCTGGTAAGGGGAAAAAGAAAAAGAAAATACCCCATTCATGAACCCCGAGGCTCAAAAATTACGTGATGTGAGTGAACAGTTCAGTTTATAATAGATAAGTAAGTATTAGGTCTTTAGTTTCTAATAGACAATTAAGACAGTAGGTCCACCCACCAAAGTGGTTTAGATAAAAACAGTCTAAATAATGCCAACTTTTGTTCACCTCAGGCACATACATGACAGAAATGAGTTTGATTATGGTTATCACATTAGCCCAAATAATCAGAAGTGTAGAATCCCCCATTTAAATACGTTGCTATATGCTTCCTGCTTTTCTTGAAGACAATGATATGTGATATAGTTCTTAGAGGTAGTAAAATATATGATAGAAATATGGGGCAACATCTTCAGTTTCTTGTTTTTCTCTCTTGTTATGGTTCTCAGCAACTTCAATATACCTTTACTGACAATTCCCCTGACATCTTAGCCTCACAGTCTGCCATCTTCCTCCACCCATTACTGGAATCTCTAAGCCACTAAGTTACTTACTGATGAAGCCATACCTGGAATCCAGTTAATTCTCTCAAAATTCTCTCTACTTCGCTAACTACCACCTCCTTAATTAACTTCTGTCTTGCTCATTCTCTCATACTTAAAAAATGTTCAATTCCTTGAAAATTGTCAGATTTCTTTGCTCACAAATCTCATCTTGACTTCACATTTCTCTATGAATCCTCAATCTTTAGTCATTCACCAACTATTTGTTCCACTTCCTCTACTGAGCGGAAGAATTGAAGAAAGGCAGGAAACTGATTTCTAAATGCAACTAAGCCTTTGTTGTTTAGGGTCTCACGTCAGTGTATTAAGAGATCCCACACTATTTTCATTTTCACATTCTCCAAACCCTCAGCTCCTCCCCAAGATTCACTCCCCGCACCTAGGAAATGGCCACACCTTCAAAGGAAAGGTCAAAACCTTTGTGCTCAGGCAGATCTGGAACCTCCACCTGGTAGCTACATTACCTTGGAGGAAGTCAGTCCGCTTTCTGAAAGCCCTGGGCTACTGTGAAGAAATAAAAAACAAGATTTGTGAAAGGGCATCATGTCTGAACATGCCCGAAAGTGTCAAAGTGAATAGGACCCTAAAACTGATTTTTAGACTGTCACCTATACTCTGTTCGCGTTAAGTCTGGCAAAAGCAGAGTTTGTGACATTCAGACTTTACTCTCGCAGAGACAGAAGGGATAGGAGGTGATGAGAACCAACAACAAACAAGTTGGGTCAACTCAAGTAGCTTCATTTTCTGTCTCTCTTTTGCTTTTACTGGCCTCTTTCCAAGATGACTGGGCCTAGGATTTGTAAAAACCGTTGAAGAGTCAGCAGAGAAGCACATGGTGTGGATCCGGGAGAGGACATATCTGCGTTTTTCAAGCTTGGTTAAGGTTTCTGTGTTCACTTGCTCAAGCTAGGAGGCAGAATTTCATGTCAGCCCATCCAAAGTGAATAAATTCTATATACAATTTACTGATGTATAGTGAGGGCCACACTGAGGTACAGTGAGGCTACAAAACGTGGCTTTGGTGATACCTTCCCATTTGTGTTTGGTGTTCCTCATTGCCAGGTGGCCCTTCCTGCTCCCCTGGCCTCCCTGCCAATTCCATATTCCACCCAAGCCTACCCCCCCACCGCCTGGCCAGTCCATGAGATTCTTTTTCTTATCAAAACTTAGCTGTCCCATGTTCCATTCCTTAGAGACCAAGTGGCAGCCATCCTCTCTAAGAAAGAAATTTTGCCAAAGATTGCCGATACGTTTATGACCTCTGACTCTCCGTCCTATTCCAGCTAATGTATTTTCTTGTTAACCCAATGCTGTGACTCCAGTGCTGAGAATATGGGGCATCTTGACAGAGCACGGGGAGATATTTTTAGACATTCAGCACCCTGTGGCCCTGTTGTGGAGGTGACCATCCTTACAGTTTATGTGAAAGTTTAATCTGCTGTCAACAGCCCATAAATAGCAAACACTGCAGCTATTGATTCAAAACAAAATGAGACACTTGAGTAATCGGAGGGTTAATACATGTTCTGACTCAGCTGGTTCCGTGAGGGGCAGGTTCCATGGACCAAACTGGAACTCACTGCCCTTTCTAAATCAGTCAGATCTCTCTACAGAAATGCAACATAACATCTCCAAATGCTAAGCACCATATAGTTTTTTTTTAGTCCCACCTAAAATAAAAGCCCTTATCCAAACTAACAGAGGAATATGACGATGCTAATAGATGCTGACATCCGCCATGTGGTAGACCCCATGTTAGAGGTCTCCTGCTACTACTCCTGCTACTACTCACAGGTAGGATAATATTTTGGGAGGCCCATTCATTATGTGCCTGGTGTTATTCAAAGCACTTTACTTATAAGAATGCATTTAATGCTCACAATAACCCTCTGAAGTAGATGCTATTATTAACTCCATTTTATAGAAACAGACTCAGAAGTGCACAGCTGGCAAGACTCGAACCAAGAGCATGCAACCCCCCATAGCAATCTGTGAGATGCATGTTATGGTCTCCCCATCTTGCATACGAGGAAACTGAATCTCACAGAAGTGATGCAGTTGGTGGCAGGTAAAGGTCACAGAGATTTGGTCCCAGATCTTTCGGGCTCTGAAGTCTGTCTCTTCTCATCATGTCGTGCTGCCTGCTACTCTGAATTCGTGGACTCCTCCATGAAGAAGCAGCAACTGACAGCCAAATGAATTCCCGTCTACAGTCACACGCAGGAAGGATGAGATCTGGTGTCTCAGCAGGTCTCCCCTACACACAACGGTCTCAGTGAGGAGGGCTAGGAAATAGGGATGGAAGGAAAGGACTTATGAGCTCTAAAAATCTGTATAATCTCCTTGGATTTGGTTTATAACCAATCAAATGTGGAGGAAAAACCATCCTGTCTGTCTCTGAGCTCTGCAGAGAAGGTCTCATTCTCAGCCCTTTCTGAACATTCCATACTTTGCAACACAAAATCCGCCTCCTATTTTCAGGATGCTGTTATTTTGCATGGGATGGTTTGAAAGCTCATCAGTGCTTCTGTGAAGAGCTCTTGATTATGGCCTAGTTCTGGACTAAGAAGAATCCCCTCCCCCACCTGCTGAAAGAGGACTTGTTTCTCCTCTCCATCCCACCTCTGACGAGAAGGGTTTCTGACATCAAGGAAATCCTTGCAAACAGGTGTTAATGTCCTGCAGTGGTATGATAAGTAATAAAGAGGAAGAAAGGAAGGTTAAAGATGATTATGAAGGATGTGGCCACTTGGACGACAGTGGATACATGGACAGGTTGGATAGAAATATAAAAGCAGTATAACTTGTAGCAGTTTGACCATTAGATAAGAATTTTGTGCTGCAAAGGAAAGCTCTAGAAATGTTAGATTCACTCACTTTTTAAAGAGTTTGATATTTACATAGTGTTAAAGATATTCCAAACACATAGAAAGACTCAATAAATTACTGTTGAAGGAATGGATTAATACAGTTACTAAAAGGGGACAATGCCATCTGTAAAAATTTTTTTTTAAAAGGCAGACAATAAAATGCTTTAACATTCATGATTTCACTTTATATGTTGGGAAAAGCTTGTTTTAAGATATTCATTTCCTTTCACTGCTGCTTTGGTAGCCTTTCTCCCCTTATGAATAATGCTAATACGTTGTATAAAAACTACATGTTGTTAAGTATACTTTATTGAGACTGTAACTGCGGCATTCTTGAAGATTTTCTCTTCCCCCAAATGAAAAAGTTAGCTTTGGCTATTCCAAAATGACTACAGAAGCAGGCAAGAAAAGGGGACCATGATCCATCATTCAGTCTATTCTCTTCACCTTGGACCTCATGAAAGGAAGGAAGGAAGGAAGGAAGGAAGGAAGGAAGGAAGGAAGGAAGGAGGACCAGCCATGGTAACACTGTCTGTTTTACATTCTGTTCAGGCTGTTTATCCAAAGGAAGCTGTCAGCCTTGACTGCCAAGTTGAGGTTGGATTAATCCCCCACCAGTGGATACAGATAGCAGAGAAGAACCTGCTGAAACAGAGTGTATTGGGGAGGGAGGAGTAACTCTTGGCAACTGAGGTCTTTAGTAACATGGAGATTTCATAGAAAGAGTCTTTAGTAGGAAGGCAGCCAGAAGATAGAGTGAAATTAGGGCAGAGTCTGGGAACGGGGATGATACAAGCAGTGGAAGCAACAATCGGAGATCGATTGTAAGCATTTTGGGTGACATGGGGTTCTTCTGATGAGGAGGTGATACTGTAATGAGCAGTATAGTTGAGTGACTCTGATTCCCAATGAAGTTAATGTCTAAAAACAAATTAAGGAGAAAAAGAACTAGGGGCTCCTGGGTGGCTCAGTTGGTTAAGCATCTGACTCTGGATTTCGGCTCAGGTCATGTTCTCACCGTTGGTGAGTTTGAGCCCTGCATCACCTGCTTACTATCCTTCCTTCCTCTCTCTCTCTCTCTCTCTCTCCACCTCTCCCACTCACTCTCTCTCAAAAAATAATAAATTAACTTAAAAAAAAAAAAAAGCAACTCATGCTTAAAAAAAAAAAAAAAAAGGAGAAAGAGAACTAGACTGACCAGGAGCCATTCAGACAAACTGGGTGGCACTAGGGAAGACTCAGTGTCCAGGGTGTCAATGAACCAGAGAAAGGGGTGTGAGTCATCTAATCTGGCATCAAAGAAATGCAGGCACAAGGGATCCCACAGAAAGCCCATGCTTCCAATGAGGGTGGAGATACCTGGTGTCTCTGTTTCTGAGCTTGGAGAGACTAAGATTGTCCCCAAACTTCTCAGGCCCAGAGAAAGAAGATAATCAAGGCCATAGGCTGCCTGAGAGTCCTGGTAGGTTCCAGGAAGGGAGGTGAAGGTCTGGGGCAGATTGGAGGCTGGAGAATATAAATAACTAAAGATTTAGTATTTATTCACTTAGTGAGAATTTATCAAAGCCCTACTACTGCCGAACCCTTGGCCCTGTGCTTAGTCTCCAGCTGTGGACAAAAGGGGTGAGTGGAATGCCAGACAGAAGAGCAATGTCAGAATTTAGGGTATAGAGGCTGTACTGTGGTGGAGTGCAGGGCTAGAGATTACTCAGTTTCACTGGGGTGAGGTAGATTCAGAAAACTGAGCTGAGAGACAGCCAAAGGCCAGGTAATGACGAGCTTCCTAAAGATGTTAGAGAGGATGTTCATTTATGCAATTCAGCCCCCCTCGGTACATTCAAAGTAGGAATCCAGAGGGTCGAAATCCCATCCTGTAGTGTGTGAACACAGCTCAAGTTTTAGTGTCGAGAAGAGCTGGTTTCCATCCTGGCTCTGCCACATCCTGGGTGGAAGATGAATCATACCTCAAATGCCCAGAGCCTCAATTTTTCATTTTGTCAAGTAGGAATTCTATTCCTATCTTGCGTAGTGGTTTCTAGAATTCGAGCGGTCAGCACGTGGAAAGGGAAGCCATCCGTCCGGGGAGGAACATCCGGTAAATAGAGATAATGATTCATTCTGATTTCTTGTACTATTCTTAATATTATACAACACTGTTCCAATTTCTCAGGAAGGAAGGATAATGGACAAAGGAAAAGAAGACAGATTTAAAGCCTCTTCTCTAATGTGCCGCTAACAGTGTGAACCAAGGTCCAGAGCAAGGCGGTTTCCTATCTGTAAAATAGGGGCAATAACACTTGATTCCTCACTTCCAGGCATGTTGTAAAGTTTAATTAGATGTTATCCATAAAGTACTATGAACTTCTTAGAGGCAGGCGGCATATAAATACAAATTACAGAGCTCTTAGCATTCATCTTCCATCTCTTGATTTATCTACCAGGCCTCTGTAACTCGGAACTTTGGCATTTTCTCCTCAGACGTGCCTGATGTTTCTTACAGGAAGAGACAGGGTCTTGTTCTTTCCCCTTATCTCTGAATGTCTGGTGCTTTGAGTGTCACTCTGCCTCCCCCTGGTCACTCATTTATTACATCCTCTGATGGATTTCCTTCCTCACTCGTGTACTTTGGTGGGAAGATGTTTCTGACCACAGAGACAGCTTGATCTGCCTTAGTAGTCTCCTGAACTTTCAACTTTAAATTTTAATGGGCATCCGTGGGATTCTAGTCAAGGCAAGGTAGATTATTGGTTGTTTGGCCCTGATGTGTATGCATGGCTCTAAATCTTTTAGAGCCCCTTAGTTCAAAAGTGACTGGTAAGTCATTAGGATTGAGAGGGTGCCCTTCTGAACTAAAGACCAATTTCTAACCTGTTCAGGTCACTTGCAGCCTAATGTTTTAGACCTGTCATTTCTGCCCAGTTTTATTTTTATTTTTATATACAATTAAGCAAGACCACTGCTATCACTTGGCTTTCTTTCTGCGAGGACAAAACTAAGAGTGATGTGGCCCTGTAGGACAGCTGATACCTTTGAATGGTTTCCAGCTCCTGTCACTCTGCAAATGAAATTCATTGTTTTCTTGCTAACTGCAAAAACGGAATGAATGTTATTAATAGTTAATGAGGAATTTTGAATTTTAATGAAACTCAACAGTGGGATTTTTCAAGGTTGGACTCAAGTATTAATCTCACTGGTAGTTTTAGTGTTTACAACAGGTACCTGACGTATGTTGCAAAGCACAACTATATTGAATAAACAGACAGAATACTTTTTTACAAGGAGTGAGAAGGGATCAAACAATTTCAATGTATCCTAGAAGGTTTCAAAAAAAAAAATCAGTAAGATGCCATATGGATGTCATTTCTACTGAAATTTAGTTGGAGCACAAGAAATATGATCTAAAGTCTGGGGAGCAAGCTAGGGGAATGGATTTGAAGAGGGGCTTGCAAGATTGCACCATTGTATCCATAATATTTAATTTTTTTAAGAAAAGAGGATCCCAAGCAAATAAGGCAAAATGCTAAGATTTTGTCAGCGGTGAACGCATGGCTATTCATTGTATTACTCTATTCTTGTCTATGTTTAAAATAAAAATACAGTTTTGCAGTAACTCACAATACTTGTAATTCTGAAAAAGAATAGAATTATACATGTAAATTGGTTTCCACCTTAGGGAAGCCTCAGGACTGTAGTCAAGGACCTTGCAGGCTTTCTTTGCTAGTAGCATTTGTGGATGAAAAGCTGACACTGAACATAGAAGCAAAAGCCTTACCTTGGTTTTGAGGGTGCCATTCAGGAGATAGCTCTATAATTATCGACAACTAAAACAGAAATTTACATTTGTCCTTGTCACACTTTATCTTATGGGTCCACAAATAGAACCTGAGGTTTTTTTTTTAATTGAAATAAAATTGCTATAGAACATTACATATGTGTTAGGTGCACAACATTTAAATTCGATGTTTGTATACACTACAAAGTGATCACCACCGTAAGTCGAGTTGCCATCATTCACCATACACTTCAGCCATTTCATCCAACACCCCCTTACCCCCGTCCCTCTGTAGCCACCAATCTGTTCTCTGTATCTATGAGTTTTGTTTTGTTTGTTTTGTTTTTTAGGTTCCATATACAAGTGAAACCGTGCAGTATTTTTTTCTCTATTATTTCACTTAGCATAATACCCTCTAGGTTCATCTATGTTGCTCCAAATGGCAAGATTTCCTTCATTTTTATGACTGAGTAGTATTCCATGGTATGGAATACACACACACACACACACACACACACACACATACACACACACACACACCATATATATATAGTTCTAATAGCTGTGTTGCCAATAATTTTAGAGCTAGCTCCTGAATGGCAGTCTCAAAACCATATATATATATATGTATATGTACATATACTACATATATATACATGTGTGTGAGTATATATATATATATATATAGAGAGAGAGAAAGATATATATATATATATATATATATATATATATATATATATATATATACACACACACACACACACACACACACACACTGTTTTCCACAGTGGCTGCACCAATTTACATTCCTGCCAACAATGTATGTGGGTTCCCTTTTTTTCTATATCCTCACCAACATCTGTTATCTCTGGACTTTTTTAAAAAGTTTATTTATTTTTGAGAGTGAGAGAGCAGAGGAGGGGCAGAGAGAGAGGGAGAGAGGAATCCCAGGCAGGCTCTGCACTGTCAGCATGGAGCCTGATGTGGGGCTTGAACCCATGAACTGTGAGATCATGACCTGAGCTGAAACCAAGAGTCAGACACTTAACCAACTGAGCCACCCAGGCGCCCCATCTCTGGACTTTTTGATAATAGCTCTTGTAGCAGGTTTGAGGTGATATTTGACTATGGTTTTGATTTGTAATTCCCTGATAATTAGTGATGTTGAACATCTTTTCATGTGCCTGTTGGCCATCTCTATATCTTCTTTGGAAAAATATCTATTCAGATCCTCTGCCTATTTTTTTTTTCCAGTTGTATGAGTTCTCTTTATATTTTGGATATTAATCCCATATTGGATCTATGATTTGCAAATATCTTGCCCCATTCAGTAAGCTGCCTTCTTGTTTTGTTGATGATTTCCTTTGCCAAGGAGAAGCTTTGTATTTTGATGTAGTCCCACATGTTTATTTTTGCTTTTGGAGTCAAATCCAAAACAAACAAACAAATAAACAAACAAACAAACTTTCTGAGATACTGACACTGAGCTTATCACCTGTTTTCTTCTAGGAGTTTTATGGTTTCAGGTCTTACATTCAAATCTTTAAACCATTATGAATCGATTTTTGTCAGAAATGGTGTCAGATAGTGATCTAGTTTCATTCTTTTGCATGTGGCTATCCAGAGCCTGCTTCAGATCCTCTCTCCCCCTCTCTCTGCCCTTTCCCTGCTCTCTCTCTCTCTCTCTCTGTCTCTCAAAAACAAATAAGCATAAAAAAATACAACAGATTTCTGTACAGTGGTTTTCTATCCTTCAACTTTATTGAATTGATTTATTAGTTCTAAGAGCTGTTTGGTGGCATCTTTAAGGTTTTTTTTAGATATAGTATCATGTCATCTGCAAGTGTTGAAACTTATACTTCTTTTTTGATTTGGATGCTTTTTTTTCTTTCTTGCTTAGTTGCTCTGGCTAGGATTTCTGCTACTATGTAGAAAAAAAGTGGCAAGGGAGAACATCCTTGTAATGTTCCTGATTGTAGAGGAAAAGCTGTCAGTATTTTACCATTGAATATGATGTTTGCTCTAGGTTTTTCATATTATATTGAAATATCTTCCCTCTATACCCACTTTGCTGAGAATTTTTATCATAAATGAACGCAAATTTTATCAACTACTTTTTCTTCAGTTTTTGAGGTGATCATATGATTTTTATCCTTCATTTTGTTTATGTTATACAATGTTGATTGATTTACAGATGTTAAACCATTTTCATCCCTGGAATAAATCCCACTTGGTCATGGAATACGAGACTTTTAAAGTATTGTTGAATTCAGTGTGCTAATATTTTGTTGAGGACTTTTGCATCTATGATCATTAGGGATATTGGACTTTAATTTTCTCTTTGTATGTGTGGTGTCCTTATCTGTTTTGGTATCAGAGTAATGCTGGTCCCACAAAATGAGTGGAAATTATCCCTCCTCTTCAGTTTTTTGGAAGTTTGAGAAGGATAAGTATTAAATCTTCTTTGAAAGTTTGGCAGAATTCACCAGTAAAGACATTGGCCCTGGACTTTTGTTTGTTGAAAGGTTTTGATTACTGATCTTAATCTCTCCTTGTTGATAATTGGTCTATTTAGATGTTCTATTTCTTCATGATTCAGCCTTGGAAAATTGTATGTTTCTAATAATTTGTTCATTTCTTCTGAGTTGTCCCATTTGTTGGCATATAATTGTTTGTAGCAGTCTCTTATGATCCTCTGTATTTCTGTGATATCGGTTATAACTTGTCCTTTTTCATTTCAGATTTTATATATCTGAGCCCTCTTTTTTCTTGGTGAATCTAGCTAAAGGTTTGTCAATTTTGGTTATTTTTCCAAAGAACCAGCTCTCAGCTTCGTTGATGTTTTCTATTGTCTTTTTAGTGTCTATTTTATTTATTTCCACTCTGATCTTTATTATTTCCTTTCTTCTACTAACTTTGATCTGCACTTGTTTTTCTTCTTCTAGTTCCTTTAGGTAAAGAGTTAGATCATTTGAGATTTTTCTTGTTTGTTAAGATAGCTCTGTATCACTATACACTTTCCTCTTAAAAGTGCATTTGAAGCATCCCATAGATATTGGACTGTTGTATTTCCATTTTCATTTGTCTCCAGGTATTTTTTATTTCTCCTTTCATTCCTTCATCGATACATTTGTAGTTCAGTAGCATGTTGTTTAATCTCCACATAATGATGATTTTTCTGGTTTCTTCCTGTAATTGATTTCTATTTTCATTTTCATAGAAATCAATTACAAGAAGAAACCTGGAAAAATCATCATTATGTGGAGATTAAACAATGTGCTACTGAACTACAAATGTATCAATGAAGGAATCAAAGGAGAAATTGTGTCCAAAAAGAAGCTTGATATGATTTCAGCTTTTTTTAATTTATTGAGACTTTTTTTGTGGCCCAACATGGGGTCTATCCTGGAGAATGTTCCATGTGCACTAGAGAAAAATGTGTGTTCTACTGCTTTTGGATGGGATATTCTGTATATATCTATTAAGTCTATCCAGTGCAATGTATTGTTTAAGGCCAATGTTTCCTTATTGATTTTCTGTCTGAATTATCTATCCACTGGTATAAGTGGGGTATTAAAAACCCCTAGAATTATTTATTGGCTATATGTTTTCCTTTTAGCCTTTTAGGTCTGTTAATATTTGCTTTCTATATTTAGGTAGTTTTATGTTTGGTGCATAAATATTTGCAAATGTTATATCCTCTTGTTCAATTGATGCTTTTATTATTATGTAATGCCCTTCTTTGTATTTATTAGGGTCTTTATTTTAAATTTTTTTTTAACGTTTATTTATTTTTGAGACAGAGAGAGACAGAGCATGAACAGGGGAGGGTCAGAGAGAGGGAGACACAGAATCTGAAACAGGCTCCAGGCTCCGAGCTGTCAGCACAGAGCCTGACACGGGGCTCGAACTCACGGACCGCGAGATTGTGACCTGAGCCGAAGTCGGCCACTCAACCGACTGAGCCACCCAGGCGCCCCAGGGTCTTTATTTTAAAGTCCATTTTGTCCAACATAAGTATAGCTACAGTAGCTTTCTTTTTTTTAATATGAAATTTATTGTCAAATTGGTTTCCATACAACACCCAGTGCTCATCCCAACAGATGAGTAGCTTTCTTTTCACTTCCATTTGCATGTAGTATCTTTTTCTGTCTCTTCACTTTCAGCCTGTCTCTGTCCTTATATCTGAAACGAGTCTCCTGTAGGCCACATAAGAGATTTTGTTTTTTTATCCATTGAACCACTGTATATATTTTGATTGGAGAATTCAGTCCATTTATATTTAATTTTTTTAATGTTTATTTATTTTTGAGAGATAGACAGACAGACAGAGCACAAGCAGGGAAGGACAGATAGGGAGACACAGAATCCAAAGCAGGCTCCAGGCACTGAGCTGTCAGCACAGAGCCTGACATGGGGCTCGAACTCACAAGCCGTGGGATCATGACCTGAGCTAAATTCAGATGCTCAATCGACTGAGCCACCCAGGCACCTCAGGTCCATTTTTATTTAAGGTAATTATTTATAAGTATGTACTTATTGCCACTTTGTTGATTGTTTTCTGGATGTTTTTGTACTTCCTCTCTTCCTTTCTTCTCATCTTGCTCTCTTCCCTTGTGGTTTGGTGATTTAATGTAGTGTTATGTTTAAAATACTTTCTCATTGTTTTTGTGTATAGTCTATAGATTTTTGCTTTGCGATTATCGCAAAGTTCATATATAATATCCTATACATGTAACAGTCTATTTTAAATTGATGGTGTCTTAAGTTTGAGTGCATTCTAAAAACTCCACATTCCCTTTTGCCATATGTTCTGTTTTTGATGTGATACTTTACATCTTTTTTGTGTATCTCTTAACTAATTATTATAATTATATTTAATTTTATTACAATTGTCTTCTAGCCTTCATATTAGCTTTACAAGTGGTTAATCCACTACCTTTACTGTATATTTGCATTTACCAGTGAAATTTTTACTTTTGTATGTTTTCTTGTTAATGCCTTTTCTTTTCATCTTAAAGAAATCCTTTTAACATTTCTTATCAGGCTGATTTAGTGATGCTGAACTTCTTCACTTTTTGCTTGCCTGGAAAACTCTTCATCTAACCTTCAGTTCTGAATGATAAGCTTGCCAGATAGAATATTCTTGGTTGGGAGTTTTTTTCCTTTTAGCATTTTGAATATATTATACCTCTCCCTTTTGGCCTGCAAAGTTTCTGCTGAAAAATCAGCTGATACTCTTTTGGAGGTTCTCCTGTGTGTAACAAGTTGTTCTTCTCTTGCTACTTTAAGCATTCTCTCTGTATCTTTAACTTTTCACATTTTAAATTTTTTTTTAACGTTTTTATTTATTTTTGAGACAGGGAGAGACAGAGCATGAATGGGGGAGGGTCAGAGAGAGAGGGAGACACAGAATCTGTAACAGGCTCCAGGCTCTGAGCTGTCAGCACAGAGCCCGACGCAGGGCTCGAACTCACGGACTGTGAGATCATGACCTGAGCTGAAGTCGGCCGCTTAACCAACTGAGCCACCCAGGCGCCCCTAACTTTTCACATTTTAATTGTAATGTGTCTTGGTGTGGATCTCACTGGGCTCATCTTATTTAGAACTCTCTGTGCTTCTTGTATTTGGACATGTATTTGGACATGTATTTGGACATGTATTTCCTTACCCAAGTTAGGGAAGTTTTCAGCCATTATTTCTTCCAGTAATTTTCCTATCTCTTTCTCCCTCTCCTTTTCCTCTGGGACCCTGGTAATGTGCATGTTATTCTACTTGATATTGTAACACAGTTCTCTTAGCCTATCCTCATTTGAAAAGATTATTTTTTTCTTTTTGCTGCTCTGATTGGGTGAGTACCATACCCTATCTGGTTGTCTATCTTCCATGTCACTAATCTGTTCTTCTACTTTATCTAGTCTGCTGTTGAACCCCTCTAGTGTATTTTTTAGTTCAGCTATTGTGTTCTCCAGCTCTGTGGCCTGACTGGTACTTTCTTATTTTCTGTCTCTTTGTTGAAGTTCTCACTGTGCTCATCCATTCTTCTTCCAAGTTCAGTGAGCACCTTTATGACTATTACATTGAACTCTTCATCAGATAGATTACTTATCTGCATTTTCTAGGGATTTGCCTCGTTCTTTTTTAAAAAGACAAACAAAAGAGGTCTCTTCATTTTGCTTGACTCTCTAAGTGTTTTTTTTTTTAATTTTTTTAATGTTCATTTTTTTTGAGAGACAGAGAGACAAAGCATGGGGAAGGGGCAGAGAGAGAGGGAGACATAGAATCTGAAGCAGGCTCCAGGCTCTGAGCTGTCAGCAGAGCCCAATGTGGGGCTCGAACTCATGAGCTGTGAGATCACGACCTGAGCCAAAGTCAGATGCTTAACCAACTGACCCACCCAGGTGCCCCTAAGGTTTGTTTTCATGTATTAGGTGAAATGGCTACCTATCCCAGTCTTGAGAGAGTAGCCTTATGTAGGAGATCAACCTTATTGTTCAACCTTGCCCTAGCTTTTGATTGTTTCACAAACTTTTGCGATTGTCTAAGAAAGCTGATTTGTTCTTGATAGGTCCCAATTGAGGATGTGCCAAGACCTGTAATTGTAAACCAGATTCTCAGGCAGCAGGCTTTACATATGTACACATACAGTCTTATGGGTCTATAATCAGTAAACCCTAGTGACTTCCAGACCAGGAGATCTGTAGGTGTCCCCTGGATGACAGTTGTAAAAATTGTGACTTTAGCTGTGTATTTGAGATGCTTTCTGGGTGGTATCAGTGATCTATGTGGTGTCTAAGGGAAGGCACTAATATAGCTTCTTGCCCATGTTCCCTGGGGGTGCCTCTGTTGCCTCTAGATGTGTGGGGAAACTGAACCATGCCCCTTAGCCTGAAGCACCAGGAAAGAAAATAGGCCTTTTTCATATGAAGACTGAAGTGTGTTTCATCCTGCTGTTTGTATAGTGCCCTGGGGGTGGTAGCCTACCAAGGACTCTCCTATTATTTCAGACCCCTGGGGCCCAGAAATGCACTCTCTCCCCTGTGCTCCCACAGAGCCAGGCACTCAAGGGGCATCCCCCTGTGTTGGTTATGTGTGCCTGTCAGCTGGAGGGGGGCAGGCCTTGGCTGCAGACATAGGGGCAGGGCAGGGCATGCCCACCAGAGCTAGCAGGCTGGTGTAGGGGTGGGGGAGGGCGGTGAAAATGGTAACGTCCAAGACCTGCATGAACAAGGCAGAAGGAGAATGCAAAAATGGCAACCACCAGTGACTTCATCTCTGGGAACAGTCCCAACAGATTCCTGGCTCTCCAGCAGATGCTTTGATACTAACAAATTAAGTCTCCTTTGCATATGGTCTAGGCACTTTTTGTGTTGGGTCCCTAGACAAGTGGGTTTCTGTGTGAGCCCATTAGGAGTGGATTTTCTGTTCCTTATAGCCCTGTGGTTGTCCTGAAAGTGAGCTTGGTTTTTAAGACCAGATACTTTGGAAGTTCATCTCGTCTCTGGTACAGGTCTCAAGCACTGAGATGCCTGATGTGGGCCATGAACCACCCCCCCCTCCCCCGCTCCTAAGACACCAGCCCCATATTATGAGATCCTTCCTGACCAGGTTGTGGCCCCTGGGACAGAGTTCTTGTGACACCACGTCTCCACCTTTCCTGCCAGTCTGGGTATGGTCCTTCTATCCTCTGTTGTGGAGGTGCTGTCCAGCTAGCTTTCAGGTCCTTTTCAGCAGGTTCTTATGTAGCTATAGATTTGTTATGTATATGGGAGGAGGTGAGCTCAGGACTTTTCTGCCCTGCTATCTTATACCACTCTCCTTGAAGTAGTTCTCTAAAAAGCATTTGTTGTTTTTATAAAATTTTTTAAAAACAAGCAATGTAGAAAAAAGAAAGCAGTAAATCACTGAAAATGCCACCCTTCAAAAATAGAAACATTATTCAGATACCTTTGCATTCACACATTGAAACAAAAATAAATGAATGTTCAAGAGGATGTGAAAAATTTTAGTTAACATTAAACATGTTTTAATTTTAAAAACATTAAATTTAATATTATTCTAACAGAAAAAAAGAAACTATTACAATAAAACTGAAGGTGGGGCGCCTGGGTGGCGCAGTCGGTTAAGCGTCCGACTTCAGCCAGGTCACGATCTCGCGGTCCGTGAGTTCGAGCCCCGCGTCGGGCTCTGGGCTGATGGCTCAGAGCCTGGAGCCTGTTTCCATTCTGTGTCTTCCTCTCTCTCTGCCCCTCGCCCGTTCATGCTCTGTCTCTCTCTGTCCCAAAAATAAATAAATGTTGAAAAAAAAAATTAAAAAAAAATAAAATAAAATAAAATAAATAAATAAATAAATAAATAAAAATAAAACTGAAGGAATCACTAAACTTCAGATAAATGAGACTTCTCCCCAAGAGATTTAATTCAATGCTATTGTTCTAGCTCAAAAAGCAGACTGTGGTCTTCTGGGTTCTGGTCTGGCATGTGAGGAGCTGAGAAGTCACCACTTTGTCCTAACAAGTAAGAAAATGAACGAACTGAAAAATCAGCAACCCTTCTTAGATTTGTCAGAGAAGTGAGTCCCAGAGCAAACCACAGCCCCCATAACTGAAGAGACAGAGAGACAAGCAGATATAGAGAATCACAGCTTATGGGAGTAGAAACCCAGAGACCAGAAATATCTGCAGGAAGCAATATTAGGGTAGAAAAACCTGAACTGTAATTGACAAAATTCTGGAGGTTCCGTGTGAACAAGTCTGAGAGAGAAAACCTCCAGGGGGACCCCAAGTCTCACGCTTTTGTGAGTTTTACTTCCAGGAGCTTCACTAAGTTCTCACAGTGAAGAGCAGAGAAAAATCCCCTCCGGCTTCCTTCAGGCAGAGGGAGGAAAGTGACCATCCCGAAACGTATCAGAGCATTTTGTTCTTATCAAGCTTTGACCACAGGAGAAACCATTTTATCAGAGCCTAGCGTATTGGGGCTTCTCAGGGTTCAACCAATCTGGGAAGGAGAAAATACCCAACTGCGGATTCCTCTAACCATCCTGTCCTGCCAAAGCGAGGTGAAAAATGAAAAGCACTGGTAAAGCTCACACCCCAAGGACACAGGCTCACTCAAACACTGAGACCTGAACATAGCCTGTGGAACACTTCCCTCCCTACCCTTCACACCTGACCCTCACATTATCAAAGGCCTACTTACCTCAGTTTCTTTTCTCTAGTGCATCATGTCCACTATCAACAAAAAGTTACAAAGCTCCCTAGAAGGCAAAAACTACAGTTTGAAGAGACAGAGAACAATAGAACAAGACCAAGGTGTGGCAGGGATGTTGGAATGATCAGATCATAAATATAAAACAATTATGATGGAGATGCTAAAGGCTCTAATGGAAAAGTGGGTAGTGTATAAGAACAGATGGGTAATGTTAGCCGAGGAATGGAAATTCTAAATAATCCAAAAGAAATGCTAGACATAAAAAGCAATGTAACAGAAATGAAGAGTGCCTTTGGTGGGCTTATTAGTAGTCTGGACAGAGCTGAACAAAGAATCTCTGAACTTGCAATATGTCAACAGAAACTTCCAAAAGTGAACAGCAGAGAGAAAAAAAGACTAGGGGGAAAAAAACAGAACAGAATGTTCAAAAACTGTGGGATAACTACAAAAGGATAACAAGTGCAAAATGGAAATAATAGAGTGAGAAGAAAGAGAAAAGAACAGAAGAAATATTCAAAGCAAATAACGATTGAGCGTTTCCCCCAAATTCAAGTCAGATACAATGCAACAGGTCCAGGAAGCTCAAAGAACACTAAACAGGATAAATGCCCAAAACAAAATAAAACAAAACAAAAACAAAAACAACCCCCCCAAAAAAACTCTACACCTTAGCACATCATTTTCAAATTACAAGAAATCAAAGAAAAAGAAGATAAATCCTGAAAGAAGCCAGAGCAAAACAACTTACCCACAGAAGAACAAAAATAAGAATTATATCTGACTGCTCCTCAGAAACCATGCAAGCAAGAAGAGAGCAGAGCAAAATATTTAAATTGTTAAGACAAAAAAAAACACACCAACCTAGACGTCTATACCATGTGGAATAAGTAAAGGAGAAAAAAGTAAAGGAGAAAACTGTCTCAGACAAACAAAACTTGAGGAAATTTGTTGCCAGTAGACCTTCCTTACAAGATGGGTTTAAAAAGTTCTTCAGAGACGAGCGCCTGGGTGGCTCAGTTGGTTGAGCATCCAACTTTGTCTCAGATCACCATCTCACGGTTCATGGGTTTGAGCCCTGCATCAGGCTCTGTGCTGAAAGCTCAGAGCCCGAACCCTACTTTGGCTCTGTGTCTCCCTGTCTCTCTCTGCCCCTCCCCCACTCATGCTCTACCTGTCTCTGTCTCAAAAGTAAAGAAAACATTTAAAAAAATTTTTTAAAATCTTCAGAGAAGGAAAACGATATAGGTCAGAAACTCAGATCTACATAACGAAAGGAAGAGCATAGGATAATGAATAAGTGAAGGTAAAGTAAGAAATTACTTTGTTTACTCTTAACTGATCTAACAGACAACAGTTTGCTCAAAATAATGATAGCAATGATGTATTCAATTATGTATGCTTTTATATGACATGTATTTGTGTGTATATATTATGTGTATGCCTCTGTATGCTTAGGTATAAGTGAAATCAATGACAGTAATGATACAAGAGATGAAAGGAAGGAAATAGGAATATTTTGTTATTATAAGGTACTTGAATTACTTATGAAGTGGTATATAGTGTTACTTGAAAAGGGACTTGGATTGGTTATAAATGTATTTTAAAAACAAGACAAAACAAAACAAAACCAGAATAGCCAACCCAACATTGAAGGAGAAAAGCAAAATTGAAAAACTGACACCATCTGACTTCAAGATCTACTATAAACTACACTAACCCACACAGTGCAGTACTGGTGAAACAATAGACAGATTGATCAATGGAACAAGATAGATAGCCCAGAAATAGACCCACATAAATAGATCAGACTGATCTTTGACAAAAGAGCAAAATTAACACAATGGAGGTAAGAGTGGTCTCTTCAACAAATGCTGCTAACAGCTGGACATCTACATGAAAAAAAGAAAGAAAGGAAGAAAGGAAGGAAGGAAGGAAGGAAGGAAGGAAGAAAGAAAGAAAGAAAGAAAGAAAGAAAGAAAGAAAGAAAGAAAGAAAGAAAGAATCTAGACACAGATCTTGTACTCTTTACAAAATAATAATAATAATGATAATAATAATAATAATAATAACTCCAAGCGGATCTTAGACCTAAATGTAAAATGCAAAACTATAAAATTCCTGTAAGATAACATAGGAGAAAGTCTAGACTACTTTGGATATGACAATGAGTTTTTACCTACAGCACCGAAAGCATGGCCCATGAAAGAAAGAATCAATAATCTGGACTCCACTATAATTCAAAACTTCTTCTCTGAAAACAACGTCAAGAGAATGAGAAGAGAAGCCACAGACTGGAAGGAAATATTTGCAAAAGACACATCTGAAAAAAAAGACTTCTATCCAAAATGTACAAAGAACTCAGAATTCAAAAATAAAAGACACGAACAACCTGATTAAAAAATGGGCAAAAGACCTGGAGAGATGTCTCACCAAAAAAGATACATATATAGCAAATGTATTTAAAGATGCTCCACATAATTTGTTATTAGAGAATTGAAAATTAAAGCAATGAGGTATAACTAATAAAATGCTCCGAATCTAAAACATTGATACCAAATGCTGATGTGGAGAGAGTAATAGAAACTCTCATTCGTTGCTGGTTGGAATGCAAAACGGTAGAGCCACTTTGGGAGACAGTTTGGCAGTTTCTTACAAAACTAGACACACTCTTCTAGGATTCAGTAATCATACTCCTTGGTATTTGCCCAAATGTGTTCAAAACCACGTCCACACAAAAGTTTTGCATGTGGAGGTTTATAGCAGCTTTATTCATAATTGCCAAAACTTGGAAGCAAGCAAGATGTCCTTCAGCAGGTGAATGGCTATCCACACAATAGAATATTATTTAGCGCTGAAAAAAAAATGAGCTGCCACATAAAGGAATCTTAAATGCATATTACTAAATACCATCAACTGAAAATTTGTGTCCCTCCAAAATTCATATGTTGAAATCCTAACTCCCAAGGGATGGTATTGGGAGGTGGGTTTGGGGGGGAGATCTGAGGGTAGAGCCCTCGTGAATTCGATTAGTGCCCTTACAAAAGAGGCCCAAGAGGGGCCATCGTGTGAGGTTACAGAGAAAAGACAGTCTGTGAACAACAATTGTGTCCTCATCAGATATCAAATCTATGGACACCTTGATCTTCCCAGCTGGACTTCCCAGCCTCCAGAACTGTGAGAAATAAATATTTCTATTTATAATGCCCACCTTGTATATTATTTTTATTATAGTAGTCTGACAGACTAAAACACTAAGTAAAAGAAAACAATCTATAAAGTCAACATATTGTATGATTCCAACTATAGGACAGCCTGAAAAGGGCAAAACTATGGAGACAATAAAAAGATCAGTGGTTACTAAGTGATAGAGGGAGCAGGAGGAAGGGAGGAATAGGCAGAGCATAGATGTTAAGGGCAGTGAAACGATTCTGTATGATACTACAATAGTGGATACATGTCATTACATATTTGTCAAAACAATAGAATGTCAGAGTGAACTCTAATGTAAACTATGTACTTTGGGTGATAATGATATGTCAGTGTAGGCTCATCGATTTTAACAAATATATCACTGTGGGGAGGGATGTTGATAGTGGGGAAGGTGGTACATGCAAAGGGACAGGGGGTAAATGGGAAGTGTACTTCCCACCCAATTTTTCTATGAACTGACAACTCCTCTAGAAAATAAAGTCAATTTCTTTAAAAAAAATTTGTGGGAGGGGCGCCTGGTTGGCTCAGTTGGTTGAGCGTCCGACTTCGGCTCAGGTCATGATCTCACTGTCCGTGAGTTCGAGCCCCACGACAAGCTCTGTGCTGACAGCTCAGAGCCTGGAACCTATTTCAGATTCTGTGTCTCCCTCTCTCTCTGCCCCTCCCCTACTCATTCTCTCTCTCTCTCTCTCTCTCTCTCTCTGCAAAAATAAATAAACTTAAAAAAATTGTGGGAAAACACTACAAAGTTAGAATCATTATGCTTTTTGGTCACCAACTGATTCTATACCATGAAAAATAAGACCTAATACTTACTCCCCAATTTCCTCTTACCACCTGATTTTCAGTGGTATTTTTATTACCACTCTGGTAATTTTACTATATACTGATACATACATACTGATTTTACGACATAATAATTTTACCACATAATTTTACTGCATTCTTGATTCCCTTATTTTGAGTCTTCATTCACAGGGATGGTAACATCATTATGAAGTGTTTTTTGTTTGTTTGTTTGTTTGTTTTCAAAAAAAAAGTCTCATGGGGGCACCCAGATGACTCAGTCAGTTAAGCATCTGACTCTTGTCTTTTGGCTCGAGTCATGATGTCAGGGTTCGAGCCCCATATCAAGCTCTGCACTGGCAGCACAGAGCCTGCTTGAGATTCTCTCCCTCTCCCTCTCCGTCTCTGTCTGCCCCTCCATTGCTTGTTTTCTCTCTCTCTCTCTCTCTCTCAGAATAAATAAACTTTTTAAAAACTTTAACAAAAAAGGTCTCATGAATATTGTATTGCCAAGTTCCTTTATGCTTGAAAATATCTTCCCATGGCCTTCTTCCAAGGATTACGGTTTGGCTGGATTTGACACTCCCAGGCCCACTCTTTCGCTCAGAGTCATGCAGTATTTTTGGTACTGAATCACCGTGGAGAAGATTGAAGCCAGCCTGATTCTTTACACTTGTACCTGATTTTTCACTCTGGATGCCTAGCTCTTTTTTTTTATGTTTCTTTTTGAGAGAGAGAGGAGAGAATGAGCAAGGAAGAGGCAGAAAGAGAAAGGGGCAGAGGATCTGAAGCAGGCGCTATTAAGCAGAAAGCGCAACCCAGGGCTCAAACTCACAAACCATGAGATCATGACCTGAGTCAAATTCAGATGCCCAAGTGACTGAGCCACCCAGGCACCCTTGGATGCCTGATTTGTTAAATGTTAAATGTGAATATCTCTACCAGAATCTGCTTCAACATTAATCATTCAACATCAAGTATTTTATGATATACAGAGATTCTCTTGATGTTAATATTCGGTTACTTCTTCATTTTCTTTTTCTCTTAATCTCACTGAATTTTTTTGCTATTCTCCTTGGTTGGTTGCGTACCTAAGTGGTGGCAATTATGCTTATGTTGGATGATCTTTGTCCTCACCGTGTATCATTGACTCTTCCATCATTGTCCTCACTATATATCATTGGTGTAGCCTTCCTCCTCTAACTTTACTAGGATCATCTCAAGTTCTCTCTCCCTGATATCCTTCTGTTTTCAGCTCTATCTGTCCTGTTTCTTGCCGCTTCCAATTTTATTCATTTTCCATTTCCCTAAATAACCATGTAGGTTTTATCTCAGTTTGTTTCCTTCTGCAAACTCCCTTTTCCTCCCATTAGACTGTTCTGTGACTTTCTTTGTCTTTTGTTTCATTGAATATATTTTCTAATTAAAATTCATGTTGTAAATTCATAGTGTAAACTATCCATGGAGAGTTTTCTTTTATTTCCTAGATTGTATTTTCTTTCAATTTGTGTTTTTCACTAGATTCTGTATGCTGTATTTCTTCCTTTCAACTTTTTTGACTGTAGTATGTCCCATATTTAACATTATCCAGTCTGTTCAGACTTTTTGTTGGCCCTGATATAGAGTAGGTGAATCAAACTCTGTCAGGCACCTGATGTATTCTCTCTGAGTTTGGTGTTGCTCTGTTTTTAATTTTCTATATGCAGTATGGTGATCCTGGGCAGTAGTGGATGGTAAACACAAGAGGTAAACAGGCTAGCCAGGAGTCCCATTATAGTACCAATATTAGAGCCTTCTCCCACCACTAAGGACAGAATCCACTTCCATAATTTCCTTGCCCTAATTCGTCACAGTTTTCTGAAATATACCATGCTTTCATAACCCTACTGATTATGCCATGAACCAGTGGTTTTATTTGGTGTCCTCTATTATAGGGGAATTTTTCCTTGACTCTGTCAGTCTTTTTTTTTTTTTTTAATGTTTCTTTAATTTTGAGAGAGAGGGAGAGAGAGTACAAGCAGAGGAGGGGTAGAGAGAGAGTGAGACACAGAATCCAAAGCAGGCTCCAGGCTCTGAGCTGTGAGCACAGAGCCTGACACGGGACTTGAACTTGCAAACAGAAAGATCATGACCTGAGTCAAAGTTGCAAGCTTAACTGGCTGAGCCACCCAGGAGCCTCTACTCTGTCAGTCTTATTCTTTAGCTGGCTTCTCTTCTTAAGGGTTTTAGAAAAATTCTTAAAATGTTATCAACTCCTTTCTTTCTTTAATTCTACATCGAAGGGTTGGATGTGCTGCAAAAAGAGGTATCAGGTTCTCTCTTTAGCCACAACTCCTAATTATAGAACATGAAGTTGGTTGTCTTTCGTCATTTGGTCACTCCTTGTGAATTTGTTACTGTTTTGTTTGTTCCTTCTTTGGGGTTTCCTATCTTTGCTTCTTCTGGTTTTTAGATTTATTTCATTCAGTGCTAGATTAATTTTATAATCCCACTGTCTCAGAAACCTTTACCCAGAATTTTTTCAAAATTACTTTGAGTAGTGATTATCTCATCTAATATATAAACTTCACCTTCCACCATTATAGTCCCCTCAAATGTGATAAATATTCCTGTGGTAGTTAATTTTTTGTCTCAACCTGACTGGACCATGGAGTGCCTAGATACTTGGTCAAACATATCATGGGTATATCTGGGAGGGTGTTTCTGGATGAGATTAACATTTGAATCAGTAGAATAAGTAAAGCAGATTGCCTTCCATAATGTGGACGGGTCGTATCCAATCAGTTGAAAGCCTGAATAGAATAAAAGGGCTGAGTACCATGGAACCTCCTTCCTGACTGCCTTGAACTGGGATGTCAGTTTTTTCCTGCCTTCAGACATGAGCTGAAACAATGGCACTTCCTGGGTCTGAAGCCTGCTGGTTTTCAGGGTGCAACTACACCATCAAACTCTTTGGCTGGGCACCTGCTGATCTTGGGACTTGTCAGCCTCCACAATTGCATGAGCCAATTCCTAGTGATTCTGTGTCTCTGGAGAACCCTAACGAATACAATGAGTTGTTAATAAAAAAAAATGTGGCATGGCACAAATACTAGCCACTCTAAACTGAACTCTTCCAGAAGACATTTGTGTAACCACATCCAAATGAACCTTAATTTTAATGTGACAGATATAGGATATATAGCTCTGGAATTCGGAGAAGCAGTCCAGGTTGGGGATTATAAAACACCAGTCTGTAATTCCAGAACCCACTTTTTCTCCCTTTGGAGGACAATGTTTCCCATCCCACAGATTCTCAAATGTTGAAGTCATCTACAAGTTTTTCTGCTCCACAATATATAATTCAACTGGGCTTGGAAGTCTGAGACTCAATTAACATGCCCAGGTGCTTCCTCTTCTATTTAATACTTTAATTTCCTCTTTGAAATGCTTTATCTATCCTCCCCAGTTTGAAAATTATTCTCCCTGAGGAGAAGGGAGAAGGAAAATCATGTGTTTTGGAAAACACATGGGCTTGGGAGATAGAGAGTCACAATTTCAGGCCCTGGAACTCCCATTATTACCTCGTGTGATCTTCAGCAAGTTATTTATGCAGCTGACATGAAGCTTTCCCACCATAAAGTGGTATTCAATAATATTCAGCAGCACATTGTTTAATCAGAACGATATCAACAGAAAGACACCAACAGATCAGTTCCTTCAACACTGCTGAAGAATAAACACAACTAATTTGCACAGATGACTTCACAGATCAGAGGAGGCCCATCAGTCCTCCGTGGAGGGACAAGCTTCCCCAAAACCCCAGAAGCTTTCTCAAAACCCCAGAAAGGTACCCTACCACCAAGATATCTACTGATCATTGTAAAGATACTTTCAAACTGTGAAAGACACTTCCTTTGCCATGATCACCCAGTTTTTCTCTTCTTTTCTTTCGATTTGTCTAGCTTCTGGAGGTCTTCCTATCCTCTAGATGCAAGGAACCAGTAACACCCCCAAAACATTCCTGGCAATAATGAGTCTAAGGGAGTTCTGCCTCTGAAGGTCAACTTCCCAATTGAGCCTCTCCTCACAGGTTAAGGTTTAGGTCTGCTAAAATTTATTGCTATACTTTCTACTTTTGGAGATGCTGTGAGACATAAAATGTTTAAATACTCAGAAAATAAAAGTCACCCCCCAAAAATGTGGTACCCAATTAATTTACACTGTATTCTCTGTTTTCTGGTCAGTTAAGAATATTTGGGTTGCAAGTGACAGTGAAATTCAACTCAATTCAGAAGGTCTCTAATAATAAAGAGTATTCATTATCACACAAAACTTAAAATTCCAAAGGTAATTCTGGCTTTAAGAGAGAAATAATCCAGCAACTCACTGGATCCATTTTTTCTCTTCTCTCTCCCCTGTGTCTTTTCTGGTTTTCCATCTAATTTCAAGACTCTTCCCACTATGATTTTTTAAAAAATGGCTATAACTGTGCAAGCCTTCTCATTAGCTTCATATCAACTCATTTGAGTGAACCAATGTCTGATAGCTCCTTCATTTGTCATGGGATTCATACTTTGTCACTGGGTCAGATTCCCTCCCTGAACTAAATTAGGGAGAAAATAAATTGGTTGGATTACATAAATCAATTAGAATTACATTCTTAGGCTCAGCTCCCAGCGTCTCTTACATGTATTTTCCTATATATTCCTCCAAATATCTTAAAGGAACCTGACAATAGTGACAACTATATTGTTATTGGAGGACATACAACCAGTTAGCCCCCCTCCTCCTTTCATATTATAGATGGTAGAGATGAGGCAGACGTGTGAATGTGTCATGGAAATAAGGTTGAAGAAAACGTATTTTCATTTTGCTAAAGGGAGAAAATTTAGCAATCTTTAAAGGGGTCAGATATAAAACAAAACAAAACAAAACAAAACACCTCTGATTCTTGACCACCAGCCTAGAAATCTTTCTCCAGATTACGTCCTAGGCCTACCTCTCACCTAATCTGTGTTTTCTATCTGTGAAAGAAAGAAAATTTTATGCTGGTGAAGAAAGAACCCTCAGGCTGATTGGCTGATTGTTTGCCATTTTGTTTTGTCCACACTCCATTAGCCCAGGTAATTGAGAGTTAACTCCATTACTCCATTTCCCTCTCCTATTGAGGCTCTCTCATTCCCTCTCTGTCTTTCTTCCTATCGCCCCCCCCGCTTTCTCCCTCTGTCTCCTCTCCCCCTCTTTCTCTCTCTCTTTCCCTCTCTCCTTCTCTCTCACTTTCTCCCTCTTTCTCTCTCTCTCCATCTGCCCCCCACACACAATCTCTCTCTCACATTTTCTCTTTCATCTAAAAGTATGAGATACTTTAAATTTTCTTTTTGGCCAGGAACCACTTGAAAACTCTTATAGTGATTTGGGGATACGAGAAAGGTGGTCAATGAAATTTTCTTTCAGCTGGAATTCTGGTGGGTCTTAATGAATTCAATTACATGTGTGTGCATTTCATCAGGGGCTCGTTTATTATTTTTTTAATTGCTCCAACTTGAAATCTTTAAAAACCAAATAGTGAGTTATTTATAATGATCAAGTCAGAGGGAAAGTTTGGACAATCATCTTTCCTGTACATGCAGTCAAAATATCAGGAATATATCAGGGGCGTCTGGGTGGCGCAGTCGGTTAGGCGTCCGACTTCAGCCAGGTCACGATCTCACGGTCCGTGAGTTCGAGCCCCGCATCAGGCTCTGGGCTGATGGCTCGGAGCCTGGAGCCTGTTTCTGATTCTGTGTCTCCCTCTCTCTCTGCCCCTCCCCCGTTCATGCTCTGTCTCTGTCTGTCCCATAAATAAATAAAAAAACGTTGAAAAAAAAATTTAAAAAAAAAAAAAAAGATATCAGGAATATATCTTATAGCATCAAACCCCACCCCCACCCACCCCACACACAAAATACCCTGACAAGAGTTTTTGAGATATACAGGTGATGCTTGTTTCCAATGACACATTTAACCATATATTCTGATGTTTCTCACATACTTAGTAAAACTCTGTAAAGACAATTATGAAATATATGTGTGTACCTTCAGTCCTCTTAATAAAACTTCAACTATCATGGGCAAAAGACATGAATAGACACTTTTTGAAAGAAGACACCCAGAAAGATAACAGACACATGAAAAAATTTTCAACATCACTCATCATCAGGGAAATACAAATCAAAACCACAGTGAGATACCACCTCACACCTATCAGAATGGCTAAAAGTAACAACTCAGGCAACAACAGGTGTTGGCAAAGATGCAGAGAAAGAGGAACCCTTTAGCGCTGCTGGTGGGAATGCAAACTGGTGCAGCCACTCTGGAAAACAGTGTGAAGGTTCCTCAAAAATTTAAAAATAGAATTACCCTACAACCCAGCAATTGCACTACTAGGTATTTGTCCAAAGGATACAGGAGTGCTGATTCAAAGGGGTACATGCACCCAAATGTTTATAGCAGCACTATTGACAATAGCTACAGTATGGAAAGACCCCAAATGTCCATCAACTGATGACTAGATAAAGAAGATGTGGTATACACACACACACACACACACACACACACACAATGGAGTATTACTTGGCAATCAAAAAGAATGAAATCTTGCCATTTGCAACAACATGGATGGAACTAGAATGTATTATGCTAAGTGAAATAAGTCAGTCAGAGAAAGACAAGCATCATATGATTTCACTCATATGTGGAATTTAAGATACAAAACAGATGAACATAAGGGAAGGGAAGCAAAAATAATATAAAAACAGAGAAGGAGACAAACCATAAGAGACTCTTAAACACAGAGAACAAACTGAGGGTTGCTGGTGAGGTGTTGGGTGGGGGGATGGGCCAAAGGGATAAGGGGCATTAAGGAGGACACTTGTTGGGATGAGCACTGGGTGTTATATGTAAGTGATGAATCACTAAATTCTATTCCTGAAACTCTAAATAAATAAATAAATAAATAATAGATAAATAAATAAATAAATAATAAATAAATAAATAAATAAATAAATAAATAAATGGTTGAGTATGGCTCCCCCTGAACTCACTAAGAAGGAGTTGGGCCTGCCATTTTTAAGCCCAGTTCTCATTGACTAGCCCCAGAACCAACTGTGAATAAATGAGTTAATTCTTAAAAAGAAAGAAAGAAAGAAAGAAAGAAAGAAAGAAAGAAAGAAAGAAAGAAAAGAAAAGAAAAAAGAAAACTTCAACTATGATTTCAGTCTGCCTCCTAATGAAAGATTCAGCTTTCACAATTGAATTATTGAATTCAATGAATAGTGCTTTTTACTAAGTTAGTATTTACTTTAGCTTAATAGATACCTTATGTTAACAAAGTAAAATACTTTCTCTGATCTTTTTATCATAACTTAGTCACTTGGCCACATTTATTATGCAGGTGCCAAATTTATATTATTATAGTGGGAGGTTTGTTCCTAAGTTAATGAAGCCTTCTGAGAAATGATAGACATTACCTCTTAGCTTAATATTCACCTATATATCAGATTATTTGTTCATTGGTATTCTTACTTTAAAAAATAAATGATTGAATGACAATGCTGTGTCTCTATTTTAAGCTCTGTAAAGCTCTATTTATTTGTTGTTTCCAGATAAAATGTTCTGAGATAAAGTAAATGTTAATGGATTGCATTTCTAGTAAAAACAAGCACTGTCTTTGTTTGTTGCATTTTTACAACAAGCATTTTTGAAAGGCTGCTGAGAAGTAAAACCGAGGTATATTCCAAGGGAGTCCATGAGGCTTACCACATAGTGATGGAACCAAGACAGGAAAACCGGCTGACAAGATCAGCCGTGAGGAAGCTAGAACTCAGTGACAAGTCCCCAAACCAAAAGTCCAGCAGAGTCAAGAGGTAATCAGAAATGCCACAAATGAGGGAAAACAATACATTATCAAGTCACAAAGCCATGGGCTAACCACTGGGGATGATGGATGGGCATAGAGTAGGGTCACAGAATATGGTAGAAGAGAAACGTCAAATTGAGTCACTTTGGAAGGGTGAGCTTTGCCGTTCTCTTAACACCTGCACATTGTGTTTCGTTGGCTCCTTCTTGAGTTTCAATCTTAACAAAATTAATTTGAAGAACTTACTCTGTGTTATATAGCTTGTTGTTGCTAAGGGAGACTTCATAAATAGGCCTAAGATAGTTAAAGAAGTGGAGAAATTTGGAGTCAGTTCCCTCCTTTCCTCAAAAGAAAAGGAAGGAAGGAAGGAAGGAAGGAAGGAAGGAAGGAAGGAAGGAAGAAAAAAAAAAGAAAAAAGAAAGGTTGATAAAATGTATCATCCATACAAAGCCCAGCCATCTCATGACTCCTTGTGGGCATAACTTCATGTTAAGGAGGCATTAGTCCAGATTCCAAAATAATTGAAAAACAATGTAAATTTTTACTGCTGCCATTCATAAAAAAATGCCTGAGGGGGGACATCCAGAAAAACTTTGGAAATATTCTCTTCCCAATCCTGTCAAGTCCTTCCACATGTGGCAGGTGTCCCCAAAATCCCTGCTCCTCCCCCTACCCCAAACTCCCCTCAGTCTAGCTGAATCAGCATCTCTTGTGCAGCCCCTTTAATATGTGGCTCATTTTAACCATCCTGACTTTTTGCAAGTCCCCTCTTCCTCCTTTACCAAGATCTGTAAGAGCAAAAGAATGCCTAAGAACTGACAAGCAAGCAAAAAAAAAAAAATTCCTCTTCCTGTTTTCCAAGAGGGTTTGTTGAAGGTGGGGAGAGGTTGAAAACACTTACAACTTGTTTCTTTTATTCTGTCTCGCTAATACCATGTAGAGTCTTTTCCTTTTAAAGTAAGTTTGCTAAGTAGCAAGGTTGAAAAGGAGAACTAAGGCTTTGCCTTTGATTCAGAGAATGCAGGCATAGCGTTCACTTGAAAGACGGCAAAGCCCCACATCCTTGACCGTGGACACACTCCAAAGAGACGTGGAATCCAACATTACCAACTCAAGCTGAGAAAACAGTCAAGTCAAGCTCAGGGATAAACCATGGTTAGTGTTCACAGTAACTGGGAGCAGATCTGAGTGTTTATATTTCTTTTAGGAACTTGCTTTTTTATATTAACAATTCTGTCTTTTTATGAGAAATGTTTTTATTTGAACTAACGATTATCAAGGGGAAAAAAACGACTCATTTATATTTCGTGTGCCGAAAGTACAGCTGTTTGAACCACAGACTCCTAACCACATCTGACTACTGACAGAACATGCTACCTGCAGGTAGAGAACCATAGTCACTTGAGTTCATACGTCATCCCCAAGTCAGAGAGAATATTTGCAGGAGTGTGATCAACGTATTTAAAAATTAATAAACTTGCACAGGGGGGCACCCGGGTGGCTCGGTCGGCTGGGCGTCTGACTTCTGCTCGGGTCGTGATCTCACAGTTTGAGTTCGAGCCCCACGTTGGCCTCTCTACTGTCAGTACCAGAGCCTGTCTTGGGTCTTCAGTCTTCCTCTCTCTCTGCCCCTCCTTCTCTCCCTCTCTCTGTCTCTCTCTCAAAATTAAATAAACATAAAAACATTCTTAAAGAACTATTTTAAGCAAACAAACTTCACACGGACCATTAATTTTGTGTTTTTACCAGTGATCTGTTTTCTTCTTTTTACCAGTGATCTGTTTCTTCTTCATTGCAATATCACAACCCCCTTCTTTAAATTAGGTCACTTTCCATCAGTGCCCATAAAACCTCCCATGCTGTCAGTTATCAAGGCCTTTAGGTCTAAAACAGATAGGTAGAATGGATCAGGGGTCGTGAGAGATGAAGGTTAGAGCTTCCCACAGAAGTAAAACATGGTAAAAGAAAATTGGGGGTGGAAGGCACATCCAAAGAGAAATATTGTTATTTGATTATTTTTTATTTTTTTTATTTTTATTTATTTTTTTTTTTAATTTTTTTTTTCAACGTTTATTTATTTTTGGGACAGAGAGAGACACAGCATGAACGGGGGAGGGGCAGAGAGAGAGGGAGACACAGAATCGGAAACAGGCTCCAGGCTCTGAACCATCAGCCCAGAGCCCGACGCAGGGCTCGAACTCACGGAGCGCGAGATCGTGACCTGGCTGAAGTCAGACGCTTAACCGACTGCGCCACCCAGGCGCCCCTATTTGATTGTTTTTTAATTAGCCAACCCATAATGAAGAGTCTGGGCAAGAAGTGGCCCAAGTCTCTGGCCCAGAGAAATTTGATCGTGAAGGCAACAGGAGACACAAATTTAAGGCATAAGCAGATCACTACCATCAAAGTCAGGAGCAAATGATGTAGGACAGTTATAGTAACTCTTTCAACCTTTCTTTCCAGTGTATTACTTTTGCTTAGCCCAATACCTGGAAGACGGTGGGTCCTCAATAACCACTAGTTCATTTTCCCTTTCTCTTTCTTATTATGGGTTTATTTCTATACCTAAAAAATTATTGCTGATAATGCGTATGCATCAATTTGATTCTCTTGCCCAAAGTAGATAGAGTTCAAACGACAAATTGCAAAAGTTAAATGATAGTTCTACCACTGTGTGTAACAGTTTCTATCAGCCTCATGTACTCTGTGCCTTGAAATCTTCATCGTTCAATATGGATAATAGATGCTCAAAACTATACATAACACAGTGCTTAATGTTTGACTTTTGGAATAAAACAGATAAGCTTCCTTCTTTCATATGGTGACTAAGGAACACCCCCTCCCCCCCCCCCCCCCACTAAATAATAAAAGGAAGGAGACTGAGATGTTGGAAATAGGACGAAGTAGTAGGGCCAAGGGAGACTACAGCCAGAGTCTTCCCAGAGGCCTACCCTCTAGGACTACAGCTATTTCCACCAGCAAATGTTTTGGAGGTATGATATACCTTGGCTGCAATCATCTGTTTCTATTAAATTCTCTATTGCAGATTACTCTAAAACTTAGCCATTTAAAACAACAAATATCAATAATGTCACACTTTCTGCGGATCAGGAATTTGGAAAAGGCTTAGCTGGGCATTCTTACCACAGACCTTTTTGAGGATGCAGATATCGGCTGAGGCTGAAATCATATGAAGGCCTTCCTGGGGCTGGGAGATCTGTTTCCAATAGCATCACTTATGTGGCCACTGGCAAGAGGCCTCAGTGCCTCTCTGGCAATTGTAGGAGGATTCAAGTCCTTTCCATCTGAACCCCTTCCTAAGGCTGCTTGAATACTCACAAAATGGCAGAGAGAGTGATGAAGAAAGAGAGAGAGACAGAGCAAGGTGGGAGATGCAGTGCCTTTTATGACCTAGTATCAGAAAGTCACATGCCATTACTTCTGCCATGTTCTATTTGTTAGAAGGGTGTCACTAGCCCTCACTCCAGGGGAAAAGAAGCAGGTTCCACATTACACTGGGAGAACAGTCAAAAGTTTTCTGGATATATTTTTAAGTGACCAAACCTATAAAGAAGCAAGACCCTTCCTACCCTGAAGTAATTCCTGATTCTGTGCCTTATACGCAGGGTCTAGGATTTTATCAGAGATGGAATTACAATATGGAATACATGACAACATGGTAGCTATAAGAATTATGTAGAAGGTAAAGCTGGCATCACAAGTCAGTAGAAAAAGGATTATTTTATTTATTTTTTTTTTCAACGTTTATTTATTTTTGGGACAGAGAGAGACAGAGCATGAACAGGGGAGGGGCAGAGAGAGGGAGACACAGAATCGGAAACAGGCTCCAGGCTCTGAGCCATCAGCCCAGAGCCTGACGCGGGGCTCGAACTCACAGACCGTGAGATCGTGACCTGGCTGAAGTCGGACGCTTAACCAACTGGGCACCCAGGCGCCCCTGAAAAAGGATTATTTTAAATTATGTTATGATATGTTGAATAAATTGAATGTCCGATTTTTTTAACTGTTATTTTCTTAGTAGAGCATCACCTTTTTCTCCAAGCAGCATTGTATATCTTGCATTTTCTCTATAATAAGCACGAAGAAGCTGTACGCTTCTCTTTTTATAGTGCTTTTCACAGCGACATCAATTGACCTACATTTGGCATTCTGGGTAATGACCATGTTCCAGAGATTGCAAATTTAGTACAAAAGAAGATAGGGTAGAAAAAGGCAAAAGGTGGGGTGCCTGGGTGGCTCAGTCAGTTAAGCGTCCCACTTCGTCTCAGGTCATAATTTCCCGGTTCATGAGTTCGAGCCCTGTGTTGGGCTCTGTGCTGACAGCTCAGAGCCTGGAGCCCGCTTTGGATTCTGTGTCTCCTTCTCTGTCTGCCCCTCACCTGCTCACACTCTGTCTCTCTCTATATATATCAAAAAATAAATAAAAACATTAAAAATATAAAAATAAAAAAGGCAAAAGGTAGAGGAGGCATTTTACACTTTTTTTAAGAGTGTGAGAAGTACCAGATAATACAGTGAGGGGAATGAAGGAAAGTCCAGGAAGGTCTAGGAAGACAGTCACAAGGAGGTGGTCCTGGGCAACAAGAGAGCACCAACCACCAGAGACAGGCGAGAGTTGTCCAAAGCTCCTCAGAACACTGACAAGAGAGATCGGTAAAGGTGGAACAACAAAGATAAAATCTGCATCTGGAATCTAAGTACCTGAATGAGGAAGCAGACTTCCAAATTCAGGCATGTCTCAGGGTCAGAGAGTACAAGCCATCCGTTTTCTGATCATTCTGAGAAGGCTTCACAGAAGAGAAGTTGTTTGGGGAACCATGATACTGAAGGTCATGTTAGGAGTCATGCAGAGATGGACACTCACAATTAACTAAAAAATTACTGGAAGTGAAAGGAACTTGGGAAGTTAAACCCTAGGTACGAGTTGGATTTGAAAAAACAACTGTCAAGTTCTTGGGCTTACTGAGTGAGATGGTGGTTTTTCTAGGTAGAAATTGCCGTGCTATTATGTCCTTTAAGGACTTCAGCAAAACTATACTTGTGGGGACTTCAAATCTGTTCATAGAGTTCTGTGAGACAAAGGCAGATTCACGCTATGTGGGCAGTAAGTTGCTAAAGAAGAAAATCAAGGCAACTACTGTTTCTCATCTAATCTTAAACACAATGCACCATAAGACGCACCATTATTCTATGCAGTACCGATGCTGGAGATTAAATTTTTATATAGTCCTTTCTTCTCAGTGAAGAAAATGTTAGACTTATTTAGATTGAAATTTTGTCATACCATCCCTCGTAACTTAAAGAGATTTGACGACTCACATGTTTTTAATAGTGCTCCATTGCTATTTCCAATATTTTCTTCCAAGTCACTTAAACTTGCTTTGCAAATTTTGATATCAACACTTTTTTACTCAGTCGGGTGTGGTACTGGATGCTCAGTGGCTTCTGTTCAAAGTCAGGAGAACGTTTCTGATAACTTAATGTATGGTGCCTTGAAAAGTAGTCCCACACAATGCATGACCCAGTCACATATGTTTCTCATTGCTTTCAAATTTCTTTCGTCTGTTCCAAGGGATTTGGCAACCTTTCCTGTCTTTCATTGTATTGGGTAGTGCATGATAAGCAATCCTTTTCTTGGACCTTAGTAACAGTTTCATCTACAAGAAGGCATCTTCCTTGCTTAGGTTGGATAAAGTGCATAGGTGTTTCTCTTACTAGATAATAGGAACTTTAAGTCCCGCTTCCAACAACACATCTGCCCTCTGGTTAGTTTTCACATTTGCATAAACAATAACTTCTTTTCAATGTGCAGAGTATAATCTTGAGGACATCTTCAATTGTGTAAATTGAACATGTGTAATATCAGCAATGCACCAAATGTAATTGAAGTGAGAGGAACGTGAAGAGCTAAGACCAAGTTAGTGCATGTATTGATAGCTATTGTCTGACTGCTCTTGCTAACACTGATTGCAGGACAGATCTCAATTGCAGAGGTGAAATGCAGAATGAGTACATCTTATCACTAATGAAATAAAATTTTTCACGAAAGAATGTGAAATTTTTCATGTTGGACAATACTGTAATGTTAGGTACTTTAGAAGCTGTATTCCCAAGGATGCGGGGGGGGGGGGGAATTATTCAACCAGTTCTAACAAATGTATTATATTATAATTTTATGACTATTCAAATGCAATAACAATAAATAAGAACAGTCGATAAAGCAGCATGGAGAGCCCCCAAAAGACCCTGGGTATGTATGAATAATGTACATGGGAAAGATGAAATCGTGAGGGCCGAGTACTGGACAAATTGAGCAGGAAAAATTAGTTCACTGTATGGAAAAAAAATTAAGTAAAATCTTCATTTGATACCATAGCCCAAAGTAAATTCCTGATAGATTAAATATTTATATATAAAAGAGAAAGCCATAAAATAATTAAATCATCTCTGGATGCCAGAAGGCTCTGTAAGCATATTAGTGAAAGAAGAGATAGATTTGGTGATATAAAAATTAACTTCTATAAATAGAAGAATCCTAGAAAGACAAGCAACAAATGTAAAAACCGCTTGCCACGTAAATATAATAGGTTGGTATCCTTAATATACAAAGATCTCTTATAATTTGATAAGAAACAAATAACCCAGAGAAAAATGGACCAAAGAAATAAACAGTAAATTTACAGAAGAAGCATAGTAATAGTAAATAATCAATTTTAAAGAAGCTAAATCTCAAGAATTTTTAAAATGCAAATTAAGACAATAGTGAAGTAATTTTCATCTGCCAAAAAAAAAAATTTTTTTTAAGATCCAATAGCCACCATAAATGAGCATGTAAAATGATCATTCTCATATTCTGCTATAGGATTATAAATCAGTAAGTATATTTTTTTCAAGGGAAATTTTGAGATTTTTAAATGTGTACATTTCCTATGGCAGAATTAACCTATAACCCCATAAATTCTTCCACAAATTTATCCTGAAGGAAATTTTAGCTATGAACAGAGATTTACATGTAAAAATATTTATCACAATATTATTTATGATGTTTTAAAGATCAGAATCAACCTATATGTGCAAAATTAGATGAGTAATTTTTTAGATGAATAATTAAATCTAGTACTGCAAAATTTTCTGATGGAAAATCCACAAATATAAAAACTTATCTTTTTGTAAACTTTATAATAACATAGAAAAATATTATAACATTTAGTGGTAAAATCCAGATACAAAACCATATTCAAAAGGTAATATTTTGAATGTTTGAAGTAATTACACTGTATGGCAGATAATTTTGATTTATTTCTGATTTATTTCTATATCTTCCAAGATTTCTACAATAAGTATGTCTTATTTTTATAACAAGGAAATGGGGGAAAAAGGAGAGCAATTTGGTGATAAAAAGGCAAGGGCAATGCATTCTTTTTTTCCTTATCAGATAATGCAAATGGTAAAAGACATATAACATGGTCATTATAATAATTGTGATTTACAACTATTTCCTATGCTTGAAAGGATAAAAACATTATCACTGCATGCTTTGGATTATGAGAAATAAAAAGATAGTATTTTATTGGTATGAAAAAATTAATTTAAATATATAATTTGTACAATTTTACATAGCTATGATGTCCTTTTGAACTTTAATAACATTATTTCATAATGTAATGTCTTAAAAAGACAACTAACAGCCTATCATATGCTCATCAAAGACTCTTTCCTTATCTAAGACTTGAAGAAACACCCAAATAGAAACAAAGAAAATGCATTGTCTATCAGAGGAGTTCAGATACTTATTTCTGATTCACACAGATATGCAAGTGTAGACAATTTTTTAAGTCAACCAAATTCTTCTGATACCAAACTTGGAATACACCATTGTGTAGAGAACTGGAATGATTATAACCAAACACAGGCAAGTTTTCTCTGGGGTGGATTAGAGAATAAACGCGTCATCTTTATGGGCATTGGGTATGGCTTTTCCAGCCAGTTCCTGTAGGATATCCAACTCTGATTACCTTCTCCAGGATGAAGGCAAGATTTAGTCTACATACTTGGGAGTTATTTTGAACATCCTGCCATTTTTGTCAGCTTGCTGCGAAAGAAAAATTTCTTTCACTGTTTACTAGATCCCTGACACAGAGAGAGAATTCACAAGGTCTCCCCAGAGACCGGAGGTTGAACGCTTAGGTGGTATTTTGCCCTATTATTGGACTCTGAAAAACAATATTTTTTCTAAGGGATGGAAAGCTGAATGAACAATTTATCTTACTTTGATTGATGGATTTATCGACAGCCACATATGGGTTATGTAAGTAATGCAGTTCCCCCAATTGTATTATTAAATGACAAGTCCTGGGAGAAAGAAAAAATCACTTTTAGCAAATATAAAACTTTAAAACTGTTTCAAAGTAGAGGAAAATTGAGTGTCTGTTTACCTTTGCCTCGTGCTGCAAGATTTAACACTTCTTTTTTCCAAAGCCACACAATTTTAAAATGATGTCTGTCTGATTTAATGTGTTTAAGTAAAAAGATTCCCCAAAACATATCTCATTTGAAACCACTATCTGGGTGGCAGTAACAATGGCATCAATTACGGAAATGTTACTGACAACAAAAACATTCAATTCACCAACAAAGGTCAGCAGTAAATCTCTTTAAAATATGTATAGCTCATAAAAGTAATGGGTTTGCAACTGTGATGGAAGCAGATGTTCATAAAATCAGCATTTAAACATGAAGACACTGTAAAATAAATGAAGATGAGATTAATTTAACAAGTTAATTCCAAACGGAAGGCGGGGGGGGGGGGGGGGGGGAGGAAATTAACAGTAAGGCACACTACTCAAAATGAGCGGAGATGCCTGGCAATCCAAGCCAAGAACATTGTAGCAATCTGAACTGGGGAGCCTTCAAAGGGTTTCATGCAAGGAGTGATTCAAATATGGCAGAGGTATTTACTTTATACTATTTTATGACAGCAAATTGCTTTGTGTTCTCAGATTATATGTGTGTGTATGTTATATATATATATATATATATATATAAAACATAAAACATAAAATATATATAACATATATAAAATATATATTATATAGATATATATAAGATATATATAATATATATCTTATATATATCTATCTATATATATATAGATATATATAACATATAAAATATATAACATAAAAGGAAGGACATTTGGAGCACCTGGGTGGCTCTGGTTAAGCGTCCAACTTAGGCTAAGGTCATGATTTCACTGCTTTTCAGTTCTAGCCCCGTGTGAGGCTCTGTGCTGACAGCTCAGAGCCTAGAGCCTGCTTCGGATTTTGTGTCTCCCTCTCTCTCTCTCTCCGCCCTCCCCAACTCACGCTCTGTCTCTCTCTCAAAATATAAATAAACATTAAAAAAAGAATAGACGTTTGGCCAGTTTCCTTTTGTCATCAGGTAGAGATGAGGGAGTTTTCTCTCAACTATCTTAATTTTAGTTTTACTAAAACCCCCACCAAAAAGAAAGAGGTACTAGAAACACGAACAACGATTGCTTTCAAACTCCAAATTTAAGGGTGCAAAGGCAGCAGTGGAAACAAGTTGGAGTTCTCTAGAACAACTAGCAAATAGTTAAGAATGTCTTTCCCAAGCAGGTGCGAGCAATTATCCAAGCCTCACAAACATGTGCCTATAACACGGCTCTCTGTGCATGTTTTTCTACCAATAAAGTGATGGTGCAGAGGGTCATTTCTGGGCCAGAAAGGCTGCATGCTACTTTACATCTCCAATCACAAAGCTCGACCCTGAACCCTGAGCCATTTCCCATTATGCTCCTGGGTGCGAAGTAAATCTTGAAGGATTTCTTGAGTGTGTTCTCGCCGCTCGCAAGCAGCAGGCAGAATTTGGGTGGCCTTGCTTATTGGGGCCTCCTGCTGTTGGCTGCAGTCTTTCTTGTATACACGGATGAGGGGCATGAGGGCAACACTGACTTTAAATCTTCATCAAATAGAGACAACTGTGACTCAAGTTTGGCTTGGCCTGCTCATAGAACAGAAACATGGCCAGAAGTGTTTTGTACAAACTTTCTGTCATCACAGAGGGGACAAAGAAGTTAGCGCTGGGCTGAGGCAAAAAGAACTCAGCCCCAAAAGCAAGTTTCTGAAAATTACACTCTTGGTGAAAAGTTGATTTATACTGGAATAATCCTTTCAGTGCCCACTATAGGATTGGCTTCTCCAAGGACTATAAAGCCAGCTCTTGCTAAAACAGTAGTTTCATTTGGGGTCTTTATGATGTTTGACATAGCTCACCATATAGCTCAACTTGGCCAAATCAGTTGGCATAGATAAAAGCCCTCCAACAATGAGAAGCCAGTCGTTGAACAAAATCCATCTCCGAGGCATCTAATAATTAACATGTTGGACTTCTTGGTTCTTTTGTGTTTTGACTCATATCTTCATGCCTTTTTTGACCATACATTTGATCTCTTTAAAACGGAATAGAAACACCAAACTGGTAATTTTTCAGTCTAACATTTTAAGTCATATAGCTAGTTGGTGTCAGTTAACAAGCATGTATTGACCTAGTACTGTGAGTAGGGCACTGATGTAGATATTATGGTGGTGGAATGCTGAAAGAAGAAAGAGAATAAAAGAAAAGAATATTATTCTTACCCTCAGGAAGCCTACCATGTAACTGGAGGGAAAAAAAAAATGTATACATGAAACAATCTGAAAATTGTTTATTTTTTAACAAAGTATGTATTTTGAAATATGAGAATACTTTTTTATTTTAGAAGTAATATAGGTTTATTATAAACAAATCAGAACACTCAAAACTATAGAGGGAAAAATTTTAATTACCACCATCCAAAGAAAAACTACCACCCAAAGAAAAGCCAATATTTAGGTTTTACAGAAAAATTGTAAAGATGATATTGAGAGTTCCCATATTCCCTACACTCAGTTTTTCTTATTAGTATCGTCTTACATTACTATAGTATATTTGTTATAATTAAGAAACTGGGGCACCTGGGTGGCTCAGGCCTGATTCTAGATTTCAGCTCAGGTGATGATCTCATGATTCAGGAGTTCGAGGCCTGCACGGGGCTCTGCGCTGGCAGTGTGCAGCCTGCTTGGGATTCTCTGTCTCTCCCTCTCTGTGCTTCTCCCCAGGTTGCTCTTTCTCTCTCAAAGTAAATAAATACACTTAAAAAAAAATAAAGAAACTAATATTGGTACACGATTAGTAACTAAAGTCTCTATTCATATGTTTCTTTTCATTTTCTCTACTACCTTTTGCAGTAGAGCTCTTAACATATGAATCCACCTAAGAGTCTTTGAGCTACAACCCACTGTTACTATGCTGGAGCCCATTGGTATAACCGTAAGATGTGAGAGAAGGGACATGTCCTGTAATCTTATGATTGAATCTCGGTTTTTTAGTGGGCCCCTTTCTCTGGTTCGTGACCTTCACAGATAGTAGCATCGCTTTCTTGTTTCATCCCACCTTAGGTTAGGTCAGAAGTCTAGAGGAGACTAGACTAGTCTCCTAGTCTGGAATAAAGCCCCTCCGGTCAAACTCTTTTCCCAGGAGAGGAGGACTTTCGTATGGTGAACCCTCTGAGTATATTTCACGATTAGCCTTCCCCTTTCTCACCGGAGCCACAAGGTAGATCACTCTTGGATCTTCACTGCGAGAATCGGGTAGATTTTCTGCACACAAAACTCATTAAAGTGTGGGGATCCCCGAAGACCGTAGCCCCCACAGGAGTTTCTCTTTCTCAAAAGAGTTCACACTCAGCCTCCAGCAATTTGTCAAAATTACTGCCTTCTAGTTCCAGAGGCATCTGTTCCAGGCAAGTGAATGTCAAATGTGACTCTGGATTTGCCTTTCTCTCCAGATTTCAGGGTAGCGATTTGACCTGCAATTTCAGTTAACCACCTCAGTTCTTGGCTGGGTCAGTTTGTTCCACTTTTTCTTAAGAACAGGACTGGTGTCTTCTAAGCTCTTTGTGTATCAGAGCAGAAACCAGAAGAAGGCCCACTATTGCCATTTTGATGAACATGGTTCATGTTTTTCTTTGTGCACATTTGACAAATTTTTTGCCTATTGTTTTTTTGTGTTTTTTTTTTTTTAATTTTTTTCAACGTTTATTTATTTATTTTTGGGACAGAGAGAGACAGAGCATGAACGGGGGAGGGGCAGAGAGAGAGGGAGACACAGAATCGGAAACAGGCTCCAGGCTCTGAGCCATCAGCCCAGAGCCTGACGCGGGGCTCGAACTCCCGGACCGCGAGATCGTGACCTGGTTGAAGTCAGACGCTTAACTGACTGCGCCACCCAGGCGCCCCTGCCTATTGTTTTTAAAACTAGGATCAAACTCTACATAATCCCTTTTTCACTTCCTCTTTTTTTTCCCACTTACCCAAATAGTGTTAATATTTTTCCATGTGCCTCAATACTCATCTATGGCACAAATTTTAATGGTTTCGGGGCACCTGGGAGGCTCAGTCGGCTAAGCGCCGACGTGGGCTCAGGTCATGATCCCACGGTTCGAGAGTTCAAGTCCCGCATGAGGCTTGCTGCTGTCAGTGGAGGGCCTGCTTAGGATCCTCTGTCCCCGTTTCCTTCTGCCCCTCCCTCACTAGCTCGCTCTTTCAAAAATAAATAAAACATTAAAAAAATTTAATGGTTTCTAGTACTCCATATTTGGCTTGCTAAGAAAAATACAAAAACTTTGGAAATAACGGCAAAAATATGGCACATACTTTCAATGGTAAATAAGGTGAATCCCCTCAAAGACTAAGAATAAACTGTGTCAACTTATTCTTTACTGTTTAATAAAGGGTCTAGATTTCCTGAAGACACATGTTAACCTATAGATTTTTTTCCAATTGAGATGCAAATGTTTTCTTTCCAAGAGGAACTGTAACTCCCTAATTTAGGATATATTGCCCTCTAGGATATTACCCAGTTTTATAACTAAACCAGCATATTATATTAATATTCATTTATTGAATTGTTAGTAAATATTAACTCCTCTAATGCTTTTTGAGTCGGTCTTAACCTCTTACTGGTTTCCTCATTAATTAATGAGTAGAATAAAATCTTTAACTCATGTTCATTTTATATTTGAATGACATTCCTGATTTTACATTCGTGGAAATTATTCTTAAGTAGAGTTTCCCATAACTTAGGTAATTATTCCCTGATTTGTTGACATTGGGTTTTTTTTCACATTTGCCGTTAGGATAGCATTGTAATGAGCATCATTTTACTTGTAAAAAAATATAATTCTGACATCTCTGATGTTTCTTTGACATAGATTACTAGAAGTAGAATTTACAGATCAAAGAATACTGTTAAATTTTCTATTGATTTTGCTGAATTGCCCTTCATGAAGATTATACCAATGCATTCTCTCAATCAGAAGGAATTACAATAGTGTGCTTTCTAAATTTAATCCAATCTTCCCTACAATAGACATTTTAATTTATTTTAAACAACTGGACATTTGATAAACATAGTGTTTAGTTGTTTATTTATTTTTCAGTTTTGATTACTATATTGATTACCAGTGAGGTATATGCTCTTTACATGTTTTGGGGTTTCATTTACCCATTGGTAATTTTTCTTTGAGAATCGCAGATTGTCTTTGGCCCATTTTTCTGTTGAGATGTGTTTCTTCTGCTTACTAATTCAGAAAAACTCTTTCTATAACCTCGGACCTCTGGCTGCAAAAGTTTTTCATAGCTTGCCTTTGGTTCTTAATTTCATTTATGGTGTGTTTGGGATATCTTACATTTTACATGGCCAGAAATATTTTTTACTTTTCCTTTTATGCTTAGAAATGCCTATATACCAACTGACATTAGATGGGCACTACTGCTTTCTCTGACTGCGTAATAGCTCTATGGAACTTACTTTGGTGTAACATGCAGTGTAGGGATATAAGTGCTTTCCGAATTGTTAATTAAGTTCTTAAAAATTAGTATTAAATATGCTTCCTTTCTCTCCCCATCTGAAATGGTGCCATTTAAATGCACTAAAATTCTTAAGTCTAAATTTTGTTTCAATATCTTTTCAGTTTCATGGATCTGTTTGTTCTTACACAGCTCCTACTGTTTTAATGATGTAAGTGCTTTTTAACAACTTGCAGTTCTTGCCTTCAGTATCCAGACTTGCTTTGATATTCTCATTTATTGTTCTATATTAATTTTCAAGTAAATTCCCAATTTTCCCGTCCCCAAAAAAAGTCATTTTGATTAGAATTCCTTCTTAAACTGGAGACAATTGATAGCTTATGAAATATTGAACATTTCCATCCAGGAGCATGAGATGTTTCCTTTATCAGACTCTCCTTTAAAGTTCATCAGAGAAGTGTTTTGCTTGTCTTCATTGAAGGTTCCACATAGTGCTTCTTGAATTGATACCCAATGATTTATATTTTGGTTGTTTTGAAAACTTAGAATATGATAAATTTTTATATATTCCATAGTCATTTTGAAACTAAATGTGTCTTTTAGTTACAAAGTGGAAGATTAAATATATATCTATTAAATCAATCTTTTAAATTGTAGTTCTCAAATCCTCTGTATCTTATCTATCTTATATCTGCATGATATGGCTCAAAAACCATTTCATAACAATTTCAGGCCTGATATTTACAACCATGTGTGTCTTCTAGTTGCTTTAAGATGGGCATTAAATCAGGATAGGTCTTAATCAAAGATCTGAACCCTGGCTGCCCATTACAATGACCTAAGTAATTGTTTTTTGTTTTTTGTTTTTTTGTTTTTGTTTTGTTTGTTTTTTTTTTGTTTTTTTGGTTTTTTTTAGTTATGAATGCAGAATGATTTAAAATGAACCTCTGTGAATGAGAGCCTGGGCTTTACTATTTTTTAGAAGTTTCCCCAAGTGATTCTAATGGAACAAAAGTCACAAACTAGTGTCCTAAATTATTATCATGATCATGTGAAATTTACTACACATTTCTACAGCCAATCATATTAACAAGTGGAACAAATGCTATCTGGACACTCAAGAAATGTACATACTAAGCCACCAGCAAGGTAGCCTGTGTATCTTCAAGGAAAACAGTGAGCATTCAATATTTGAGTTCTGAGTCTCTAACAGGCTTTACCTCTAACTTGAGTAGCTATGTAGTTATATTCCTCTGTGCCTTATTTTTCTCACTTTTGTAATAAGTTGATTGAACTAAATTATCTATAGGAGAAATTTTAAACTCAATCATTTAAAGATATTTCTGTAAGAATAAGTAAAAAATGAGCCAAGAAATCAAGGATTATATGCAGGTGGGATGCACAAGTAGTCCTGGTTAGCTTGATGGTGAGACTTAATGTAGAGTCTCAAACTCAGATGCCTTCAGGGGCCAAAAAGTTAGCACCAATTTGTGAAGCAGCCAGGGCTGAGAAGTATGAGCTCAGTTGTCAGTTTAAGGCTCATGCAATGTCTAATGACATTCAAATTCAATTATACAGAACAGTGGTCTCCAAAGTAGTGAATACAACCCAGCTAGTATACCAAATGACCCACTGGGCTGTAATAAAATAATATGCTTTATTAATATTTAGTATGTGGATAGACAATACTGTATATGTAACTGTATAAGTTAAAATACCTATATTGGGAAATAATGCTTAAATCTTCTTCATTTCTTCAATACATCATTTTATTTATTTATTTTTAATTTTTTGAGAGAGAGTATGTGTGTGAGTAGGGGAGAAGAGCAGAGAGTAGGAGAGAGAGAGAATCCCAAGCAGGCTCCTTGCTCATTGTGGAGCCTGAGGTGGGGCTTGATCCCATGACCCTGGGACCATGACCTGAGCTAAAATCAAGAGTCAGAGGCTCAGCCGACTGACCCACCCTGGTGCCCCTCAATACATGATTTTAAAAGAATGTTTAGACACAACTGATATAGATGAGTCACTTGTCCTTGAACAAGTAACTTAACTTCTCTGAATCCTTAACTGTAAAATGAGAATAGTAGCAAAATTTTCCTTGCATGGCTGTGGTGAGATTTAAATGAGACAATGCATACAAGTCTCAAAGATTGTTAGATACTCTTACAACCAAGTAATATCCAAATTAGCTCTCCTATTTCTCATCTGGCCTTTCTGTTTCAAATCCCTCTGCTATATTGTTAACTCAATTCTCTTTCTAGAACACAGCCCAAACATGTCACCGTACTGCTTGAACCACACATTTGTTAATGCACACACATGTGTGTGCATGTACACACACACACACACACACACACACACACATAAATCAGTGATTGGTTTCCCATTGTCTGCAGAGCAAAGTCAGTAGCTAGTCCAGTGGTCAAGACCATTTACAGGCTGGCCCTTCCACCTCTCCTGGCTATTTTGTCACCACTCTTTGACACACACCCACTGACACGGGACTCTGTTCTTTCTTCCATGTGCCAAGAATTTTTACAGCTCTATTTCTTTTAGGAATTCCCTTCCTCTGCTTTTTCCCCCTAACAAAGTCCCACTGCCTGTGTTTGTGGATCACTTACTGTCCCTAGAGTATGTCTGGTAGAAATAGGAGGAAACAAATCAGAACATATCTGAGATGTCTTTGAAGACATCAAAACTTGCCAATTTTGATTATACAAATGATTAGTTGTCTGAGACAAACTGAGACATTGATGAGTGTCTGTCCTACCAAAAGTATCCTTTCTTTACAAAGCAACTCTCATAGGCTTCCTGTGAGTGAGTGTTTCTGGTTTATTTCAAATGATTTAATCTATAGAAATGTAATTTTCAAGCAACTTTTAAAGAGCAACACTAACAGTATGTAAACCAAAAAATCACCTGTATATCCTTACGATAAAGGGATCTAATTGGAAATCAAACCTCAGTCCTCCAGGGTAATAAGTAGAGAAGAGGTGAAAAGCAAGTCAGGATAACATACTATCTGGAATACCTATACTCAGATATTTTAAAATGGCCCTTATTTTATTTAGATAACACTTACAGATTTTCCAGTGTCCAAGGTGTTAAAAAAATATATACCATATGTTCCCTTTGATTCCAGGATTAAATACACATACACATATCCACATACACGCACGCTAAGATCTATTTGAACAACATAAATGTAAACTTACATGTTATAATGAATTTTTGGCTCTTTATACAGAGAATGATAGAATGATTAAAAGCTGGATCTTACGTATTTTCTATTTCAGCTTCCTTAATTTTACAAATGAAGAAAGACCAAGAATTGCTGACTCATTTGCAGATGATAGCATACCTATTTAACACCTTGCCTCCAATCCTTTAATTCTTTTTTTTTAAATTTTAATGTCTATTTATTTGTGAAAGAGAGACAGAGTGCGTCTGAGGGAGGGGCAGAGAGAGAGGGAGACACAGAATCTAAAGCTGGCTCCAGGCTCTGAACTGTCAGCACAGAGCCCAACACGGGACTCAAACTCCTGAACTCTGAGATCATGACTTGAGCCAAAGTTGGTTGCTTAACTGACTGAGCCACCCACATACCTCCAGTCCTTCCATTTTTACAGAGCGAGTGTTTCCTCTTCCCTGCCTTGTTCTTCTTCCATCACCTACCTTCCTCTAGTTCCAGCTTTCTTTGGTTGTCATAGTAAGTGCCAAGACCGCTGGGTAGTGATTGCATCAACCTGGATGGTATCACCTGAGCCACACAGGCACCCCGGATAGTCCATATTGAGATGCATTATCAAAACTATAATACCAAAAGAGCAAAATGTCTCATTAGCGACTTTTGTATTGATTGCATTTTGAGATGATAAGTTTGATATATTAGTTTAATACAATATAATTTAAAAATCAGTCTCACCAATTTTTTATTTTTTTAATGTGGCTACTAGAAATGTAGTTACATTCCTATGGACAATGCTGACCTAAAGGCCTCAAATATGGCGTGTCACCTGGAGTAATGCATTACATGGGCCCTCCACACCTATATTTATCACGGGTACAGGGAAATGGAAATTATAATGCTGAGTGATTTATTTTCTTATTCTAGTAGAACTTGTTTTTCCTATTTCAAAGTGCACGTCTAATTTGGAATGGATCCCCCTGATGACATTTCTCCAAAAGTTTTGTATGTGAATATATACATATATATAAAAAACTGCCACTGATGTTGAAAGCCTTTCTTCATTAAAAGATTTTCTAGCTGCACTCAACAAGAGCTTTATATAGCTTGCACAGAAAAGAAAGTGCTTGAGGTAGCAGAATGCACAAAAACAAACAAAATGCAAATATAGGAATTACAGAAGTAGCTTGAGTTATCAGGCAATACTTTGCTGCTTCTAAGTAAAAAATATACGCTTTATGTATTTAATTAGTGATTGAGCACCTAGACTCAGGAGGAGTCTTAATCTGGCTTACAGAGTGACTTCCTTTCACAAAAAAAGGGGAAAAAAAGTTCTGAGCCTCTTGCTTATAAAAAGGTCAGGCTTGACTCAGACATAAATTATTCACAGATATTAATATCCTTTTGTGTAATACTTTTTGAAGTGGGACAGATGTAATAATATGCAGGGCTAAAATTTTGAAATCCTTGAGAGAATATTTTTTCACAAAAGTTTGGATCTGTAACTAATTAAAAATGAGACTGAAAAAAATGTATGGAGATTCAAGTTCACATTAAAACTGTCCAATGGCAAAGACCTTTCACATTTTGGAAGACATAACTTTGTTTTTATCTTTCCCTGTTGTTTCCTTTAATGACTGGTAATAAAACAGAAGGAAATACATTTTAGCCGTAAGACACATCTGGAAATGATATTTCAAATAGTCCTCCCATCGGTCCCCCAGAATGAAGTTTAAGCACCTTGGTGACCTACTTCCCTTACCTCTGGAAACTTTCTAGATGAAATCAGAAGGGTATTGACAGTACTGCAGTTTCCTTGGGGCTCGGGGAAAATAAATATGCATTCCTCTCCTTTCTAGCTCATCAGTGGTTAGTTACACCCACATTCATAAGAGCAATAGCCAAAAGGTGGAAGCAACCGAAGTGTCCCTGGACAGATGAATGAATATACAAAATGTGGCATATACGTACAATACAATAGTATTTAGTTTTAAAAACAGAAGGAAATCCTATAATACGCGACGATATGAATGAACCTCGAAGACATATTAAGTGACATTAGCCAATCACAGAAAGACAAATACTGTATAATTCTGCTTATATAAGGTATCAAGAGTAGTCAAAATCACCGAGACACAAAGTAGAAAGGTAGTTGCCAGGGGGTGTGGGGAGGGGAGAGTTTGTTTAATTGTTTAATGGGTATAGGACTTCAGTTTTGCAAAATGAAAAAGTTCCGGAGACTGGTTACACAACCATGTGAATACACTTCACACCATTGACTTGTACGCTTATCAGTGGTTAATATGGTAAATTTTATGTGCTGTAAAAAAACAAACAAACAAACAATTCAGCAGCAATGCTCTTTTTCTTTAATTCACCTATTTGGCTGGTTGATTCAGTTTTATTTATGTTCATCAGAAGACATCAAAATCTACCGTGGGGGGGAAGTTCATCAAGTATTCAGTGTTGGAACTCAAAGGCTCTTGGACAGCTAACCCACACCCACCGTTGTACATGCTAGTGTGGGGGGTGAGGTCCAGGGAAGTAAAATGGCTTTGACCTAAGACCATGAGGTTAATTGGCAGGTCAGCCGGGGCAAAAATTAAATTCCTTTACAACACAATACTCTATTTTCTTACACATATTTGTGACCCAGCAAACCTTCATGTTATTACACATTTTTTATTTTAATGAAAAACCAGCTTAGGTGTTAATCATTGCCAAGGTCTTGTTTTCATCAATTGATTGCTTACCCGAAAGCTCTTTAGCAAATTTGAACAGAGGGAAACGTAGAAATGATGAGGCCTCATTAGTATATGACTTCCCTGAATGCCTAGACTTCAGCAATTCGATTTTTACAGTTTTGATCTTCTTCAACACTAATGCGAATTGCTGCTGATTTTTTTTTTTTTTTTTTTTTTTTTTTTGGCTGCTGAATCTTTTGTTCAGAAAGCACTTAAACGGCGAGACAGCCTGTGGTGAGGTTCATATGACTGGCATGTTTAGAAGGCCAAATGTTTAAAGCGTTGCAACTGACCATCACTATTTGTACAGATTACCTACCCAAAGAGATTGAGAGAAAATACAAAGAAAAAGATAAAAAAGGAGTGTAGATGATTAGAGCTTTCTAATTAGCTATGCAGAAAGTTGGATGATGTGTTTATACCTTAAAGTGTCTACCTCTAAAATATTCCCCATGTAGCCCTCCAGAAAGTCAGGCCACCTGCACACACAGTGTTTTCGTAGATTCATTGCCTTTGTTGAGAACAAAAAACAATTCCCAAGGTTCGCAACTCATGCTGTCCAACGCTCATGTTCCCCTCTCTAATCCAGGGGAGCTGTGACTTCAGAGAAGATGCGCAACGTGGTTTCCACTTTTAATTTGGTCAGTCTCTGGAGCACAATATCTCAGTAACATTATTATTTTTGCTCACATATATTGTCACTACAATTCTGTAGAACCACAGCTCCCCACCTCCCCACCCAGGTGACCTGAGCGTGCTGCAGTGAACTCAGAGGGCACCACAGAAATTTTAAATTGTTGGGAAAGCATAACAATACTTGGTCATAGGAAATTTGGACACCATGCAGACTAGTAGCTCCAGAGTTGATATTTTCAATATTAGATTCCACTACATTTCTTTGATGACACCATATCTTTATGTAGCTGGATATTTCGCAGGCATTAGGATATAGAGCAAGTACTCTGCAGGACACCTGGGTGGCTCAGTTGGTTAAGCATCCGACCTCTGACAGTGCAGAGCGTGCTTGGGATTCTCTCCCTCCCCCATCTCTCTGCCCCAACCCTCTTCGCTCGCTCTTTCTCAAAATAAATAAATAAACAAACAAAATTTAAAGCAAGTACTATGCAAAAATCCATGTGGACCAAGAAATGAGGGTGACAGCATCCAATTTGATTCCAAGTTTAAGATATTGTACAAAGTACAACAGGTGCACCCACCTTATTAGTAAATAACTGTGGTTACCTAAGAATAAAATATAGTATTTTTGTCTTTCAATATATGTGGTTTTTTTTCCAGATGGTTACTAAGTGGTTAGGACACAAATACATATTGAATTGTTTGGACCTAAGTATTTAATAAACAACTGCTAAGTATCTAAGTATTTATTTTGGCCTCGAGACACCATGAAAAAATTACTGAGACACCACGGTCACCATGAACAGACAAAGTTGGGGATCTCCTGTTGTGAGGAGTCTTAGAGTTGATATTGTGGTTGATTACTGCTGTCCCAACACACCTTCTAACAATGATAACATGGAGGAATTCTATTACCAAAAAAGGTGGACAACAGCAGGGATTGAAAAGCTACTCAGAAAGACCACTGCTAAGCAACTGAATATGGCTTCCAACCTGAAACTTAAATAAATTTCTTTGTTTAAATGATGGTTCTAAAGCATATTGAAGAGTCAGCTCTGCTTCTTGGAATCATATACCAAGAAATTGTCATTCTGTTTTAAAGCAAACAATGTACAGGAGCCCTAAACAAATTTCCTTTTAGCCTTAACATTGCTGACCCTGCCAAAATGCATCAGGGAATGAACATCAATGGGGCACAACAATCATCTCTCACTGAGATGTGCTTCCAGGTAGATACCTCCGGGTAGGAGTGTTCATTACCTTACATATTTTCCTGGAAATCTGGTTTCCAGGCTGCCAAGTGTGATTACAATGTCATGATGAAACCCAAGGAAAGAAGTCATGTATGGATTTCATGTCTCTATCAAAGAAAAAAAATGATTTTGGATTGTCCAGCATCACATTATTAAGCATTTTCTTGATTATAAGAGAGTCTGAGATACCTGAAATGACCCTAATTAGAATCAGAAGTCCCCGGTCACAATCACAATTCTGTACCCAGTTGGTTGCAACACATTGGCTGCCATTGGTGATCATTTTAGACCATGTTCAGGTTTTGTCTTTCTAGTCCAATTTTTCTCACTTACGTCTTTTGCTAAAAGCCACTTCAAATAGATTTGGGAAAAAATGGAGTAATACATTCCAGTAAAACATCATGGTGATGCTTACTGAACTTCTTTGAAGCGGATTTGTCAACAAAATTGATTTTTTATCGTTCACCATGTCTCTCCACGTTCAGCAAGAGTAGCTTATCCTGCCAAATGGGACAACTTTTAGAGACTTGTCTTAATTATCTGCATTCATAATTAGCTAATGACCAGCAGACACACAAGAATGTGTCCTAGATGCCCCTTTGCCTGTATCCAGTCTTCATTCATTTTACCCTCAGAGATTTTCCTTATTAAAAAGCCATGTGGCTAGGACAGATGGCCTGCATGTGTTATCTCCATCTTTATCAGCATTGAGGACATTTCCGTTGGGGTAACTTGACAGTAGCAGAATTTTCAGGAATATTTATCCTAAAGCCATCTGGCATTGATTTTTCAGCCTCAATCCCTGAGGTTTCATGAGGGTCTTAACGTGAAAGAGATAAAGTCTCTGGCCATTGCAATTGCTGAGGGACTCACACTTTGTGCGCTTACTAATGTAAGGCAAAGGTCATCTTGGAAAGTGTGCTATGTCCTTCATAGTCAAAAGATGATAAGATGAAACTGAGAGTTTGTTTTATGTTTATAGAATAACATCTAAAGCCAAAGGAACTGAATGCAATCCTACTCCCTGAATTTGGTAGAGTAAAAGTTTGAGTAAGCCGCATATATCTTCAGCCTTAGTTTCCTTGTGTGTAAAATGGGAATAATCTTAACACCTAAATCATAGTGGTTGGGAAACTAAATTTGAAAGCAGTATTCAAATATGAGTTACAATGACCTAAGGAGGAAACTGGTGTTTTGAACTCGGCAAGGTTAGGGAATCTGATGTTAGCATATTTATTGTGTAGGAGTTCTTGCTTGTATTTTATTGATTGTGAGTTACTAGTATAACGGTGATAGCTCTAGAGAATTCTTGCAGTAGAAAAGTGCTTCCGTTGAAGACAGTCTCATTTTACCACTTCCTTAACATAACAAGTACCTAATTCCTTAAAAAGGCACCTGTTTAGCACCTTAGTAGTATCTAACATAAACTAGTGTTTCGATTATTTCAAAAACCTCGTCCTTCTCATAAAGCTTTCAGTAAAGACAATGTTATAATGCCATAACCGTCTTTTCTCTTAACCCTTGACATTTTGACCTTTGAAACATCTCTCCTCAATTTAAGCACCAATTTTTAATTCTATCATTTTCTCCCAAAAGCCAGAGGATTTCTAAGTTGTTCTTGTTTTGTTTTCATGGGTAGAATGTTCAGAAAGCCACTTTTCTTGATGGAAATTCGTAAACGAACACAAACAGGGGGGCATTCTGAGGGCTCAGCATTTTCCCTTTCCGCTCTTCCTCTCGCACAACACCCAGAGATCACAGTTACTTGAACAATTTTGGTAGCAAATTGCACCATCTTCATTCATTCTTTCTTTTTTCTAATTGACTTAAGGTTGACTCAGTCTGAGCCCTGTTTTGCAGGCCACAGCTGACCGTCCTGTTCCCGTCAGGGTCTTGAGAAAAGGTGTCTTTTTCGGCTCGTCAGTTAATCCAAATCTCTTGAATTACATTCTCCCCTTCTTGCTGGCTCTGTCTGGCAGATGCAGAGACATTGATAGGCACTGATTTCCTACACTTGAACAAGATGGAGGTGCACCTATACCCTTGAGATCAGCTTCAGCCCATCTGACTTTCTGATTTAGTTTTGATGAATGCCCCCTGTTTTATCCTCCTTCTGTGATCATTTTAGTTAAGATTCAATCATAAAGAATGTCCTAATAATACCTCTACTGACCAAATACTAACTAATTACTTAAGACGAGCCTTATGTACAAATATACATATATATTTCCCCCAGATGCCTCCTCAGGTGACCAACTTGTCCCAGTCTACTTGGGAGTATTTTGATTTTACCACTGAAAGGCCATCCTCCCAAGAAACTCCTCAGTCCCAGGGAAACTGGAACACAGCAGCCCCCTCTCATTTTCAGTTTTGCTTTCTACAGTTTCAATTCCCCATGATCAACCCGAGTCAGAAAGCAGATGATCCTCCTGACTTATCTTCAGAAGGTAAGGAGTAGCCTCATGCTACATCACGTTCACCCGACTTCATCTCATCGCATAGGCATTTTTATCATCTCCTGTCATCACAAGAAGGGTGCATACAGTACAGTAAGAGATTTTGAGAAAGAGGCCACATTCACATAACTTTTAGTATAATATTTTGTTGTAATTGTTCTATTTTATTATTAGTTATTGGTGTTCATCTCTTGCTGTGCCTAATTTATAAATTTAACTTGATCATATTATGTATTATGTATAGGAAAAAAAAACTTAGTATATACAGGGTTCAGTACCATCCATGGTTTCAGGCATCCATTGAGGGTCTGGGATTGTATCCCCCATAGATAAAAGGAGGGGGAGGCGAATGTAGTTGGTCACCACAGCACTACTGAATAGTGTGATTAATTTGGCCTATATTTAGATCCTAACTTTCTCAGAAGTCATTTCCCTACAAAGCGCTTTTTGTAGATACAAGCTGTGTGTATGAACAAGTTCAAATTGTGTCACAGTGGTTCAGGGTCACAGAGCTCTGCAAGCCTGCCCTTCATTTATGAAGCGCTCTTTCTCCTAATTCCCAGCATTCTATTTTTATTCCTTTTCTTACTGTATCCATTTGCAAGCTTTGGAGGACTTTATAGAATGTGATCACGTGAAGTCTGTTTTTGTGAATTAATTGGCTGGTTTTAACTTAAGCAGTCAGTTCAGTTATAAGAAAAGTGATAGATAATGCAATTTAAATTATTAACTGTGCATTTATCTCATAGAACTATGGGTGATTTTATTTTCTTCTTTTCTAAATCACACTGTGCATGTGTTATTTTTACAAAACAAAATCTTTTCAAAGTGACTGTAAAATTACATGTTAAATAATTTCTCTTGAAATTTACCGTGTTTACCAAAATCCATCCAATAAGACCTCACCATTTCTGGTCAGAGCTGCTCATGGGAATACACTTAGAAAATTACCTAGATCCTCCGTCCAGAAAGACATCAGGCCAGCAAAGGAAGACACCTATCAGGGTCTAAGAAACTGCGAATTGTGGAGCAGGTCAGCCATGTTTGATAAGCTGACAAGGTCAGTTGAAGAATGAATGAAATTCTGGGGACAAGATAGCTGGAGGCAAAATGGAATTTGGAAGGAAAAAGAGGTATCAAGAAAATGAGTCTTAGAATTTTTTTTTTTTTTTTTTTTTTTTTTGGACCAGGGGACCTTTCATTTATTCATTAACTCATTCATTTACTTGAAAATATTTACTGAATACCTTCTAATGTGCCAGTCTTTACACTGATAAATCAGAGGTATACAAAGATCAGTGCTCTTTCAGGACTTCCAGTGTGGTAGTGACAATAGATAGCAAATATAGTAAGCATATAGTATTTTGGAAAGTAAAAAGTGCTCTGGGGAAAAAAAATGGAATATGCATGAGGATGCAAGGTAAGGTGGGTGGAAGAAGGATTATAATGTTAAGGTGCAGAGCAGTAAAGGATTCAGCAAGTAAAAGTTCTTGAAGGGGACCAAGCTCTACCTAGAGGAAACAGGGAATGAAAACAATGACTTTACAAAAATGCATTGGGATTTGGAACGCTAGTTGACATCTGACCTGTGGAGTAGGACAAAAGGGGGACATTGAGTTCATGTCAGTGGATCTGCCCAATTTGGGCCTCTTAGCCTTTAAACTTGTCTCTTCCTATTTGTCCTTACAAAGATGAGATGAGCAAAGCAGTGGTGTTAATAGTTTCCAGAATATCATAGTAGGGAACTAAGGTTATTTTGTACAGACAAGCATCATCTAGCAAACTTTTTCTGCTGTGATCTAGGATCATATGTAACCCATGAGAGCTTTCCTAATGGAGCAAACGGATTTTAATTTTTATCCCTATTTTCTTCCCCTGCTATCAAATGCTCCTGAAAAATAGTTTTAGTATTTTAATTAATGCTTTACTTTAGGGTACACACGAATATGTTTGTGCGTGTCATATAAGCGGATGACAGAATCAAAAAAGATTTCAAACTATATAGATAAATGAAGTCGTTAGGCCAATAACAGCAAGAAAGCCCTTTAGGGGGAAAACTTATGTTGCCAGTAACCCAGCATTTTATTATTAAAGTTTCCTATTTTGAAATTCAGTCTTGAAGTTCTGCAGAAAAGTGCAGAAAGGATATGTATTGATGGAATGAATGAATGAGAGTGGAGAGGGATATAAAAAAGGCTACAAACCCTCATGCATTATGAAGACTTAGCCATATATCCACTGTTGCTTTTTATTAGGAAAACTGAGCCTCCCAGAGGAGAAACATTATATAAATTGTACTGTTTAAAAATTGCTGTGTTCATTATGAGGAGCTTAATTATGGTCATCATTTACCAAAAAAAATCAAAGTCTTGTCAAGGAATTCATAATAATGAATGTTTCTCATTAAAAATTAATGAACAAGTGGCTTATTCTGAAGGTATAAAGTCTGTGGAATATCATTATTTTCCTTTCTTGTTTCAAAGAATTAATATTCATGCAAATTAGATCCAAATTACTACAGTTTAAGCGGTTACTTAGTACTACAGATTATGGATTTGTTTATGACCATAGAAGCCAATTATATTTGTCAGCATAGGCTAGATTATGCTGTGATAAACAAACCTTGAAATCTCAGTGGTTTAATAAGACAAAGGTTTCTTTCTTGCTCATCATGCAGAATGCAATGGAAGTCAGAATACCTCTCAAAGCAGCTCCCTTCCCTACAGTGACTCAGCAAACTGTCAGGCTTTCATTTTAAACCTCTGCCATTTCACAACCCCCAGGATCATCATGGAACAGAAAGGGAGAGGTAGAAGGTTGTTCATCAGCTCTTAAGTGCCTCAGCCTGAGGTAACACACATCACTGCTGTTCACAGCCCCATGCCACATGGTTTTGACTAGCACATCTGGGCTGTGTGGAGGAAGCAGACGAACATTCAGTGAATAATAATGTGCCTACAACAGCAAAAGCAAAACCAAAAGAAGAGATTGGTAAAAAGCACATTATCTACTAGGTACATTCTGCTAAGAGTTTTCTGCATAACCCGGGGCCAAGGGAGAGGGCATAATATTCCAAAACACAGCCAAAAACATCTCTGTATACTGAAAAATAATAAAGCAATACATGAATCCCTAAGTTAGGGATATAATTGTCCTTGCATCCCTGTGATCAGAAACATACTATCATAACTGCTCACAGTCCAAGAGGGATCAGAGCGTCAGTCACCGAGACATCTGGTAAACCCATCTCTCGAAGGAAAATGCAAGGAGTTACTTCTTTGAGTGTGGGGTTATCAATGACACAGGCAAAGTCCCACTCTTTACATGGACGTACTGTATTCCGTTAACATCTGAGGAATGCTTTCTTGACCAGATTAACAAGGAAGACAGTGCTTTGACTGGGAAGGAAAAACTCTTCACTCTGAAGTCTTGTTTGAGAACACACACACAATTTAACTTCACGTTCTTCTTCATCCCTAGGCTAAAATAGCAAATAAATGAAGGACTAAGTTAATTAAATGCATATTTTAACAGCATTTATCTGGCATTGATTGGCTGAGGCCACTTACAGTAAAGTGTGGAATAGTTAATACAAGTGCTGGCCATCTCCTAAAGGAGGTGACCTCAAGGTTATATAATTGTAGCGGTAATTTATTTAGCTTAAAATGAATGTGTTCTCAATTAGGTTGGTAGGCATTATAATAACACAAGTGGGATTTATATTTGCTATGTCTTGGCTGTGAGGGTTTAGTTATTGGATTTGTTTGCCTATATTTAGTCCTCCCATTCAGGATCCTTCCCTCTCAGGAAAGATCAGGAGGCTTCTTCACGCTGATTAATAGGGGCGCAGTCCTAGCATTGCCGGTATCAGCCTGATCTCGCCAGAGGCCCTGAAGGAGCAGACACATAGCACAGCCTCCAGAAGTCAACATGATGGGGGTGGGGGGGGGGAGGAGTGGGGGTTCTGCCAGTGGGAACTGTTTCTGTTCCTCTCCCAGTACAGACCCATCAGCATCTTCAATTTGCCCATAAATCGGTGCTTAAGATGAAAATATATCACTGCTGAGGCACTTCAGGATTTATTACGGGATTTCTGTTGTTGGAGTTCATGTTTTACACACACACCTTCTTTTCCTGTGCTCTGCTAGACCTCTGAGGCAGAAAAGCAATTGTCCATGATGCTCTACTCTCATATTTGAACTTCTGATTCTATTTGTCTAATAGGGGAACTGAAGCATCGTTACCATTCCTTGGTCAGATGTGGTAAAGAAATTTATAAATTTTTAAAGTTCTTTATTTATTTATTTTGAGAGAGAGAGAGACAGAGAGAGAGAGTGCACAAGTGAGGAGGGGCAGAAAGAGAGAGAGAGAATCCCAGGCAGGCTCCACACTGCCACCATGTAGCCCAGTGTGGGGCTTGAACTTACAAACCGTGAGATCATGACCTGAGATGAAATCAAGAGTCGTTCGCTTAACTGACTGAGCCACCCAGGCACCCCTAGAAAATTTTAAAGTCGACATCCGGTTGGCTGAGTCTTTACCAACCCTGGCCACCCAGGTCTCTGTGAATTTTTCAACCTTTGCATACACGCCAAGTGTGCCCCTTAGTAATTCTGTATGAACAAATGAAATGATCATTATTATCATTTTCGTTTATTTACAAGCTGGCAGAGATGAAGGGTTGGTCACTCACTGGGTCCCACAGACGCTGGTTCTGGAAGCACAGGACTCAGCCAGTAGATGTCTCTGTTAGACTCATAATAGTGAATGCCCCCTCGGGAGGAGTGTAGCCTGCTTGCGAAATGTGTATTTTTGTCCAAAAATTGAAACAATCTAAAAAGGGAATCTGGTTGTCCTTGTGTTTCAGTTTAGGCTGTCAACTTCACAACGCAGTTTCTGTTTAGATCAACCAGTGAGGTGGGAGCGCCCACGCGTTCCCCTGATGGATAGAGGGTTCTCACCCATGACAGCCCTCCCCCTAAAATACAACCTTGTGCAAACCTTCCTTTTCCGGGGAACTGAAACTCACCCTCATCTCCTCGGAGACCATCTGCCTTGCAGTGAGGGCTTTCACTAGCCCAAATTTATGGTCTTTGGGATAACAGAGAGACTTTTTTTTTTTGGTCACTTATGCAACAGACTCAGGTAAGCAGATCCAACATGTGAAATTGTTGGAGATGAAAACTGTCACCAAAGCAAGAAGGAAGTTGTAGAGATGTGTTCTGCAAAGCAGAGTGCTCTCTACCAACTCATTTTTGTTTGAGGTACTTCAGTGGTTTTGCAGCCCAAAGAAGAAGTTTCTCCGCATATCTACCAACACAACGTTGGAGGACAGGAGGACTTTATATTTAAAGGTTGCATAACCAAGTCTCAGTCACCATGATGCTGCTAGTCTCAGGAAACTCTGTCCAGTGGAAAGAAAATTGGACTGGGTGTGAGGAGATCTGCGTTCCTCTTTTTATGCTCTGTGTGACGTCCAGTTGCTTAACCTTTCCGATCCCGTTTAGTTCTCTGTGGCATGGGGACAAGAAGAAGAACAAAGGAAGACACAGTTTTTGAAGGAAGTTTAAAAATTCTTACTTGTCAGGATTGCCCCGAGGCATAAATAAGAGCTATAACCCTCCTGACTTATGCTCAATTGCTGCTTTTCTTTTCCCCCTCCTTTCTTTTCTCATTGGTCTGGTCAATAGGAAGTCTAAGAATACTTTTTTAAAAAATTGATAAGGGGATCCAGTAGGTAAATCTCATATCAGAGATTTTTACGCACTGTGCTCTGTAACCCCCTCTTTATCCCTTTGAACATAGGACAGGTGTTCAGAGTCAGAAGCACGGCACAGATTAAGTGTCAGATTGTTCTTATCCTCTTTGATTTGAAAGCTATTGCTCAAGCTACATTTTTGTAGCTACTAAACTCTGATGGAGGAAGAGTGTCATTTGCACTAGCAAATATAATATGCCAGAAGGAAGCATGCTTAACTTCTCTGTCATCCAGACATTCATGGCTTGTTCATTGCCCTGTCCACTGGGAAAGTCCTTTAGGCTTGACCCTCTGCCCTCTGATGATGGGCAAGTGCCATTCACATCCTGGTTCCTCCTATCAGGGGATCACTCTACTGTCTGGGAGAAAGGTCTTCAAATGACTACCTCCAATGCTAATGGATAAATTGGATGCTAATCAGAACTTAAAGCATTAAGAGAATCCAAATAAGGAGATTTTGCATGCTCAAAAGACTGAGGGGAGTGTGGGCCAGAAAAAAAGGCCCCAAACAGAACTAATTTAACAGGTGGGGCTCAATTAATAACAGGAAAAATAGCTAGACAGTAGGTGAAGGAAGAAGGGGATGACCTCTTAAGTACTGGGAATAATGAGAACAAAGGCAGACAAACTTTTTGGAGGAAGTCGAAAAGCTCCCCCATACTTCACTTGTAAATAAGTGTCCTGAAATTGTGAGAGTATTCATACTAAACACAGATGTGCAGAGAAAAGAAAGATCCTTTACTCCCCGAAGCTGCTATGACTTTCATGGGGAGGAAGGGGAAGAAAGAAGAACTGTTTAAAATCTGGTCCAGATTTGGACTCCGACTCTTTGAGATATGATAGCTGGCCAGTCTTCCAGAATGCCTCTCTTCTCCGTGACTCTGTCCTTCCCTGGCCTCTGATACAGGATTCCTTTGTTCTAGCAAAGAAGCCCCCCACTTTTGACCCAGCATCTCCTTCCTCTCCAAGGGCAAACCAGACTCGTTAGCCCATCCAATAAAGCTCTGAAGGCCAGGCATGGTGGGACCCTGTCTGTGCACTGCCCACATTCCTCTCTCGGCTCTCAGATCTCCAGCTTTCAGAGTGACATCTGTCCTTCCTGCTTTCTGAAGGTATATTTGTTCCTGAGCTGTAGTGAGGGACTTGCCCACCACAGAATGTAAATTGAGAGATAATTCAAAACATTATCTCTAAGGGGCGCCTGGTGGCTCAGTTGGTTAAGCGTCCGACTTCGCCTCAGGTCATAATCTCACAGTTTGTGAGTTCGAGCCCCACACCAGGCTCTCTGCTGTCAGTGCAGAGCCTGCTTTGGATCCTCCGTCCCCCTCCTTCTCTGCCTCTCCCCCACTTGCATTCTGTCTCTCTCTCTCAAAAATAAATAAACATTTAAAAAAAAACCATATCTATTTCAAAACCATGCAAATTAAATAGAAAGCTCTTTTAAAAATCCCTCTTTCAGCACTCCAGAGGGACCGGGGTCAAGTTTGTATCTTGTCCACATTTCAGACAATCCGCTTATAGCCAAGATCCTTCTACCTTGATTGTTTTAGGCTTGGGGCTCCTGAACAATAGATGGGAATGGGCTCATCTTATATAGAAACATATCTTTCTCTTCAGCAATGATAGGAATGCTATATAAAATTGAAACTTCACACAATTAGGATAGCGCCAAACATTTGAATCCATTTCATGCTGAAGATTTTTCCCAATATCCAATTTGCAATGCTCACAGGCCAAATGGAAACACTGCACAAAGATTGTAATTGCGACTGTAGCCTCTCGGAGAATCATAACGCTTTTTTGAGAGGGAAGTATCTAGAAGAGAGAAACACTGGGATGGATACAGCTTGGAAACACATATGCTTTCAGTCTGTAAGCGCTCTGATGAACAGAGTTCGTGAAGTTTTACTCTGAAAATGAAGGCTTTACTCAGAAGGTGAGGCGGGCTGGCCTTGTCTTGCAGCTGTTTTAGAAGAGCCTGGGATTAATTTTAATTTTAATAACTTCATTGGCATGACAGGGCAGCCGTGTTTTGTGAAAGTCAATATAACATGAACCTCTGTGTGGGGATTGGTTACACAGCCTCTTTCCTTTTGCTCTCCTCTGTGAGCGTGTCTGACTATGAGACTGCCAAGGTCAGGGCTAACACTTTTGTCCCTACCTCTTTACCCCTCCCATCTAATTTTCTACAATAAGTGGTGTTTGGAAAAGATGAAGGATTTAAGGAAATATGCTGCTTTTAAATCTCTCTAAGTCCTTGGATTTTTGCCAGTATATTTCTATACTGTGGTCAGTGAGCCCAAAATGGATAAATAAATCTACAGAAAGTTTGTGAATTGGCTAGTTAAAAAAAACAATCTAGGATATTTGTGAAATGTTCCCTTTCTGGCATGGCTAGTATGAATATTTCTTCATTTACGGCCATTGTCAATTTGAGGACCTTTTATAGTCATGCCAAGACTGAAACTCGAGTTGATGTAGGAAAAAAAAATGTCAAGAAGTATATACCATTCATATACAGGGTGTCTGTAAAAATACAGAAACATAAGTAAACGCATGTCATGCCACCAATGACATCTCCAATCTTTAAGAGCAATAAAATAATATGGACTAATATTAACATATCTTTACTAATGTCAGCAAATCTAACAATGTTGGTATTGATATTAGCATAGATATCTTTTTTCACCTATGTTCTAGACTTTATGGATACACTGTACAATATGATCCCACATTTGTTTTGTAATGTGTGCATATATGTGTGCATATTTAAGACACCAGAAAATTACACACCCAGATTTTAACAGTGGTCTTCTCTGTGAGGGAAAGTTATATATCATTTTAATTTTCTTCCTTGTTTCTGATTGTTCCAATATTTCTAATATTAGCATGTGTTACTTTTGAGTTGAAAAAAAATTTTAAATAAAACACAATAGAATAAACTGTGTGTCTACACGTCCACTGTACAACGTAGTAGATGAATTCTACCATGGACACATTCACCTACTTGGAATCATGGCCGTGAGGCCACACTTTGAAGATAAATGATATGTCTTAAGACTCTAGGGGGGGGAGGCGCCTGGGTGGCGCCTGGGTGGCCAGTCGGTTAAGCGTCCGACTTCAGCCAGGTCACGATCTCGCGGTCCGTGAGTTCGAACCCTGCGTCAGGCTCTGGGCTGATGGCTCGGAGCCTGGAGCCTGTTTCCGATTCTGTGTCTCCCTCTCTCTCTGCCCCTCCCCCGTTCATGCTCTGTCTCTCTCTGTCCCAAAAATAAATTAAAAAAAAGTTGAAAAAAAAAATTTAAAAAAAGACTCTAGGGAGGAAAGAAGTGAAGGGAAAGAGGAGTAACAAGAAGTAGCAGAAGGTCCAAATACATTTATAATACTCTCAATGTGATCATTTTCTCCCATAGAAGTTCGTAGGAAAAAGACAGATTATGATAGAGTGGTTCCTTCATCTTCGATTTCTTTTCTTTTATTTGACCAAACCACCAAAAGCATTCTGAAAACACAAGTAAAGCTCCATCAGCAACTACCTGTTTAACTGACACATTACATAAAATTTGCTCTTGAGAGGTTAAAAGAAAGAGTGAAATATATGTAAATATGCCTATGCTGTTTATTTTTACAACGTTTATTTATTTTTTTGGGACAGAGAGAGACAGAGCATGAACGGGGGAGGGGCAGAGAGAGAGGGAGACACAGAATCGGAAACAGGCTCCAGGCTCTGAGCCATCAGCCCAGAGCCTGACGCGGGGCTCGAACTCACGGACCGCGAGATCGTGACCTGGCTGAAGTTGGACGCTTAACCGACTGCGCCACCCAGGCGCCCCTATGCTGTTTATTTTTAAATACGAAGGTGGTTTTAATTCATGTGGTCACAGAAACAAATGTTTGGGGGCGCCTGGGTGGCTCAGTCAGTTAAGCATCTGACTCTTGATTTTGGCTCAGGTATGATCTCATGGTTAGTGAGTTTGAGCCTCAGGTTAATTCTCTCTCTTCCTCTCTGACCCTCCCTCACTTGCTCTCTCTCACTCTCTCTCAAAATAAATAAACCTTGAAAACAAATAAATAAACTAGTAAAAACCACAAATATTTGCTTAGATTTGTGGGAATAGATTCAAGAGACTATCCTAGTGCTAGTCTACCGTGAATTCCTGGAGAGCTTTCCTGTAGTCCCAGCGTGCGCATGTAGAATTACTACTATAATCTACGATAATGGTTGGTTCCAAGTTCCCCTGTGATAATATAGACTGAATTGGGCAGTCTAAGAACTTTGGAAAGAGCTTTATCATGAAACTGAATATGCCAACTGGTTTTTATATAGCTCAGACCTCTTATAGATTGTTTTCTCTGACACAATGTCTATAGCCTTATAAAACTTCTCGTATGTTTAACCTGTACATGAGAAACTCACAAGACGAAAGCCCAATCCTGCCGAGGTAGCAATTGCTTTCCCTGGAAGGAAGACCACGTGTTCCCATAAACCTTAAAGACAGAACCTAACTTAACTTTTCTCTCATGGAATATTTCTAATGCTTAAGCGTCCAACATGACCCAAGCACATTTAAGGTACATTTGTAAGCTGTTCAAGAACAAAACAGAAAATAGGCAGGGATTGAATGCTTCTGGCCACTGCATCAGAGAACACTGGCTTCACGTCTCATAGGCATACCTTTCTCTTGCCTTTGAGAAAATGACATGTAGGCCATTGGAAGGAAAGAGTTTTCATTCTGTAGACACTGGGACCAGCAGATAATCTCTACCCCCAGGAGAAAAAATAACTACTACTCCGTAGACGACACCACACGCCTTCACTGAGCCACATCTGACTTATAAGAACTCTGCAGAGCACTTTGGTGGGAATGACTGTGTCACTGGCTGTTTAAGTAGATTTTTAATAAAAATTCTTCTGCCTTGATCAATCCATGCTCTTCAATTTAGAGCTGAGATTAATTCTCCAAGACACATGATGGTACAGTATTAACACTTGAAATCATCTCAGAACTGCTTGCTTTCATATTTGGCATAACTATTGTACCACCTTGGAAACTGCTTCTATTGACCTTTAGATTAAAAATATGTTGGATTATCGTGATTGACACTTTTAAAATGACTCATTCTTGCCAAACACAGCATAACAACTTTTAAACATCCCCTTTTCTTTGCAACTGCCTCCACTTTCATTATTCGAAACATGGCTGTATTCTACACCACCTCTCTTTGCCTAACATGTTTTTTTTTTTTCTTTTTTTTTTTTTTTTTCAGAGTTCGAGGAGATTTACATTTGGAGCTAAATGTTTCAGTGATTGCTCTGTTGGGTTTCATTATACCAGTGTAGTTAATCAAAGCAAGTCTGGCCTTGCTACCATGATTCATTGTATGGTTTTTTGAACTTAATCATTTACACAGAATGAACATACACATTATCACCAGGGCTGGATTTCTTTAACAGCCTGCACGACACAGTATTGTAATGCCTTTGTCAACTGCTGGGTCCCAAGAACGTCACAGTTGCTAGGGTTTTTGTTAAGACATTTCATTGATGGGCTTTCGATTAGGAAAAAAGCAAATAGGAAGCCCCTGGTTGGAGCTACACGGAGCAGAGGAAATGCAGAGTGAGTTGGCTCAACTCCAAGTTGGGCTACCTGGAAATCCTCTGGTTAGGACATAATGTTTCTTTTCATGGTGTGTGTGGTCTTCACAATCATAATTAACAAGTAACCTTTCTTCTTCCTCATCCCTAAGCCCATCATAAACTATTGGCTCTTGGCATCTGGGTAGGGTTTGGCAGATCCCAGATGTGGGGACGGCCTGAGAGAATTACTGGGATTGTTGTTTTGAAACTGAAAAAGCTAATTGCGTAAGTATTAACACCTGTGAGCTGGGTCTAACAAGTCTAGTCTCTGTATTTAACAATTCAAGTCCAGCGATGCTCCTCTTGACACCCTGTTCCTCCACAAAAAAGCCGATTCACGTCTAGCCAGAAAAGGTGCAAGGCGGGGGTCTATTCCAGCCTCATGGAGGTCAGTTGTCAGTTGTTCAAGAATCTTAAAAACTGTTTGCTAAGCACAGCCGTTATTAAAAATCAAAGCATATAAACTTTTAATGAAATCACTTATACATTTTAAAAGGTAATAAATACTCAAAACTCATCACTTCCGATGTATTTTGCCAGATGGTACTGTTCTCTATGCCCTTGAGGTTATCTGTGTCTAGTGTATCTTGTATGATGGAGACAGGATATAAGAACACATGGCTGCACATCTTTCCCCAACTTCACATTCAGCGATGTTACGTCAGTAACCTGAAATCAGCCATAATGAGAGTATTTGCACCACGAAAATCACAAATGCTATAAACCAGGACTTGACCTGCTGTGTTGCCTCTTCCTCACATAGGGAGGAGGTACTATTTTATTTTGCCTATCAGAAAACTTTAGGAAGTCAGAGAAAATTGCACTAGGTAACCTGGCCAGAGGATTCCACTGCAGCTGTTTTCTGACCTCAAAATCCATTCTCAGTCTTGTGTTCTGTACCTCTCCCTCGAGTGGAACTTGAACCTACCACTGTCCTGATAGACTCATAAAAACTACTAGAGGCAGGGCACTTGGGTGGCTCAGTCAGTTCAGCATCTGACTTCAGCTCAGGTCATGCTCTCGCAGTTCGTGGGTTCGAACCCCTCATCAGGCTCTGTGCTGACAGCTTGGAGCCTGGAGCCTGCCTCGGATTCTGTGTCTCCCTCTCTCTCTGCCCCTCCCCTGCTTGTGGTCTGACTCTCTTTCTCTCAAAAATCAATAAACATTAAAAAAAAAAAAAAAAAAAAAACCTAGTAGGAGCACTAACTAGTGTTTGGTTGGTGTATTTGCTGTGCTCCTTGAGTTAGTTACAACTTAAGCACATTAAGGTTTAAACCTTTTTTTTTTTTTTAAATCAGAGAGCCAGTTGTTACCCATTTACCAACATATCACTATCTAGGGTTGGAGGTCCAATTTAAACAAATCTACCCCCAGGAATGACCAGACTGTTACAGCAATCCTGTCACTGGGCTTTCATATCCTCATTACCTCTCTTCCACACCATCTCCTAACCCCAGAAAACACTGAAAAGGACTCCTAGAAATCATTTTTTTTTCCTGTTCATTAGAAAAATATATATCCTAATTACTAGAGTTTACCACTTGTCAAAACTCTCACTGGTCTTCAGCCTTTCTTCGGGACCCACCATCTCTACCACCCATTTTGTTTACTGGCATCGGCCAAGATGGTCCCATCTGGTTTCAACAAGGAAGCAAGATGCAGGCGATAGAAATGAGAAACTGAGTCAGTTACACAGGCATACAAGGAGAGGCTGGGTTTAATGGGCTCTGAAAGAATCAGGCACTGGACTACCTGCGCCTATCCTCTCTATGCCATTATGATTTGCTTTCTATGGAGAAAACACCCTCTCAGTGGGAAACCCAGGGTATATTATCAACCAAGTACTCTCTTGCTGATGTAGGGTGAAGGAATTGAATGGAGTGCTGGCTGAGAAACGGAGACTGCAAGTCTGATAAAATCATATGGGGCCCACCCACTTCTGTTTCAGATTTTCTCAGCATTATTTGCTAGCACACTCACAAAAGAAGTATTAAGTCCGTCTTTGTGCCTTGTATTCAAATGTTGTGTGGGAGCAAGGCTGAAATGTGCACGTGTCCTATTGGTGGAGCTTCTCTAATGGGCTATTTTATCCTCACCCTCACCCCAAAGCTCTTTAAATAGTGACCCCAAAACCTGACCTCCTGACACATTTCAGTCTTTTCTTTGGTTATTGGTACCATATGCAGTAAGAATTACCTTCGGCTTTACCATTGACCCTGGGAGTCAAGCCTTTCTCACAACTTTATCCACTATGGCATAAAAATTGTTTCTTCAAAACTATTAGTCACAGTGAATACTTTCCTCATGTGTACCATCGTCAACATCATTGCCTGTTGGGAAACTTCTGATGGGATGCAACTGACAAGTTTCTGCCTCACTCCTGACTCAAAGAAGCCCTTGGTAGCTCATAATGGAAATTTTTTGGTGTGTCATAATTAGATATAAATCACACTCGAACTTTCCAAGAAGATTTGTTCCCAAATGAAGGAAGGAAGGAAGGAAGGAAGGAAGGAAGGAAGGAGAAGGAAGAAAGGAAGGAGGAAGGAAGGAAGGAAGGAAGGAAGGAGGAAGGAAGGAAGGAAGGAAGGAAGGAAGGAAGGAAGGAAGGAGAAAGAAAGAAAGAAAGAAAGAAAGAAAGAAAGAAAGAAAGAAGAAAAAAGTAATAGCAAAATTCCTTAGGTGATTACAAAACGTTTTTTTAAGTTTATTTATTTTGAGAGAGAGAGAGAGAGAGAGAGAATGGGGGAAGGGCAGAGAGAGAGAGGAAGAGAGAAAATCCCAAGCAGGCTCTTTGAGGAGCCTGACATGGGGCTCAAACTCACAGACCATGAGATCATGACCTGAGCCAAAATTAAGAATCAGACACTTAACCAGCTGAGCCACCCAGGTGTCCCAGTAGTTACAAAACTTCTATGCAAAGATACCAAGGAGAGAAGGTAACAGGATTCACTTAACTGGAACGCCTAAAAATCAAAAACTGAAGAGAGCTTATCACAAAATTATTGCCAATTGTTGGGATTCCTTTCCTTCTCTTAGTAAAAATGCACTATAGCCCTTGTTTTTTCCTAGACATGCATACATTTTCCTCCTCAGTTGGACTAAGAATAAAGTATTTTGCAAATAGCAGTCGCTCCCAAACACTAGTCCACTGGCTGACTTCAAAAGCTGTGGGATTCTACAAATTGACCCTTTAAGCAGCTGCTCCCACCTAAAAGTTACTCCTATTACCACTAAAATGCATGATTAGACTTCACATAGACTCGGTAATGATGCTCTCACCTAGTGTTCAAGTCCTATCTGTCAAAATTCCAATCAGGTAACAAGATGCTGGGAACATAGCTGGTGAGATGCCTGAAGGTTGGCTTTCCATGCTATTCCATGCTATGTTATGAAGGAAAGCTTCTAGCTAACTTACCTTAAGGTTAAACCGAAAGAAAAAACAAGCATTAATCACATACAGTAAAACTTTAGGGTGAAAAAAACCTAACAACGTACTTTAAAGCAACTCATTTTTGTCAAATGAGCAATGACTATTCTGGAGTTTGGTTTTAGACTGCTGGTATATGTTCTGCAACTTTGGCAAAGTCACTTTAACTCACCCTTTTGAGAAAATGGGAAAATAAGACTGTCTTAGTCTACTCAGACTTCTAGAACAAAATACTATATGTGACATACGTGCTGTGACAAAATGCCAAGGTGACTTACAAACAACAGAGATTTATTTCTCATGGCCCTAGGGGCTGGAAGTCCAAGAGCAGGTGCTGGTAGGAACCGGTTCCTTGTTCATAGCTGGCCATCGTTTTGCCATGTCCTCACATGGCAGAAGGGGTGAGGGGTTTCTGGAGTCTTTTTTATAAAGGCACTAATCCCATTCGTGAGGGTTCCACCATTAAACCCCCTGACCTCCCAAAGGCCCCGCTTCCCAACACCATCACTCGGGGGATTAGGTTTCAGCATATGAATTTGAGGGCAATACATTCGGTGTCCAGCAAATGCATAGTTGGAAATGTGTCCCTGGAGTTCCAGCAAATGATAATTCTGGCATAGGTATCTGCAAGTGCTCAGAAGGCTGTCTAGGGCAATACTTCTGCATCTCTGGCACAATGGCAGGGTGGGGTGGGGGATAAAGAAGTCGTTCTAAAGGAGAGAGATGCAGCTGCTGTGAGCCTTCTTAGCACAAAGCAGGATTCTGTCCTCTTGAGCCTGTGAAACACTCAAATTCTCTGAAAGCAGAGAGGAGGAGGACTATATATATATTTATATATTGATCTGCATGCTGAGGTTTCAAATGTGATTCATTATGTACCATTTCCTTTACCCTAATCCATCTGCTAAGGTTCTCTTCTGCTGTGCAGAAGGAATTTGAAAAAGACATGCGACTTTAACTGGGAAGAGAGTAACAGCATGACATAGTTAGAACCACCTGCACTAAAAAAGATTCAAGATGGTATTTGTCAAATATTGGAAGATGTGTGTCTGCTAGCTGAGGGATAACGGGATGTTTTCAGAGACTGTTTTAAAGTTCTATGGCCAAGAAAAAAAAAAAGGCTACATTTGCTTCTCATAATAGTGGTTATCATTTCTCTTGTGAAATGTTTATCTACTGGTGATCTCACTATGGCTTCCTTTGGATTGTCTTCTTGTTTTATTTTCTCTCACTAGAAAAAGCAAACATCTTGGTTCCTGTCTCTTTCTATTATAAGTACCTAGCATGTGCAAAGTTAAAACAAAGACTGCACATTTCCAAGGAACTGGCTAAGTACACTCAAGTGGATCCTAATGGAAACTCCGTGCTGTGGGCATTTGGTCACACATGCTTGTTGATTCTGTAAGAAGTGGAGGAGAAATGGATCAAGAAGGGGGTGAGGGCGAGAGAAGAGGTAATAGAATGAACACTTGGGATACAGCTCCTAGGCAGGAGTGAATAAAGCGCTACTCTTCAGCTCAACTTAGAACACATAGACAACGCTTTATGTACCTGTCATACTAAATTTCATGTGTTGAAATCAGCCGATAATTCAGGGATTCGCAAAGTTATGTATCATACCTCTATGGGTATTTAAATTGTAGTCTACTGACTTGCTGATTATCCATACATACTGGAAGGTATTAACTTCATCAAAGTGTGTTTTTGAGCTTGACTAAGGTATTTATTGCCGCTGCATATTTTCCTTTATTTCAGAGTCTAAAAGAAACTTTTTATCATAAAACTGATATAACCACATTATGAAAAATTTGGACAGGAGGCAAAATGAGAACCAAAAAGTGAGAATGGATTATAATTTATTTAACCTGGCATTAAGTCCACATTATTATATGTATTTTAAAAAACTGGGATCTAGAAATAAACAGATTGGAATACACCTTGTTGGAAAAGGTTAAAGATGTTACCTTATAACATCTCCTGTATACTATTATGTTCTGTGAGGCTCCAGGAGGGGAGCTTAGTGTGCTCATCTCTCCAACTTAATTAAACATCAAACCGTTTTCACCATGGAGCATTGCACAACATTGGTGTTCCCTAGAGCACATTTTGGAAAACAGTGGTTTAACCATCCCATTATAGTCAGATAGGTAGGTTGTAAGATCTTTCATTATAATAAATAATTAAGAATTTAACATCGTATGCAAATAGATTTTGCAATATTTAGAATTGGGTGTTTTCTTTTTTTTTGAGGTTAAGTTCCCAGAAGTTAAAACAAAATAAAACAAATGGAAAAGTTCGTAGAGTTTTAAGGTCTTTGATACGTATTGCCATATTTGCTTTCCAGTTGCTTCACTGGTATGTTAAATATTGTTTTGGCAAACATGACACCGTTCCATAGAGTCGGTTGTGATACTTTGGACAGTCACTACTGCTCTAGGATTTGAGTGTGGCTGAGACAACCAACCAATATACAATCAGCAGTATAGTTCTACACTATGCTGCGTGCACATACTGTTAGTCTCCTGAAGTATATGCCCTGTGAGACTTACTGATTTCATGAGCTGCAAAGTGAGTCAACTACTTCTGACTATCATACCCTTAGATTACAGGCAGAGATTATTTTCTGCTGTTTATAAAGAGACTGAATACTGTGTTGTGTTTTTGAGATACCTAGAAAGTTGCTGATGCAGGGGGCATGCTCAGTAAATATTTATTGAGTGAATGATTAAATGCATGAATGCATACCCGTAAAATGTTTCCTTCTGACCAGCTCTCTTGAGATATCCCCCATTTCACCCATTACCCCCTTACCACTGTCTTCACCATACAGCCCTTAGGCAAAGCTCTAAAGCACGGATGATCCAGGTTTGCCACAGAACTTAAATATGGTAGACCAAAAGTGGTTGAGGTTCTTTTACAATTGCTCGCTGGAAGGATGATGGATACAAGCAGCAGGCCTTGGGTGTTACGAGCCATTTGCTGGCTGTGTGACCTCTTCAGCAAAGCTTAGACCTCTCTGAGCTTCAGTGTTTTCATATACAAAATAAAGTTGATAATACCCTTCCCCGGGTGTCTCGAGGCTCAAATAGATACAAAAGCACTTTGAAAAGTTAATACCTCATTGAAAAATGAGGTGTAATTATTATTTTTACCTACTCTACAGTACACATCCCAAACAGTGAGAAGATCTGGAAAACGGAGTGCTAGGAGTTTGTAACTTAAAGAGAAAATATAATGGTTTTATCCTAGACTTGCCCCTGATACTAGTTTTATTGGGTTTTAATGTGACGTGATCTTATGAAATGCTTTGAAACCTGATTAAAAAGCAACATGAGTAAAGGTGAAGAAGAAATACCAGCAGTGTTGCAGACCTAAATAATAAATTAATGAAGATGCAGTGGTAATTATATGTAATTAGAGTAGACACTTGACATTCATGAGGGATACAGACTGAGACCTTTGGAATCTCCCAATTTGTGAATTCAGAAATATTAATACAGGCATTCTTTTGAGAGTCACACATTTCTTGGATATATCTTCATATCAAATCACTATTTCAAACCTTGAAGTTTAGATCTTGCTCAGTCAGTAATTTTAACAGTGGCTGGCACGTTTTTTCTGATCAGTTTCACGAATCTAATTTGCTGGTTTCCATATAGAATTTATGATGGTCTTGTTTACCTCATTTACTTATGTCACTGCCAAATCAATATTGCACTTAATTGTTTTCCTAAAACTCCTAGTTGTGCACAAGAGCCCATTATTCCTTTTCTTTTTCTTTTTTCTTTCCCCTCCTCTCCTCTCCTCTCCTCTCCTCTCCTCTCCTCTCCTCTCCTCTCCTCTCCTCTCCTCTCCTCTCCTCTCCTTCCTTCCCCCTTTCCTCCCTTCCTCCCCTTTCCTTCCTCCTTCTCTCTCTCTTCTTTTTTTTAAACCACTACAAACCTGAGACCTGTTAAGAGCACTAGACATACAGCAAGTGTGCTCAATAAATATTTGCTTAACACTTTCTTATATTTCTTCACTTCCAGGTCAGTACCAAGGGTTGGTTTTTTGGTAAGGATAATTTTTGCACAAAGAAACAAGGAATATTTGTTTGCTTTGCTTTGCTTTACTCATTTCATGAAATTACTGTATGCACTCCCACCCCTGACATTTTGGGGTTTTTTTCCACCTAGAAGTCCTAACAGAATAACATTCCTTGGCCTTTCTCTTTTACTCTAGAGTGGTGATTCTCCACCAGAGGTGATTTGGCCTTGGCAGTGTCTAGAGACATTTGTCACCAGTGGGGTAGGAGGGATGCAACAGGCATCTAGTGGGTAGAGACCAGAGATGCTCCTAAATGTCTTATGGTGCACAGGACAGCCCCTTACAACAAAGAATTATCTGACCCAAAATGTCAGTGGTGTCAATATGATAAACCCTGATCTAGGATGAGAAAGAGTCATGTGAAGTAGAAGTTGTTGAGGATTCTTAAACCAGTCCCATGCCCTTTTTCTCCCCCTTCTCTTTGTGCTTACAAAGAACACACATTTCCATCTGTTTGCACTATTTCATGGGATACAATTAGTGGGGCAGGATCTGCCACCAACAGTGTAGTACCTGAAGTCTGGGGAGTAATAGCAAACCCATATATCTACATTCCCTAAAGTCAGTTTGGGCAGGGAGGGGTGGGCGGGGTGGGGGGGGGGAGATTTTAATATCCCTCTGCTTGAGTCCTGAATCTCTCTCTCAGTCCATTCTAAACTTGGGTAGGAAAGATTACCATTTGGGGGGGCTCCCTCAAGCTCCAACATTGTATATAGTGAAGACAGCATGAGATATAGATGCTTAATGGCCAGCTGGGTTTACTGACTAGCTATGGCTTCTCCCTCCTTATACCAGCTCTGCTTAAAAAAACAAAAAAACAAAAACAAAAAAACAGTAGAAATGATGATGGTTGAAGCAGTAGATGTCAAAGGTGTGACAGTTGGGAAGATTAAGTCCTACAGAGGCAGGGAAATTGAAGAGTTCATTTATTGATAGATGGAAGAATGACTATGAATGGAGAGAAAACATGGTACCCATTTGGGATATGCCCACTAATATGTCTGTCCCCAACTTGGATGCTAGAATGGACAAGTGTTATTTCTGTTTATCCAAAATGCATCCTTTCAAGACAGAACCTACTTTGTCCTTGGGGGACAATCTTTCTTCCACTCCTGGTCCATGTGGTCCAATGCCATACCTGACTCCAGGGACAGGCATGAAATATGGTCCGTGAGTACCTTGATGCCCTTAGACCTCAGTACTGACCAGTGAACAGATCGGCAATAGGCACGTGTCCCAGTCAGAGCCAAACCAATGCCAGGATTTTGCTAGAAGAAACAGGAAATAGATACATTTTATTCCTGCTGGACTTGGGGCTATGAGTTCGTTAGCCTAAGCTGCCGTTAACAGGATGCATGAAGTAGAAACCAACATACAGAACACAACCAACTGAGAACTAGAAAGAATCTAGAACCTCATGCTATCATTTGATCACGGAGATGAAATTGTGCCTAAATCTTGGATTCCTCACTTACATGAACCAGTAAGTTCCACCTTACTACCTTTAAAAAACAACTTTACAATATAAAGAGTCTTAAGTAACAGCGACACCAGTTGTGGACTCACCGTCTCAATGTCCCTAAATATGATAACTCCTCCTAAATCTGGAGGCATACATTCTGCCCATTGTCTTTGCATTTTTACATTATAACCATTCGAATAAATATCACATATTTATATATATAAATTTCACATATATTCATATTTATACCAATGTTATATATATACATGTATAAAAGTAAATTTTATAATAATGGCAAATTACATACTCTTGATTTCCCTTAATTTCATTCATTCAACTGCTTTGGTCACATTTGAACATATTTCCCTACTAGTCACTAGAACACTCTGACAGCCATGGGTAAAATGATGCCATGAACCAGGTTATAGGTGAAACACACTGTTTCTTGGCATTTATCTGACCAAACCCTGAAAAAACCCCACCAAATGCTATTCTACAATAATAGCTAAAATAACAACAAAACTCCTGTTATTAGCACCTACATCGATTAGTACTTTGCCACATTTCAGATACTATGCTAAGTGTTTTTTGTATTATCTCATTTAATGCACTCACCAATCCTGTAATAGAATCTTGATTTTTCTACTTTACAGAGGAGGAATGAATCAGGGACAGAGAGAGGTTCAACAATTTAGAAGAAGTTGCAAAGCTAGCAGTAAGTGGCAGTATTGACAAGCAGATCAGACTCCAGACCCTGGGACCCTAACAATTGTTCTCTCCTATTTCTCAAGAGTACTCACTGGTGAGTACCCTTATAGCAAGGTTTTATACTGATCACAAATGGGAATCAGTGGTAGGCTTCTTATTCATTTTTCCCAGGAAATTCATTAATAAAGTGATCCTTTTCTGGCATCTACCGAGAATAATTTTACCATAAAATATTGACAGGTAAAAATAAAGGAGAAGATATGATGCCTGCACGAAAGACACAGACCGGGATGGCTTTTGCCATTACCAGTCTCTAATATTAGTCAATTATTTACCTCTCTCAGTCTGTTTCCTCCACTGCAAATAGAAGAGGGTGATTTAAGCATAATGATATCATTGGGGGGCCTGAGCGGCTCAGTCGATTAAGCATCCAACTTCAGCTCAGGTCATGATCTCACGGTTTGTGTGTTTGAGGCCCATGTCAGGCTCTGTGCTGACCGCTCAGAGCCTGGAGTCTGCTTTGGATTCTGTGTCTTCCTCTCTCTCTGCCCCTCCCCCGTCCATACTCTGTCTCTCTCTCCTTCAAAAATGTAAATGATAAAACAACATAAAATGATAAAAACATTAAAAATAATGTAATGATATCCTTGATTGAGGACCTGCTATGTGCTAGGCATTATTCTGGCCTTTTACATCCATTGTCTCTAAGCAATCATTCACAATGAAGTTTTGGGGTAATGGGGGGTTTTTGGGGTCTGGAGCTAACAGCTGAGAAAGAATTCCTGAAGACATCTTCGGTGCAAAAAGGTGATTTTATTAAAGCATGGGGACAGGACCCATGGCAGGAAGAGCTGCATGGGGTTGGGATGGGTAACTCATTATATACCCTCAGGTTGGGAGAGGGTCAGGGATAGAGTAAGTCTCTAAGGAATTTTGGAAGCAAGGTTTCCAGGACCTTCAGGGGCTAGCTGTTGCTAGGGAAACGCCACTTACCATTTAATAAAACCTCAATCATGAGACACCTCAGATGCATATCGGGGGGGCCATAAGCTTGGAGCATGATTGCCAGCATATATCTTGGGTGGTTGAGATAAAGGAAGTAGACTTAAAGGATCCTCGAGGTTGGGATCATGTTAAGCTAAGGTTCTCTTTTGGCCCTAGCCAAGCTGCATACAGGCAGCTGAGCTCCTAGAGGGAGGTCACTCTCGGTCTCAAGGACTTGTCAGTAAGGGCTTCAATTTCTCATTTACCTTAGTTTCCCATGTTACCATGGCAAGCACTTAAACCCCTTTCCTTTGTTCTTGGGTAGCCAGGAGTGTCTAAGGAACATCACACAGATTCCACCTGGGGTGGGGGGGGGGGAGGTGCCAGCCTGTATCTTGCCCTCAGCTTGCCCCACACTCCCCCATCAATTCATGCCTTTTTAGGTCTAAACCTTCTGCGATGGCAGGCTGTCTATGAATTAAAATGTTTTTGAAAGGGACGCGTGAGAAGACAAAAATGCGATGGCTTGCAAGAGTTGGATTAAAAATTCCAAATAATACAGTCTCCCAAAAGTCCATTTTTACTTTTATTCTTGACAGGGCAGCATTGTTTGCACTTGGCTAGCACACACACTGCCGCCATTATCCTTGTTCCAGGGCAGCGACCGCTGGATTTGGTGTGAATAAGAAATGAAACGCTCACAGCTGAGCTCTTGGTGGCCTGCTTAACCTTTTGGCTGAGTCCTCTTGCCCTGCTGACGCCCAAATGGACACGTGAGAAGCCGGAGCATTTTGTTACTATGCAGGAGTTTTCTCCCAGGGCCACAAAAGGCCTCCGTGACTCAAAGAAAATTAGGTTCCTCAGCAGTAAACTGCCCTTGCGAGGGGGGGAGGGGGGGCGGGGGGTGCTGGAAGGAAGAGAAATTCCAGAAGAAGGAAGGAGAAAGGGAAGAAGGAATTCCAACTACTTCTCTCCACCTTAATTGACCACAAGGAGGGCAGTAAATGACAATTACGTCTTTCAGATGTGTGACTGCCTCAGAGTCCTCTTCCAGCGGGTTTCCTCAGTTTGTATTTATTTTTATTTAAATATCCTGGGACAGGCACATTATTATCTGCTGCGGACATCTTTAGTAAACAGGGAGCTTAGGCATGTTTGCATTGTTCTGGCTTGTAGAGTTGTTGACCTGATTGGATCATGCACCAGCTTTGATCACATAAAAATGAAAGCAGTTTTTACTGCAAATTGCGCTGGAATGATTTGAAAACTAAACAAACCAAAAGGACATGTTCTATTTATTCTTTATTACTTACACATTTAAAAGAACACACAGGCCTCCCTTCTTGCACTCCCCAAAATGTGAATGTGTTTAGAATGTACTGTTTAACCGCCTTCTCTTTGAAGGTTCTAGGCAAAATTCTCTGGAGGGTGCTTCTGAGAAAGGAGCTATGGGCTGGCAATTTGGGTTTGAGAAGGCACCCTTTGTGTTGTTGTTCTTTTTTGTTTGTTGGTTTTCTCACTAGACTCTTCCCCACAGCTCTGTTGGACAGACCCAGGAGTTGTTGTCTGGACCCCAACAGTTACTGGCCATATAAACTTGGACACCACAGTGAAGCTGTCCCAGTGTCACTGTACAATGTGTGTACAATGGGTCTACGATGGGGATAGTCGCTTAGTCTTATTGAAATGATTGAATTAAAGCGTATGATTGGTATTCAAGGAAAGGTGGCGACTATTTTTAATTTTGGTGTTGTTTTTCATTTACAAATGAGAAATGGGATCCCAAGGAGATGAAATGACCTGTTCAGGTACTCACAGCTTACAAGTAGTAGAAATGAACCCTATTCTTCTGCCTTAAAATTCACCTCTTCCTACTTTCCTCCCCTAGTAGCAACAATCTAAGTCAAAGCTCCGTGCTTGTTACGCACATGCCCCTTTAAGATGAATCCACCCCTTGTTACCCCTAATAAGTGGTCGGCCCAAAGTTTCCTAGTACAAAGACATTCCAAAGCTGCCATTTCTCTATCTTATTTTTTTTTTCTTAAAATGCCCCCTAATTAAAGGATACTATTAGGAAAATGAATTGAGAGCCAATGGTTTTAAAACCACTATTTGCATAATGATGTGTCTGTTGCTTCCATTGCCTTTTCTTGCCTTTTTGATCAACAGTCATGAGAGCCTTATCTTCTCAATGCTACAGTCATGAGGTGATTAAAAGGGACCAAATACCCTAACAGCCTTGTACCTTTGATTTTCTGCCATACTCTCCAAGTTAATGAGTAAGAGGGTCAAGGGAATTTATTCCTGTGCTTTAGGAAATCCACAAACAATATTAAAAGAGAAGTTGGTGGCAGATTAAGAAACTTTTAATAACCTTGTGCAAACCTTCCAGACACTCATTACTCAGCTGCAGTTAGCTCGTATTGGTGATTGAAATATGCAATTTCAAAATATGCTCTCGGAGCTAGAAGACACCCAGCGGCAGACAGAGAAGTAGTTTAGGCAAGAAGAAAGAGGTCTCAGGGCCAAGGAGTTCAGTGGAAGAGTGAGCTCTTTTATGTTGCTGTGTTTTTTAACTAGAACAACCACAGAAGAAGGAATGTTGGAAGCCTTGGAGGGTTTTGTATGCACACCATTTTGGAAAACCACTAAGGACCACTGATTGATTTATGTGAGGCACGTATACTTTGGTTGAAAGAGAACACCGTATTCTCTTTCCTCTCTCCCTTTCTCTCTGTTTCGTAAGGTGCTATTTTTCCGGGCAAGCGAGTAGCTTCTTAACCGTTTTATCAGTTCCAGTCTAAGAAATGGAAATTCTAAGGTGTATTCCTCGTCATCTTCGAGGAGGCATTTATCTTCCTCAGAGCCAACTGTGAATTTGTACATGGTTTAAGATTATCAACCAGATTCCAACTTCCAGTCTTAGCTCTTTCCACTTCTGGGAACCTGTGCCAGTCACATAATAGTTTTATATTGAGTGAGTTAAGTATCTTATCCACATTTGATACATGAAAATCTGAGGCTCAGAAAAATTAAGTGACTTACTTGAAGTCACACAGCTACTGGGTGGAGTTTTTAACATCCAACTTATGTCAATCTGGCTCCCAAATCCTTGACATTGGACTTCCCCCCCCCCGACATCTGTTTCCTTTCCATAAGATCGTAATAATCCCTGCTTTATCATCTCAAAGAATTGTTTGTAAGAATCAAATAAACTAGTATTTGTAAAAGTGTTTTTATCAACTCAATTAGCAATAAATGAATATGAAGTTTTCAGAGAGAATAGAGAAAGGGCAATTTCAGTGGGGGAATCCAAATGGCCAACAGCATGGAGTGGAGAGAGAGTGACATCCCTAAAATACAGTCTGACCATGCTGACTTGAGTAGGGATTCATTTAGTAGAGCACGGGTCTGCAGATTTCTTCCGTAAAAGGCCAGAGAGCAAATATTTTAGACTTCGCAGCCCATCTGTTTTCTCTCAAATACCTCTGAATGAAAGCAGCCATGGACAACTTGTAAATAAATGAGCATGGCTGAATTCCCACAAAACTTTACTTACGGATGCTGACATTTGAATTTGATATCATTTTCACATATCACAAAACATTATTCTTGTTTTGATTTTTCATTTCAATCGTTTACAAATGTAAAAACCATTGTTAACTCACAGGGCATCCAAAACAAGGCAGTGGGCCCCCAGGGCGTGGTTTGCAGATCCTCACTAGGAAGCCATGAAAAATAATGAAGTGGCTGACTCACTCAGTGTCTGCTGGGCAACACAATGTCACTAAGGTTTATTAGCCAGAGGATTGCAAGACTATGTTTGGAGTGCTTTGGGCTGCAAAGAAACCAAAAACAAAAAGGTAACATTGGGTTGGAAAGCAGGCAATTTTATGGTACAATTAACAAGAAATCTGAATGGGAAGATTCCAAGTCTGCTCAGAGGTTTAAGAGTGTCATCAGGGACCCAGAATCTCTCCATTCTTTTGTTTCTTCATTCATAGCATGTTGAATTTCCACATTTATTCTTGATATCTCACAGTCCTAAGATTCCTTCTATGGCTCCATCATGTCCTCACCGGAGCATCCCCAGCATGAAAGGAGAACATTGTTCACCAGGAACTCTCCCTGTCCCATTCGCTTTTGTGTGAAAGCAAATGCTTTGACAAAGCCCTTTAGCAGACTACCTCTTGGATAAAATTGGGCCATATGGCCACATCTTTGCATTGCAAAGGCAAATGCAATTGTCATCATTGGCCTACGCCAATCATCATTTGCCATCAGGCTGCTATAACAAAATACCATAGACTGAGGGGGCTTAAACAAAGGGAATTTATTTCTCACAGTTCAGGAGGCTGGGAGTCCAAAATCAAGGCACCAGCCAATCCAGTGACTGGTGAGAACCCTCTTCCTGGTTTATGGACAGTGTTCATTTTGCTGTGTCCTCCCATAATGGAAAGCAGACAGCAATCACCTCTCCTGTGTCTCTTCTTATAAGGTCAGTAATTCAATTTATGAGGGCTCCGCCCTCATGACCTAATTACCTCCAAAGACTCCACCCATCACATTGGGAATTTAAACACTGACATATGAATTTAGGTGGGACACGAACATTCAGTCCATAGCAATCATTTGTCACCTTGGTCCAAACAAAATTAGGATTCCATTAGCAAGGAGGAAGTACAGTGATGACTCTTGGATATGCCATTGACAAGATCCATCCCAATGAAAGAAGCAGTGTCTTATGGGAAATTGAGATAGGATGAAATGTCTGTATTCCTACATGATCCTCTATCTTACCACTTATCATGTACAGCGAAAACTATACATAAGTACTGTTTTCCAAATCCACCATCAGTTTGCTGAGGGCCAGGACCATACCTATTCATTAGGGTGCTCTCAGTGCTTGCCACCTGCTTTGAGAATACTTGTCAAATTGAAATGTCAGAGCTTGCAGACAGAGTTAAGGAAGTCTTCCAGTAAACGAACCAGAGTCTGAATTAGAGAGGGGGAAGAAATGGAAATAAGAAAGAGTAATGTTCTTGTATTGAAGCTCATGCAACCTTAACTCTTCACCAACCTTAACTCTTTACCTAAGCTCCAAAGCCATCCTGGCACCTATGTCTGCTCTGCTCCCACGGGTCCTGGTCCTGCTGCATCCTCAGTGGGATGGAAAGGACTAGATCCAGTCTTCTTGCATCACAGTGAGTTAGCCAGAAAAGCTATCAGCGTCCCCCTGAGAAAGGGCCAGGGAAAATCCGAATAAACTTGAAAGACATTTCTGTCGAAACGTGAAGGTGGACTCATAGGCAGGGTGGGACTTCACCAGCAACAGTTGGAGGCTAGATTCCAACTGCAGAAAATTACGTTGTCATCTCGTTCCTTTGTTTCATGAGAGAGACACTATAATCTGTTAGGCTCTCTTCTAACTTGTAAACTGGTGGCCACGTTCTCTGAACAGATGGCAACACCCTAGTGAATAAGGTAAGCAAAGCTTTGTCACCAAGCAAACTACTGAGAACTATAAATGCCTTTTTATCTAATTTTTGTATCGTGTGAGTTCAATGTTGTCATCAAGTAAAACGGACCACAAAGTTAATGGATTACACCATCAATGATATGCTTATTATTTGCCACGCTGAACGGGGAGTAAAACAAAGATAGTAAGCAGGTCACGTGCGTGGCTACAATTATTATTAAACTTATGTGGCAAAGCCAAGATTTCATAATTTGTCTTTCCTTTATTAATTAACCAGTACCTATAACAACGTCAACCTATGTTACCTTTGTTAACGTCCTGTAGTTTTATGTGCACCGTATATCGGGACCTATGTAGTCACACAGCACAGTTCATGCCAAGAGTCACACATGCTCACTTCCAGACACAGTTCTGAGGTCGGCCTCCTCCACAGCTAGAGTTTTCTGCGTGCTTCGCTCTCTTAGCCTCCGGGCCCCTTGTTCCACCCACCTCTCTCATTCCTGGTTACTTCTTCGACCCTTCCTATCCCATCCCACTTCCTGCTACCTCAGGAAAGGATGACAAAGGACTTTTATCTGGAGTACCGACTCCAACCGAATTGTACTCGTTGCTAGGGGAGCCCTGTTTAGAAAAAGCGTGAACAATGTCTACAATGCGCCTGGGAGGGAAAGGGAGCCAGGTGCTTAGAAGGTACTGCTTGGCCCTCCCCAGACCTACGGAGGACCTGCCCTCAGTGTCACAGTTGCTGGAGGGCTGAGGTCACCAGGCGTTCAGGCACACGGGAATGCCCGTGGCCCAGGCCAGGAAGAACACCCTCGCAGTCTGCGCTAAGATAGAGAGAAATGATGGCCAGAAGGTGGGTTGTGCGTGAGCGTGGGTGGAAGGAATCGACACAAAAAGAACAGACCTGACAGTGAAGCAGAAGAGGAAAGAGTCGGGCGCCTGGATGGCTCAGTCAGTTGAGCATCTAACTCTTGATTTCAGCTCAGGTCAGGATCCCGGGCTGGTGGGATCGAGCCCTGAGTCAGGCTCTGCGCTGACAATGGAGCCTTCTTAAGATCCTTTCTCTCACTCCCTCTGCCCCTCTCTCCCCCCTCACCTGCTCTCTCTCTCTCTCTACAATAAAACTTAAGTAAAATAAAAGAAGAGGAAAGAGTGAGAGGAACACCTGAGCAAGAGGAACCGTTTTCAGGCACATCTCCTACCTGCAAACTTCGTTCTCTGTGTCCATAATCTTCATGGGAACAGCTCTTAGATAAACTAGGTTTAAGGGAAAAATCTCTGGTGCCTGCACCATTCTCTCAAGGTGTGGGAGAACAGTCCTACACACATGCACACACACAAATACACACATGGTCTTACCTTTTTTCACCATTCCTCATGGATTTTCCCACTTTTTTTTAATTTACTTATTTTTAACATTTATTTATTTTTGAGAGATGGAGAGACAGCGCATGAGTGGGGGAGGGGCAGAGAGAGAGGGAGACACAGAATCCGAAGCAGGCTCCAGGCTCCGAGCTGTCAGCACAGAGCCAACATGGGGCTCGAACCCACAAACCACAAGATCATGACCTGGGGTGAAGTGGGACGCGTAACCAACTGGGCCACCCAGGCCCCCAGATTTTCACACTTCTTGGAAACATCATCCTTCTCGTGGATTCTCCCGTGGATTTGAGGGAGGAATTGGTTGCACAGCCCTGGCGCTGAAAACATGGCTGTTTTCTTACCAGTATGCTGTGCCGGCCTAGAAGCTTACTTTCATTTTAGGCACCAAGTGTTGCCAGGAGAGCTGAGTGGGTGGCAGATTACAGATAGGTAATTGAGGGCTGGAAGTGGTAACTGAGGGCTGGTGTGGCCTCCATGGCCCACAGCTAGTGGGAACATTGCTACTGACTGGGTGGGGAGAGGCTAGAAAAATCTTCTTGCGGAAATAGGAAGCGCAGACAGCTGTGGGTGGTGCCAAATTAAGAGTTTACGTGTCTGGGGAACCTACTTGCGAGGTGGTCCCAAAGTTCAAGTCCTACTGCTGAGATTAATTCTGCATGTTGCTGATACTGACTGTGTCGCCTCAATCTAGCATATCACTTGAGGTCATTTTAAAGGCTCCTCTCTCCCCTCTCCACCCTCATTCATTGTTTCCCGGGATTCTCAAAGCGGAAGATAAAAACTTTTATTCCATGATTCAGTTCATGCAGATGGACTAACCTGTGGTGTAGGAGGCATTAGGTGCTTGGAGAGGTGATTCGTGGCCTTGGGGAGCTTACAATCAGGAAAATTGGAGGAAAAAAGCTAATGAATTAGAAGGAAAAGTAACATCCTGGCTTAAATTGATCATCAGGTGCTTACCTGTCTCACCATCATGAAACTGTTCATAAAAGAACCTCCATGATAAGGAGGACGAAAGCATGTGATGGACAGGAGGGGGACAAAGCTCCAAATAATCCTTCACAACCACAAAAATGTTTTGGGAGTGTCATGCCATATGCCAGTGGTTTTTGACCAAGAATCACTTTGGCCCCCTCCCCCAGAGGACATTTGGCAACATCTGGAAACATTTTTGGTTGTTGCAACTGGGAAGAGCATATACTTCCAGGGAGTGAAGGTCAGGGACGCTGCTAAACCCCCTACAAAGCACAGGTCAGTTCCCCAACAACAAAGAATTATCCAGCCCAAAATGTCAACAGCACCAAGGTTAAGAAGCCCTGCTCTACATCAAAATTCATGCAGATTTATTTTGCATTCCACTCGATGTTGAGCATAATGTTATTTGACATGTTTGTTTCAGTTTTGTTTGTTTTCTCCCCCCCACCCCACCCCCAGTGAAACTGACACTGAAGGAAAATGAGGTCATGTTTTTCTGATGCTCTGTCCTGGGCTCTTAAAAAAAAATTTTTTTTTAACATTTATTTATTTTTGAGAGAGAGAGAGAGAGAGAGAGACCAAGCATGAGCACGGGAGGAGCAGAGAGGGAGGGAGACATAGAATCCAAAGCAGGCTCCGGGCTCTAAGCTGTCAGCACAGGGCCTGACATGGGGCTTGAACCCACAAGCCATGAGATCATAACCCAGCCAAATTTGGATGCTCAACCGACTGAGCCACCCAGACACCCCTGGCCTGGGCTCTATAAAAAGCATGGCCCCCAAAGGTGGCCCATTAGTACAGTAGGTAGCTCATGAGTCTCATTAAAAGCATAGCCCCATCCCTTCCTCTCCATTGACTATATTCATCATTCAGCTTACTTCCCACCTCTTCTGGGAAGACATCACAGAAGCTTTGTAGCTAGGGGGTGTCAGATGAGGCAAGTAAAAACACAGGATGCCTGGTTACATCTGAATTTCAGAAAAATAATTTTGTGGCGTAGGCATAGCCCCAGAAATAGTTTGGACAGTTGAAATTTAGAATTTTAGTTTCAATTTGGGATGTGAATTTCAAATAAGCAAGAAATAATTTTCTTAAAATATAAGTGTGTCTTGGGGTGCCTGAGTGTCTCGGTCAGTTAAGCGTCCGACTTCAGCTCAGGTCATGGTCTTGCAGTTCGTTGAGTTCAAGCCCCATTTCAGGCTCTGTGCTGACAGCTCAGAGCCTGGAGCCTGCTTCAGATTCTGTGTCTTCCTCTGTCTCTGCCCCTCCTCCACTCACACTCTATGTGTGTGTGTGTGTGTGTGTGTGTGTGTCTCAAAAATAAATAACATTTAAAATGTATGTGGGGCGCCTGGGTGGCGTAGTCGGTTAAGCGTCCGACTTCAGCCAGGTCACGATCTCGCGGTCCGTGAGTTCGAGCCCCGCGTCGGGCTCTGGGCTGATGGCTCAGAGCCTGGAGCCTGTTTCCGATTCTGTGTCTCCCTCTCTCTCTGCCCCTCGCCCGTTCATGCTCTGTCTCTCTCTGTCCCAAAAATAAATAAACGTTGAAAAAAAATTAAAAAAAAAAATGTATGTGTATATATGTGTGTGTGTGTGTGTGTGTTCCATGTGATATTTGGGATATGTTTATACTAAAAAATATTTTTTAAATCTGAAATTCCGTTTCATCCAGTAGCCCTATCTACCCCTGCTTTCATTGTTTTCTGTCTTCTCTCAAGTCCTACGATGCTGCGGACTGGTTGTAGTCCTCCTTTAAGTACTTGTATTTAATAACTGTGTTTGAGTAATTCTCCCTTAGCAAGGATATTTTAACCCCCGCTAAGTAGAATCTAAGTTTCATAAGGCTGGGATCAAACCCCATCATTTTGTTTTTGTTGCCTAGAAAAGCGCCCTGAATACTGCAGGAACCCAATAAATATTTTGTGGCTGATGCATCGTGTCATCTTAATGCTATGCTGGGAAACTAGAAACTTTGTCTGGTCTCATTACATGATACGTGCTCGTGAGACAAGGATTTTAGCAGTGAGTACAGACTATATTGGTTGTGATTAGCTTGGCTGTTAGGATTACCACAAACAAACAAACATCATCCCTAAAACAGGACATGAGTTCACTTCTCTCTTGCACAGAAGCAGGCTGGATCAACAAGGCAAGGCTGGTGTGGTGTCTCCACAGTCAGAGACCTAGGCTTCTTCCAGTTTTTCACTCTACTATCCTTAGGGTTTTGTCTTTGCCCTCACATTCCAAATGGCTGCTGGAGATCCAGCCCTCATATCCACATTCCAAGAACCAGAAAGGCAGAAAGGAATAAAAAGGCTTACCCTCTGCCTTTAAAGGCAGTTTCCTCCACTTGGCATCTCATTGACCAGATCTCAAGTATATGGTTACACACGGATGCAAGGGAGACTGACAAATAGGGTCTGTATTCAAGGAAGAAGTGTGCCCAACTACACGTTAGGTTAATTTGAGAGTGAAGTGAAGAATGGGGATTTGATGGGCAGGGAGCTGTCTTTGACACAGATCTCTTCTGGCCTCAGACGCGAATTCCATTACCACTTTTGACTTAGATCCCTCATTCTAAAAGACACCAGGAAAACAGTCAGTCGAAGAACCCTGACTCCCATCACAACAGTTCAGACCTTGCTTTACATGCCACCTCTTTCACTCAGCCTTGTTCGTTCTTTATTTCACTTGTCCCCTTGTGAACTATCCAAGCACTTTATGTACCTTTCTCGGGTATGCACAATTTTGACCTTGCCTCATAGTTATTTCTGTGAATTCACCTTTCCCTGGTGGATTGTGGGCATCTTGAGGCCAGAGTCGCTTATGAAGCCCTGTGGCCTCCGGATGTCTTGCACACACTAGGAGTTCACCTGTTGGCATCACGGGAGAAGGACAGCCACACACCTGACACAGGCAGGCAGGGCCTCGAGGGAAATGTCCACATTATCTTTAATGATGGCAGAGATAATACACTGTGGAGATTACTTCGTTGAGTTAAGCGGATTGGGTAAAGGGGAGAAATGAGTTTGTTTGGAGACCACGGGGAACTTTTTAATATACCTGAAGTTGAGAGTGTGTAGATTCGGGCTAAAATCCTGTGCCAAACTGCTCGCGAAAACAGCACATCTGCAAAACTTGGCCATTACTGAATGCATTGGTGTAGGAAGGCCGTTAGTGAAAGCTAATGCCTATACAGACGGTGTAATGAAGAAATGGGAGGTTTAGGCACGGGAAACCACAGCTCCAACAGAAGGAGCTGAAAAGATATAGATAAGATTAGTGACATATGTAAAGGCCCAGATACTGTGTGACAAAGTCTACCCAGCTGAATAGGCTGAAGCCAGAAGTAATAGGAAGGCCATGTTCTCCCTAATCCGCCAAGATAAGCTGTTCCATCCAGAATTATCAGCCAACAATCTTCAGGGTATCAGGCTGAAAATGAAGTTTCAGACTGCTTTGATTCCTCATCCATAAATGAGAAAGTGCCTGAAGGATCTTTATTTATTCTCGCTCCCACCGAAACACTCTTCAAAAAGTGCCAATATACCAGCAACAGATGCATAAAGCCTCCCTGCCTTTGATTGACAGAACATGATATAAAGCAACCCTCACTTGACATTTCCGTTTCATAAGTCTCCTAGCAGGGGGAGGGAAAAAAAAATCTTGAAAAAAAAATCCACTAGAAAATAAAGAGGATTTATGCAAACTCACATGAATGTTTTCAGAATCAAATTTAACAGTTTTATTTCTCTCCAGCCCTTATTTGATATTTTGGGTTGCAGATGAATCATTTCAGCAGAAGTAATTTCAGCCATGTGCTTATTAATGTTTATGGCTTATTAAAACAAAGTATTTACATGTTAATGTTTGTTGATTACTGGATGTTTAAGTTGCTTAGTTATAAATAATTGGGATATTCACTCTGGGGAGGAGATATTTAATTTGGTGCTGTGTGCACTTTAATTTAGATTTCAAAATAAGTAACTGAATGAGAAAATGTCATCCACACCTATACATTTCAGTTTTGAAAGGTCATCCCGTGGTTAGTTTGTACATTTAAAGATTCTTGTCACACTGTTCAATAAGATATTAAAGTCAACTGCACCCCTCTCCATAGTTCTTGCAATTGACATATAAATGTTTTGTTTGAAATAAGAACTGAATTTAATGCCGACATATTTCTTAAGGAAGAAGGGTTGAAAAATCCTCCAGACGAGCCTTTAAGAAAGATACTAATGCTTTTGGTTTTACCAAAGGCATTTGCTTTGTGTTTAATTCCTCTCTGAGTTTTTGCTAAGGTTATCTGGAGCTGGGGCTGGAGTTGTCCACGTTCTGTGGCAACCCTCTAGAACTCCAGCATGCCAGCATTTCCCTCACACACATCAAAGCAGCTTTGGATCCCCAGGGTTGCTTTTACATCACTCAAAGAGCATTTCAAATGGTAATCTTCAGACTGCAGAGAAAACTCTGGGTGAATGAGAACAAGAGAAAGAATACACCGTCTCTGACAAGCCTTCGCTAGATGGAAGGCAGTTTTATTTCAAACATAATTTACTTATCTGTGTCTCTTGCTTTCTCCACTTGCCAACAAGCTGAACAGTAGAGAGCGAGCAAGTGTTGCTAAGAATCGTGTTATCACTTTTTGTTGTGCTTTGTGTATTAGCGGCAGGGGTGGCTTGAAATTTTGGTTATTTTGCCATAGGGAAGTGGGAACCTGAGGAAAGCGATTAGGGTAATAACATTCCTGTTACACACCACATGTTAGCGTCCTGCCAAAATTCATATGTTGGAGCTTAAGTACGTGCCTAATGCGATGTATTTGGAGACAGGGCCTTGGGACATGATTAGGTCAGAAGGGTGGAGCCCTCAAAATAACATCAGTGCCCTTATAGGAAGAGACTTTCCCCTATCTCTTCCCCTCCCCCTCCTCCCTTACCTCCACCCTCCCTTCCCCCCTCTTCCTGTCCCTTATGAGGACACAGCGGCAAGAAGCTGGCCATCTACAAGCCAGGAAGTGGTCCTCAGGAGACCTCAGATCTGCCTCACTTTGATCTTAGACTTCCCAGCCTCCAGAACTGTGGGAGATAAATGTTTGTCACTGAAACCACACAGTCTATGGTATTTTTGTCATAGCAGCCTGAATGGACTAAAACACACCTAATGATAGTATTTTCTGTCGGCATAGAGATATGCTTAGAGAAGCCAGGAGCAAGTTATTGAATTGCCCACCCCCCACCTTTGTTTTTTTGATTTGGTGAGAGATTCTATAACGTTTCCAGATTTCAATCAACAACCAAGGAAAACAGAGGAATTAGATTGAAAAGATTGAACAGAAAGTATACAGAGAAAAGTATTTGCATAAATTCGGAGAATTCATTTTAAAAATAGACTTCTAGGGGCGGGTGGCTCAGTGGGTTAAGGATCTGACTCTTGATTTTGGCTCAGCGTCCCCACAGTTCCTGAGTTTGAGTCCTGCATTGGGCTCTGCACTGATAGCCCAGAGTCTGCTTGGGATTCTCTATCTGTCTCCCTGCCCCTGTTCCCCCCACCTCCACTCTCAAAATAAAGAAATAAACTTAAAAAAAATAGATCTCTACTCCCCCATTCATTTAGGACCCAAATATTCATCTTAAACACAATAGTTCAGATGATACATGCAAAGTGGTTGAAGAACACAGGAAGGGATAGATTACTGGGAGCCCAGAAAAAGGAGCCGATTAAATTTTATCTACAGGGTCAACTACGAACCCTAAATCAGAAATCAGTGGTTAAATTTTTCAAAATATAAAAATTGGCTCCTAAGAAGTTCTAGGCTTGACTACCAAAGACATCGGTAGGATGTATATTTTGATTAACTATAGTTCACAATGCCTCCGCCCCCTTCAATCGATTTCATCAGTTCACCTGGTGATTAAATATACTATATCATGGCACAAAATATCTTCTCTTTTCATTTCAAGTTTATTTGTTTATTTTTGCCAGAGAGAGAGAGAAAGACGGAGCACAAGCAGGGGAGGGACAGAGAGAGAGGGAGACACAGAATCCGAAGCAGGCTCCAGGCTCTGAGCTGTCAGCACGGAGCCCGACACAGGGCTTGAATTTACGAACCAGGAGATTGTGACCTGAGCCAGTCTGATGCTTAACTGACTGAGCCACCCAGGTGCCCCTCTTCTCTTTTCATTTAAACCTCATAGAGACACCCCAGAAGACACAGGCTAGGAGTGGCTATGTGACAACAAGGACTTTCATCTCCTAGGGGAAATGTGAAAATGTCCTACAGCATTTTAGAACTATTTTATCATAACTGGACCTTAAAGAAAAGAAACACTTAAAATCAGCAGACAGTATTAAAATAAATCGGGGTGGCATAGAAGTTTCTCCTAAAAGTTAATAGTTTTTTAAATGCAGATTATGAGACAGAAATTCTGTCTACATTATTTAAATTTCCCAATAACCCTGTGAGGTGAGTGCTGTCAAAGCCCCCATTTCACCTAGAAGGAAATGGAGGCTTCCTTTGGAGCCTAACTGAGCATGGTTCCGTCACTCGGCCAAGACTGCATGGCTAGTGAACAGCCTAGCTGTTTCTGATTGCAAACCCAGCCCACGTTCATCACTTTATATTTCTAGTTTTTTGATTCTTGTGGTTGGGAGTTGCTTCAACACATCCATTAAACACACACATTTTTGAAAATATTGTAATGAGGAAAAACCACCTATAGCCTATGTTTTACTTCTAAAATCTCTGCAACCTCAGACATGATTATATTTCAGAATATGCAGTGTGGACAGGATTGCCACAATATATTTATACGGTAACGATTTAGTATGATGTATGTGTAGGTATATGCATGTGTTTAGAGGAGTCATTCTGGTATTCTAAAATACATTTTGCATACATAAGTGTACATCCTCTGCTAAAGGCAACATGTCAGAATCGCACTTATAATTTCAGGATAGGCTCAAATTAAGTCTGCCACCTAAAATGCAAAAATCTCAAAATCTCAAATATACAGACTTGATTCCAAAAATGGCCATTTAACACAGAATTGTTGAATAATCCATTCTGTGCTATATAGGCGAGTCCTGCATTCGGTTGGCATTGGTACAGGTCACATATAAGCTGATGCATTTTACTATAACTCATGGCCACAGTTTGTGGTCCAAAAGTCTTTCTAATGTGTAATGTTGCCTATAGAGAGACAAGATAAGAATGCAGATGACTCAGTAAAGACTGTGTTCTGTACACGTCAGCAATAGATGAAGTTTACAAATAAAGATAACACTTTTAAAAAAGGTAAATATAGGGGCACCTGGCTGGCTCAGTCAGAAGAGCATGCGACTCTTGATCTCAGGGCTGGGAGTTCAAGTGCCATGTTGGGTGTAGAGATTATTTAAAAAAATAAAATCTTTAAAAAATTTTTAAGTAAATTTTAAGTATATTTAAGTATATTTTAAGTAAATATAGGCATATTCTCATTAGCACAGGAAACACATTCCTGGAAATAGGAATGCTAAGTGAATCAGTACCCTCCATGTTCGTCATGGCATGGCCCTTTTGAGGATGTGGTCCCTAAGTGGCAATTGTTCAATCATTAACAGTGCCTGAAATAGTCCTTGTCCCAGAGCAGACACTCAATAAATATTTGTTGAATGAATGAATGGATGATCCATTCATGTCAGCTTCCCTGAAGTCATCACATACCTTTCAACATTGTTTCTTCTGGGTAGGAGCCACACCGCTGCAGTCTGTCTCCCTGTCTGCAGGGATGTTTATCTGTCTGAGGGCTTCTGCCCATGCTGGTGTGGGTTGAACTTTACCCTCTGTTTCCCCACCTATAAGCTTGTCTTTTGAAAACATCTCAAGCCATTATCAACCTCGAATAGGAAAACCCTCCTACAAGTCTTGCTTGCACCGTTGCCCCTCTTTTGGCATGTTTACAAATACATTTATTATATGCTATTCTGAGTCAAAGTTGTTCAGCTAAACACGAAGCCACAACAGAATTAGATACTCAAGAGAATCAATAAATTGCCTGACAAACACCATTCAAACTGAGCCAAGCATCGCATGGTTTGCTACCAGTCTTTGACAGATCCTGGCCTCCCAGTGTTCTCTTCGGTACCAGCTACCCTGTCATAAGAAAAGTAGCTACTAACTAATTACACTATTCACTACCTACATATTTAGCAAAAGTACTTCTGAGACAGAATAAAGTAGCAAGTAAGTAGGATAGGAGGGAATCCCAAATGTATGCCTCCATTCTAGTTAGACAACAACAGATTTGTTTTGTTTTCTTCCTCCGTTACAGTGTAGCATGCATACCAGAAAGTGTAGTATCTAACAGCACTGTAATGAGTTTTACAAAAGAAACATAGCCACCCCGCAACCCAGATAAAAATCATTACCAGCAAATCAGAAGCCTCCCTCATACTTTCTTCTACTGGTTACTTACCTCATTCCCACCTCACAGCAAAGAAACTCTGAGATCTATTACCAAAGGTCCATTTGCCTATGTTTCACTTCTTACAGATGTGTTGACACAGTGTAGACTCATCTGTGTCTGTCTTCTTTCACTCAGTCTTTTGTCTGTGCGATTCATCCACATTGTTGCTGGCTGTGATTCATTCATTCTTGTTGCTGTATAGTATTCCATTGTATTAGTTTATCACAGTTTATTTATCCATTCGTTTTTAATGGACATTTGGATCTCAATTTGGGGCTGTTATGAGCAATCTTGTGCATGTTTTGGTGCATGCATGTAACATTTCTGTTGGGTGTATAACTAGAAGGGAAATTATCAGGTTATAGGATAAGCACATTTTTAATTTTTAGAAAGTACCGCCATACAATTTCCCAAATCAGTTTCAATCACTCTACACACATAAAACACTTGATATATTCTGGAGTGTTTTGGTTTGCATTTATTTTAGTCATCTTTGTGAAGGTGTAGTGTTGCCCCAGTGTGGTTCTCTTTGCATTTCCCAAATACCTAACAATGTTGAATGTCTTTTCATATATTTTTTGATCGTGTAGATATTCTTTTTGATACAATGCTTTTTCAAGTTATTGCCCATTTCTATTGTGTTACCTATTTTTTCTTACTGATGTACATAGTTTGTACATGTAAACATATATGCAGATATAAACATATATATGTACATGTACAATAATAATGTATATGTGTGTATGTATATATGCATATACAGAGAGAAAGATAGAGGAGGGAGAGAATTTTTTGTTGGAAATACATTAATAGCAATTATCTTTGTCCACCGTCTCCCTAGTCTTTTTCACTGTCTGGATGATGTCATTTCATGAATTATGATTCTGAATTGCAATACGGTCCAATTAATCAATCTTTCCTTTTAGGGCTAGTGTTCTTTACATTCTATTTAAGAAAACTGCCTAACTCAAGGTATAAAAATAAATATTCTGTGTCTTCTAAGAAGCTATATGATTTTCACTTGTTCCTTTAGTTTCTGTGATGCTTATGGAACTGATTTTTGTGTATGATATGAGTTAAGGGTCAAGATTCATTTATTCTTTTAATGGGGATATCAAATTGATTTAGTACTATTTTTTGAAAGAAAGAAAAAAACTTGGTTCTACATTACATTGAAGTGGCACATTTGTTGTAAATCCTATTATGTAAATTTGTGTGTGGACTCTGTTCTTTCCAGTGATTTCTTTGTCCATGTTTGTGTCAATACTGTTTTTGTTAATGTAGTCTTTGTAAATACCTAGATAGGACCTCTTTCTCCTTCTTCTTCAAAATTATCTTTGCTAATTTTGGCCATTTGCACTTCATATAAATTTTAGAATCAGGTTGTCAATTTCCACAAAAAAAAATCTGGGATTTTGTTTGGGATTTCATTGAATCTCTAGATAATTTTAGGAAGAATTCACATTTTAACAATAATCAGTCTTATAATATTAAAAAATGGTATGTCCCTTCATTTATTTAGGTATTTAAATTTTTGTCTCAAAAAATTGTTTTAGTGATCTGTACAGAGATTTTATACATCTTTGTTAAATATATCCCTCGGTATTTGTTATTTTTCATGCTATTGTACATGTATTTTTAAAAATTTTAATAACTAATAGTTTTTTGCTAACATATAGATATACAATAATTTCTTATTGAGTATGTTTTTAGATTTTCTTTTTTTAAATTTTTTTTTCAACGTTTATTTATTTTTGGGACAGAGAGAGACAGAGCATGAACGGGGGAGGGGCAGAGAGAGAGGGAGACACAGAATCGGAAACAGGCTCCAGGCTCCGAGCCATCAGCCCAGAGCCCGACGCGGGGCTCGAACTCACGGAGCGCGAGATCGTGACCTGGCTGAAGTCGGACGCTCAACTGACTGCGCCACCCAGGCGCCCCTGTTTTTAGATTTTCTATGGTACACAATCAGGTCATCTTCAAATAAGATGGTTTACTCCTCTTTTCAATCCTTCTACCTTCTTTTTTCTTTTTTTTTTTTTTTTGGCTCATTAGGACCTCTGGTGCAATGGTGAATAAAAGAAATGATAATTGACATCTTTATGCTTTTCCCAAACCCAGGGTTAAAGCTTTTAATATTTCAACCTTAAGTGATTATTGGTTGCATGTTTTTGAAGATATCTATAATCAGGTCAAGGAAGTTCTTTTCTATTCCAAGTTTATTGAGCTTTTCTTATGAATCAACCCTGGATTTTTATCAAATGGTAACACATCTATTGAGAAGATCATGTTCTTTTTCTCCTTTATTCTATAAATTAAGTAAGTGAATTTCATTGATTTTTCAAATGTTAAACTGAACTTGTATTACTGGAAAACTCTAACTTGCTTTCTCTTATTCGTTTTATATATTTCTGGATTTAATTTACAGAAGTTGTGTTTAGAATTTTTGCCTCTATGTTAATAAGAAATATATGTTGGCAAAATAATCAGTATCTATTTGTGAATCAGTAGCATCCAGTGACATTCTACAGATGTGGGGTCAGTAAGAATAACCTCTTTTAGGGGCTCCTGGTGGCTCAGTTGGACTCTTGGTTTTGGCTTAGGTCTTGATCTCACAGTTTGTGGGTTCAAGCCCCACATGGGGCTTTGTGTGGATGGTTCAGAGCCTAGAACCTGCTTTGGATTCTGTGTCTCCTTCTCTCTCTGCCCCTCCCCCACTCAGGCTCTGTCTCTGTCTCTGTCTCTCTCTCAAAATAAACAAACATTAAAAAAATTTTTTAAGGGGGCACCTGGGTGGCTCAGTCAGTTAAGCGTCTGACTTCGGCTCAGGTCATGATCTCATGGTTCGTGGGTTCCAGCCCCGCGTGGGGCTCTCTGCTGGGGTCACGAGCTCATGGTTTGTGAGTTCGAGCCCTGCAATACGCTCTTCGCTGACAGCCTGGGGCCTGCTTGGGATTCTCTCTCCCTCTCTTTCTGCTCCTCCCCGGCTCTCTCTCTCTCCCTCTCTCTCTCTCTCTCTCTCAAAATAAATAAACTTTAAAAGTAAATAAAATAAAATAAAATACAATAAAATAATTGGCATTCAGTTCCATATCTCTTATAGAATACTAAGGCTTAGATACCCGGGAACAAATATAGCTAAGAGTTTTCTGAGTCTTCCTCAGCTATGGATCTGCACACCAGGAGATAGAACAGAGGCATTGGCTCTGCGCTTTGAGGACATGTCTGTGAACCTACAACTTTCTCTTGTTGATGGTTGTGATGAATCCATGTAGTGGTTTGCTTTTAGGATAAAGCCCAAACTCCTTAATACAGAAACCAAGATCTATGTGGTCCTGGGGTCTACATACCTCTGTGGCCTCTCTCCTCCCTAGATGCTCCCCCCGCCCCCTACAACCCTCATGCAGTTTGAACAACTCCCCCATACTGACCTCCTTGCAGTTTCTTCAACATGTCAGGCTTCCATTCATCTCGGAGGCTGTGGCTTGCTTCTCTCCTGATAGCAGCTACATTCTCTATTTAGGATTCAGCTAAAGTCTCCTCTCTTGGTGTCTCGCATTGTATAGGGACATGGCTGGGGATAGGGACTATGTTTTGCTTGTCCTTTCAGCCTATAAACTTGACTGGCACATAAGAGGTGCTCCAGAAACATTATTTGTCTGGATGAATGAAAATGTATTTACTACAATTCCCCTACGTCCACTGATCATCTCAGTGTAAGAACTAAGGACCAAAAGAAAAGCGAGGAAAAACAAAACTATTGCTAATTTGTTCACCAATTGAGTCAGCAAATAATTATTGACTACCGACATGGGTTAGGCACAATGCTAGACATGAGGGATACAGCAGTAGGTAAGATAGGAAAACTGAAGAAGTTTATAGTCTGGTAATAGAGACAGTCAGGTTAGTATAAAGGGGAAAAAAGAAATAAACTCATAAACTCAGCCTGAGCATTTTCTATTTAATTGGGAAATTTTGTAGCCTCTCGTTTATAGCACAAGGAATAGGAAACCAGGCATCCTTAAGTAAAATAAAAACAGAACAAACTGCTCATTTTAAACTTCTGGAATCTTTTCCTTGAAATGTGGCCTCCAAGTCTCTCCCACCCAATTAACTGTACCAAGACCGCTCAGCCACTGTCCAAGATGATCAAGCCCGATCCATAAAATATTCAATCACTCTGTGCCTCCACCTGCGCCCTGGGCACTATGGCACCGTGTCTCCATCATACTTTCATCTGATTTTCACTTTTATTGGCAAAACAAAAAGTTATGAAACTGCCAACCATAAGAGATCAGTTACGGAGGAAACATTTCTTCAACACTTATTAGAAAACAAAAAACAACAAATTAAACCCCTCCCAAACTAATTTCCGTCTTCTGTCATTGCTAAGAAAAATTATCTATTTCCCTTTGTAAAGTCTTATATACTTCAACACGTATCTGAAACTCAATTAGAAGTCAACAAAAGAAAGCACACCACGAAAGAAAGAAAGGAAGAAAGAAAGAAAAAAAAAGTAACAGAAATACTTTAAATTGATATTCTTTTTTTTTTTGCTATTCTTATAGCCTTGTTCAATGTGTTATCCCCTAAGAAACATTTATATCTATCCCAGATTTGTAAGCAGAAATTATCATATTACTTTGGAGATCCTTCTGTTTGAATTTAAGCTTTCTAAGGTTCTGGCTTTTCCTGTTGTAAACATGCTCTTGCAGACTTATACAAGGTAATGTATATGAAATGTATGTTACACAACAATGATATAAATACTCATGTATTGGACTGTTATTGCAAGTAAAGAAAGCGAAATAGAGGTTATTGACACTATTCTATCTAATCCCCTCCAGTGATCCGTAAGAGTGTCTGTATCCAACGTGTTTTGTTTCTTGACTAACGGAACATTTCTCAACTGACCCTTTCAAGTATATATGCCATCAAGTGATCAACCTGTAATCTGGAGCCCTGTTTCTTTTTTTTTTTTTTTTTTTTTTTTTTTTTAACGTTTTTATTTATTTTTGGGACAGAGAGAGACAGAGCATGAACGGGGGAGGGGCAGAGAGAGAGGGAGACACAGAATCGGAAACAGGCTCCAGGCTCTGAGCCGTCAGCCCAGAGCCTGACGCGGGGCTCGAACTCACGGACCGCGAGATCGTGACCTGGCTGAAGTCGGACGCTTAACCGACTGCGCCACCCAGGCGCCCCATGGAGCCCTGTTTCTTTAAAGATCTCCAAGTCTTTCTTGGATACTAATTAATCTATTCCTGAGAGATTCTTTATTAGCTAAATTCTACAATATGCATTCCCCTATGTACCCCAATATTGAAACAAAATAACGATGTGTAGATGTTACAACAGATAAAGACCAAGCCATACCATTATCTTTATAATTAGGTACCCACATTTCCTTGGGTGCATTGATACATTCTCCAGAGCTAGATTTTCCAATTCATAGAACCAAGAGGTTCTCAGAATATTAGGGGTAAAAATAACACGAAAAAATCAAGCATTACAATAACAGACTCGTAGTAATTGTCATTCCTGTTGTGAGGACTCAATTTATTTGAACAGATTTGACTAGAAAAAATAATATTCAGTGAATGTGAGGATGCGGGATCATTATTGTATTTCCTTGAAATCGTTAATAATAGTTAAAAAGACATCATGACACTGTAAGATGAAACTACTTCTGTGTAATTATTCTGCTGTTAAGGACTATGAACACATGAATACCGATTTTGTCAACAGGATTGTATAAAATCTTCCATAAAGTGATCATTTACTCGGAGGCCCTCAGTCATCACAGCATTTTAATGTTCTCTAGCTTTTTGGCATACTATGACTATGATTTGGAAGGGGTAGGTCTCCAGAAAATATTGACTTCACAGATGTGCTTTGTGTGATATAATCCTTTATTCATCGAAGTTTCTAGATACCGTCTTTGTTTCCCTGTTAGTGTCACTCTAAAATGAAGAAAGGGGAAGGGAAAGATGTGAAAATGCTTTTTCTCCTTAAATCTTCCACCATCCTTAGCAAACACTGAATAAGTGAGAACCTCAACCCCAGTTACAAAAGAGAGAGATACACAGAGTATATCTTGGAATGTCCTAAGGAGATGCCTCCTATCCTTAAGCACACCACATGCTTAGAAAGAGAGACACCTTTGTGGGGTTTTTTGTTGTTTATTTGTTCTGTTTTGTTTAAATTTTTTTTAATGTTTATTTATTGCTGAGAGGGAGAAGGGGAGAGAGAGAGAGAGAGAGAGAGAGAGAGAGAGAGAGAGAGAGAGACAGAGAGAGCAAGTGGGGCAGGGGCAGAGAGAGAGGGAGACACAGAATCTGAAGCAGGCTCCAGACTCTGAGCTGTCAGCACGGAGCCCAACATGGGGCTCAAATTCACGAACTGCGAGATCATGACCTGAGCCCAAGTCGGACACTTAACCAACTAAGCCACCCAGGCACCCCAAGAGAGACATCTTCGTAAGGAGGGGAAAAAAAAGACACAAGAGTAGAATTTCAAGTTTCAACTTTGTGGTGTAAGTACGTTTCCTTCAGAGGAGAAGGAAGAAGCAGACAGCTTTGACAGCACTTACATATTTCTGGAAGGCAGTGAGATGCCCTACTTTCCCCAGTGTTCATAATCACTTACAACACTGAAATCATAGTTTTTGCCCCGAATAAGTCCATCTGTCAATCATACATGAAAAAAAATTGGATTATAAAATTATTAGAATGAATTTAAATGTGTTTAAATTGCCATTTATACTGCTAATGAAGATTATTTAAGTGTAGACTAGCTCTAAAACCTATATAACAAAGAAAATATCATGCTTAGCATAAATCAGGCAAAATATTTGGTTTAATATTTGATGTATCTGAACATTTTTTTTATTGGCATTTAGGTTTTTCTTTCTTCATCCTCTTTCTACGTAAAGTTGTTAATGAATAATGCAGATGGAGCTGAGCAATCACTTGGTGCATTCAGTGGGCCCGAGTTGGATGTCATGGTAAGGGCCGAGGGAAAAGCCTATGAGATCAGAATATTGGCTATCTAGGAGTACTGAACAAATATATAAGTAAATGAACTGAGGATAATGGGAAGCATATTTCCCACTGTTGAAGAAAGGAATTACAAATATGGAAAGGGGGGGATGCTGGAGGTAACATTGTAGTCCTAAACTGAAATCGGAAGTGTTGGTAGGGAGTCATGATTTTTTTTTTTTAAAAATTTTTTTTTTTCAACGTTTATTTATTTTTGGGACAGAGAGAGACAGAGCATGAACGGGGGAGGGGCAGAGAGAGAGAGGGAGACACAGAATCAGAAACAGGCTCCAGGCTCTGAGCCATCAGCCCAGAGCCCGACGCGGGGCTCGAACTCACGGACCACGAGATCGTGACCTGGCTGAAGTCGGACGCTTAACCGACTGCGCCACCCAGGCGCCCCAACATACGTATTTTAAAAGAACAAACTTACAATGTCACCATTTGCTGACCATTATAGAAATAATTGATTTAACAAGATTTATCAAAGGGTGCTAAACCTGGTGGGTAAGATTTGATAAGGAGCAAGATACTTACATAGTCTCAAACTTTTCTCCACAAATTAGTTAATTACTTATCAATTAATAGGTACAAAACACATATTAAGTGTTTCCATGGAAATATCTGGGAAATATCGTCTAAGGCAAATGAAGAGTTAATAGCACCAAGAATGGGACATGGAAATCATTTGCCTCCAGAAATGATGCACTGAGAACGCCCTTCACTTCTATGGTGCTTCTGCCCAAAGGCCGTAAATCACAGGCAAACATCAGATAAACCGTGATTGTGGGACATTCTACAAAACTTGGCCTGTGCTCTTCAAGCTTTTCAAGGTCATGAAAAATAAGGCAAGACTAAAGAACTGTTACAGATCAAAGAAGACAGAAGAAATATAACTAAATACAACATGTGATCTTAGATTAGGCCTTGTACTTTATAAAGAAACTTGTTAAGAGAATTGGCAAAATTTGAATGGGCCTGCGGATTAGATGGTAATATTTTATCAATTTCAATTTCCTGATTTTAAAAGTTGGACTGGGATGATGTAGGAGAGTGTCCTCATTTTTAGAAAATATATGTTGAAGTATTTTTTTAATGTTTATTCATTGTGCGGCGGGGGTGGGTGGGGGGTGGAGGGACAGAGAAAGACACACACACAGAATCCAAAGCAGGCTTCAGGCTCTGACCTGTCAGCACAGAGCCAGATGTGGGGCCTGAACCCAGTGAGATCATGACCTGAGCCCAAGTCAGGTGCCTAACCAACTGAGCCACCCAGGCACCCTACACTGAAGTATTAAAGGGTAACGGGGTAACATATCTGAAACTTAATCTCAAATGCTTCAGAAAAATATACTGTAATGTGTACATATATGTATAGTGTGTGTGTGTGTGCATGATAAAGAGTGATAAAGTAAATGTACTAAAATGTAAATATCTGGGAACCTGATTGAAGGGTATATCAGAGATCTTTGTACTGTTTTACACCTTTCCTATAATTTTAAAATCATTTCTAAGTGAAAAGTTAAAGAAAAACTCAGTTCTCCTCACTTCTCAATAAAAGGACATGAAACCATGACTTTAAAAAGCAAAACAAAACACATACACATAAATGTAAGAAGCAATGGTCCATAAAGCCTACAAAAAATAATTCAGGGTTGCATTAAACTATCAAAACATTACAAGGAAAACAGTTGTGTATTTTACCCAGTTCTGTCTCCCAAGAGATGTATGTCAAAATTTGGGTTCCAAATTTATGTTCACTTTTCTGTATTTCAATTTATTGATTTCTAGATTCTCAGAGAATCATTTTGGCAGTCTTCCTCCCTTTCCAATATTTCTCGGTGAGGCTACCTTCCAAATATCCATCTAAAGTTTTATAAATGTTCTCAATATGACCACATATCATATCTGTCCCCTCTAGGAAAACAGAAATTTTTAAATCCCTAGACAATAACTAGTATTTTAATATGAGACATTGTACCTAAAAATTATGTTTCCTCCTCTAGAGTTTGGACTTAAAGAAGGAGCCCTTAGATGGTAGGCAGAAGAGAGGAATAATATCCGAGGTGTTTCTTGTCAGCTTTGGAGTTTTGTAATACAGCCAGTTTCATGTTTTTTCTATGATTTTCTCTAACTCTAGATATTTTCATGATTAAAGTTTAAGACCGTCTTTTAGATATGACTTTTTTTAAGGGGGAATCTTGGTAAATTCCAATACCTATTTGAGTTACAAACTATCACAAGCAATACTTTTTCTGTGTCACATTCCTCTAAGTTTTCAAATTCCTGATTAATTAGTAATTTTGTTTAAAGTTAAAAACTACTGGGCACCTACCTGGCTTAGTTGGCTTAGTGTCCAACTCTTGATGTCATCTCAGGTTGTGATTTTCCAGTCGTGAGATTAAGCCCCAGGTCAGGCTCTGTGCTGAGAGTGAAGCCACCTTGGGACTCTCTCTCTCGCCCTGTCTCTCTCTCTCTGTCTCTCTCTCTCTCTCTCTCTCTCTGCCCTTCTCCCACTTCTGCTCTCTGTCTCTCTCAAAATAAATAAATAAGCTTTAAATAAGAAAGATATTAATAAAGTTAAAAACTTCTCCCCCAAAAGAAACTAAATAATGCACTTGCTGGGTTGGCAAGATCAAGTAATTGAATTTGGGTGGATATCTAGGGTTACAGAAGTCCAGCTAGATCCAGAATGATGATGATGATGGTGATGATGATGGTGGGGAGGATTTTCCTTCCTGAATAATAAATAATACAAAGCTGCTTGAGAGACACACGTTGGATAATACCTAAAGGCACAATGACATCTCACAACGGCAAGGCAACAGCATGAGGATAAAAGCCAGCTTTCAAGAACAGAAGCATGAAAAAACAGGATCCGGCTGACATCAGCAGCCAGGTGGCCTCAAAGCCCATCCCTCTGCCACCAAGAGGGACAGGCTGAGCAAGGAGCAGGCAGGGGATGGTGAGCATTTCCCATGAGTTCATCTTTCTTAGAAGCCTGAACTGGGACCCAAGAACACAGAAGGACTGAGTTTCTGTCTTTGCAGGTCAGGCGCTCTTGAGTTCTGTAACTTAGGAGTAGTCTTAAAGTGATTCAGCCTCAGAGCCACGCACTCTGGTCACCTGAGGACATTTGAGTTAACGCTACTATGGAAGACACCACTCTATTACATCTGCTTTCTATTATGGGGTTCTTAAAATCCCTACTTGTACTTTGTAACTTTCGGTTGCAAAAGATGAAGTAGGAACAAACAAATCGAGATTCTGTGTGTTTTCCTGACAATCTGTCCAGCCATCCCGATGTGAAAACCTGATGATTTGCTGCTATCTTTCACACTGCTCTTCCCAAAGACATGAAAGCTGGTCTGGACATTGAGAGGGATCTGGTACACGGCCATGACTTCATGTGTTCACTTCTTCAGCCAATACCTGTTGAGTACTTACTGTTTGCCAAGTAGTTGATATAGACAGTGAGCACAGTTGAGAGTGTGGGGAGAGAGATCATTAACACAGTGCACAATTAATAAGTTAATTATTGGGGATGCTAGAAGACACAAGTGCTATGGAGAAGAGAAGGAGGGTAGGCTGCAGGGATCAGGAATGGCAGACAGAGGAAGGGAAGGGAGGTTCCAGTATTAACTAGTGTGAATAAGTTTAATGTTTGGCGATGGGAACAAGTCAGAATTGTTTAATCTGACCCATCCTCAGGCCGCCTTCCAAATGTGCTCCCAACAGTTGTCCAGGTGAGAATTTCCAGCTGGAATAATTTAACTAGAAAAATTTAAATTATTAAGTTTAATACTTTAACCGTGTGTGGGATGATATAATTGAAGGATACATTATAGACTTGTATAGTTTTAGACTGGGGGTGCCTGGGTGGGTCAGTCTGTGAAGCGTTAGACTCTTGATTTTGGCTCAGGTCACGATCTCACAGTTTGTGGAATCAAGCCCCAAGAGTCAGGCTCTGTGCTGCCAGCACGAAGCCTGCCTGGGATTCTCTTTCTCTTTCTCTCTCTCTCTCTCTCTCTACCTCTCTCTCTCTACCTCTCCCCCACTCGCGCACTGTCTCTCTCTCTGTCTCTCTCAAAATAAATAAATATTTTTTAAGTATTTTTCTGAAACACAATTTTCAAATTTCCCATAACTTAAGTTATTCTTCCATTTCTTGTTTAGTTTTTATTCTAATTCCCACATCATTCCCAAACTACCCCACCTTTCCCTGCCTTGGCTCTTAGTTACGTGGTTGTGTGCACGTGTGTCCTTTACATGCATCTTTATGTGAGTACAAAAAATATGAATACATTATTTAACCTCTTTTAAACACAAAAGTAACAGATAGACACTAACTCTGTACTTGCATTGCCTTTATTGTTTTTTAAAGAGATTCCTTTACCTATTCCCCTAAATTCTCCAGTTCCTATCTTACACTGAAGGATATAATAGTAGCAGTTTTTTTTTGTTTTGTTTTGTTTCGTTTTTAAGCGGAGATTGGGACTATAGAACAGAGTTCTTTAATCAGGGTTTCAGTTAGAAAGGCTACAGGTTGCAGATAACAGAAACCTGATCTACAGAGACTCAAACAACTAGGCAGTTTATTCTTCTCTTATAACAAGAACCCCCAAGGTAGACAGTTGCTGGCATTGAGTCGGCAGTTCAACAATGAATCAGGGACCTGGATCTTGTTTTTTCATGCTTCCATTCTTGAAAGCTGGCTTTTATCCTCGCGCTGTCGCCTTGCCATTGTAAGATGCCATTGCACCCTTAGATACTATCTAAAGCTTGTCTCTCAAGCAGCTTTGTATCATTTATTATTCAGGAAGGAAAATCCTCTCCGGCAGTCCTCCCCTTACACCCCATTGGCCAGAACTGAATCACATGCGCATTCCTAAACTAATCACAGGCCAGAAGGAATACAGTTACTTGGCCCAAATAAACCAATCGACTCTAGGGGCTGAGGTAGGATTCTATCCTCCCAGAGATCCAGGGATCTTTATGCTGTACCTGAACAAAACAGGGTTCTTTTAGCAAGAAAGAAGGGCATCAGGAATGATTGTTACATGGGTGACACCCAACTGATACACTAGGAGCATGAGGGAGAGAGATGGCCGTATGCAATTTTAGGAAATCATATATTCTGAGAAGTGTGAGGGTTCTCTTATGTGTTGAGAGTATATCACAGCTTCTCACGTCCCGCCCATTGTTTCATTGTATGCCTTTGCTGTATTTTCAAGGACTTGGATTTTAAAAAATAATAAAAGGAAAAATCACATGAGAACAAGAAAAATGAAAGAAGGGCGGGGGAGGGAACTAACTTTGAGATACCACATAGAAAGAGGGAAGGAGAACAGGGCCTCCATATCTGGGTAGATAGAGGTTATGGTAGAATAAAAAACAACTGTGCTCTCTTAAGGCTATCCCAAACTACACAATAAATAGAGATGTAAATTCATATTGCAAATCCTAGCTCTGTCCTTATTAACGTTTACTAATTACAAAGGGGAAAATAACTTGACAGCGGAGAAATCTGGCATTCATCACCTTACTCAAGGGATCAAAGTCAACATCACCAGTAATGAGGTAAATTGAAACCATGTGACACGTGATATAACTGAGCTGACAGCTCAGAGCCTGGAGCCTGCTTAGGATTCCGAATCTCCCTCTCTCTCTGCCCCTCCCCCCCACTCACACTGTCTCTGTCTCAAAAATAAAAGAAAATGTTTAAAACAAATATTATATCTACTAATATTATCTTTGTTGTGGTGATTTCGGCTAAGTCTGGTTGGCAGTTTGACACACGGAGTCCTCTGTTTTTTTCCTCCATTTCAAGGTTTCACCGAGCCTCCATGGGCGTCAACCATCTCCTGAAAGATGGGGAACAGTGGCCCATCTCCACAAGAATGAAATATTATTTTCAAGGTTGTTTTTCCCACATGTTTTCAGAAAGGAATTTAGAAGTAAATACATTCATAAAAAATTTTCAAACATAAGTGGAGGCCACTAAAGACTCGCACTCTAGGAAATTGACACTTAACAGAACTGACAAATTGCATAAATGGCCTTTTATGGATATTGATACCAGCTGTGCAGACGGAGGAGGCTCTCCATCAAGAATTTATCGAGGAGGGGCGCCTGGGTGGCGCAGTCGGTTAAGCGTCCGACTTCAGCCAGGTCACGATCTCGCGGTCCGGGAGTTCGAGCCCCGCATCAGGCTCTGGGCTGATGGCTCAGAGCCTGGAGCCTGTTTCCGATTCTGTGTCTCCCTCTCTCTCTGCCCCTCCCCCATTCATGCTCTGTCTCTCTCTGTCCCAAAAATAAATAAACGTTGAAAAAAAAAAAAAAGAATTTCTCGAGGAGATTCCCCAAAATAAATCGTAGTGCAAATCCCAGAATATTCCTAGACAGTCTTGTTAAGGAGTAAATAATGACAAACAATTAAGACCCCAATTTACCAGGAAATAAATCTCTTAAGGTCAAAAAAGTAATTCCTCTAAATTGAGGGCCTCCATGATAAGGTTTGGAGTTGGAGCTAGAGGTTTGTCCAAATTGGAGGTCAGTCTCTGGTTTTTAAAGGGCCAGGCAAAGCCCTGGATGTAGAACAGGGCAGTGGTTGGGAGCCTCGTGATGACTTGGGAGTGTATCCTCAGTATTTTATAGTGTGACCATTCAGTGGGTTGGTGATTTACCTTCTCTGAGTCTCAGTTTCTTTCGCTGTTGAATGAGATAACAACACATCCTTCTACCCAAGGCCTAAATAAAAGTAAGATAAGTCCAACTAGTATCCTGTCTGCAACGCGTTGAAATTTGCGTATGAGTGTGCATGTTGAGTTTTGTTGGGCGTCTGAGTTAGCGTGTGATTAAAGAACTGCCCTGAGCCTGCTTTTCCAGCCTCACCCGTCTCCACACCTCCCCTCATAAATTACACTTTAGAAATAATCCCCATAATGTCACGTTATGGTTCCCCACGCTGCTGCACTTGTCTATTCTTCTAGCCTAGAATATTTTCTGTTTCTCATGCTCAGCTCAAGGGTAGTATCCTTCAGGAAGCCTCTTCTTAACACTGGCTTTCCCACTTGGCCGAGTCCAGCATATATGCACCTGTGCCTGAACATGTTGAGGAGAACAGGGTAGGGGGTGGGGGAGTCTAGAGAGAGGAGAGTGTACAGGAAGTAGAAATGCATGAGGCTGAGGAGGTCCTCTGGGGCCGAACTGGGAAGGGCTTTACACAATAGACTCAAGAACTTGGCTTTATCTTAAGGGCAAAATCTTATAGAAGCTTACAGAACGTCTTACTAGAGGAGTGACATGATCAGTTATCTTTTCCTTAGGAAGATGACCTAGCTGCAGTGATGAGGATAGATGGCGGCAATGTCACAAATCCAGCTGGGTGCTGAGAACAAGTCTCCCTGCAAGCTTCTTTCTCCTCTCCTTGAGGTTTCACAGAGGTGGTTGCTTGGCGTATGGACCCAGAGTGAGGGCATGCGGCGGGAGTCCTGGAGACTTACAAAGCATCAGGGGGTGCCAGGGTACTCCAGGGGTGAGTCTGACTGGGGCAGCACAGCCTCTCCCCAGGTTCTGCTCTCAGCCTTCCCTTCCTTATAAGAGAGAAGACCCAAGGCAACACGAATATCTTCTAATAACAAAAACGTAGTTACCACTTTTGCACAGGAACACTGGGCCGGGAGTATTTCCTATTCAGTGGTTCTCCAATCATTATAATCACCTAGAGGGCTCATTAAACCATAGAATCAGCAATTCTGATTCTACAGGTCTGGGGTGGGGCCAATAATTTGCAATTCTAACCAAAAGCCCAGGCAAGGCTGATGGCCGTTGGGCCAGGGACCATACTTAGAGAATCGCTTGTCGTCCTATTTTGTACCCTTTGCTCCTCTCAATAACCTGGAAGGTGGTACTGATTCAACAGAAGAGGAAATCACTTTTGGAGGACTTTGTAACCTGTCCCCTGGCCTAGGTCAACTAGTAAGTAGAAAACAAAGCTTTGGGGCCAGATTGTGTTGGGCTCAAAAGCCCCTGTTTTTCTCACCTCAGCTCCCTTTCCCCCACAGCTGACTTTAAGCAAAACAGGTCAAGTTCCCAAGCTATTTCCTTCCCATCAGGGTCCTAACTGCGCACAGCTGTTTAGTGTGAGGGTTACATACATCCTTAAGTATGTAAAGGAACATAGTGTATGTCTGAGCACTTCCTTTTCTAGAAAAACCGTTCAACTCCTTAAGCTGTGGTTCCCAGCTAGGGCCCGGGCGGTGATATGGAGCCATTGCCTGTGCAGTTGCCCCCGGAACATTTTCTTTGAGAGGGGTACAAAGTGAACATCCAACTGTTCCACACACAACATAATGCCTGGAAGTCTGCAATCTGCCCACATACGTTTTGCCTTTGATGCTTTTTCCAGTAAGTTCCGGCTTCCCCCGAGCTTGCATTATTAACTCTTAGCACAACCACAACCAAGGGGTTTTATATGCAATTGCCCCCTGTGCTCTCTGCAGGTCTTTGCTTTTTTTCCTTTTTCAACATTTCCACATGCTATGGATGTCCTGTCAAATCCTGTTTCTGACTTCAGATCATTTGTGTGAGCATCTTCACTTGCTGGCTGTCCACTTTGAGCTAGAAAACAAGAAAAAACAAACAGCCCAAGTAAGCATTCCCTTTGAATATACCTTCGTTGTTGTTAGGCTTTTTTTTTAAGATTTTATTTTTTGGGGTGTCTCAGTGGCTCAGTCAGTTAAGCATCCAACTTCAGCTCAGGTCATGACCTCAGAGTTCATGGGTTTGAGCCCCAAGTTGGGCTCTGTGCTGACTGCTCAGAGCCTGGAGCCTGCTTCAGATTCTGTGCCTCCCTCTCTCTCTGCTCCTTCCCCTGCTCATACTCTGTCTCTCTCTCAAAAATAAACATTTAAAAGAATTTTAAAAAATATTTTTTTAAAGTAATCTCTACACCCAGCATGGGGTTTGAACCCACAACTCCGAGATCAAGAGTCATACGCTCAGGTTGCCTGGGTGGCTCAGTCGATCGAGCATCTGACTTTTGGTTTCAGTTCAGGTCATGCCCTACAGCAGGCTCTATGCTGACAGTGTGGAGCCTGCTTGGATTCTCTCTCTCCCTCTCTCTCTCTGCTCCTCCCCAGTTCATTCACACTCTCTCTCAAAACATAAATAAATAAATAAATAAATAAATAAATAAACAAACAAACAAACAGAGTCACATGCTTCCACTGACTGAGTCAGCCCCTCAGTGCTCCTTTATTGCCACTGTTTTATTTTTTAATGTTTTATTTATTTTTGAGAGCAAGAGAGACAGGGGGAGGGGCAAAGAGAGACAGAGAGGGAGGGAAAGAGAGAGAGAGAATCTGATGCAGGTTCCAGGCTCTGAACTGTCAGCACAGAGCTCTAGCACATGAACCAGGAGATCATGACCTGAGCCAAAGTCGGATGCTTAACTGACTGAGCCACCAGGTGTCCCATATTCCTACTGGTTTTAAACATAATATTCAACCTGTACAGTAGCAAGTTTTGCTCGAGGAATTTTACAAATTCTTTCTTTCTATATTAGTTACAAGGCAAGTGTTCCATTACTGCAATAATCAAAAGAAGGCTATGGGGCACCTTAGGGTGCCCAGCTCCAGGCTATGGGGCTGGGTGGCTCAGTTGGTTGAGCCTCTCAGGCTTTGGTCATGATCTCACAGTTCATGAGTTCAAGCCCTGCATAGGGCTCCATGCTGACGGTGCAGAATCTGCTTGGGATTCTCTCTCTCCCTCTCCCTCTGTTCCTCTCCCAGTAGTGTGCTCTCAGTCACTCCCTCAAAATAGATAAATAAACTTAAAAAAAAGAAGAAGCTAATTGCTCTGAGATTTTTTTTCTGCATAAGACTTTTTTTTTTCCTGAATAGAGAGGTAGTAAGCACCAACAATAAATTTTGCCCACCTAATTTTGTACAAAGCAGGGCTTGATAATCCTCTTGAACTTCCAAATTTACCTCATTGGTATAGTGCTTGTTGACCTCATTAACTTAGTATTAGCTGATGTAGGATTAACACAGCTTAGTATTTCTTGACTGTAGGTAGCATTTTTGTCGATGTGGGTTTTTTTTTTAACATTTATTTATTATTGAGGGACAGAGGGACAGAGAGACACAGAGCATGAGCAGGGGAGGGGTAGAGAGAGGGGGAGACACAGAATCTGAAGTAGGCTCCAGGCTCTGAGCTGTCAGCATAGAGCCCGATGCAGGGCTCGAACTCACAAACTGTGAGATCATGACCTGAGCCGAAGTCGGTCGGTTAACCAACTGAGCCACCCAGATGCCCCCATGTGGGTTTTGTTTTTTAATCATTAGACTTTGAATGGTTTAGGCAAATGAAAAATTTATTTTCATAAATGTAAATTTTCAAAGTTTAATATACTCTTCCTTTTTTCTCTCTTGCCTCTTTTTCTCTACCAGCTTCCCTCTTCCCCCTTTTCCTTCCCTTCCATTCTCCTCCCTTTCTTCCCCAACAGTTCAGCCCAAAAGCTATCAGATAGTGGGGGAGGAGACAATCAGCAAAGGCTGTCAAAACTCCAGTGAGGTGAGGAGGGTTCTACACTGGGGGATGGTCATGCTTGGTGACCCAGCATGTGAGGTTACCAAATTTAGCAAGTAAAATTATGAGAAACCTACTTAGGTTTGAATTTCAGTGAAGCACTGAATGTTTTTCTTTTAGTATAAGTATATCCCAAACATTACATGGGATATACTTACACAAAAATTTTTTGTTTATCTGAAATTCAGATTTAACTGAATGTCCTATATTTTATTTGCCAACACTACCAGTGTGGGATGTCAGAACCTAATGTAGATGAAAAGGGCATCCACATGGGGAAGGGGCAGGTTAACACATGGTATCAGAGCTAAGGAAAATAACAAGGACATCCCTAAAGTAGAGGGATGATGGGATTGTTCATTTACAAGGCAATTGATCAAATAGGGAAATATATTGAGGATAGTGTTAGAAATGGGAATTAAGATTTGGAAAAGGAGAAAACTAGAATGTGCCATGTTTTATGAGGTTGGGATTGGAGATATCAGCGTGAAGTCATGGTTGATAATGTGCAAATGGTACATATACTTGCTTGGTATGCATAGAATGTCTCTGAAATACGCACAGGAGAGTCATAACGGTTTTTGCCTCTAGGGAGTACAACTGAGTGGCTGGTCCATGAAAGGGAAAAACAACTTTTCCTTATACTTCCTTTGCTCCTTTTTATATTTTGTGCCACATACTCACATTACCTGCACCAGATGATATTTTTTAAACATTTAAGAAATAGAATTGGCTCTATTTCAAATCAGAATATCAGAAGTAGCAGGGACCTTAGAGACTTTTCTAGGCCAAATTCCTGAATTTAAGATGTTATAACAGAAGATTAGTGACCTTAAGTGACCTTCAATGTCAGAGGACCAACTAGTGTGTTACAATGGAAAGAAAGAGCTCTGGATTAAATCATGATTCTATCCCATGGCAGCATGGTGCCCTTGGGCAAGTCACTCGCCTCTCTGAACCTCACACCCCCCATAGTACAGAGCACAAAGTAAGGGCTCAAGGTCAGCTCGCTCAGGGACAAGTCCTGCTCAGTTTCACCTGTCACAGTGCGTGCTCTTGGGCAAGTTGACTGGCCTCCATAGACTGCAGAATCTCCATTTGTTACGATTGTATTAGCTTTACTTTATCAAATCTAAGAGACTTTAGATTGTTTAAAATGAGCCATTATTTTATGTTCCACAAAGGAATTTTAAAAGTGCTATAATTAATTGTAAGATGGCAATCTTACACCGTGAGATGCATGCTGATTTCAAAATGTTAAAATGTGAAAAAAAAAAAAAAACAGTATGCATCTTAGAATCAGCGTAATATTATGGGGAAAAGGGAAAAGATTTATAATATAAAAGGTGGTCCAATGGTAATTGAGAAATAAATGGATATAAGTGAAGAAAATCAGGCTGGCATTTAAAAATATTATGAGGACGAGAGAAAAAAGAAAAAAAATAGTAAAGATACCATGGGAAGGAAATACTTCAATCTTTATACAATTTTTTTAAGTTTATTTATTTTTAGAGAGAGAGAGAGAGAGAGAGAGGAGAACTTTGGAGGAACTGTCGACCTGTCCCATCGACCCGGGTAAGATCCAAAAATTGAAAAATAATGTGGCTGTGTATCTACGTTGCCTACTCACCTCGCCAACTAATCAATACCACGTACTGGATCCGAGTCCCAGAAGGAGGGAGCCATGTGAGGGAAGGAGCAGAGGCTCACCCTAGAGCCCCAGTCTGGGATGGGGGCTTCCAGCCAATCAGTTGTTTGGGTCAGTCTGACCTTATAATCCCCGAGGAGGGTCAGGTTGGAAAGTAGGGTGTTGAAGAGAAAGTAAACACTTACCTCATAGAAGTGTTACATGAATTAAATGACATCACCGCATCTGGCACGTGGTAAGGGCTCAGTTACTGTTAGCTATTGGTAAATGGGGGGGAAAAAAACCAACCTCTCGCAACCGTAAAATGCTATACAAATATTTATATCATTTAGATTTTTTAAGCACCATCACTATGAGATCCTGATTCTTGAGGCTCACAATCTAGACCTCTTTGCAACGTGCCACATTATACTTATTTCATGCACTATTACTTTAAATTGAACCCTTTCTCGGGGCGCCTGGGTGGCGCAGTCGGTTAAGCGTCCGACTTCAGCCAGGTCACGATCTCGTGGTCCGTGAGTTCGAGCCCCGCGTCAGGCTCTGGGCTGATGGCTCAGAGCCTGGAGCCTGTTTCCGATTCTGTGTCTCCCTCTCTCTCTGCCCCTCCCCCATTCATGCTCTGTCTCTCTCTGTCCCAAAAATAAATAAACGTTGAAAAAAAAAAAAAAAAAAAAAATAAATTGAACCCTTTCTCAATAAGCTGCATTACATACACTTGTACATAAACAATAGTGTGCATGGGGCGCTGTATATCTTTCAGATATTTCCATAATACATACACACGATGTAACATAGAAACATAGATTTTTCTTTTAAAGAGCAAAGCTTCAGCAGTTTCTCTTGAATTTTACTCTGTCATTTGACTACATTATATTTCTGATGTTCAATTTGCACTGAGTACATTATGGACTTCTCTAGGGAGCAGAAAGAAATTTTTTTAAGTAAATATAAAATGCTTTGATAAATCAAAACATGTGAAAGAAATTTCTGTTAAAAATGTTCCAATCTGTTTTGAGGCTTGAAATAAACCTCTGTCTTTAACATAATAAAACCTGTTAACCCAAAGGCAACAACAAAGTAATAATAACTTGTTATAGGAGTAATGCGTAAGGCTTATTTTAAAAGATTAGTTGTTATATAAAATACAAAAGGAAATCTTGCTATAAACTAATTGTAAAGAAACTTAAAAGCTGTAAAGTCTGTGCTTTCTGATTTTTGCTGGCAACAAGAAGTGTACATTGTTTGGAATCCGTACATAACAGCTTGTATCATAAACTAGCCGTAATGTCTCTCATATTCTAAACCGTGGAATATCACTCCAATAATAGCTCTGTGGGAATGAGACCCTACCTGGCCCATCACAACAGGATTCCCAGTATCTAGAACAATGTCTGCCCAGAATAGGGCTCAGTAAGTGGTTATGGAATGAATAAATGAATGAACAGTTCAGGTAGACATTCAGTGACTTTATTTTATTTCAAGTTTATTTATTTATTGACAGAGAGAAAGAGAGAGAGACAGAGAGAGAGACAGAGAGAGAGAGAGAGAGAGAGAATCCCAAGCAGGCTCTGCATTGTCAGGGCAGAGTCTGAGTTGGGGCTCAAACTCATGAAAACCATGTGACCTGAGCCAAAATCAAGAGTCTGACGCTCAACCAACAGAGCTACCCAGGTGCCCCATATATTCAGTGATTTTAGAGATCCTAATAAACAAAATTCTAAATATAAAAAACAGGTAATTGGGGAAAGATAATTTAAAAAAACCAAAAAGGTGCTATGAGCTTGCCAGTTTGATACACATTAAAGGGCTATAGAACAGAGATCTGAAAATCTCAACTCAGCTAGCTAGCTATATTTAGTAAGTCACATAGCTAAGCCATTTGGCTTTCGAGTTTCAGTTTCTTCACTCCTAAAGTGAAGGGAGAGGCGTGGCTAGAACTAATGATTCTAAAGGCCCTTCCAATTTTAAGAGTCAGTGATGCTGGAAATACAAAGTCCCAGCCCCAGGCATGTATGTGTATACTTGCTCATCTTAACTTGAGATAAAAACAAAGAAGCTTGTAGCTAAATCACTGTCAAAATTGAATACATAGAAGAGACTTCTTGGTATCCTCCAAAACATGCTCTCCCCTTCTTCCTGGAATAGGGCTACATATCTCAGAGTTAGGCTATGTATCTCTTCCTCTAACGCAGTGAGGCGCGGCCATGTGTCTAAGTCCTAGGGGTGGAACATTCGGAAGGGGTGTGCACCACTATCAACCTTACCTCCTAAAACCTCCCATGTGCATGCCTCCGAACCCCTCTCCTTCCAGCTGTCTGGGATGGTGGCATCCCCATTCCCTAGAGTAACCTTAGAGGCCACACAGCGAACATACCCGAGTCACCATCCGTCTGGATTTCTGAATACCTTTGTGCAGTACAACACCTACGGCCGTCCTCCCTCTAGGAACGTTGGATGGCAATTCTCCTTGGGTTGCTCATGTTTCTGCATGTCCTGTGAGCAGAGGCACTGGGTCTCTGTGTTTCAGACTATCTTTTCAAGGACGTCGATACGGTGAACATAGCCTTGGAAGACAGAGATAGCATCTCCCTGAGAAGCAAAGGGCAGGTTTTGCTTTGTCGTCCGGTATGGTGAAGGTCATATCTTCCCGTGGGGGGAAAGGGCAGTTTTGCTTGTGGCTCATTATAAAAGAGCCAGGTTCCCTAAGCTCAAGGATCCTTAGCTTTGACTCAAACTTGCTTTATACGCAGTGTTCACACTGGATACTTTCTGTCCTCCTGTGAGACTTGAAGGACATGGAGAGATGACACACACATAAAGCTCACGCCACTTTCTGTGGCATGAGTAATCGGGTCACCAACCCACAAGTTGTGTCTTCTGCCAGCTTCCATGAAACTGTGGTAGGCTAGCTACCTCATAAGCTTATGCATGGGGTAAGACCAGATATTTACAGTTCTTAATACCCGCCCACTCTCTCACACCACAGAAACTCTGGACTCTTAACTGAATGAACCATTACGTTTTAGGCCTTTTTCTTAGAGCCTGAACTAATATAGCAGCAGTCACATTCCCATTGAAAAATCAATAAGAAATTAGAGTCGCTTACCTTATCTTTGCCAAATAAGATGATGAAAATAAAGAATATGAGTCTGTTAAATGGGGGATTGAATTAGATAAATATTTTCAAAATGTATCAGGGTACACGCTAGTGCTGTATCTGGTAAAAATAATGTTCCTTATTCAAATATATCTGCAATACAACTCACTGTATAAATCTGATTCCCTCTCCTTCCCTGGAGAGTCGCACTGCACATAAGTTTATTAAAGACGCCGAGAAATCCTGTGGTAAAGAAAATTATTTGCATTATTTAACTAGCAGTATTTCCTAAATTTTTTCCACATAACCTCTATTGACATTCTGTGAAATGAGTGTTCCATGAAATACACAGGGGGAAATGCAGGGCTAGATCATTTCTAACATCCCTGTATGCAACTACAATTCACCTGTCTGAAAATAAGTAAGAAACATACTCATTCATTTATTAGACTAATGTGAGTACACTCAGCGCTTCTTAAACTTCAACGTACACCTGGGAACCTTGCTAAACTGCAGGTTTTGATTACGTTGATATAGGGCCTGATACCCTGCATCTCTAATGAGTTGCCAGGTGATAGCAGACCATTGTTTGAGTAGCAGGGGTCTAGACGATACAGGATCTAAAAAAGGCTGATCACGCTTATGATGATTGTGTTAAGGCATGCAGCCAATTGGTAGGTAAGGATTTGTTACTGTAAATAAGTTTTTATTACATCTTTAGAAAAAAAATGACCCAAACTTCATATTGGACAATTTAAGGGTGATTTCAGAATTTCTCAGTATCACCTGATGAATTTAGGGACATGTTTACTAACCAGAAAAGGAAATGGGTATCAGTTTGGGAACTCTGTATCATATAGCCTATTGCCAATTTATAAGTTTAAACACAAGAGTCGAGATCTTCAGTAAGAACACTGACAAATAGTCCGTGATTCAACCCAGTGCAAGGTATTAATCCGACCAGATTGTTACCTATCTACTCTAGATTAAAGATGGCTACACTTTTTTCTCTCCAGAAAAAAAAAAAAAAATGCTTTTCCTTCCTTTGTTTCCTCTTAGCTCAAAATTTGAACTTCTTGGGCTTATTCTCAAGAAATAATTTTCCCCACTCTATTCTAGTGGTTCTACAGCATAATTTTTTGACAAAGTATAAAGGCATGTGAGATCAGGTAGAAAGGTCGTAAGGAGATCAGCTTATGAGAGCATGAAAAGTTAATATCACTGAAGTTACTTCCAACAACGAAAACGAAAGTTTGGCATGTGCTAATTAAGGAATTTGATATGTGTGAATTTGTTTCCAATTATGAGATCTGAGTCCAATAATGAATTCTTTGAACCTGTTTCCAAAGTAACATATTTGGTTCTATGATAAAATCTCATAGCAATCCCTAAATAAAAATAATTCGCAACCTTCACGCTAGTGAGAGGAGAAATGTCAAAGAAGGCACACCACATGTTCTCAATGGAAAAATAATTTTAAAAGACATTTAACATTTTAATAATCTGAGAGAAATTCATGATATAGCTTTATGTGAAATAAGAATAAAAGAAAGTATATCTTTTCTATAAGTAGACAATAAGAAAAAAAAAGTTTAGCAGGTGGGGTGATAGAATCATGAATGCATTATTTCCTTATTTTGACTTCCGTTAATATTGTATTTCCACTATTGGTAGACATTATGAGATTGCAGATAAGTATTTTAAGATAGCTCGTGCTGATGGGTCTGCGGAAATGGTAGTAATTATGTCCACGAGAATTAGAAAAATATTTGTTTTGGTAATTTTTTTTAACCTGTTGGTGTGGGAGAAATGTTGCTCGATCAGAACTCTCCAGTCAGTGGAGTGTATAAGTCTAAGCAATGCGTAGGGAACAGGGGAGAGTCTCAGCAGAAAAGAGATGACAAGCCCAAAGCGAACCTTTGAGGAGAGTTTACTAGACTATTTACAGAGGTGAGGGCAGGGTTATGGCAGTCCTGGTGGGGAGGAGGGATAGCAGAGAGGGTGCTGTTGTCATCATCATCGGGCCTGAAGGAACAAAGGACTGAGTAGTCACAGGGACCCAGGTTGGGCAGCCCAAGGGAAACGGCTACTGACGGAGACAGACAACTAAAGCACCAAAGGCACAGCATCCTGGTGGGAAAGCCCGAGACAGAGACACCTGGACCTCACATTCCTCCTGCCCCTCTCACCTCCGGCGCCTGCGCCCTGATCGTCCACCCCAATCGCAGCCACGGGACAAGGGAGCTAGTTGGTGCAGGTCAGCTTCCCGGGCCGGAGTGGGACCAGAGAAGTGCGGGACGTGGATCTAGGGTAGGTGGGAGGTGTAGGTGGAAGAGAAGCAGAAGGAGGGGCCCATAGCGGTGCAGAAGCGCGATCTGTGCGTGTACGCAAGGGGGCACGTGCGGGTACCTGCTAAGTGCTTCAGGCTAATGCTAATGAAGAAAAATATGGCCAAAGGCATTTCTGAAAACCTAGAGCATTGCATAAACATGTTTATTTCTCCTTATGTGCGACGGTGCTCATGCTGTGTTTGCTTGACTAAAATAAAATGTTCCAAGACATTCTGTGCTCGCCTTGGCGTTAATAGCGGGAGCTCGTGGAGCTTAAAACAAGAAGACTCGCAGTCAGACCTTTGTTTAAAAATCTCTCCTAATCAGCTTTTATATAAATAGAGAGAATATATGTTATATAAAATTAACAAATCACTATTATCCCCTCATCGAGGCTCTCTGGATTTCCAAATTTCCCTCAGAACAATGCCCCCCCCCCTTTTTTTTTTTGCTAGAAGTGTAAGTTAGCGGGGAAAGTGAGGATAGTGATGGTGATGACGATCGCTATCGCTTACTGAATGTTTACTAGGTGCCCAAGTACCTGTGCTTTTATTGTCTCTGTTTTAACACTGTATGGGAGGAGAATTAAGGTTCAAGGAGGATCATTAACCTCTTCTAGTCACATCACCATAAATAAATGACTAGGGTTTTGGAGACACCCAGACAACAGAGCCCCAAATTTTAAACACTTTATCGTCTCCTGTCCAGAAACACTGCATTATACCCTTTTTTTAATATTGGAAGAGATGATTGAGGTTCTTTAAAACTTTTGCTTGAAAGGGGTGCTTGGATGGCTTAGTTGGTTAAGCATCCAGCTCTTGACTTTGGCTCAGGTCGTGATCTCACAGTTTGTGAGTTCGAGCCCCCACGTCGGGCTCTGCGCTGACAGTGCAGAGCCTGCTTGGGATTCTCTCTTTCTCTCTCGCTCTCTCTCTTCCCCTCCCCTACTCGTGCTCTCTTTCTCTTTCCAAATAAATAAATAAAATCTTTTGCTTGAAAGCTCAGCAAATAAAACGCAAGATGGTAAAGATGAAGGAAGAACAAAAGAAAAGACATCAGAGGCAGAGTGAGCTGAGGGGAAATGTCAATTGAGGAAGGTTCTACACAGACCTCAATCTACTTGCTGGCTCCTGCCATTCATGAATGTTCTGTTCTGCACCTTTCCATCTCCACTGGAATGTCTGTCCTTCCCTTTCCTGAATGATTGCTTTGGACACTTGGGAGCCGAGTTTGATTGTTTTGTTGAATCTGTATTAAGGTCCTACATACAAAGCTGTAAAAGAATGTTTTTGCCATTGGCCTTAAACTTATCCCGTGTCAGGTTTGTTTAGTGGAATTCTGAGAAATGTCATGAACTGTGGAATGTGCATACGGCCACATTGCATCTATCAGTGTGAACAGCATCACTAACATATTAAGCTGCTTTTGTAAAACATTCTGATCAACCAAACCACATATGGACAACCAAATATAGACAACCAAGGGTTATCCATATTACTTCACGGGCTTCAGTGCTCAAAACATTAAAACATTGTCAATAAACAACTCTTGCTCTACTTTGGAAGATCAAGGAATAAATAGGCAATTATAGATTATTGAGGCTTGATAGCTCTCCATCTCTGCACTGCTTGGCTCATTTTTCTATTTATTGGATGATAGTCCTGAAAAATATGTAAAAATGGAACCCTTCAGTAAGTTAATTTAATGACTTGTTAGCAGCTTTGACACAAAGGTTGGTGGTGACATTACAATATTTATGGAAGGTGACATATGGAGGTTAACAGTAGGATTCAATTATCCGTGATATCCATTAGCATGGAAGGCTAAGAAGTTGCTGTAAATTTCCTAAAGCTTGGACTGCCCCGTAGTTTCAGCAGAAAAGATGAGAAGGAAGACATTGGCTCCAAAGTGATCCTATTCGCCTTGTGGCTGTGTGCCAGTATGTACTAGCATAGATATGTGAATTGTAGGCTGCTGAACATGGTCCTGTAATACCTCATGCCTTTGCTACATACTAGAAAAGCCTATCTGGGCCAGACCTGGACTTCTGAAGTCGTTTCCTGTCATGGTCATTTGTTATTTTTGCCTCTCTGGTATCTGTGTTCTTTTTCTCCATGTTACAATACTTCATATTTCCTTTGGGAAGCTACTCCATCCCTGAACTCAGATCAAGTGGTTTGAGACAGATTACGTGACCCAGCACTCAATTTTCCTAGCCAGACTGATTGGTTCAGATGTGGATTCTTGAACCAGGCCTGTCCTAGCATCAAAATTCCGTCCCTCTGGCACACTGACTGGTTTAGAGCCAGGCATAAATGCAAGTTGATCCAATAATAGTTAATTAAGAGTTTGGGGAAGATACACCAGAAAAGTCTTTCCTGCTCAGATGACTAGCACTAACAATGATATAATCCTAGAACTATAGGGCATCTTTATAGAATTCAAGAATGAAGCCCATGAATGTAATGCAGAAAAAGCCATGAAACTGATCCTTGATAATGCTGTTTGAGCCCCTAGATCAAACCATGCCTAAAAATGTAAGTACTGAACTTTCAATAATATTAGTTAATTTATCCTTATTTTTGCTTAAATGTGTTTAAATTGGATTTTCTGTCACATGCAACAAGAGAGTTCTAAACAATATATCTCTTATCTACAATGATTCTCATCTTCTGGTTCTAGAAAAATCCTGCTATTGATCTCCCTTTTGATCTAGCACTCTCCTATTCAAGAACATTTAACAATGATTCTTCAGTACTTAGCCTAACAGGCACAATCTGCTCTCTGCCTAACCTTGGCTGGCTCAGGCATGTGGTTTAGCAGCATGAGGCCATTTGGGAGGAAGAACAAACAGGACTTAGTGAGAAGCGGTCAGAGGGCCATGGCCTGCTTGGGAGAGGACAGCGTGGTGGCTGGGAGCAGTGCCTTATGGTCATTTCTAGAATCGTGAGTAAAATAAATTAGAGACAATTAGAGACATAAAACAAATACTTCAGAGACATCATTCTGGGAAATCTGGGTCATCAAAAGGAGTAACAGTGACACTACAGGTCAAAGGCTAAGCTAGTTTCTCCCAGTCCCTTGGTCCTGCCTGGTTGCAGGCAGACAGCTAGTCATTTGGTTGGGCCCCCGGAGCTTACTCTGGAGAGCAGCCATGTTAAGCCTCACCCGGCAGGGGAACACAGGTCACTACCAAATGCACTAACCTTGTCGATATTCACTCAAGAAGTCCGATGGGCCTGAGCCTGGCGCATTAGCACTTCAGTACCTTCTACCTTCAGCTGGAGAAAAGGAGAGGCAGGGAAATATGGTGGCTGTCAACATGTGCAACCAATAGATTCCGGCTCCAGAGTGGGATTGTAAGCGTGGGCCTGGGCTTAAGTCCCAGATCTACCGCCAGCTAGTGGTGTGGTCTTAAGCAAGTGTGTAAATTGTCTATGCCTCAGTCTTCTCATCCACAAAACGATTGTTTCCCTCAGAAAGTAATTGTGAGGATTAATTGAGAAAGGGGTATAAAATGTTTAGCACAAGAGTAAATACTCAATAAACGCTGTCTCTCATTACGCTCCTGTACAACTGATAAGCTGAATGTACCACGTACAATTTCTTATACATAGCTGGTGCCCCCATGTTCCCACGTTCCATTTTTTTCCCCTATGTTTCCCTACTGAAATTCTACCCATCCATTAAGATTTAATTCAAAAGCCATCACTTTCATGAAGGCTTCCTTCCAACTAGATGGAATCTTTCCTTTGGCTTTAGCTCTTTGTAACAGATAGAAACCACATATAGGACAGTAGTTCTTAATCCTGGCTGCACATTAAAACCACTTGGAAATCTATTAAAAATATTGATGCCTGGGCCCCTATCCCAGAAATTCTGATTTAATTGGTCTGGGGTGAGGCTTAAGCATCAATATGTTTAAAAAGCTCCCTAGGTGATTCTAATGTGCAGCCAAGATTTAGAACTGATGGTTGAATGAGTATGTTCTTAAATAATGTTTATCAATGAATTCAAGCTAAGATATTAATGGCTTAAAGTTTTAATAGACTAACCTTTAGAATACTTGCATTTTTATTAAAAGCAATGCAAAATTACAAAGGTAAATAGAAGTTTTAAATAACATTTAGCCTAAAGCAAGGAATCATAATTTAACTAGGGAGATGCCTATAGAACTATAAGCATAGAATATGATATATGAGTGCTATTCTAGAAATATATCTAAAGTATTTGGGGAGCACAAATGGGAAACGTCCACGAATTTGGAGTGGCAGAAAAATAAGAGGGAAAGAAGCTTTAAAATGTGGGTAGCATTGCTCTGAATGTTGAAATGTGAGAACAGGTTTGCAAGGTAAGCCCTTCCAGGCCATATATGGAGGTGTCAAAGTGTATGGCTCATTCCAGTTTATACACTTTCCTAACCCAAAGAAGGAATTGTGAGCAAAGAAAATGGCAACTCTATCTGCCTAGGTCTTAGTTGTGAGGGGGTAAAAGCAAGTTTTGGGGTACAGCTATTTCCCAAATTTCAACTATAGTAGACTACTTTGGTTGTAATGGACCAACTTCTAACTCGAGTTATTAAAAAAAAAAATAGAAAGAGTTCTCTTCCAAAACCAACTCATAGGAAAGATGAATGTGATAGGGTTCAGGGATAACTGTACCAGGAACTGGAATGCCCCCATTCTCCTCCTTTCCTTTCTGCTTCTCCCCAAATGTCAATTGCATTGCCATAAGCTTCCTTTGTTCATGTTGCCATGGCTGATGTCACAGGTTCCTACATTCATAGATGTTCAGCCCTCCCACCAGTGGAAACATTTCGAGTAGCCTGAATTAGTCCCTGTCCACAACTAGACCAAGCACTAAGGCAAGATATGGAGTACTCTGATTAACCTAAGTTGGAACAGGACCCACCTCTACCTAATCACTATGGCCAAGGAAGCAGAGTCAATAGGAAGATGTCAGCATTCTCTTAAGTAAGTCCTATGGTTAAAACAAGCATTTCTTTTTTTTTTTTTTTAATGTTTATTTATTCTTGAGAGAGAGAGAGAAACAGAGTGTGAGTGGAGGAGGGGCAGAGAGAGAGGGAGACACAGAATCTGAAGGAGGCTTCAGGCTCGGAGCTATCATCACAGAGCCTGATGTGGACCTTGAACTCATGAACCGCACGAATAATGACCTGAGCCAAAGTTGGAGGCTTAACTGACTGAGCCACCTAGGCACCTCTTCTTTTTTCTTTTAATGTTTATTTTATTTTTGAGACAGGGAGAGCATGTGTGTGTGCGTGTGTGTGCAAGTGGGAGAGGGGCAGAGAGAGAGGGAGACAGAGGATCCGATGTGGACTCTGCACTGACAGCAGAGAGCCTGATGTGGAGCTTGAACCCAAGAACCAAACTGTGTGATCATGACCTGAGCTGAAGTTGGATGCTTAACCAACTGAGCCACAGAGGGGCCACAAAACAATTATTTCTTAGGAGACTGGAGGTGTAAGAATACAATAACGCTGGACAGATCTTAGATACAAATCACTACCACTGTCCATCTCTTAGGCACCTAGCTCTCTCATATACCTTCTTCTTCCTATTTAAATAATTTCCTGCACAGCCTCTGTGGTTGATTGATTGCAAAAATAGCTCCAATTCCCCCTTTGCCCTCTATCCACACTCTTTGCAATGTAACTTTGCAGCAGGTTTCATCAATAGGTGGAGTCTATTTCCCCACCTTTGAACCCGAGCTGGTCCATGACTTGCTCTGGCCAATAAAATAGGACAGAAATAACAGTAGGTTAGTTGACCGTAGGCTTGAAAAGGTGCCATGTGCTTATGTTCTTTATATTACAACCTTCCACCAACACTAAAGCAAGCCCCGGCTAGTCTGATGGAAGATGATGGACTTTAGAGGCAGAGCCAGATCACTGTAGGTGAGGACATTTTAGACCAGGCATCCCCTGGCCAACCCACCAGCTAAGTTGCAGACACAGGAGTATGTTCAGCCAAGATCAGTCAAGCCTAGCCAAGACTGAAGAACTGCCCAACCAACCTACAAACTCATAAACTAAATAAAATGGTTGTTGTTTTAAGCCACTGAATTTTGTGGTTTCACGTTAACAGATTTTTTGTGGAGATAGATAAACCAATATGGACACCGGTTTACAAAGGCAGTAATGCCACATACAAACACAGATGCATTCAGCGCATCTCAATGCAAATAGCTGAATGTGCAGTATCGGATGATATCTGATCTTATTTATTAAGTTTAAATGTGACTTTTCTGATATTAATATTTAATGGTGGCAGAAAATTAAGATACTGCTAATCAAAAGTTTCCACTTAGAAATAGCAGATATAGAAGCCACATGCAGGGGCAAATGCGACCCAGCATTGAGTATTGCTATTGATCCTGGCCCAGAGCGCTCCGATTTCCTTTGGGAATTGCTCTCAGTCTTTGTATGTGTGTGGCCTTGGCAGGAGAGTGTTTCTAGCATTTTCCATCCACAAAAAAAAAAAAAAAAAAAAAAATCCTGCTGGTCAGGCATAATAAGATAAATGATGGCTTTAGTAGGTCTCACTGGCATCTATGTGTTGAACCATTTCCCTGGCAGTATGTTGGGTTCTTTAATTGGCCAATCTGGTAGCTCGGGTTCTGCCAGCTGGGTGATTTCCCCCCTCCATTTTCGTCAGCAGGATCCCCAAGAGAAGGGAGAGAGGTTTGGGGACGTTTCGACACCTCAAGCATCCAGCATCCCTACAATTGGCACCCACCTAGAGGTGTAAGGATTTCTTGGTGCTTAAGCGATCACTGGCTTCTGTGTCCAGATTTGAAATTTGTCTGGCAACATCACCATGGCCCAGTCACCAGCGCCAGAACTGTGGTCCAGCCTGATAGTTGAACTAAACATCACCATCACTTTTTCCTCCTACCCTCCATCTGCCTAGATTTCAGTTTAAAATCATAGATCTCGGCCTCTGTCTTGTGGTCAGGAGGGGTGAGTAGAGAAGGGAGGCAAAAACTATTTTCTCCCCTAACTTTAGCTAATGCTGGGGAGAGGGCCTGGGAGATCAGACTTCCTTGTTTCCCTGGGTTTTCCTCAATCTCCCACTTTAGCTTGGGCTGAGAAAAAGACTTTTGCAATTCACCGGTGCTTGAATACCAGGCCTTCGCAGTTATAGGCCCTCTGCTGAGGATGGAAATGGATTCGCTTAGCAAAACCATTTTGTTTTCCTGCTACTCAATCTTTAATAGGGGCAGAGCATGTCTTTCTCTTGCAGCACCATGCCGAGTGCCATAAGAGGAAGCCCCACACTCCACTATCATGATATCCTCTATCACATCCTCTAAAACTTTAGTCTTGATGGAGATGGGTTTTGAATTCCAAGAGACCACAGGCTGCAGTTTAACCAAACCTTCAAACCCACATAAAAGCCCAGGATTTGAACCACACGCTTGGAAGACTTTTCTAGAGGAAGAAGTGTGCTCTTCCCGGAACATCAATATTCTGGGCAAACAAAAGAAATCTCTGATGACTACAACTCCATTTTGAACCCCGCTCCTGTAGGGGATTGGTTGGTGGGTTGATTGGTAGGGGCTGCTTTTAGGGCCAAGTTGAAAGGAATTCTGAGACCATGCCTTGACTCTATGAGAAAGAATGCCATGATTAATTAGTTATGTCTGTGAAGGTCAAGAGATAGGAGAATAACAAGACATATGTCATGTTTTGCCATCCTTGGTCTACACCAATTAAATGTAAGATTAGGTCTGCTATGTGGCTTTGTCTTTATAAGATAAGAATTGAGAATTTGATAAGCATTTGAGAGAAACTTTGAGACGAGTCCAATATGAAAAATAATCGCCTTAACTTCCAAATAGAAGACCTTCATTTTTCAGAAAACTAGTTCATTTGTGTATATAAATCAACACTGTCGACAGAAGATTTTGTTTGCACTCTAAATATGCTAAAGTCATCCCCAGTTGAAACTGTCACATACTTAAGGTTACACATCTCTTTCTTTTAAAATAAAAAGTCAGGTAATCACTGAACACCTTATACTCTATAAAAACAATCTCATCTTTTTGAAGCTCAGATATAATACCTGCTCTGCCTGCATCTCAGTCTTGTGAAGATCAGATGTACTTTGAAAACCTTAAAATAGTGTATGAAAGCTATTTTCACTGTTTTCCACTTTGGAAACTGTAATACTCTATGTAAATTATTCTTACCATCACACACCTTTTTATTTTGGCTCCCTAGCTTTGGTCCTTCTTCCCAGAGTGTCCCAGTCTCCTTTGGGAGTTGCCCTCAGGCACTGTGAGTGTGGCCTCTGCAGGAGGGTGATTAAGGTACTAATTGCCCACAAACAACAGGACAAGAGAGGGGGCATCGGATCCTGCTTCCACTCATTTTCTGCAATTGCCGGTGTGCAGGCATGTGAGAAAGCTCAGCAGAACCTGATGCCTGCTCCTGAGAAACTGGCTCTAGAATTCTAGAATACAGGCAGAAGTCAACAACCCTGGAAGATGTGGTTACAAACTCAGTGGAGACTGTGAAGGTGGCCATGGCTTGATTATGACTTGGTCATTCCTGGGGACGACCGTGGCTGTGCCTTCTGACGCCCAGCCTTCCTCCTTGTCTTCCGTCCATTTTCCAAGTCACATTTTCCAGTCTTCCAGTGAAACTCTCATTATCTAGTATCTTCTATGAATCCCCTCCCCCATTTCATCTAATATTCTAAAGTATTTATTGCAATAAATCTATTGCAAACAGAAGCCGTGGGTGATACAATACCTGATGGAAGTAATGAGTGAGGACCACAGACACGTATGTGTCTGTGTCCTGTGCATCGAGCCTGAAACGTAGCAGGTGCTCAATAGATAATTGTGGAGGAAATGCAGGCATGGAATCCAACTGACCTCTGACCTCTGTGCTCTAATCAGCCGCATGGAGATCCCAGTGCAGCTCCAGACAGCATGTCAGAGTTCAAAGCTGGAAGAGCCATGCCCACAGTGTCTGTCCTCTTCGGGGAGGGGGGTAATCTTTCTCAGAAGCCATTGTCCCAATATCTCCTACTTCCTTCTCTTTCACCACCACCCCCAGTGGCCATGGAGGTTGGGAAATCATGTATCCCACATAGGTGTGGATCTTCTGTTGCCACAAACAGATAGGGGTTCTGTGAGTAAGGAAAAAGTGGGTTAATAGATATCGAGTAGACAACCAATGATGTCTGCCGGAAAGAGATCTAATACACACGAGCCTCGGGCCCCATGGCCCATTCCCTCTGCCCCAGGCCAAGCAAGATGTGCCTGCAGAGGATGTGTGACGTCTGAAGATGGGGTGCTACTTTCAGACCCAAACATGGAAGCTCTGGCTGGAGAGCTGGACTCCTTTCTTCAGAGGAACCAGGATTACTATAGTGAATTGAGGTCTTCTAAGCCTAAAGGTTTCCGCCTGGATGGCCCTCAAATGCCCAGAATGAAGGCACCCGTCTGTGACGTGTTTTCCGGGATGCAGCCGTTCTGGTCAAATGCTGTGTGTTGCCAACACTTCCTGACAGCCTTACAAGGGCTGCTGCAGACTCCTGACCCCACCCTGACCTGCCCCTTTAGGACAGATGGTCCCTGGGGACCCCACTAACCCAGCAATGACCCCTGCCACTCTGACCTGTCCTGGAACTCCCTGCCTCTGACCGCAAGAACTAAACAGCCCCATACTACGCCCTGCGGAGGCCCCAAACACTGGGCCCGTGGAGTCGCTAATTGGTTTTTTACAAGCCTGAGATAATTCAGACATTTAAATATTGATGTTCATTTCTGGGCAGCTATAAACACAAAGGGGGGGGGGAGAACATGTTTAACTGCTTCCTCTCATTTGTTCTCACCGTGATAATGGTTTTTAGTCAATAGTCCCAGCTTTCTAAAGAGGGGATTCATTTGCATTAAAAAGGATGTTCAGAGTGCCCCTTCTCATTGTGACAGGATGATCCGTCCACTGGGCAGCTACCCTGTTCACTCAGCACCCTCACATTTTGGGGTGGTGGGAGAGCTGTAGAAATCTGGAGTCCTGGGCTGAGGGAAGAACAAAGCAGGCTATATTCACTGCCCAAGGAAGCATTTCCTGGTAGCTGGTGAGACCCCGCTGAGACTGGGGGGGGCCCAGAGTGGCAGGCCATGGGCCCCTGCCTGCCTCTCCTTGAAGCACAGCTGTGAGCGGGGACATGGGTGGGGACTTCAGATGTCTGGGGTAGGTCACTGAGCTGATGTGTCCCAGAGGAACGTCCGTGCCATTTCTGTCTCCCTCCCAGGCCCGCTTACGTCCTCCCATGAAGTCGTTCTGTGCTGCTGTCCAGGTCTCAAAACCACTTGTCCGTGTGTCCCTGACATCTGCTGGGTTTTTTTTTTTTTTTTCCTTGAACTAATTTGTATCGTTTCTGGAAAAGGCCCAGCAACAGGTGGACGATAATCTGCTCCAATGCTGATACTTCTGTTTTCACGTATATTTGACTATTGTTAGTCAAAGGATCTGCTTTCTTTTAAAAAAATTTTTTTTAATGTTTAGTTATTTTTGAGAGAGAGAGAGAGGGAGGGAGGGAGGGAGGAAGGGCACGAGCTGGGGAGAGGCAGAGAGAGAGGGAGACAGCAGCCAAAGCAGGCCCCACGCTGTTAGCACAAAGCCTGATGTGGGGCTCAAACCCAGGAACTGTGAGAGATCATGACCGGAGCCTAAGTCGGTTGCTCACCTGACAGCCACCCACGCTCCCCGGATCTGCTGCTTTCTTAATCAGGATCAATAATATTAATATGTATAAACAATTTTAATAGTGAAAGTATCCTTTGGTTCAATTAAAACACCCTTAATATTACAATACAGGTCACAGAATCACAATTTGCTAATTTATGCATAATTGAAACATGATGTATCTCCCATAGACTCTTATGCGACTGGCTCCTTCGTGTTACGTAGGTTCCCATATTATCCCTCTTTAGATTCTAGACTTCTTGAGGGCAGTGATGTCATTACTCTGGGGCCTGGAGTCACATATTTACTCACAGTACAAGTCAGATGTTAATGGAAAGTATAGTTTCTTTTATTTTCCTGTTAACTCATCTCCTTTTATGAATGCCTAACTGATCAGCAAGGAAAAAAAGAAAAAAAAAAAAACAATTTTATTTTAACAACCCAGAACATTTCATCCTCTTCCTTAATTGTGACATTTTCTCTACCTCACGGTTCAGCCTGTTTTGGAAGAAATGCTCCACACCTTTCAGATTTCTGCTTCCTCTCCCTGTTTTCCCCAAGATGGCCTCTGAGTACCCGTGGAGAGGTCCCGGGGTTTCTGTGGCTAGTGGAGGTAGTGGGGTGACAAGGTCCTCAGATCAAAAGAGTCTATCTTGGATCCCCATGAGGTTTGCTGCGGAGGGACTCAAAGGAGTTCTCCAGGGAACTGATGACCACGGAGGGTTAGTGGCTCTCCTTCCAGGAGGTTCTACCGTGAAGCCATCCTGGAGTAGGGAGCTACAGCAACTGACTGTCAGTCTTCTCTTTCTTGATCTGGACTGGCCATCTCCCTGGTGACTTCTTCCCACATTTGCTCTGCTAGTGCTGAGGACTCCCCAAGAAATACTGGCCCAGCCAGTCCACCAGGCAGAACTCAACTGCTGCTCCTGACACAGTGGCTCTCCTCCTTCTAGAGAGTTCCTGTCAGACTCTCCCTTAACTTTTCAGACTCCCTCTCTTTGGTTCCTTTGGGTCTCATTCATGCCACTGAGAAGCAGACAGTGGTTCAAGAGGTCTGCCCTCTGCCTCACTTTGGGGTATCTGTGAGTTTACTTTACTACGGCCATCCTTGCTCTGTCCTCACAGAGCCACAAGTGGAAAGGAGGGGAGAAGCACCTCTCTTCACCTTTTCCTTCAACTTAGAACATTTCTTTGAATACACAATGCCATTGATTTTATGATATACCAATGTTCTATATACCACTGAAAAAAAAAAAAAGAATTCTTTGGAAGATATGACACATCCTGATAGGTCCTGATTTCAGAGATATAAAAGGGTGAAAATATGTGCATAATGAGTGAATGATTTATGTGCGTAACATATGTTCCTGTCGACAGAACATTAGCCCAAGAACAAAGATGGAGTCATGGGCCTGACCACTACCAACCTTCCTCTCTCACTTCCTTCTCTCCACAACCCTCAGGCCAACAGGAATAAGCTTGGGGAATTTTGTTGTCACTGCATTGTCCTGCTACCTTAGGGCAGTAAGCATCACTGCCTGGCTTCCCCTCCCAAGGAAGAGACTCATCTATTCGGCCAAGCCTAGCTCTCGATACAATGGTACAATGAATTTGGAAAATCCTTTCTGTTTCAACAAAGCCTGGCTTTCAAGTCTACATTGACTTGTGACAAAATCCTCTTTTGGATATCAGCCATTGAATATTAACTTTTTTTTTTCATTGTGAACGATTTCTGTAACAATCCTAAACTTCTAGGAAGTGAGCTTTTTGAACGCCTGTGGCAACATGGGAGGAGTTCCCTTAAGGGAAATAAAACAAACGAGGGGAAAAAAAAAATCAAAGCACGTGAAAATATTACCAAAAAATGATGCTCTTTCATTTTTATCTCCCCACAAGGCCTAGCATGGAGCGATGGGCGACATTGATATGCAGTAAATCCTAGCAGAAAAACAAAGAATGAAAATATTGGCACTTGTCCCCAAAGCTCCTTTTTATGAGTACTTCTGAAGGCAGAATTTGTATCATTGACTTTTTTGGCAATTTCCCACAAAGAGCTAAATTAGACCTCATTTTCAGGGGACCCACAGTGGAAGTTGACTTAGTAGTTGACCTCTTTACCATTTCCAAACTGATAATATCTCTCCCACCAAAAATAACCCCGAGGCCCTATACACTTTTGTGCATCTCTGTGTTGCAGTATTTGGATGAGGAGTGAATATTTGCTTCTTTTTGCTATTCTAGTATTGGTATCTCATAGGCGGAGTAGAGTTTACACATGAAAATGGTTATTATTATATTGTATAAATATTACTTTTTATTATTATTATTATTATTATTATTATTATTATTTTGGAGAAGGCCCAAAGAGTAATTCCAGGGGCAAGACTTCGTGTAATGGAGCGCTTTTGTGCAACTACTGAAGCTTTTTGTTCCTGGCATTCTTTAAAAGGAAACTTTATTGAGATGCTTGGTGAGCTAATAGGAGCCAGGCCTTAGCTGGCTGCACAAGGAACAACTATCTCGAAGGTCCTCTCTCCTGGCTAGCCTGTCCCAAGACACTGGTGACAAAATCTAAATAGAAACCTAAAGTAATTGCAGGTCAGTGGTTGAGAGTATTCCAAGAATACAAAAGAGAGCATACTATGATTGCATTGACTTTAAATAGGTAGTTGAATGAAGTAAAAACTTACAGAACCCCACAGACTTTTTCCATCGTATTTTTCTTCACAAAAGCCTCATTACTTATTTCTCATATTTTCAGTTGCAGTGTTTTAATCACGGAACCATCATTTAAAATATAATTTAAGGGGAACTGTCATATTTCTTTAAATATGCATTTTGAAGTGCGATCTTTACCATTAGGGCAAAATTGTGTGTGTGTGTGTGTGTGTGTGTGTGTGTGTGGCACTAAATCCCCCTACACTTGACTTTAATATGGAAGTCATCAAGAACAGAAGTGACTGAATGTCACTGAAATTCACATTGTAGAAATTTCTTTGGGAGACTGATGGTGAGCTAGGCTATTGTTAATTTTGCAAATTGATCTTTAGGATTCTGAAGATGAATGAAATGTTTCAGTTAGAAGATCTTCCCATATGTTGGAGGGATTGCTTGAGGTGAGGGGAAAAATGTTTTAATACTAACTAACTGTTAATAGCTTTCTCCTGCTGCAAGTATAATCCAGTATTTCCTCATCAGGTTTTTATTCTTTCTGTAATCGCTCCTGTGCCTCACTTTCTGTAACATTTCCTACCAGCAGGTTAATAGGATGCGACACACAAAAAGGGCCCACGAATCTGTTTGTTACAATCTACTTGCTAAAGCTATGGCCACAATACTCTAGTGCTGAAGTCAGTGAAAAGGCATCATCCAAATACAATCCAAGGAAAATGCAAGCTGATACAGCACAAAGATGCTTTGTTTCAGAATGGCAGAAATTTCCAGCAACTATCTGGAAAAAAAAAAAAAAAATGCAGGATGGGAGGGAATGTAATCAAATAACAAAACAAACCCAAACTAAAAGAGAATCTTTATAAACCAGCACAAGGACACTTTGTTTTTAAGTGCACACAATGAATTTTAAAGATCTTTGTTCAGAAGGGAAATAAAGTATTATGAAGGACTGACACATTTGATGGATGGATGGTTTCTGAAAAAAAACACATTATCAATTACTTTTTCCTTGTTTGGCCCCAGTCCAGTAATTTTTATTTGAACAAGCCACATGCTAGCGTGGTTTTGATTGCAGGAAGTAACTGGTTGTTGTTAAAGGCTACTATTTCACTCAGGAGCTTATCTCTTCCTCCCCCTCCCCTTTCTGATGGGACTCTGATATGAAAGGCACAGCTTCAGTTGTTATAAACAGAGTCAGGGATTGTTTGATAGACCCACCCGTGTTTTGCTTTCAGCCTTCCGTGGTACAATCTGGACAATGTATTCAGCGGCCCTTCAGAAAACAAACACTTGAATTTCTGTCCTCGACTTTGATATGAAATTTTGATTTTTCTGACATCTATAGCTCTCATAAATTTAAGTTTGTTAGCAAAAACCAGTTATGAATATGATATTCTTTTTTCTTTCTTTCTCTTTCTTTCTTTCTTCCTTTCTTTTCAGTAGACTCCAATGAACCTTGCTGAGAAAAAAGGATCTTTTTGAAACAGTTAACCTAAAATATGTCAAGGATCTTCTTAAACAATACAATGCCTTGTTCTTGCTTTGCTTATTTTTTATCTAATCAAAACAAGTATATTAGAACACTGATCATTAGTCTAAATATAAGAAAGATAGCAAATGAAACTATATTATTAACTGTTATCAGTTTTCCTCTATAATTAAAGAAAGATTTGGGTGCAGTCATCAGCAGGCAGGAAATTATTTATGAAATCAACTGTTGACACTCACATGTATATGTGTGTCTTTTTGTGTTAGTCTCTACTATTCATGATAACTTCCTTTATGACTGGATTTTTTGCATGCTATCACGCCTGAAACTTAAAATATGCCAAAATTCTCAGGGTACCATGTTGACAATAGGCTTTGGTAATTACTTAAGTGTGGTTCCTAGTTCTATATTTTAAACACTAATTTTAGTGATTATTCCTCTGCCAAGAATTAAAAATAAAAACGATGGGCTTAGAGAATGGGTCATTTGATTATTCATTGGAACATCAAAACAATTTGAATGAATTAGGATTTAATCTTGTTCAATTGAGGAAATAAAAACTTAGCAAACATTTGTTGACTCATTGGTTCACATCAAAATTCTTCCAAAGAAGATCACACAATATAGAAAGACACATAAAACGCATTGTTAGCCACAACTTACTCCCTGAAAACAAAATGAAGAAAACAAAAGATATTTTATTTCACAAATATGTATCTAAATGTCTTACTCCTTTCTGACCTAGAAAAGGGTAGTTCGGAAGCAGCAGAAAACAAACCAACCCACAAACCTGAAAAACTGTCTGGAGAAACGGTCTTGAGTTTGAATCTTTCTGTGCCATTTGCAGGTTGGATGAACTTATGCAAGTTAGAGAACTTGTTCAAGAGTCTATGGCCTCACCTTTAAAATAAACATGAGATGGAATTTAAGGTATTGTATTAGATCATTTATATGACAGTGTTGGGCACACTTCGTGGGACTTCTCAAAGAATGTGGTTTGAGAAGTAAACATTAGCTACCAGTGGGGGTCGATTACATGTAACTCAGCTGTGGAATAAATAAATACAGGTCCTTCTTAAGATATAACAGAAGGCCATGCGGCAAGGTTCATAAGAGAAATCAGTAGCTTCCCAGCACCGGAAGTCTTGATACTTGAGATGTCAAAAACGAAATACACGTCCCTTTTGATCACTATTTAAATTTTCAGTTGAATTGACTAGTGAGTATTTTATTTGACTATGCTTCCTCGCTAAGCTATGATTTTGTATATGTTTGGCTTTAATAATTAGTCAAGTTCTAGTTGTGCATGCAGTAGCTTTACAGATAATAAAAATTTAATTAAACTTACTTTGATGCAACTTTGATTATAAAGTTTCCTAAGCATTGCATAAATAATTCAAAAATGTATGTGACTAACATACTTCAACAGAAAGCAAATTTTCAAAAGGTAAATGCTAAATCTGGTTGTTTGTGTTAGGCTGTCGTAAACAGTTTGCTTGAGAATTGATGGGAATTGTACAGTTAGCATACCTTTTGCCAGTACAGTTATTACCATCCAGTGTTTTTATAGCTTAGAGTTGATTTCTGAAGCTGACTAATTTTTTCACGTGTTTACTGTTTTTGGAGCAAGTTGTTAGGGAACAGGGCTGCATAGCAATTTAAATGTTGTAAAAATGCTCCTGAACACAATTTGTAATAAATATTTGACAATTCTTTAGTTTACATTTTCAATGTCTTATTAAACTATACTTATACATGACAATTACCATCATAATAAATCATTTTCCGCATGATTAATTACACATCTTAAAATTTTCACAGAATATAAAATCCTCCAAGGAATTAAAAACAAACTGTTTCCTTTCAAGAAAGCGTTAAGTACCAAATTTCGTAAGCCTGTAAAGGAGAAATAGTTTATGCTGCTGTTTAAATCCTTGATGAATGTCATTCCTGGAGATTATAAGATTATTTCCAGCATGGCTTCCCTTTCACAAGCCTTAATTTTGCTTTAAATTCTCACTGAATTATTTTTTTTTAATTTTTTTTCAACGTTTATTTATTTTTGGGACAGAGAGAGACAGAGCATGAACGGGGGAGGGGCTCACTGAATTATTTTTAAAAATGCGCCTCGGTTTGGGTTACAAATCAAGAGAAGAACGAGTGAGTTATTCCTGCGCATCTCTCTTTCCTACATAGATGTTGCAACAACTGGGTTCAGAAATCAACCTTCCAGTGTGAAAATGCTACACAGTGGTAACTATACTAGGGAAAAGTATGCCAACCATGCTATCACTGCCTGTCCTACGAAATGAGGCAGGAGGAGGGAAGGAGAATTGCTAGACTGAACAATAGTTGGATGGTGTCCGCAATTGAGCTGGTTAAGGGGGTAGAGATAACCAAGGGCCAGGGATGGTTAATACTCTATTTTCCTTTGTTTGCCCTACTGAGTTGTTAACTCCCTCTGTCACCCAAACCTTCAGTAAAAGTGTTCATCACAGACTGCTTGTGTCAAGAGTACTTCAGAAGACTGAAGGATGTCCGGAAGGATAGCCTCGTGTGGAAAAGGGACAGATGAGCAGGAGGCATCACATAGAGATCAAGCTTTCAGCAGTGATGGTAAAGAGAAACAGAGACCCTCCAGCATCCCTGGAGCTACTGAGAAGGATGCTGAACTTTTTAATGTACATGGGTTGGTGGTGAATCATTCCTGTTGAAAGCTATAAGAGCAAGAAATCCAGCAGTCTGCAAGATGGGGACATGGGCTAGCTGATTCATGGGTTACACAGATAACACCTTTCTATATATTTTTTTTAAGTTTATTTATTTATTTTGAGGTGGGAGGGAGGGAGAGAGAGACAGAGAGAGAGAGAGAGAGAGAGAGAGAGAGAGAGAATCCCAGGCAGGGAATCCCACAGTGTTAGCACAGAGTCTGACACAGGGCTCGAACTCACAAACCATGAGATCATGACCTAAGCCAGAATCAAGAGTCTGACACTTAACCTACTGAGCCACCCAGGCACCCCTGTATATTTTCTAGCTGTATATATTTCAGGATATTAACTGTTATTATCTACGGCTATACATAAAAATTTACATCGTAGAGTTGGCGTGTACCTATATTTATACACAGATGAGTCAAGCCCGTCACTTTTCTCTGAGTTACGGTATTCACATGTGTAAGGTGGTCACAATACCTGTCCTCCTTGCCTACCAGCATTTTGTAAGGAAGGAAGAGGCACGTGGGAGCACTTTGGAAAGCACAAAGCCTTATAATTAACCTATGATATTGAAAGGCGGCTCTTGTGGAGTGGAGTGGGAAGAATGAAATTGAAAGCTCGAGTTTGAGTCCCATGTGCTTACTAGTTGTATAATCTTCAAGAGGCAATTGGTTTCTCCGAACATCAGTTTCCTAGTCTGTAAAATGGGGGTTTTAATACCCATTCTTCCCATCTCTCAGTGTCTTTACATATTACCAGATATAATAATGTGTGACAACGCTATGTAAACACTTGTGGTCCATACAGAAATAAGGTATCCAATAGTCTCTCTTGTGGACATATTTAATAAAAATCCATCATAAAACCATTTAAATCTCGTTCTATATAAAGCCAAGCAGTGGTGGTTATGTATAAGGTGTCTCCATGAATGAAAATTTCCCAGAATTTAGTCTTTCCTAAAAGTGGTTGTGCACTAGACTAGATACTACACTATGAATGATGGCTCCTTCACACTATTTTACAAGGATTTCTGTTAAAGGAAGTCATGTGACTTACCAGAATTGTTCCAGGCTCCATAATATTGAGGACAAGTCCTGAATTAAATTATAGCAGTGGGAGCCAACATACTGGCATTAAGATTCTAGAGCCTTACAGTTTTGGTCACTTTATAAGACAACTAATCAATTCTCAACAACGTGTCGGCTTCCACTTCCCCCAATAAACGTTCCCTCCAGAAGTTCATTTCTTTGAAATTATTAAAGAAGGGGAAAGAAAAAGTGATCATGCTTAGCAGGGGATCCTGAACCCAAATCCATTCTGTATGATCCACGCAACTCCCAAATTATGATATAAAACTCTCTGGGGGCTGCAAACGTTTGCATTTAGTGGGGAAATGTTTCCCCGCATTATGGAGGAGGCGCCATACAGATGGAATCAGAAAGGTGGAAAGGACGAACCAAAGTGGACCAGATCACGATAAATTGTAAACTGAGCCCTGGTTGTGAAAAGAACACTGGATTTTCATGAATCATTTTCTAATACAAAGCAGTATGGTATCTAGTTATACTTTCCTACACCTACCCCATTCCCGTATCACCCGCTTCAGAAAGTAAACCCGGTTTTTGTTCCTGGAATACCTGCATTACAGGCTGTTGTGATAGCACGAGTGGGGGGCCTACGGGAGGCTGCGGGAGCAGATGAATGGCCGTGAACCCTGCTGTTGTGGAAGTGGAGAACGACTTGTGCCTCAGCACCCTTGATCTCCCTCGAATTGTGCTTCTCCAGCCTGCAGAGACTCTGAGGGTGGGGGCTGGAGGAAAGGAGGGACCAAGGTTCTCCTCAGGCATCCATGGGAAGCCTCGGGTTCAAGTTTTGTCCACTGGCAGCTGCAACACAGTCATCTCCCTGATTCACCCTCCACCTCCAGTTTAGCAAGAAAACCTCTGCTTGAGGGGCACCTGGGTGGCGCAGTCGGTTAAGCGTCCGACTTCAACCAGGTCACGATCTCACGGTCTGTGAGTTCGAGCCCCGCGTCGGGCTCTGGGCTGATGGCTCGGAGCCTGGAGCCTGTTTCCGATTCTGTGTCTCCCTCTCTCTCTGCCCCTCCTCCGTTCATGCTCTGTCTCTCTCTGTCCCAAAAATAAATAAAAAACGTTGAAAAAAAAATTAAAAAAAAAAAAAAAAAAGAAAACCTCTGCTTGAAAAGGAGTAAACCATGCAGGTGAGATGGGTAGTGCTTAAATCACATACCCACTTGTGGAAAACAGGTTTTAGACAGGTCTGAAATAAGGAGGCAGGAGACAGAAGTTTTGATCTCTGCCACTGTACCTGTAAACTGTATAACCTCAGGGAAGTAACTTCTTTCTGAGCCTCAGCCGATTAATCTTTAAAGTGGGGATAATAATACCCCATTTGCTTAAAGGCAGGGGTATGGAACAGATGTATCTATTAAAGGTCTCTTCTAGATTCCAGGAAAGTAAATATAATGTGAACTTTTCTTGAGCAAGAGGTTCATAAAAAAATTGTTTTTAATGTTCATTTATTTTGAGAGAGAGAGAGAGACCGTGCGCACGCACACGTGTGCAAGTAGGGGAGGGGCAGAGAGAAGGAGAGAGAGAATCCAAAGCAGTCTCTGCACTGTCAGCACAGAGCTTGACTCAGGACTCTGTCTCATGAACTATGAGATCATGACCTGAGCCAAAATCCCGAGTTGGATGCTTAATGGACTGAACCACCCAGGTGCCCCAAGAGGGTCATTTTTAATAGTGTATTTCTTAAATATAGTTTGCTTTATCAGCTTGGAATATAAATGAATTCACAGCTCCTCTTAAATATTCAGACAAATTGTCAATTGTTCATTGTTCAGACTAGCCATAAGTCCAGGCTCTCTCCCAGAACTCAGGACTATTGCTGCCATAAGGAGGTCCTCTACTGACTTCTATCATCCTCATACAGCCATTTATCCCAAAGCACTCCATTAGTGCTAGTATGAGTAAGCCAAAGGGGATGATTCCTGTCTTTAACCCAGGCTTCTTTCAGAATGAGAAAGACCCATAACCCCCTGCCTCTGTAGCTACTGATGCCAAACCTAGGTCACTGGTCCATTCTCCTGTAGACTGCATGATGAGTTCTAGACAACCTCCCATACCCCACTGTGTCTGTGCCCCAACCCCTGGCGGGGGGGAGAGAAAGGCTTCAGTGTTCCTTCTTGCCAATAAACGTAATCAGGGACCATCTGAAGGGGTTCAAACAATGTAGCAATTCAATAAGAAGAATTCTTTTCTCCCAGGAAACCTCCTTAGTCCTTATATGCATTTGTCCACCCTACTCCTGAGCCAAGTGCTACCCTTCCCTCCAAAAGCAATGGGTGCCCACTTGCCTTTTAACCAAGTTGAGAAAAGACATCACAACAAAAAGGTAGTTTGGCAGTCTCTACCAGTAAACCTGAAGGCAGCTGGCAAAGAAAAGGCTCCACCTCACCAGGCAAGTTCAGAAATTTGGCATTCTCTTTGACATTGATAGACTAAATCTTTTCACATAAGGAGTACACTATACAGTCAGGCCCATCTTATCATAGCTGGGAGGGTGGTGACAAGTCAGTTATGAGGCAAATCAGTTGCTGATCTAGAAATGAATCTCCATGTCTTTAATTCTCCATGATTATTGCTTTTCTGCTTGACATTTCTGAATTGCATAAATGGCCTCTATTCAAATTAAAATTTACCTGGGGCGCCTGGGTGGCGCAGTCGGGTGAGCGTCCGACTTCAGCCAGGTCACGATCTCGCCGTCCGTGGGTTCGAGCCCCGCGTCGGGCTCTGGGCTGATGGCTCAGAGCCTGGAGCCTGTTTCCGATTCTGTGTCTCCCTCTCTCTCTCTGCCCCTCCCCCGTTCATGCTCTGTCTCTCTCTGTCCCAAAAATAAATAAACGTTGAAAAAAAAAAAAAATTCAAATTAAAATTTACCCATCACTCGACAGTGGGGGGAGGCAGCGCCAATGCCAAGGGGATGTGTATCTCCATAGTCTGTATTAGCTGCCCCAGATAAAAGTAGTAGGTATTCTCCCATATGGAAAAGGATGTTTTCTCAATCGTAGGCCGAGAGCGAATGAGGGCACTTACAGACCACATTCGTGTTTGTAATCATCCCGTCACTCCCTCCTACCACCCTTCCTCCCCCTACAATGGCTTTCCATTACGAACAAATGCCTTTGCCAGATGTCAAAAGTTCCATGTGATCCGGACCCACCGATGTGGCTGTGACCCGATCTTACACTATTTTTACCCTGACACATACCAGTCTTTTTGAAATCCTAATGAATTCACAAACATTTCTGCAGATGGGGACTTCGTAGTCCCCCTAAGAAGGCTGCTCAGGGATCCCTGCCATGGCTGGCTCCTTCGTGGCACTCAGGTTTCCGCTTAACTGTCTCCTCTGGGGAGCATCCTGCCATCCCAGCTGGTTCCACTACTGCAGTCACCCCTCTCTGCCCACCTTGCTTTATTTCTCTTCATAGCACACACTGGGGCTTTCGTAGCATGCTGCTACTGTTTCAACTGTTTGCCTCTCTCAATCAGAATGGAAGTCCCCGAAGGGGAGAGACTCTGCATATGTTGTTTACTGCATCAGCCTGAGTCCAATTACACAGTAATTTGAACAAGAGAAGTTCAATATAAAGACTTACTAATTATGACAGGGCATGGGAGTAAGGAGGGTGTGGTAAGAGGTAAAGAGAACCCTCAAGAACATACAAATAGCAGATATAAGGAACAGCCAGTACCTCTAGGGCTGAGACAGAGGACTCAAGCAGGAGCCTCCCCAGGACCCACACACACCCTATGGCTGAAATCCAGACCTTGACCAAAATGGCACAGCTGGAGCGGGTGGACCCTGATAGAAGTCTGCTTTCTGGAACTTGCCAGAAATCCACACTCCAGAACTTACTAGAAATCCATCCTCTGGGGTGCCAAAGAAAGCTGTTTCAGGGAATGTCTCCCCAGAGGCACTCTGGTCCGAAACTACATGAGGAGAGTCCTGGAAGAAGCTCCTGGCTGCTGGGTGCAATGGATTGGCACCTGTGCTGTGGCAATCTGCCTGGCCTGCACACCAGAACCAGGAAGCAAAACCCTTTCCCCTTGTAATGTCTCCTCAGCACCCTCTATTGACAAAGTTTTGGTACCAGCTGGCAAAGAAAAGTGTTGAAAGGGCCCAGATCTATTTTCACACAGCAGGCAACGAGGATGAATTTGAAGCTGTGAGGCAATAAATTAAAAAAAATACCCACATTTATTGCTCAGTTCCCTTATCCTGGCACATAATAGGTAAAAACAAAAAAAATATTTCAATAAATGCTTGAAGGAGGAATACATAATTTATAACATATAACATAAGAGAAAACAATGTGCTTGCTTTGCATGTATCACTTTAAGATTGGAACCTCCAGGCCTAGCTTCCAACAGGCATGCTGTTGCTGAGCCCTGCCCACAGAGACATTCCGGAGCTCAGCACTGTGTGTAAGGCGAGCCCCACCCCCCTGCACCCCCACCCCTGCCAGGCCACTTCACAGCTTGCTTAACAGTTTGTGAAAAAAGTGCAATCAAGGGAAGCACAGGGGTGCCTGGTTGCCTAAGTTGGAGGAGCATGTGACTCTTGATCTCAGGGTCGTGAGTTTGAGCCCCACACTGGGTGTACAGATTCCAATAAATAATAAATAATAACTAACTAAATACACTTTAAAAGAGAGAGACAGAGAGAGAGAGAGAGAGAGAGAGAAGCACAAGCAGAGAGCAGAAGAGACAAAAGCAGCTGTTTTTGTGTCCTGCTTTCTGTGTTCTGCCGGGTCACCAGTTGTTTCATTTGGCATCTTTCTGAGACATCGCTGTCATGTAGATCTGCCAAATGAGCAAAATGTGAAACATATCCAAGGGCAGTATTCTAAAACTGCACTTAATAAAAAGTAAAGAAACATCCTGATGTCTTATCACCTTTCTGTTGACACGAACTATTGAGAGAGTTTGGGAGAGAGGTCCCTGCCATAAGCTATTTGAGATTTCCTAACAGAGCAGTTTCCCTTTGTCCGAGCTCTTCAGTTTCCGTTATTAGGATTCACATTCCCCGTACTAGGAATAAACTGCACAGAATCTCAATAAATATGGCCCAAAAGATACAGAAGCTTTCCATGCTGATACAACTTGGGGTTTGCTCATTAATGCCATTAGCAAATATTTACTGAGCACCAACTATGTGCCGGACAGCATCTGGAGTGTGGCTGTGAGCATAACCAAATTCTTGTTCTTATGGAACTCGCTAACATTCTGGCAAGAACAGATAGCACGGAACTTCCTACAGAGGCGCTGTGGGTCATTTAACCAACTATTGAAAAGCTCCACTGGGAGAAAATAACCAACCGTAGAATAAAACGTGATTGTTGCTGGTGTTCTTAGAAAATTCACTGTCCTAGTGTAGAAACTGTATCACTTAATTCTTCTAACTATGGGTTCTTAGGAATGTTTCAAAAACAGTGCTGTCCAGTGAAAATATGTGTGCTCCATCAAGTAATTGAAACTCTCCTAGTATCTGGGTTAAAAAAGTAAAAAAGAAACAGACAAAAATTAACTATAGCAACATGTTTTGTTTAAGCAATCATATTAAAATATTAGAATTTCAACATGAAATTATAAATTTCATAAATTATTAAGCTATTTCACTTTACTTTTTTTTTTAATTAACTCTTCAGAATTCGTGTGTGTTCTTACAGCACATCTCATTTTGAACTGGACACATCGTACAGAGGAGGTTCAGAAAACTGCCCATCCTCTTATTTTGGGGGATGGAGAAAGTATTCGCTGAATTGAATTGCTGAAAGTGTTTGGGGATGGACTTTACATTGTGAAGACGTTCAAAGCCTTCCTTTGCACCAGCCTTCCACACTGCCCGCACAGGAAGAAGCCCATAGAATGTGCTAACTTGGACAGTAAGTCATTGATTGTCCACTGAGGCGTGGAATATCATTAAGAAGACTGGTTTTCCACTAATGCTGAACCATCTCTGCCAACGTCTCAAGATAGAGTAGGCAAAAGACACTCAGAAATGAACGTCCAAAACAGACCCTTAAATTAGTCAACCCTCAATCTGACTTTTTTCTGAATTCCTGCACACCCCCAAAAGGCTAGAGGGTTACTAGGAAAGGCTACCAGCTTCACCGACAACCCTTAAACCAGGGAGCAACCCCAGCTGGACGAGGACTAAGAAGGCGCTGTCTGCCTCGGGCCCCTCCTTCTTGTCACAGAGTCGGTCCCCTCCTCATTAGCTCCTTCCCTAAAAATGCCCCTTCCCTGGCCTCTGCCCCTGCACCACCCCCACTTTCCCGGACCGTGTTCCGGGGGTGGCCGACCCACCCTCTCTCGTGGTCCGCTTGGCCTCCTAGCGGGTTTCAACCGCGTCAAGCTTGACTTGCTCCTCCCAAGAGCAAGAAAAAGAGGGGCAATCTCCTTCCTACTGATCCGGGGGGGGAAGGAGCATCTCAGGGGCGCAGGGGCGTTTTCTGCCCAGTACCTGCGTCTGGTACCCCCTTGACACTGCCATAGTGCTGACCGACTGCAGTCTGCGGAGTGAGAGTGGCCCTCTCGACAAAGTTCTTTTGGGAATCTGGCGACCCTTGCCCCCGGGCCTCCAGCCCCACCCCGAGGCTCCACGGTTGCGCCCCCGCGGCTCTCGAGGAGAGCGACTTGGGGCGCTTCCTCGCATAGTTGCTTGAGAAAATCGGCCCCACTTCGGGGTTAAACGACAATCACAGCCCCTCGGGCCTCGGAGGGGCGCCCTCCCCACCCGTACCCCGGCCCCCTGCCCCAGTAAGCGTCTCGCAGCTCCGTCTCCTGCTCTAAACAAGAACAGGGGCCCGAGACCGCGTTCACACGGAAAATTATGCCGGCTCCAGCGGCGCGTAAAATTGATGTGAACCGAACGAAGTGGGATCGGTGTGATCCTCCCTCTCTTGTCTCAACAGGGGTTTCGGCGCGTTACACAAGGCCGAGCTTGTCTCTTTAAGGAGACATTGGACCCTAATTAGTCCGCATTCCTGGCGAGGCCGAGGAGCAAGGGGCCGAGGGTTGTTTGGGTTGGAGGGGGGCGGAAGGGAGGACTAGACTCGGAAAGAGATCTTCTGACCAGCCTCTAGCCTTACCGCCCCCTCCACCCTCTTTATTTTGCCGCCACCACCGCCACCAACACCCAGTTCTGAAGATGCAGCCAGGGCAGCAGCAACAGCAGCAGCCGCCGCCGCCGCCGCCGCCGCCGCCGCTACTCCCAGGCCCACGTTACTTTGATTGACAGCTGAACAAATGTTTCCCCGGTTCGAACGCTCGCGCTAAGGAACGTCAGCCAAGGCGAAGCTCCGCCTTGGGCGGGCCGTCTCCGCTCCGCCTCCGCTAACCCCATCCCGTTCCGTTCATTGGCCCAAACTGCAGACGACGCCCGGCCCCCACGTGGGCTCCAGCCCGGCCTGCTCCTCCCCTCTGGCTCGCCATTTGTCAGCAGTGAAATGATGGGCAGTAACATAGAACGGCGATTAATGTTCAGCCACCTCTGATTGGTTGCTGGAGACGCCTACCGCGCCGAGGGTGGGCGGGGCGCTTGAAGAGCGCCCCAGAGCAGTCGCGTGGCGGGCCGGTGATTGTAGTCAATCTGGCCGAATCCTCAACCGAGGTCGCTGGGGGTGGACTACATCTCCCGGGATGCTCTGCGGTCCCTCCACGGACGGTTGTGAATATGTATCAGAATGTTAATGATTAGCTGCTGCTAAATTTGGTCAAAGAAGTCACCTACACAGAGCGTGTTGTTAGAGCTGTTCTGAGCGGGTGTTTGGGCTGTTGGCTGCTTTCTTCCCCCTCTCTCACACACTTGTATATTATTTTGAGGTGGTGTTCGCAGAGTTTGAAAGGAGAGAGAATTAAAAAAAAAAAAAAAGCCGCAAGCGTTTCACTCTCTTTTATTTTTATAATCCCTTTCAATTTGGGGTTAAAAAAAAAGACAAGAAAACAGGAAGGAAGAAAAATAAGGAAATGAGATGTGGTAAAAGAAGCTAAAAGGTGCCTTTTAAAAGATCGTTGCTGTGAAGTGAAAAAATCTCCAGAGAAACCAAAAAGCACCGCCGAGACCTCTTCCGAACCAAAGGAGTTTGTGTTTGCTTTTAGGAAAGAAGAGAGAGATCATTCATTCGGAGGAATAACAACCAATTAAAAGACAAATAAAAAAAAGTTTGGAGTGGGACGAGCGAGCGGGCGGGCGGCGCTGCCGGCGGGCGCTGGTGCGCGGAGCTCGCACTTTTCCGGCCCGGGGGAGCGGCGCGGCCGCGGCGCCGGGCTCGGCGGGCGCGCCTCGGCGGAGCGAACGTCGGAGCGTTGCCGCGGGAGACGCGCGCCGGACAATGCCCGCGGCGGGCCAGTGACGCCCGCGAGGAATGCCGAGCGGCCCGGCCGCCCGCACCCAGCCGCCGCCACCGCCGCAGCGCGTTCCTGCCGCCCGCGTCACGCGAGACCCGGCGGGGGCCGGGACCGCCCGAGCCGCCCCTCGGACCTGGCCGGCCGCCTCCGCCGCCGCCTCCTCCTCCTTCTCGGGGCCATTAAAGCCAATGAGCCGCGCGCCTCTGCCCAGCGCAGCCAACTAAATCGGTTTGGATGATTCGCGATCTGAGCAAGATGTACCCGCAGACCAGACACCCGGTGAGTGCGGGCGGCGGGGCGCGAGCTCGCCGAGCGCGGGGGGATTCCCCGCGTCGCCCCCTGCGCGCCGAGTTGTGTCTGGGGCCGGAGGGGCGGGGAGGGCGGCCCGCGGCCGGCTCGGGGAGCCGCCCGCCGTCACCCCCCCTACCCCCCGGCGCGGTGGCACTCTCCGAGGGGGTGCGGAGAGGCAATTGAGTTGTAGCCATTTTCTTATTGTTGTCTTTGAAGCCCCTG